>NW_024543063.1:10025000-10620000 GCF_018167655.1 Microtus oregoni | reverse complement strand
CATGTTGGTTTTTGTTTGTTTTTCGAGACAGGGTTTTTCTGTGTTGTCCTGGCTATCCTGAAACTCACTCTGTAGAACAGGCTGGCCTCAAACTCAGAGACCTACCCTCCTCTGCCTCCTAGATAGATACTGGGATTAAAGCATGTGCCACCACTACCACCTGGTTACAAAGCATGTTATTAAACCTGGGCACTGAAGAGGTGGAGACTCATGGCCCTTGTCTGCATATTCGGTGGGTTGCCCAGGTACCTTTCTAGCATGTTCCTTTGGCTGGCCTGGCCTCTGCAAAGTTCTCAGCCTCTCCCTATAAGGTCATGTAAGGACTGAGCAGGCAGAGAAAATGAATGGGTTCCCTAGCTGGCAGGGTTCAGAGCTTCCTGAAGCAGAGAGGGTGGGTGGAGGGCTGGGACTGAGAGACCCCCCCTTTCAGAGATTAGCCTCCTCTGCACCCCATTTTGAGAAACTACCAGCTGGAGGCAGACTCTCAGTTTGATGCTGGGCAAGGCAGACTTTCAAAATAAGTAAGGAAAAGTGTCCACAATGATTCTATTACTTGCCTCCAGATAGATAGTTCTAGAAAAATGTGTCAGGATATCAGAGCACTGGGGGCTCTTAGGACCAGAATGAGGGTTAGAGAGGGTCCTTTTTCTCGGCTTTTTCCTCAGATCTGGGTTTGGCAAGGATCCTGTCAGTGGTGAAAGGCCTGGACCAGAGACACAACTGTTCAAAGGTCTCAACAGCTTAAAAAGGCTTTATGACCCAGACCAAGACTGTGATGCTTCAGAGGCCAGGCTGCCCTGTTCTCACTCGGCTGCCATCGTGTACCGCCCTTCTCAGGGCCCTTGGATGCAGCAGGGGGGTTGTCAGTGCCCTGGTCTCCCCAGAAGGCGCGTACTACTTCCTTACTCTATCTTTAGCCTTCCAGGTTCTCCGGAGAGAAGGCTGGGAAGACATTGGCCTTTCTCCCCTTCCATGGTTGTTCTTTGAGCTCAAAATGTTTATTTCCTAACCTTCACTCAGGAAGGAACCATCGTGACCAGGCAGAAGGGAAATGGAGGCACGGGACGGGGCAGTGACTCAGCTGGGTCATCCTGGGTCACACACACTGCCTTGCGCAGAAACCTGGATCCAGACTGTGTCAAAACAGAAGAGGGTCCCAGCAATCAGCTGAGCTACTTTCTTTGTTCCCTAGTGCCGCCCCCACCACACCAGAAGAATGCTGCCCTGAGCCAGGCCCTGTGGCTACCAGAAAAACAGGTCCTGAACTGCCTCAAGACCATTTGCCTTGATCTAGGGTCTGAGAAGGCTTTCCAGGGCCGGTTCTGCATTGAAGTAAAGCAACGAGAGAGAGGGCACCTCAATAGAAACAGTGTCCTAAATCACCCAGAGCTTGGGGATTTTAGGAAGTCAAGGGCAGGTGCAGTTATCCTCAGGATCCCCAGTCACTATGGAGGCCCTGGGAGGTCCTTTGGTTGTCCTGCGCTCTTGGGTTACACAAAGAGGACTGACTGTTCCTCAGTCTCAATCCATGGAGAAAAACAGCCGAGAGGACAGATGGCCCGGTCTCGCTCTGTCTGAGTGGATTCAGATCCTTGCAGCTTAAGTTTGTCTGAAATGTTCTGTGCCTACCCGAAGACACCTGGGTCTCGCAACCAGTCTTTCTCTGAGCTGAGGCTGGGAAGAGGGCCTGCCAAAGGGTTAGAGGATGGGCTTGGCTGCAGGGTGGAGGCGCCCGAGGTCGTCGGAGCTGGCGGAGGTAGGAAATGGAGGAAAACACAGCCTGGGCGGCCAGCGTGCTTTTCTGGGAACGCCTCAGCCTCCAGACCGCCGGGCTAGCGAGCCCGAGCCCGGGTTCCTGGAAGCGGGCACCGGAGGAAGGTGGGGTAGAATGACTGCTTCCCAAGACTCTGCCAAGACCTCCAGCTGACTCCGTCCTTCCCAGGCTCGAGGTCAAGGCAGCAACACCCCAAATGTCAGGCCACAGGGCAAATCTCTCCCCTAGCTGGGTGCGATCTGGGTGTGTAGCGGCGGCGCCCGGTTGGGAGTCTTATCCCAGCGGGCAACGTATACTCAACACCACCACCTGCCGGTCGGTCTGCAACCCTGCCAGGCATCTCTGCGTCACCAAGGCCGTGGTCCCAGGCTGTGGGTCATCCTCACTCCAGCGACAGAGGGTTTGCAGGGCCAGCCATCAAGTTCTAAGTTCTCTCCAGGGTTTGCTGTGCATGGAGTGTCAACCCAGGGTCAGTTCTTTTTAATTTTTTCCTCACCAGGCCCATAGTTCGTCCTCTGGATTCAGGGGGGCCAGTCCACATCAAATGAATAGTCCTGGGGTCCAGGGAGAGGTTTATATTTTATCTGTGATCTCACAGGTTCAAGGTGGTTCCTGAGACAGTTATTAGAGAGAGTGAAACTTGACATACCTCTATTATCCTGTTTATTGTTAGACTAATGAACCATGTCCTCATTAGGTCACTTGTCACATCTCACATTTAAGCTCACCCGTGAATCTCATTCTAAAAACAGCCATCATAATATAAGTAGGTGTAGGGCAAGGAAGACTGGTGTTTGGGTTAAGACTACAAGAACACGCTACTGAAATGTGGTACATTTACACAATGGAGTACTACACAGCAGAACAAAATAACGACATCTTGAAATTTGCAAGAAAATAGATGGAGCTAGAAAACATTATTTTGAGTGGGGTAACCCAGACCCAGAAAGACAGTTACCAAATGTACTCACTCATAAGTGGTTTTTAAACATAAAGCAAAGAAAACCAGCCCACAAATCACAATCCCAGAGAACCTAGACAAGAATGAGGACTCTAAGAGAGACATACGTGGATCTAATTTACACGGGAAGTAGAAAAAGATGAGAACTCTTGAGTAAATTGGGAGCATGGGGACCTTTGGAGAGGGTTGAAGGGGAGGGGAGAGGCAGGGAGGGGAGCAGAGAAAAGTGTATAGCTCAATAAAAATCAATTAAAAAAAAAAAAGAACATGCTCCTGGCTTGCAGGAACTCCTCCAGAGCATCCCTTCCAAGACAGAGAAGAGCAGAGGAACTGAATATGGTTTCCAGGTTCCCACGAAACACAACTTACTGGGAGTTTTGTTGTTTGTTTGTTTTTGTTCATTCTGTTGGTTTTTTTGACACAAGGTTTCTCTGTGTAGCCCTGGCTGTCCTGGACTCAATCTATAGACCAGGCTGTCCTCAGACTCAGAAATCTGCCTGCCTCCACCTCCTGAATACTGGGAAAGGCATGAGCCACTGTGACCCAAAACTTGCTGGGTTTCAAGGTGTGCTGAGTGCAGGAAATCACCCTAAAGTGGACCCTCTAGTATAGCATCCTCTCGCCCACGCAGTGTGACTCCTTCTGAGCTCAAAACACACACCTTGTGATGCTCACCCCCCACCCCCTTCACTTTCTTCCATTCTCTTCCTTCCTTCTCTCTTTATCTTTTTTCTCTTATTCTTAAAAAAAAAACAGTTTAAAGGCAGGTGGCAGTGGTGCACACCTTTAATTCCAGCACTTGGGAAGCAAAGGCAGGCGGATCTCTGTGAGTTTGAGGCCAGCCTGGTCTACAGGGTAAGTTCCAGGTTATCTAGGACTGTCACACAAAGAAACACTATTTTGAAAAATCAAATAAATAAATAAGTTTAAAACTTGTTTAGTGGCCGGGCGGTGGTGGCGCACGCCTTTAATCCCAGCACTCGGGAGGCAGAGGCAGGCGGATCTCTGTGAGTTCGAGACCAGCCTGGTCTACAAGAGCTAGTTCCAGGACAGGCTCCAAAACCACAGAGAAACCCTGTCTCGAAAAACCAAAAAGAAAAAAAAGAAAAAAAAACTTGTTTAGTGGCCATTGTGTCTGTGACTAAAACCACCACCGAAGAGTGGAGTATGATTACTTTGAAGCCATCTTGGAAGCCATGTTTGCCAGTCCACAATCCCTCTCGGCCTGAGTCTTTGTGTTGACCTCATCCAAGTCACTGTAGCATTAGTGTTGTAATGATTTAACCCCAGAGACACAGCAAAGACACCACTCCATAGCCCCGCTGGCTCCCCCATCATCCTCGTGTTCAGACATGCTGTCCCCAGGTGCTTCCAAGACAACTGTCCTAGGGTAGCTGGAGTTTCCCTTCATCTTCATCTCTGTAATCCAAGCAGTTCTGGGAAAACCATGAAGGAGAGCAGTGGTTCTCAGCCTTCCCAATGCCGCAGACCCTTTAATCCAGTTCCTCATGTTGTGGTGACCCCCAACCATAAAATTATTTCTGTTGCTACTTTGTAACTGCAATTTTGCTACTGCTATGAACTGTAATGTAAACACCCGTGCTGTCTGATGGTCTTAGGTGACCCCTTGTGAAAGGGTCATTCGACCCCAAAGGGGTTGCAACCCATAGGTTAAGAACTTCTGCCTTGGAAGCTGGCAAGATCCCAGTTCTTCCAGAGATCCACCTGCCTCTGCCTCCCGAGTACTGGGATTAAAGGCGTGTGCAACCACTTTCCGGCAAGGTGTTTTTGAAAAAAATGAGTTCTGGGGCTGGAGAGATGGTTCAGAGGGTAAGATTACTATCTGCTATTCCAAAGGACCTGGATTGATTCCAGTACCCACATAGCAGTTTATAACCATCCATAACTCCTCCCAGGAGATCTTTGTGGCCCTCTTCTGACCTTCAAGGGCACCAGGCATGCATATAGTACATGAACAAACATACACAATATTCATACACATAAAATAATAAATACATGAATCTTTAAAAGTAACAAAAAACAGAGAAAATATAATTTTTAAAAGAGAGAGCTCAAGAGAGCTCTGTGATCTTCCCAAAGTTCAGGGTTCAGTCCTCAGCATCCACATTGGTGGGTCACAGCTGCTCATTGCTCCCGCTGCAGGGGACCTGGTGCCCTTTTACTGGCCTCCACAGACACCCACACATACATGGCATACGATCATACAAACACATAAATAAATAAATCTGTTTAAAAGAAGATGGAGCTATTCTTGAATTCTGTGGCACACCACAGAGACCCATTCCCCCACTCCCACCCCATGCACCCCTCTAGAGTACTCAGGGTTGGGACCACAGAGGGCTGAAGACTGATGTTTCTCCACCCCTGAATGCAGGGCTTGGCCTGTGCCTTTGATGTCCAGCATGCAGCTGAAGATGATGGCTGACGGGCTCTGCAAACCCAAGGGTTTACTTTGAGGGCGAGTTTTTCCCAGCAGCCATGTCTCGATAATCCTTGAATCTGAGTGATGGGTTTATGGGGATTCCTTAAAGTGGTCATTACTTTTCCATTTATTTGAAGTTTTCATAATTAATATTTTGATTTTTTTTCTTGGTACCACTGGTGGGATTTGTCCTGCTTTGAGGAAGCCAGAGAGTAAATGAGAGCCTTGGCAAGGTCTAAGAGCCTGGGAGTTGAACCATTCGGCTCAGTAGATTGCTTTGAACCCATGGGGCAGTGAGGACAGAGGCACTTCGGTACTGAGCAGAAGAAGCTGCATAGCTAAGTGGGTAGGGGGCTAGAAACGTGGCTCAAAGTTACGAGCACTTACTGCTCCTGCAGAGGACCTGGGTTCAGTTCCTAACACCCACATCTGGAGACTCAGAATCACTGGCTTATTTCCCATTCTGGGGACCCAACTCCCTCTTCTGACCCCTTCGGGCTCCTGTTTATACAGGGTGTGCATAAATTCGCACAGGCCCACACACATGTGTATAAAGTAACAAACAGGAGCAGCAAGATGACTCTGCGGATGAAGATGCTCGCTACCAAGTCTTCTTAGCCTGACAACCTAAGTTTGATCCCTGGAGTTTTTGATCCCTGAAGTTTACACGAGGAAGGAAAGCTGCAAGCTGCGCTCTCTCTCTCTCTCTCTCTCTCTCTCTCTCTCTCTCTCTCTCTCTGTGTGTGTGTGTGTGTGTGTGTGTGTGTGTCACACACACAACTAAATGTAATACATTTTAAAAAAATAATTGGTAAATAAATAATCTTTAAATCTTATATCAAGCATCACTTGGTTGTCCTAAAATTCAAAAGAAGTTTGAAGAGGAGACATAACTGAGAGAGCATGGTGGTTTAAATGTCTGTTAATTGCATCAGGTGGTAGGAACTTGTTCCAGGACTGATCACTTTTGGGTCACTGTAAACCACTTTAGGGAGCAGAGTTCGGTTTTGTTTTATAGTTTCAGAGGGCTTTCAGTCCATGGCAGGGAAGTCATGGAGGCATCCACGGTTACAGAAACGGGAAGCACCAGACTGGAAACCGGAGATGGTGAGGCCTTCTGACCCACCTCCTAACACTTTTAAAGTTCCTCCAAAATTGTGCCACCCGCGAAGGAATGCGTATTCAAAGAGGAGTCTGTTGCCAGGGTGTATCTCAATTTCAAACCATCACCTCCATTCACAAAGATTGTAAGGGGGAGAGGGGTGGGCAGTGGTGGTGCACACCTTTAATCCCAGCATTCGGGAGGCAGAGACAGGCAGATCTCTATGTGTTCGAGGCCAGCCTGGTCTACAAGAGCTAGTTCCAGGACAACCTCCAAAGCTACAGAGAAACCCTGTCTCGAAAAACAAGCAAACAAACAAGAAAACAAAGATTGTATGGATCGCAAGCTGACCCAGATCCCTGAGAAGGAAGCGGCTGCCAAGAAACTGCCTCCGGACAGCCTATAAAGAAACAGAGACTGGGTACACGACTCAGGGCTTTACAGTGCTTGCCGCTGTTCCAGATGCTGTTCCCAGCATCCTGGCCAGGTGTCTTTTCCCTACTGCCTGTAATTCCAGATTAGGGAATCAACCACCCTCTTTTGGCCTCCATGGGCTCCTAAACACAGGTGACATATATTCACATAGACATACAAATAAATAAGAATCAAAATAAATCTTAAAAATAAAAGATGAGGGGCTGGAGAGATGGCTCAGAGGTTAAGAGAACTGGCAGCCCTTTCAGAGGTCCTGAACTCAATTCCCAGCAACCATATAGTGGCTCACAGCCATCTATAATGAGATCTGGTGCCCTCTTCTGGTGTGCAGGCATACATGCAGGCAGAACACTATACACAATAAATAAAAAATAATAATCTAAAAATAAATAAAAAATGAACCCTCCATTGCAGAAGTCCCTTTGAGCTTAGATGACATTGTAACTAATAAAGTAGATTTGGTCTCTGACATACACCCTCCCCTCCTTCCTGACACAGATCTAATCCCTTGGACTTTCCTGGGTGATAAGAGATGTCTGTGGTCCAGTGAAGTAACTCTGGCTCCTGGCTAGAGACTGGTCACCAGGAAGAGAAAGCCATGGTTAGAGACTGGAGATTTCCACTGTCAATCGGAAGGCAGCCACTATCAAAATCCCTGAATGCCTACTTCTGCCTACCATACCATGCAGGGCGTTAGTGGGGTCTCAAGGCGCCCTGATCTTTACCTTATCCTGTGTTCCACCTCATAATCTACCTGTTCATCTGTATCCTTCACAGAATTCTTTCTAATGAACCAGAAGATGTGTTTCCCTGAATTTAATACGCCATCCAGGCAGATGCATAGGACCAAGGGAAGGGGGCTGTTCCGAGAACCTTGATTTCAGAGTCATATAGTTAGAGTGCATTGGGATAGAATAGGATAGCCGTGTGATTGGCATGTGAACTCTGGAGGCACTCCTGTAGACTGAGTCCTTTCTCTATGGAATCTGACTGCGGCTGCAGGTTGCTACTATCAGACCTGAATTTGTGCACACCCAAGTTAGTGTCTGCAGGAGATTACTCAACGTATAGTGGAAAGCCTCCACAGATCTAGTGTCGGAAGCGAAGTTATGGGTTTCATGTACACATAGCAAAGCTAGTCTCTTTTCCCATTTGAAAGACATATGTAGAAATTATGCCTCTACTAGCTAAACCTCTTTGTTTGCAATAGATACCATTTAAGGAGAAAACACAGTGGATCAGAGGATTCTGGAGGACAAGTGTGACCCACAGATTGGCTGGAAGAGCTGCTCAGGGGTAAGGGATTTCCAAATGGGGGATTTATCAGGCAAAACCAGTGGAGTTCCATGAGCAGAACACAAGCACAGCAAGTTAGTCCCTCCTGAAACAAAGACATGGTTGCAAGGTGGGCATAACAAGGTAGTCATAAGAACAGGTAGTCATAACAAGGTAAGTCATAAGTGGTCATATAATCTTTTGAAACAAAGGTAGGGTTGGTTATAAATAACTTTTTGAAACAAAGTCACAATTGTCATTCCTAGAACAGGCAATACAGAACCGTTTGTAGTTAAGATTACAGGTAGGACATAGCCCAATCCTTGAGAAACAGAGATTTAATCATAAACAGGAATGAACCTAGTATGACTTTACTATAAGATGGCTTTTAAGTCTAAGATGGAGGCAGGCTGGTTCTTCAGGCCCCAGCACTTTCTCTGCAGCATTCTGGGTGACGGTGATGATTTCATTTTCTCAGGCTTTTCCACACAGCGAAGAACATAAGTGTAAGTTTCCCTGGGTGCCATTTTATAGTGCTGTGACCGTACTCCAGAGAAAAATCCCTGGAAAGGACGGCTCCTGGCTCTGTTCAGACTTGCTCAGACAGGTCACATGATACTCTGAACCGATCTGTGGCTAGAGGGATGGAGTAAATTTAGACGTCTGGACCATCTGATTATCTCTGTGGTCAGGGAGGGGATGAGTTGTGTGTGTTATTGCTCTCAAACAACTCAGTCCCAGAGTTTCAGAGCTGGCCCACGGTGCCCTGTGATGGGAATATGCAGCAGACTGAGCCAAGGTTGTACAGAGTTCAACTTACTGGAGATTTACCCACAGAAGCATGACTTGCAGGTAGATCTCTACAATTTGGGTCAAACGACCTTTACAACTTGGGGCTTTCTACAGCAGTCAGGGCATAAGTGACTTCATTCAAGTTGAAATGTACCTGGTTTATCTCAGGCGAATATCAAAGAGTCAGGCATATTCCTGGCACCAGGGTCCAGTCCTCCAGTCCTACATACCGCTCTCATGGATTTGGCTATTTATGCTATGCTGAGAAACTATTTGTGGGAAACCAACCAGGATTAATCAAGGGTGATGCTGACAGCTATAACTCAACGTGGTTGTTGTCAGATTACACTGAATCCATAGTTACCAAGCGGGAGAGGCATGCTCGATACAATGGGTATAATCCCAGGAGTCAGACAAATGCATCTAGAAGTGAAAAAACTATTTCCATGATCCATGTATGTGTTTCTGCTTGTGTATATGCGTGGTCTATGTACATGTGTGCAGGTCTGTGCATGTGCTTTCAAGTGACTGTGGAGGTCAAAGGTGAACATAAAAAGACCTTCTTTGGGCAAGCTAGAGAGATGGCTCAGAGGTTAAGAGCACTGGCTGCTTTTCCAGAGGTCCTGAGTTCAATTCCCAGCAACCACATGGTGGTTCACAACCAAGATCTGGTGCCCCCTTCAGGTGTGCATGCATACATGCAGGCACAATACTATATATATATATATATATATATATATATATATATATATTAAGTAGACTCTTAAGAAATACCTTCTTTAATCATTCTTCATTTTATTATTTTTTTTTAAGGCAGGGTCTCTCACTGAACCTGGAACTCATCCATTTAGGGAGGTTGGCTGGCCAATTAACCCCAGGGATCCACTTGTCTCTGCCTCCAATTGACTGGAGTTACAGACAGCAGACCTAGCTCTTCAGTGAGCTCTGGGACTCAAATCTTCATGCTTCTACAGCAGGTAGTTTACCGACTGAGCCATCTTTCTACTCCCTGGAGGTGTTTTTATTGTTGGTCAGAGCTTAGAGGCATAAACACCTGTGTCAGGTTTGTTCTTCCCCAGTTCTGTGAGCTCTGAGGAATCCCCTCCCATATACCTTTTTAAATATATCTTTCTAATTTAAAATGTATTCATTTATATTTTTATTCGTTTTCATGTGTCTTCTTGTTTGTGCGCCCCCTATGTGCAGTGCCTGGGGAGTGCAGAAAAAAATCATCCAGTAACTGGAATTGCAGATGGTTGTAAGCCTCCAAGTGGGTATGAGGAACAAACTTGGATTCTCCAGAAGCTTTTAATGGCTGAGCCATCTCTCTAGCCCTAAATTTTATTTTTTACATGTATATTTATTTGGCTTACATGTATGTTGATGTACCATGTACATGCATTGCCCTTGGAAGCCAGAAGAGAGTATTAGAGACCCTGGAACTGGAGTTACGGATGGTTGTAAGCTACCATGCTGGGAATCAAACTGGTCCACTAGCAGCCAGTGCTCTTAACTGTTAAGTCCCCGAGGGCTCTACCTCATGTAACTCATTTTATCAAAGACAAAACCTGGACACTTAAGAAGATGGATTTTGCCGGGCAGTGGTGGCGCACGCCTTTAATCCCAGCACTCGGGAGGCAGAGGCAGGCGGATCTCTGGGAGTTCGAGGCCAGCCTGGTCTACAAGAGCTAGTTCCGGGACAGGTACCAAAGCTACAGAGAAACCCTGTCTCGAAAAACCAAAAAAAAAAAAAAAAGAAAAAGAAAAAAAAGAAGATGGATTTTATTCAAGTAATTGCAATAGGGAGAGCAGGGTCTCCACCTAACTCTTGCTTGGGGAGATGAGATGGTTTACGGTTAGAGTGTATTATGGTTAGATTTATGGATGATTCACAGTTAGATTTATGGTCAGCCCTCAGCAGAAGACCCAGAGATGTTTATTTCTGACTGGCTTCAGGGAGTGGGTAGTTTCCACCTTCAGATAATCAGCTAGGAGATAAAGGGAAGCTGAAAGGTCAGCGATGGCCGTGTCATGGACAGGGAATCAGTCAACTGCAAGTTTGGAATTTGAGTTGCATGGGATTCATGAGGAAGAGGGGACAGTTTTATCTGAGTCTTCCCAGAATACAAGAAGGGGGATTTTGGAAATCAAGGTGGTGGGGAATGTGTTAACTGTGGCTGTTTTGCAGATGCAATGAATTTAATAAAGCACAACAATGTGTGCCTATAACACACTGAGCCCATTATCCATCCCATAGATGTCAAAGCCAATCAAAGACCCTATATAGACTTGCTTATATGATGCTGGGCACAAATACAGTTACATATTTAACAAATAAAAACACAAAATATAGCGCCATAAATGTACAATACAACATAGCAGTATTGCGGATACATTCCTGCTAAAGTTATCTGAAATTTAGAGATAATTGGCTATCCTATATTTTACTTGGTATCCCCTGGTACATAGATACGCTGACAATAAATGTTAACTGAGACTACACCAAGGGAAAGTTATTTTCAAGTCACATTACCTGGACAGGACACAATACTCTTCTTGCTAAATCTAGCCTTGTTTGAAAGACGTTCTAACTTATAAAAGCAACGACAGGGCAGAGAGCTCAGGAGATCGGGGCCTCAGACCACCCTAGGGCTTCTTTAAAGGGGAGGTCAGCTCCCTTCTCCAACCTTTGGGAGTCTCCCACTTTTTTGAGGGTCTGGGAAGTGGAAATATAGACTTCCATACAGAGACTCAGCACTCCTAGAGAAGGGAAAGGGTTGTTTTTTTTTGTTTTTTGTTTTTTTCTTGCCTTCAGCACTGAGTTTGGACCAGGGTAAGAAGAGTAGACCTGAATACACTAATGAGGGTGGACTGGGCAGAGCCTGGAGTACTGTTTAATGCACGCGCAGGCTTCCCAGAGTTCCTTCTGTCGTCGGGCTAGGAGGAAAGCGCCTTTAGCATCTAAACCATCTCGCCAGTCTCCGTCTTTTGCTTGTTTACAAACCTAAATTCACACAAAAAGACAAAAGTGACACTAATAGCCTCTGGGAGATTTTGTCGTAGGTGGAAATGTGATGCTCCGACCTGAATTAAACATCCAGAATCAGCTAAAGAACCCCGAACGCCACGCGACTTAAAGCTCTCTCTCTTCCGCTGCACACCGCTCACGCGGCCGCCCGCACACCCAGAATACCCCGCGCCGGCTTCGCCCTGCGCGATTGGCCGCTTCGCCTCACGTGACCCCGCGGTGGCCGTTGCCGGGGTGACGGCGGGAGAGCTGGCAGTCTGGAGGAGAGAGAGCGCAACCCTGTAGCTGGTAAGTGCGGCCCTCGAAGCGGCTGGGCCCCGTGGCACAGGCCTGGGAACCCCGCGTGGGTGGCTAGCCATGTCAGTCCTGGCTCCTACATGGCCGGGGCCTGAGGCAGCCGCCTGCGCATCCCAAGCGTTCATTGCTTCCCCCAGGAACCCCTCGCTCTGCTGCGGTGGGGTGGACTTGGAGTGGCCCCAGGTCGTCTAGCTGAGCATTGGCAGTGCGATCCCATGGCTTGGGGCATTTAGTTCCTTCTCTCCCCATAGTTTTCATGAGTAGATTTTCCTCCCAGTTCATTCTTTGATTTTACTGAATCTAAGTGGAAGCATGGTACTTGCAATACAAATTCATCTTCGTATTCAGCCAGATGTAGGCCTAAATCTCTCTCACAGATGGAAATGCAGAAGTCTTCCCCGCATACCAAAACATGATGGATAGCCCCCTTCTTTCTCCACAAAGTAGATCCTTCGCCCAGAAGCAGTCTGGACTAATTCAATTAAGCTAAGGAGCTAAGGAGGCGGGACCTCCACCCAACAAAAAGGGTTCTCAAACGGGTGACCTTGAACTCACAAGAGGTATGCACTTGCTGACCAAGCCTGATGACCAGGGTTGAAACCCTAGGACCCACATATTGGAAGGAGCAAACCAGCTGATGCATATTCTCTTGCAATATCAGCCTAGATTTAATTCTAGCTTTGCAGCCTTCCAGAAGTGAATGTGAATTTGCTCATGAGGTGAGGCACTGTCTTAGCTAGAGTTTCTATTGCTGTGATGAAACAGCATGACCAAAAACAACACGGGGAGGAAAGGGTTTGCTTTGCTTACAGTTCCTCATCACTGTTCATCAGTCAGGGTAGGAACTCAAGCAGGGCATGACCTGGAGGCAGGAGCCAATGCTGAGGCCGCGGAGGGGTGCTGCTTGTTGTCTTGCTCCCTGTGGCTTGCTCAGTCTGCTTTTTAACTTAATTTATTTATTTGGTTTTTCAAGACAAGGTTTTTCTGTATAGCTCTGGCTGTCCTGGAACTTATTCTGTAGACCAGGCTGGCCTCAAGTTCAAAGATCCACTTGCCTCTGGCCTCTGCCTCCCTAGTACTGAAATTAAAGGTGAGTCTCTGTCATCACACAGAGCGTTCAGTCTGCCTGCTTTCTTTTTTTAAAAAAAGGTTTATTTATTATATGTGTATGAGTTTTGTTTTGTTTTTTTTCCGAGACAGGGTTTCTCCGTAGCTTTTGGTTCCTGTCCTGGAACTAGCTCTTGTAGACCAGGCTGGCCTCAAACTGACAGAGATCCGCCTGCCTCTGCCTCTGCCTCCCGAGTGCTGGGATTAAAGGCGTGCGCCACCACAGCCCGGCTGTGTATGAGTATTTTTGCCTGCATGTATATATGTGTGCACCATGTGCATGCCTGTTGTCATGGATTCCCTTGAAACTGGAATTACAGACAGTTATGACCTGTCAGTGGGTGCTGGGAATTAAACCCAGGTTCTACAGGGGAGCGGCCAATTCTCCAACCCCTGACAGCCTTTTTGCTTATAGGAGTTCCCCTCCTTACCTCTGTACTTGTCTCGGAAATTTCAACATCTTGACCTGCCCGTTTTCCTTATTCCTATTTTCAGCATGTTTTCCTCCATCCTCCGCACCCATGCACTCAGTGGTAGTAAGCCTCTTGTTACCGTGTCATGCCTAAAAGTGCAATAACGCCTTCTCTCCCACTCAGACCCCTGCGTTCCAAATCACTGGAATGTCTCACACACACACACACACACACACACACACCATTTTTGGCTTTTCAAGACAGGGTTTCTCAGTGTAGCTCTGGCTGTCCTGAAACTCTCTTTGTAGACCAGGCTGGCCTTGAACTCAACAGAGATCCCCCCCCCTGCCCCTGCCCCTGCCTCCCAAGTGCTGGGATTAAAGGTGTGCACCGCACCGCCACCACTTGGCTGGACTGTGCCTGCTTTTGCAGTGCGCTGACAGTGTTACCTCACTGTGCAGCACCCTTGGTGCCCTTGCTTCCCCGACCCTGACCTAACCTAACTTCTGTGTTCCATCATTGTTTCTCTTCTTTCTTCTAGGA
Organism: Microtus oregoni; assembly: GCF_018167655.1. Taxonomy (NCBI): domain Eukaryota; kingdom Metazoa; phylum Chordata; class Mammalia; order Rodentia; family Cricetidae; genus Microtus; species Microtus oregoni. Next base: position 10,605,830 of record NW_024543063.1, on the reverse strand, counting down.
AGGCCTCACCTGGTAACTGAGCACAGACAGAGGTGTCTGGAGAAAGCAATGGTACCGCAGACTGGTGCTATCTTAGGTTTAGTAGTCCATATAGCTTCAGTGATCTCAGAATTCTTGATACCCTGTCACGTTGCCTTAGTCGGTGTGGTTCCTACCTTCCCTAATCTTCAAACTGTTCCCTCTTTCTAATGAGACAGTGACCTCAGCTCTTGTTTTCGTTTTCTTCCCTGAGTCCCTTTCCATTCAGCTCCAGACCTGTCAGGACCTGACTGTCTAACAGGCATCAAAGGCGTAGGGCCACACACGATGCTTGCCTTGAGTTATTGAAGGGGATTCCGATGCAGCTGCATCAATGACAGGGTTTTGAAGTCAGCCAGTGGGAACTGCTCTGGGAAGCTGCAGTACTTGGGAGTGCTGGGCTACGTAGATGGGTGATTTGGCAGGTCTCTCTGGGTGGGCACCTTTAAGTGAAGACCAAGCAAGATGTAGATGTTTGCAGGAAGAGCCTCAAAACAGATGGAATTGTGTCCTTGCAGGTCCTTGAGGGCAGGACATCCTGTGGGCATCATTGAGTTTTCATATATGCTGAAACTGACAGCCAGTGGTTCAAGTCAGCAGATCAGTGAAAAGCTACAAAATGCTTAGAGAGATGGGCCTAAGGAGTCTGCCGTCATCTGGAGGATCCCAGACACACCTGCCACGTGCTGGGATGACAGGAGTGTGTGCCACACGCTTCCCTTCCCAAGTGCTAGGATTACAGACATGTGCCACCACCCCGGTTTATGAGGTGCCACAGGGCTCTATGCCTTCTAGTTAAACACTCTACCAATAGAACCACAGCTCAGCTCTCAGGATTTCTACCTTTGCTCTGAGGAATCCCCATGAACATGGTGACCTGAAGAGTAGTGCAGGCTTAGTGTCCTGAAGTTCTGAGATCAGAAACCTGCAATGAACATTTCCTGTGCACAGCCACACAAAGCCCTTGATTGGACCACTCCTAAGGGGACTCAGATGTGTGTGTCGAATTCAGGTCTTGGCGGCTTATTTATTTCAGGACAAGGTAGAGGACAGTGTACCTTGCTTACCAGTTCCTGCCTTCCTTCCCTCCTTGGCATGATCATACTTCTGTCTACAAAGCCTGCAGTGATAGGTCCATCTTTCTGCATCTTGTCCCTCTGACACTGGCCTTCCTGCTCCCCTTTCCTCTGGAATCTCTTGGGTGCTCTGGTAATCCAGGCTTACCTCTGATTGAAGGACAGCTGATTATCTTAATGCCACCTGCATCCTTAAATCTCCCTAGTCATGTGGCTCCAGTTGTCCTGTAATTACAGGTTCTGGGGATTACTATGTGCCTGTCTTTGGGTCCTGTATTCTGCCCACCACAGCCGCCCATTTGCGATTTCTCAGGTGGTTGAAATTAACCTTTGTCTTACGTTTTTGTCTTGTAGAGATTTCTGCCGTGAGAATTGCTAGTAACAATTCACTATGGGGGATATCCTGGCCCATGAATCTGAATTACTTGGACTGGTGAAAGAGGTAGTTATATGAAACACAAGTCACAGAAAAAGCCTTTTTCTTAAAAAGAGATTATTTGTGTGTTTATGTCTGTATGAGTGTTTGTATTGTGTGTGTGATGACTGATGGAGGCCACGGTGGGACATTGGATCCCTTGAAGCTGGAGTTGCAGGCATTTGTGAGCTACCCTTTGTAGGTACTGGGGTTGGAACTCGAGTCCCCAAAACATGTATTTTAGAATGCAGTAGGACCAGAGAGATGGCTCAAAGGTTAAGATCACTGGCTGCTTTTTTGAGAAGCTAGTTTTGCTTCTCAGCACCTGTATGATAATTTATAACTATTAGTAATTCTAGTCTCAGGGAATCCAACACCCTCTTCTGGCTTCTGTGGATAGCAGACATGGATATGGTACACAGATATACCTATAGACTACAACACCCATACACATAAAAATAAAAATGAATAAATATTTAAAAACAAAGCTAAAATGTAGCTAGAATGACTTGGTGGTTGAAAGTATTGACTGCTCTTCCAGAGAACCCAGGTTTGGTTCCCGGCCCCCACATATGGCTAACAGCCATCTATAATTGCAGTTTCAAAGGCTTTGCCATCTTCTGGCTTTGTGGGTGCTGCATGCATTTGGCGCTCAGATATACTTGCAGACAAGCTACCTGTGCACATGTTATAAAAATAAATAAATCCTTAAAATATAGCAGGCTTACACATGTAATCCAGGTGCTTGGGAGGCTTCAGCAGGTCAGTCTGGACTTTATACAGAGACCCTGTTATAAAAACAAATGAGTAAATGAATATACAAATAACTAGTAAGCTGAAGCAAATTCTTTCTACTTTGTAATCTTTTATCTTTCAATCATTACATGATTTTCTACTTCATTCACTCAGTCTTGAATGTGTGTTTGATTGGGTCTCACGTAGCCTAGGATGGCCTTGAAATCCTTATCCTCCTGCCTCTGCCTCCCCAGTGCAGGGATCACAGGCTTGTGCCATAGGCCTGGGATACCCTTCTTTGACTTAGGGCCATGTAGATTTGCTACACTGATTTAGCTTGGGTAGAGTAGGGTTCAGGCAGACTTCTGAGGTTTGGAGTTGAAAACGTGGATGCTGTTCATTGTGAGTGGACTGTGAGCTGTGTCTCGGGACAGTGGAGGAAGACGGGTGTCCACTTTGGCTAGGCAGCTTGGTTCATCGTGGTGATGGTGTGTAACTGCTGTAGCTGGCACTGCAAGGACCGTGGACAGCACCAGAGACCCAACCACAGTTAGGAAAGGTGGACCGTGGTGTGACTGATGCCGACTGAAAGGACGCGTGAAGGACAGTATTAGAGCAATGTTCTCACCCTGCAAGAGGCTCACTGCTAACATTTCCCATTTTAATGCTCTATTCTCCTGTTAGCATTATTTCTAATTCTATTCCAGATGGATTCTAGCAAACCAAAAACAATCCAATCATTTTGCATTTTTCAGACTGCATCACTTTCATTTCTATTCATAATAAAAATGATGGGGCTGGAGAGACGGCTTAGTGATTAGGAGCACGTATTGCTCATGCAGAGGACCCAGATTCGGTTCCCAAAACCCATCTAGGGTGACTCATAAGCACCTGTAGTTCCAGCCCCAGAAAATCTGATATTTTATCTGGAATCTGTGGGCACCTGTTTTCTGTAAGAGTAATTGACAAAAAGATGTTTGTTTATGGCCTTATGTTTCAACATATGTATGATTGATGTACTGATTAAACTAATTAAGTCTCCCATCTTGTGTTTCTTTACATTCTTCCTTTCTTCTTCTTTCCTTCCTCTGATTGTGTTAAGAGCACTTGACACAAACACCAGCCAGGCAGTGCTGGCGCACGCCTTTAATCCCAACACCCAGGAGGCAGAGATAGGAAGATCTTTGTAAGTTCAAGGCCAACCTGATCTACAGAGCAAGTTCCAGGACAGGTTCCAAAGCTACAGAGAAACCCTGTCTCATATAACTACAAAAAAAAAAAAAGAAAGAAAGAAAGAAAGAAAGAAAAACACTTAAATCACCTCTGCAAGCAAATCTCAAATGTGCTTGTGCTTTGCGGTCACCTTGTTGAATATTAGCTCACAGGCTTTACTCATTTTGCACAACTAAAATTTATCCCTTCACCAAACTATTTTCTCAGTGCCTGGCAACTGCCATTGTGCTGTCTGCTTCTGTAAGCATGGCTGTTTAGGTCATGCACATAATTTCAATATTTATCTTTTTGTGCCTGGCCTATTCCATGTAACGTCTATCTCCCCCTCCCCCCCCAGTGTTATTCATGTTACCAGTGACAGGATTTCCTAGACTGTAATATTTTATTTTAGTATCACCACATTTTCTTATCATGTTGATGGACATTTAGGTTCATCCCATGTCTTGGCAGTCTTGAATAATGTTGGAGAAATACACATGTGCAGATAGCACTTTTAAAAATGGATTTTAGGTGGGTGGTGGTGGCGCATGCGTTAAATCCCAGCACTCGGGAGGCTGAGGCAGGCAAGTCTCTGTGAGTTCGAGGCCAGCCTGGTCTACAGAGTGAGTTCCAGGACAGTTTCCAAAGCTACAGAGAAACCCTGTCTTGAAAGGCGAAAAAAGAAGAAAAGAAATGGATTTTATTTTCTTCCTATCTATACCCAAAAAATGTGATTGCTGGATCATAGGGTAGTTCTGACTTTTTGTTGAGTGATTTGTTATTTAACAATTGCATACATATATGTACATAATATGTTTTTTTTGTTTTTTTGTTTTTGTTTATTTTCGAGACAGGGTTTCTCTGTGGCTTTGGAGCCTGTCCTGGAACTAGCTCTGTAGACCAGGCTGGTCTCGGACTCACAGAGATCCACCTGCCTCTGCCTCCTGATTGCTGGGATTAAAGGCGTGCGCCACCACCGCCCGGCTCATAATATGTTGTAATTACTTTCCTTCCTAGTTTTAGTCTTTTGAGGAACCTCCATTTATTTCCATTATAGCTGTGTTGGTCTCCATTGCCACAAATAGTATATAAGAGTATATAAGGGTCTCTCTCTCTCTCTCTCTCTAATTCCTGCTAGCTCTTACCTTTGTGAAGACTTATTTTATGATTTATGTGTTTGTATACATGTATGTACATTCGAGTGCAGGTGCTCATTGAGCCTGGAGAGGGCAGTGGATCCACTGGAGCTGGAGTTACACAGGAAGTTGTGAGCCTCCTGATGTGGGTGCTGGGAATTAAGCTTGGGTTCTCTGCAAGAGCATCATGAGCTGCGCCATTCCCAGGTCTTGTCTTTCTGATAGTAGACATTCTTGTGGGTGTGGTTTTGAGCATATTTCTGTTGGCTTTTTATGTGTCTGCATTAGAGTGATATATGCTCAGGGCATTTGACTATTTAATTGGATTATTTGGAATTTGTTGGGGTTTTTGTTTGTTGTTGTTGTTCCTGAATTATGTTCTCTGTCCCAGTATTTAGATTTTGCCGAATTTGAGGACACCTTGAAGACATTTTCAAAAGAATGCAAAGTAAAAGGAAAGCCATTATCTAAAACTGTAGGTGGATCACTAAAGAAGGACTCCAAGTCACTGGTAATCCAGGTGAGAGTCTTCAGCTCTGGGAAGAGGCTTGTGACGGTCTGAAAATTGCAAGTTCTTCAAAGCTAGGTAAAAATAGGCCAAAGCTATCAGAGGAATGCACCAAGAACATGAAGGCATCATACGTTAAACACATTGGGATGGTCGCTATCAAAAACAAACAAACAAACACAAATAAACAGCAGGGGCTGTAGTGGTGGCTCAGCAGTTGAGAGCACTGGCTGCTCTTCCAGAGGACCCAGGTTTAATTCCCAGCACCCACATGGTGGCTCACAACCATCTGTCACTTCAGTTTCAATAGATCTGACACCCTGTTTCGGCATGCGTGTGGTGCACAGACATACACGTTGGCAAAGCACCCACACACAAAATAAATCTATATCCCTCCAACAATGTAGGAGGTCCTCGCTTCATCTGTCTTTGCTAGTACTTGTTCTTTTCTAGTGTGTGTTTAATGTTTATTTGTCTTTATTTTTTGGTTATCCAATCAGTAACTAGTAGATAATACTGTATATTATTACACTACAACTTATGCCACCCTATCATAATGCCCCACTGATTGATTTCCAAACAAAAATCCTCGGAGCAAAAGAGGAGTATAGTTGCACATGCCCTATTCCCAGCACTTGGGAGGCTGAGGCGGGAAGTCAAGATGAGGGAATCTAGCAAAAAACTGGGCTAGAAAGATGGCTTAGTGCGTAAACACACTTGCTCCCAACCCTAAGGACCTGAGTTTTATTGCTAGGACTATGTGGTCGGAGAGCCAGCTCCCAACAGTTGTCTTTTGACCTTCACATACACACTGTGGTGGCATGTGCGCCCATACATTACACACATACACATACATGCATGCACTCTCCCTAAAATGATGTAATTAAAATATTCTTTTAGAAACTCAAACAATAAAACTGTCTGGAGTAGTGGTTAAGCAAAATCTTCCGATGGTTGGTGGCCTTAAGCTGATGTTCTTAGGCCTAGTCCCAGCAGCAGTGTGATTGGTGGTATGCATGCATTCCCATCTTGGTGACCCTGGCTAGCAGAAGGTCATTTGTGACCATGGTAACAGTGGATTTTTTTGTGTGTAAAGGTTATCTTAAAGCAAGGACCATTTCCAGGTACAGATGTGATGGTTATGACATAGCAAAGGTTTGTAATTTCAGGTTCACAAATGCAGATCTAGAATAATTGTAGACAGACCATTTGATATGTAGAGTCTACCAAGACATGTTGTAAGAAACTTCATGACTGTAAGCCTTAAAATACCAGGGAAGTCAGCATACCTCTTCCACAGTCAGAGAGCTCTCAGCCTCCAGAGTGGCTGGCAGGGATGCAGGGGACTCAGAAGAGGGGATCATGGGGGTGCGCCTGGCCCAGCAGCACATCCGTGGGCAGAGTCACTGCATCATTATAGTCTTGGTTCTCAAGAGAGTGAGGAGCCTCTTCCCATGTCCCCACTCTAATGGGGGCTGTGCATGGCCACCTGTGCTTTGTTCTAGCAGCCTGCATCCACAGTGGCTAACAGGCCACCTGTTTGGAGGAGATAGAAATGCTTTATTGGGCTTGCTTTAAAAAGTTCCGGGTTTCAGCTAGTCTGTGGTGGTGCACGTCTCTAATCTCAGCACTCTGGAGGCAGAGGCAAGCGGATTTCTGAGTTTGAGACCAGCCCGGTCTACAGAGTGAGTTCCAGGACAGCCAGGGCTACACAGAGAAACCCTGTCTCAAAAAACAAACAAACAAAAAAGTTGTGGGTTGACTAGAATGGGTGATAGTAGCTCAGGGTAAGGCAGCACTCTGAGAACTGTTGTTCTCCATCTTGGAGTTTCCGTAGTCCTCCCAGGAAGCCTTCAGTGCACTCATGCCTGTGAATCCTCCGGCCTCAGAACTGTTTTCAAGGCTTTAGTGTTTCATAGAGTATTGCAATGGCTGAAAAGCTTGGAGTGGTCACAGAGGCTGCAGCCAAAGGAGCCTCTGGGAAGGAGTGTGTACGTATCTAGTAGTAGGTAGATGGTGAGAGTTTGGAGTGTTGGAAGAATGAGCATCATCTAGGATTCTTGTTTTGTCTTTTCCGCAGAAGGATCTGGTGGCAGCGTTTGACAATGGAGACCAGAAGTTATTCTTCGATTTGTGGGAGGGACATGTTCCCAGCTCCATCAGAGATACTGACTCCCTGGCCCAGAAGCTGGAGTTCTACCTTCACATCCATTTCGCCATCTATCCTCTGAAGTATTCTGGAGGCAGGCCGGTAAGCTGATTTGGGGTTTCAGTCTGAGTTAGCTAACAGGCTGTCATGGATTTCAAGGAAGCATTGATTCAGTTTTGTGACCATTTTATTATGGTGCATTTTATGCCCTGATAAACAATCTTTTTTTTAAATTTATTATGTATACAATGGTCTGTCTGCATGTATGTCTGCACACCAGAAGAAAGCACCGGATCTCATTACAAATGGTTGTGAGCCACCATGTGGGTGTTGGGAATTGAACTCAGGACCTCTGGAAAAGCAGCCAGTGCTCTTAACCTGTGAGCCATCTCTCCAGCCCCCTGATAAACAATCTTTGGCTACATTCTCAGAAGTTTATTTTCTAATTTATGTGCAGATTTTGGTAATTTATGTGGTCAGTTCAATTTTTTTCCTAAACACCTCAGGTTCTCAAGAGACTCATCAAAACAAGTTTGCTTTATTTAGTAACTTGGTGTATCTAAGAAAAGGCATAGACCGTACATTTATATGCAAGTAATGGAGAAGTAGTATTGAAGGTGCATGGGCAGCTTGAATTTAGCTTCTGCTACCTTTTCCTAGATGGGCTGGAGATGCAGAAAGGGAGGCAGAGGGCTGGCTTGTCAAGCCACTGTGGTAGATGAGCTTTCAGTTATGTTTGAAACAGCAAAGAACACAGAGCTGACATTTGGTCACTCATAGTAACACTGACCTGAGTTCCTGTGGGAACTCATTGGAGTGTCAGGGACACCAGTGGAGGGCTCAGTGGTGAGGGAGTGTCTCCACACTCCATGAAGTAGTTCCTTTAAGTATGACCCTTGTGGGGAGGGGCAGACCCTCTTTGGTGTTTGTTATTGTTTTGTTTTGTTCTGTTTCGGTCCACCTTATTTCTGTCTATAAATTTTTCTGTTTTGATGTAATATGGAAGTCAGGGTTATCTGTTTTCTAAATCCAGTGCTCAGAAGAGGGCCTCATGGCCTAGGTTGAGTGAGGTTTGTTACAGGAATATGAAGGTGGGGTCTGTGTGGTAGAGGAGAAAAATACTAGTTCTAAAGCCTCAGTGTCCACATTGAAGCCAGAGAGGAGTGAGTCCTTGAATTGGGTTGTGTATGGATCAGTGATGGAGGAGTCCCTTGAGTTGGGTTGTGTGTGGATCAGTGATGGAGGGGTCCCTTGAGTTGGGTTGTGTGTGGATCAGTGATGGAGGGGTCCCTTGAGTTGGGTTGTGTGTGGATCAGTGATGGAGGGGTCCCTTGAGTTGGGTTGTGTGTGGATCAGTGATGGAGGGGTCCCTTGAGTTGGGTTGTGTGTGGATCAGTGATGGAGGGGTCCCTTGAGTTGGGTTGTGTGTGGATCAGTGATGGAGGGGTCCCTTGAGTTGGGTTGTATGTGGTTCAGTGATGGAGGGGTCCCTTGAGTTGGGTTGTGTGTGGATCAGTGATGGAGGGGTCCCTTGAGTTGGGTTATATGTGGATCAGTGATGGAGGGGTCCCTTGAGTTGGGTTGTGTGTGGTTCAGTGATGGAGGGGTCCCTTGAGTTGGGTTGTGTGTGGATCAGTGATGGAGGGGTCCCTTGAGTTGGGTTGTGTGGAACAGTGATGGAGGGGTCCCTTGAGTTGGATTGTGTGTGGAACAGTGATGTGGGCACAGTCAATCCTTAGCTTCATGAAGGGAAGGAGAACCCTTCTGTTTCAGGAAACTACAAAGATGTGTCGTTCCCCTTTAGAAACCTCTCTGAGGGCAACATGGGAATGCTTACAAATGTTTCTATGTCTGGAAAGTGGAAGCAATGGTGGCTACATCTCACAATGGGAGAATTAGTCAAATAGATTATGATAGACAAAATGAGATTAGTTCTGACATTGTAAAGGATATTCATGAAGCTTTTTGAGGATGTGAGAAGATGTTGCTATGATGTAAAGGAACATGTGAACTACGCATTGGTCTTCTGGCATTCCTGTCTAAAGTGATGTCAGACCCTGGAGCAGTGTGCCTTGTCAGGCCAGATAGGGAAGTGCTAATGGCATGGCAGGAACCTAGGGGGCCTCACGGAGTGGACAGGGTGAACAGGAGGATTGAATACTGAGTCAAAGACCCTGAACACATGTCCTCCTTCTTCTAGGACAAGCAGGAGCTAGAGGAGAAGATTTCATATTTCAAAACCTACCTGGAAACCAAAGGGGCCGCCTTGAGCCAGACCACAGAGTTTCTTCCATTCTATGCCCTCCCTTTTGTGCCTAACCCTATGGTCCACCCCTCATTCAAAGAACTCTTCCAGGTAAGCAGCTTCCTGGGCACCTGTCAGAGCCTGGACCGCACTGTTGAATTGGTGGTTTCTGAACAATGCTTTGAAAGACCTAAGTTTTAGCCTCATAATTACTATTTTATTAAAGACCTTATTTATATAATTATTCTATTAAATGGTTGGGTACTGTTTGACTTACTTTTAACCATCCTGTGCTAGCTGTGGTTGTATGTTCTTGCACATATATGTAAATCTGTAAGGGACATAAAAAGACCTTGAAGCAGCCCAGTTAGATGTCAGTAGTGACATGTAGAAAGAAATTGGGTTGTAGTCTCAGAAGTACTAAGGATGTGTACTCTGCACAAACGGAGCCACATCAGACACCAGAGAAGACTCATCATATGATCCCTTTGCAGTTGGCAAAGCAAACAAACGTAGGTTTTATCCACACACAAACCCGTGCACACACATCAGATCAGTTTTTATTTTTATTTTTTTTTATTTTTTTATTTTTTTTTGGTTTTTCGAGACAGGGTTTCTCTGTGGCTTTGGAGCCTGTCCTGGAACTAGCTCTGTAGACCAGGCTGGTCTCGAACTCACAGAGATCCGCCTGCCTCTGCCTCCCGAGTGCTGGGATTAAAGGCGTGCGCCACCACCGCCCGGCTCAGATCAGTTTTTAAAACATCATATAGTAAAATTGATTTTGGACAGCTACAGTTCTGTGGATTTTAACATGTTCCTAGGTATAACTACTGCCACCACCATCGAGGTACAGAATTTTCATCAGTCACTCCTAAGAACTGCCTTTGCAGATGCTTCTACCTCACTTCTCTGCCAGGCAATCACTTTCATTGTATTTTATTTTATTTATTTTTCCATTCAAAAATTTACACTTCCTCTCCTCCTCCCATTCCCTTCCCGCTCCTCAGCCTCCTCCCTTCCCCTCCCTCCTTAAGAGAGGGCAGGGTTCCCTGCCCTGTGGGAAGTCCAAGGCCCTCCCCTCTACATCCAGACCTAGGAAGCTGTGCATCCAAATAGACTAGGGTCCCACAAAGCCAGAACATGCAGTAGAAACAAGTCCGAGTGCCTTTATCAATGGCTTCTCCGTCAGCCCCCACTGTCAGCCACAATCGGAGAGTCCGGTTTGATCACATGCTCGGTCAGTCCAGGTCCAGCTGGATTTGATGAGCTCTCATTAGAACAGGCACACTGCCTTAGTGGATGGACAAACCCCTCAAGGTCCTAACTTCCTTTCTCGCCTTCTTCCTCCTTCTACTCTTCAACTGGACCTTGGGGGCTCAGTCCGTTGCTCTGATGAGGGTCTCTGTCTCTATCTCCATCCCTCGCCAGACGAAAATTCTATGGTGATATTCGAGATAATCATCAGTGTGATAGTGGGGCAAGGCCAGTTCAGGCACCCTCAGCTCTGCTGCCCAAGGACCTAGCTGGGGACATCCCCATGGACACCTGGGATCCCATCTAGAGCCAAGTCTCTTGCCAACCCTAAAATGGCTCCCCTGGAAACAACCTAGATGCCCCTCAATGGAAGAATGGATAAAGAAAGTGTGGAATATATACACATTAGAATACTACTCAGCAGTAAAAAACAATGACATCTTGAATTTTGCATGCAAATGGATGGAAATAGAAAACACTATTCCGAGTGAGATACCCAGACCCAAAAAGATGAATATGGTATGTACTCACTCATTAGTGGACTCTAGCCATAAACAAAGGACATTGAGCCTATAGTTCACAAGCCTAGAGAAGCCAAATAACAAGGTGAACCCAAAGAAAAACATATATAGATCCTCCTGGAAATTGGAAGCAAACAAGAACGCCGGGCAAAAGTTGGGAGCATGGGGGTGGGGGGTAGGTGTTGGTGTGGGGATGGGAGAAGGGGGGAGGGGGAGAGAAGGGAGAAGGGGAGAGGGGGAGAGAGAAGGGAGAAGGGAAAGACTGGGGAGAGCTTGGGGGAGTGGGAGGGTGGAGATGGAGGAAGGGCAGTTGTAGGAGCAGGGAAGAAGATATCTACATTACATTGTATTTTAAAACAGTGTTCTGATTGTTTTAATAGACTTTCCTTTTGTCATAAAATAGGTTATTTTGTTGTTGTCATCAACACTATAGCTTATTAACGTAAACCAATGTTTAAAACATATGCTAGCCCTTTGGTCGTGCTGTTGATACTTTATAGGTCTTGAAGAGATGATCCACTTTTATTCAAACCCAGCTAGACTGCATCTCTCCTGTCGCCCTTGCTGCTGCCTTGGAGTTGCCTGTTTCTCTCTGAGAGTGATCTATCTTTTCTCTCTGGATTTGAGATTGTATAATTTCACTTTAGTGTTTTCTGGGTCAAATTTCTAATTTCATTTATTGAGCCTCCTTATATGTTGAAAGAGTTCTGAAAAAATCCCAGTTTATATTTCTTCATCTGTTACCTCTCTTCCATTCTCTTTATTGTTTCCTCCGTGTAGCTGATCAAGTGTCTCTGATTCTTCTCATTATCTCCATTTTTTTTCCATTTTAAAAATTATGATAAAGAACATATGGGATAAAATTTACCATTTTGGCCTGGAGTGAGGTTTTCTGCCCTTCGTCTGTGTTAGGCTTAGCGCAGCTGCAGTTCCTTCCCTTAGCCTCTGAGTGAAGAACCGTAGCGGTGATGCCCTCTGGATCACAAGTTTATGCTCTTAGGATTCTTACGTTCACTTCACTGGGGACTCTGCAGTTCCTTTCCTGTCACTCAGGTTTGTTTTTTTTTTAATGGACCTCATTTTATCAAGGTTTTTCATTTTTTTAAAATATTTTATGTGTTGCAGTGTCAAGAAGACAAAGAAATTTCTCTGTGTTTTTTTCGGTGTGGTGTTTTTCTTTCTTTCTTTTTTTTTTTTAGAGACAGGACAGGACAGGGTCTCTCTAAGTAGCCCTGATTGCCCTGGAACTCGTAGAACTCAGAGATCTCCTAGTCTCTGCCTCTTGAGTCCTTGGATTAAAGGCATGTACTGCCATGTCCAGCTCCTTTTTTTTTTCTGAGACAGACTCTTACTACGTCATGTTTTCCTGGTTCCTTAAAACTCATTGTGTAGTAGAATAGATTGGCCTTGACCTCACAGAGAGCTCTGTCTTGCTAGTGCTGAGGTTAAAAGTATACATCATGGGCTGGAGAAATGGCTCAGTGGGTAAGAGCAGAGGACCTGCGTTTGAGGCCCAGCACCCATATCAGAGAGCTCACACCTGCCTGGAACTCTGCCTTCAGGGAGTTAACACATCACTTTCCTCCTCGGGAACACACACAGCCACTCATACATTCACAAATCAATAATAAAAAGCTTGGAGTACGCTTCACCAGCCAGGTCAGTTTCTGTGCAGTGCTGAGCTGCACACTGTCAGTGAACACCCTCTGTTGAGACACTTAAGATGCCTCTGATTTTTTAGGAAGAATTCCTGAGCAAGCGCTTGCTCGTGCCAGGGACTGACTTAAACTAGTTAGTAGAGATTTAAAGAGACGGAAGGGTCAATCCTGGTGGTACAGACCTGTAATCCCAGCTGTTAGGGAGACTGAGGCAGGAAGTTTAAGGCCATCTGGGCAATTTAATGAGATCCTATTATCTCAAAATGAAGAGTAAAAGAAGCTGGGGCCGTAACTCAGGGTGGCCCTTGCTGAGCCTGTAGAGCACCCTAGGTTCAGTCACTGGGGGGCTGGGGAGAATCGAAGTTTTCAGGCTTTGCAAGGGAGAGAGAGGGCAGGAGGCCAGTGTTGGGGGGACCATGGAGGTGAGCCCTGGGCCCACCCAGCCCCAACATCCTTAGTTGTCCTGCTGTGTATTAGGGTTCCACCAAAGATTCTGAAGGATCAGAGCGTTCGGTTCTGGAATACAGCTCAGCAACCATGAGTGCACTTGAAAGCCTGTGTTCTGCCCAGGAAGAAATAGAGCGAGGATGATTGTGGCCTTTTCCAGACTTCATCTGAGAGGCCCAGTTTTTTCCTGCCTTTCACACTTCTCTTTGAAAGTGTGGGATCAAGTGCTTCTCAGACTCAGAAAATGTCCTTCTTAAAGCTAAAAACAATAGAAATAAGAACAGTCAAGGAAAAAAATAAAGGATCTGTGCATAGAGAGTTTGTATTCTAGTCTGTTTGTGTTGGTTTCAAAAACATTGTCAGAGAAGTAATTGAGTGGAAAAGTCCTGTTTATTGGTTAGTAAGATAGTAATCAAGACCAGAACAACTTGACTGGGGGAAGGGTTAAATACTTGTTCTTTTTTTTTTGGTTTTTTGAGATAAGGTCTTGCCTGACTGGCCACGAACTCAGCACATAACTGAGATGACCTTGAATTTCTGATCTTCCTGCGTCTAACTTCTCAGTGCTGGGATTCCAGGCTTGTACCACAATGCTAAGTTTTATTTAGTATTAAGAATCGAATTTAGTGTTTTACCATGCTAGTATTTAGTATGCTAGACAAGTACTCCTCCCCCTAAACCACACTCTCAGCCCCTGTTTTGATTGTTTTTTGTTTTTTTTTATTGATTTGGGAATTGGAGAAATGGCTCAGTAGTTAAGATCATTTTGTTGTTTTTGCAGAGGACTCTTGGGTTTGATTCTCAGAACCCACATGATGATTTACAACCACCCATAACTCCAGTTCCAGGGTATGCTATACCCTCTTCTGATCTCCACAAGCACAAGGCAAGCACATGGTGCAATACATACATGCAGGCAAAATCCTCATACATAAAATAAAATGGATAAATCTAATTTAAAAACTTAATGTTTTTACTGGGCTGGTGAGATGTCTCTGCAGGTAAAAGTACTTGTTGCACAATGTGACAACTTGGTTTTGATCCCTGGGACCCACAAAATAAAACCAGATGGGTTGCTATCATCTGATGTCAGTATTCCTATAGTGAGAAAAGAGTGGAGGCAGGAGAATTGCTCAGAAGCTCTCATGTCAGCCAGCCTGAAATACACAGAGCTTCAAAAACAGGAGAGATTCTGCCTCAACAAGGTGGAAGGAGAGAACTGACCCCGAAAAGTTGTCCTCTGGCTGGGCAGTGGTGGGACCTCTCTTTAATTCCAGCACTCGAGGCAGAGGCAGGCAGCACTCTGTGAGTTCGAGGCCAGCCTGGTCTACAAAGTCAGTTCCAGGACTGTTACACAAAATAAGTTGTCCTCTGACCTCCATTTATACACTGTAGCATGTATGTACCCACACTAGCATGTATTACATATAAACAATAATAACTCAAATGTCTTGATTTACATTGGCTACTTCATCTCCCTTTTCTTGAGACTCCTCAGATGGTGGGTTGGACAGAGCTAAGGCGAAGCACTGTTGCTTTCCTAGGGCAAAGCTGGACCACCAACAATGTGTCTAGGGATCCAGAGGCCTGAGACCACGTCTGGGCTGCTGTACTCGTGCTCTAAGCTCTAGAAAGGAGCAGCCTTCCTTTTTCCTCCAGCTTGTGATGAACCTGATGGTTCTTGGCTTGTGTATACACCGTCTAGACATCTTCCCTCTGTGTGTGAGCTCCCTTTTTGTTCAGACTTAGTGGCACTGAATTAAGGGTCCACACTATTCAGTATGCATACATCTGATGTTTGCTATGGCCCCATCCCCAACAGCTTCATATCCCAAGGTGCCAGGGACAAGGATTTCAACATGACTTGGTGAACAGTACAAAACCATAATAGCATACATTACAATTTTTTTTTAAATCTTGCATCAGAGAATTTAAAAAATTTTGAAAACAAGGGAACTTTTTCCTATCTGTCAGTATTGTGTCCAAACATCAGATGGTGTAAGGAGTAGATTGGTTGATGACAAGAATGTGGGAAGGGTGCTGAAGGAAGGGTGCTGGCCTGGAGAGAAGAAGATGTGGGGATGATCTGAGAAGGGAGTAGGCATGATTTGAGTGGAATAGCTGCTTTTTTGTGGAATTTTTTTTATTTATAAACTGACTGGCCCATTAGCTCAGGCTTCTTATTAACTCTTATAACTTATATTAGCCCATTATTCTTGTCTATGCTAGCCACATGGCTCAGTATCTTATTCAGTGAGGCAGTCACATCTTGCTTCTTCTGTGGTCAGGTCAGAACTGCAGAATAAGCTTTCCTCTTCCCAGAATTCTCCTGTTCTCATTGACCCACCTATACTTCTTGTCTGGTTGTCCCGCCTATACTTCCTGCCTGGCTACTGGCCAATCAGCGTTTATTTAAAATATAATTGACAGAATACAGACAATTGTACCACACCACTTCCCCCTCTTTTTTTTTTAAATAACAAGAACTCTGAATCTAATATCCTTTGTTTAGCTTTTCTCCTGACCATTATCCATAATAACTTGTAACCAACATTCTAAACAAAGAAAAATATCCATAGTTCATTTTTGGGGAATGTGGGCATAGTTTTCCTTGCTACTTCCTGCTTGTTGGGGGTGCCGATAATCTTATGGGGACCTAAAGAAAATTTAGATTTTGATCAAGTCCTGACTGGAGTATCCTGTGAGGCTTGATCACCTCAGACAGCATCTTGAATCTGTTCTAGATATAGAACTCAGACATCTGGGCCATCTGTTCCTACCAGAGATTTCTCAGGTGGTCTTGATCAAACCTGATTTTTCTTAACTCACAATAAATCCATAGCCTCTCATTTTCTGTGGAAACAAAAGCAAAACATCTTCTCCAAAGTAACATATCTTTTTTTAAAAGATTTATTTATTATGTATACAACATTCTGCCTCCATGTATGCCCACATGCCAGAAGAGGGCACCAGATCTCATTATAGATGGTTTTGAGCCACCACGTGGTTGCTGGGAATTGAACTCAGGACCTCTGGAAGAGCAGCTGGTGCTCATAGCCACTGAGCCATCTCTCTAGGCCCAGTAACATATCTTTTGACTTCAATTTTGAAGTCAAGGTATTTTCAAAATACCTATCTTGGATTAATTCAGCAGCATTTATAAACAAATATCTTTTAGTAGCCGTTGCTCCTTCCTCAGCATTCAAACAATTTAAAGAGAACATAATAACATACAGTTATCCAGATTCTCTGTGTGTTTTCCATCTTTATGTGGCTTTATTTTAACCTCTATTTCTTTTATTTTTATTTTTAAATTTTCAGCTTTTTGAGACAGGTTCTCTGTGTATCTTTGGCTGTCCTGGAACTCCCTCTGTAGACCAGGCTGTCCTTGAACTCACAGAGATCTGTCTGCCTCTGCCTCACAAGTGCTGGGATTAAAAGTGTGCACCACTACAACTGGCAGTAATTTATTTTCAAGGGCAGATTGGACCAAAATTATATTACAGTGCTCGTCGTGACATGAGGTAGTGTGGCGGGTACCACTTCTTTCATATAGTGTAGACGAGGTCTAGAAGTGACTCCCTTTCTTTACCATGGCATGCATGCCTAGACTATGCTGAATTACGTTTGGTATTCAGCCTAATAAGGTTACCTATCATGCTTATTTAAATCACATGAAATTTTCCAGTCATGTGCAAGTTATTTGTCCCTGCTGTGGATCCTTGAATTATTTATGAATGAATCAGTCACACTTCAGGAAACCTGTTTTCCATGCTCTCCCAACCCTGGCAGGCCGCTTCACATTTGGTTTCTGTAACTCACAGGGCTATTTAACCCCATGTCCACAGCTTTGCTGGTACTGTGGCTATTTAGTGAGCTGACGTTTTGTTTTGTTTTTCTTCAGGATTCTTGGACTCCAGAATTAAAGCTGAAGCTGGAAAAGTTTTTATCTTTAATTTTTAAAGCCAGTAACACGCCAAAACTTTTAACCATCTATGTATCCTTTTGAAGTGAGTGGGGACCCCTTGGGGTTATAGCAACAACACTGGCTTTGGGTATCTCAAACCAGCAAACTGTCGAGGATCTGCTGCATTTGTATATGAGGTGAATTAAGCATGCGTGGAGGCTTTACCATGAACTGGAAAGGGCTGACTTTCGTGGGTTTCTGAGACTTGGCAATGGTCTAATTTTATTTTTTGAAAGATAGATTTATTTTAGTGTGTGTCTGTGTTAGGTCAGATGTCTACAGAGGCCAAAAGAAAGTATCAGATACCCAGGAGCTGGAGTTTCAGGAGGGTGTGTTCCCTGACATGGGTGCTGGGAACTGAACTCAGGCCCTGTGGGGGAGAAACAAGTGTAACCATTGAGCCATGTTTCCATCCCTCTAGTCTTATATTGGTATCATCAGCCAAGAAACTGCCTCAGTAGGAAAAAAAGAAAAAATTCTTACGTTCAAAAAAGTGTTACTTTGCAAAGGCCCTTGAGTCATTTGGGAGGCCTCGAGGTCATGGCGTTTGGATTTGCCACTCAAATCAAGACTTCTTTCTAAGCAACCATGTTGCATAGCTGTATATACTATAAAGTTTACCCATCATAACTGTCAAAGTCTTTGATTTTTAGCAACTGGACATAGTTGTACAACCATTATCCTAATTCAATGCACTGGGGACATTTTTGAGAGTACAGAGGGACAGTGTCACAGCTATAAATGGAGCCTGTTCTGTCACCCCTCCCATTGGAGACTGACTTATTCCCCAGTAGTTGTAAGTCTTCAAGAACATGAGTCTTTTCTTATTGGACAAGCATCTATCCACATGTGTCTTATGCACAGGCCTGGGTTTGCTCCCTTACCCTGGAAGAAAAGAACAGAGGTGGCTGCAGTGCTGGAAGTGCAGCTCTCGCTGTGCAGAAAGTCACTGAAATGCGTGCGTGCATGGAACTGTGAGCAGAGGAGGAAGAAATCCGTAGGAGACTCTGCTCATTGTACAGACGTGGTGGTGCAGCCTTAGCCACTGTCCTCCCCCAGTCTGTGCCCTCGGATCAAGCTTTAGGGCTGCGGTGACAGTTTTATTGTTATGGGTTCAGGGAAGCATACTGGGAAGGTTTTGCCAGCAGTGCAGAGACCTCTGTTAGGGGCAAGCAGGCCAGTGTGGAGGCTGTGGAAATACTGCAGTGTATGGTTCTCGTGGAGTTCACTGCGGTGGCGTGAAGGGGGTGGCAATGGCCAAGCAGCATGAGAAACTGCTCTCTGGTTGTTTTCAGCAACCTTTGGAGCTCTGGTCTCTGCTGAGTCGGTCTCTCTCTTCAGCCTCACAACACCAGATGCCCCAGGGCTGTTTTCCTGAGCCGCTTTCTCATCCCAGAAGGAGAATGGACAGAATAGCAAAGGTAAATCATCTTGATTACAGCTTTCATGAGAACAGCTTTGCCAGCTCAACTTGTAAGCTGTGAGAAGAAACAGAGACGGAGAGAATTTGTGGACTTGGCAAATAAGGGCTTTCAAAGTCTAAATATTTACAGAGTGCCCTGTAACCCTGCTCTGTGCAGTTCCTGGAGGCCCACTCTTTAAGGACGGCTGGTGGGCCACCATGTCCAGCATATTAGATAAGAAATGGAGAAAAGGGAAACAGCCAAGTCACAGGCTGGCAGGAAGCACACAGCCAGCATGGGGCAGAGAAAGTATTTTAATAGCTCAGCTTTTACCTCCAGTTTGTCAGATGCAGTTCCAATTTTAGCCAGCATTTCCATCTTTTTAAACATCCAGAGTAGTTTCAGTCTTAAGTGTTTACATAAAATGATATTTTTTCCATGGACAATAGTTCTTACTGGAGCATTTCATCTTTCAGTAAGGTGAGAAAAACTAGTTAATATGCCTCAGTGGCTTTAGCTGCAGTGCTCTGCGTGGTCTTGTCTTAGATACTCTGTTTTGGAAATGCCTTCAGTTGTTGGGAAGTGTTTGTGATGAGCTTCACACACAAGTATTTAGGAAGGCAGGGTCCTCGGCTCCCAGCAGACGGAGTTTTCCTACGTGAAAATTTGGTCCATGAAACAGCAATGTTGCTCTTTTCCAAGGAGAGTGGTGTCAGAGGGTTTGAGAACTTCATGCCTGTTTTTTTTTCTGTGCTTTACTTAAGAGAATTAAACTTTTTTTTTTTTTTTTTTTTTTTTTTTTTTTTTTTTTTTTTGGTTTTTCGAGACAGGGTTTCTCTGTGGTTTTGGAGCCTGTCCTGGAACTAGCTCTGGTAGACCAGGCTGGTCTCGAACTCACAGAGATCCACCTGCCTCTGCCTCCCGAGTGCTGGGATTAAAGGCGTGCGCCACCAGCGCCCGGCGAGAATTAAACTTTTTAAAAAGATTATTTTTATTTGATATGTGTAGGTATTTTGTGTCCATGTAAGTCTATGAAGCACATACGTGCCAGTTTCCCTCAGGTGTCAGATCCTCTGGAATTGGGGTTACAGGCAGTTGTGAGTAGCAGTGTGGGTGCTGGGAGTCAGACATGGGTCATCTGGATGAGCAGCCAGTCCCACCCTCTGAACCCTGTCTCCCACACCAGCATTTTCTTTTTAAGAAAGGAAGTATTAGTAAATTTTTAAATTTAGCTTACCAGGAAGTTGATCATTTAGCTGTGACACATACGGAGAGTCTGGTAGCATGAGACAAGGAGGTTCTGAATGTTTGTTTTTGTCCTCGGTTTCCTCGTGTGTTAGCCATCTTCCCGTGACCACAGTGCCATAAACAATGGAGGCAGTTAACTTACAAAGCAAAAGTGTTGATCCAGTTCTCTGTTCCGGGGCTGCAGCTCCACATGAGACAGCTGGTTGCTTGGGTCTCTGGTGAGGGCACCTGATGTTAATAGTGAGTGATGTGGTAGAGCATGCTACTTACATCCTGAACCAGGAAGCAAGGAGACGACGGTCTGTGTCCTTCCTGAAGTTTTGGTGCCTTCCCAGTAGCACCACCCTGGGGATTAAGCCACTAACACATGAATGTATGGGAGACACTCGCTCTGACTGTTGGATTGTACCACTGGCCCCAGAAGCTGATGACCATCTCACAGTGAAAACATTCATTCCATTCTGAGAGACTCCAAAGCTTGCTTGTTCTAGCATTGCTCAGAAGCCCCATACCAGAGATTCATCTAAGATGCAAGAGCTCTGCACTCTGAAAAAGACACCCAAAAAATCAGAATGTGGGCAGGATACAGGTTCCTAATCCAAAAGGAAAGAAGGGGAAAATAAGATGTAGCGAAGCACCTGAAGCCAGAGTCATGCCCAGGCCAGGCAGTGGTAGCGCACACCTTTAATCCCGGCACTTAGGAGGCAGAGGCAGGTGGATCTCTGAGTTCGAGGCCAGCCCGGTCTACAGAGCAAGTTCCAGGACAGGTTCCAAAGCTACACAGAGACTCTGTCTTCAAAAACCAAACCAAAACAAAAAAATCCAAAGCCCTCCAGGGCAAACGTGAAACCCTACAACGCATAAGTTCATCACTTGGGGCAGTATGGTGGGATATGAACTACGGGATCCCCACCCTTGCCTCCATCTGTTGCTTTTTCTGGTGGCAGCCCACATGGCTCCTCTCAGGCTGGCTATGCATCCTGCCTGCAGCTTTCCTAAGTGGGCATTGCACGTTGCTGGCCCCTTCTCTTGTATCACTGCTGGAGCCTTATAATGTATTGCCTCACTGGGAGTTGCTTGCAGGGACTCAATCCCAGCACACTGCTTAGCCTCATGGGCTTCCTGTGGGTGACCCTGGATTCTGCTGTCAGTATAAAACATCCCTGACCCAGGGGGCTGGAGGGATGGCTCAGTGGTTAAGAGCACTGTCCCCTCTTCCAGAGGTCCTGAGTTCAATTCCCAGCAACTACATGGTGGCTCACAACCATCTGTAATGAGATCTGGCGCCCTCCTTTGGTGTGTGGGCATACATGGAGGCAGAATGTTGTATACGAGATGTCTCAGCGGTTAAGAGCGTTGCCTGCTCTTCCAAAGGTCCTGAGTTCAATTCCCAGCAACCGCATGGTGGCTCACAACCATCTGTAATGAGGTCTGGTGCCCTCTTCTGGCCTTCAGGCATACACGCAGAAAGAATATTGTATACATAATAAATAAATAAATAAATAAATAAGTTTTTTTTTAAAAAAAAAAAATCCCTGACCCATTAGAAATCCCAAGGCCATCTTGAGTGAATAGGGCATCATAGGTTTGGTTTTAGCAGAGTCTTGAACATAACAGTCTGGGATCCCGTTGCCCTTTCTGGAAAGTCCTTGAAACCAATTTATATTTTTGTGTTTCTGAGTCTGGTGGCCTTGTGGGTTTCTGCAGTGTCCTCTAGGCCCATTCCCTGTTGTCTCAGTAGAAAGGCCTTGATTTACTTATACCTGAATTTAGGCTTCTCTTTATTAGAGCTAATTTCTTTACCAACTAAGATAAGTCTTGGCCATATGTCATTGCTCCTTTTCCTGGCTAGGTGTTTTGCTCTTGATTCTCACTGCAGATTTGGCTAAGAATAGCAGCCAGCGCCCATGCTGTAGCCTGAGTGCCTTGTGGTTATGAGGTCTCTGCCAAGTAAGCCACCTTTCAGGCTGGCTCTGAGACATGATATAAGGAAGATGGCCTTTTCTCCGGTCCCAAGAGAATTCTCTTTTCCTTCTGGAAGTATACAACATGGGTCTTTTAGTCTGTGATTGGTTTTGCATGGAAGCCCTACCTGGCTCACCCATTAAATGTGGTAAACTTCAACTCTGCTAATAGCATTGAGGAGTCCTCGAACCCCTTCCATGCCCCCCCCCCCACATCACCAGGTGCAGTGTAGTCAGCAGCTCTGCATCTTAGTGCCAGTTTCTCTCGCAGATCCCAAGCCCAGTGGTTCCAGATGTGTGACTGGTTCTGCCTGCTATATTCCACACTCAAGGCTCAGAACCTCCATGGAGGAGCAGGAGTATAGATGTGGCTTCACAGGGCCAGGCTAGAATGCATGGCAGCTACTACCAGGCTGCTGCACGGCTGGCACACAGCCTAGGAGCTCTGCAGCACCTGAGGTTTCTCTGCCCACTGCAAGGGGTGGCAGGGAATTGTCTGCTGCTCTTGTCAGACGAGTCAGGGCTAGCCCTTGGCTTGTTTGTTTGTTTGGTTGGTTTTGCCTTTCAAGACAGGGTTTTTCTGTGTACCCTTGTCTGTCCTGGAACTCATTCTATAGACCAGGCTGTCCTCAAACTCAGATTTCCCTGTCTCTTCCTCCCCATGCTAGGAATAAAGGTGTGCGGCACTACCATACCCAGCAGCAGCTGATATCCTTAAACACGATCGCGTCGTTGGCACTTGCCCTGCTGCTCCTGCAAGTGCACCTTCTGCCCACAGTTACACTGCTGCCGTTATGTGTGTGGGTCCCATCTTATTAGCTACCCATGTACCATTGGGCATCTAGGCTCGTTCTGTGTTTGTTATTGTGAATGCAGTAGCAGTAGAGCGGATATGCAGCTATTCTTGTGGTGGGACAAAGAATCCTTGGGGTGCATGCCCAGGAGTGGTATAGCTTGGCCCTACGACCTTTGCAGGGAACCTCTATCCTGCTTTCCATAATTGCCGCCTGCGCTCACTGTCACACCGTCAGTGAAGGAGCGCTCTTCCCCATGTCCTCGCCAGCCTTTGCTGCTGGATTTTGTTTTCATTATTGTCACCTCTTAAGCAGTGCTGTGAAGGACTGAGGCGGAAGGCTTGGCAGCCTCAGAGAAGAGCATGGCTACTTGATTCTGGTTTGCTGCCTCTGCTGTCCTTGTGCTTGCCTTCAGCGTCGACTGTCTTCCTAGAAATGCTGCAGCAGCTCCATCAGCAGCTGGTGGAGGCCGAGCGCCGGGCCATGACCTACCTCAAGCGGTACAATAAGATCCAGGCCGACTACCACAACCTCATTGGAGTCACAGCCGAGCTGGTGGATTCTCTAGAGGCCACGGTCAGTGGCAAGATGGTAAGAAAACATCCTCTTCGTGTATTTCAGAGAAAGTGCGTGGAGCCTGGGCTGCATTGCTGTGGGACTCCTGGCCTTCACTGACGGAGCCTGCCCTGTATTTCAAAAGGCCAGTGTACAGCAGCCGTGCCAACACTTGCAGTAGTTCTGAACACAACACATGCTCTTCATTGATGTCAGTTTCTGCCTTACTCTTCTTTTTTCTTTTAAAATATTTTTTATGGCCAGGTGATAGTGACATACACCTTTAATCCCAGCACTCAGGAGGCAGAGGCAGGCAGATCTCTGTGAGTTCGAGGCCAGCCTGGTCTACAGAGCGAGTTCAAGGATTGTTAGAAAGATAACCCTGTCTCGAAAAACAAAGCAAAATACAAAACAACAACAACAGCAAAACAAAATTTTATTTATGGGCCCATTGTAGTAGCATATACTTTAATCACAGCACTTGGGAGGCAGAGGAAGACAGATCTCTGTGAGTTCAAGACCAGCCTGGTCTACGTAGCAGGTTTCAGTTTAGCCAGGCCTACATAATAAAACCTTGTCTTGAGAGAGAGGGAGAGGGAGAGAGAGAGAGAGGGAGAGAGAGAAAGAGAGAGAGGGAGGGAGGGAGGGAGGGAGGGAGGGAGAGAGAGAGAGAGAGAGAAAGGAAACAAAACAAAAAAAACCAAAACCAAGGAAATGCACAGAGTTGAGAGAAGTGTCTGGATACCAGGTCAGCACAGAAAGAGCCATTGCTTTACTGACCCTGGCAGGGAACTGATCCCAGATCTGTATAACACCTAATTTTGTTGTTGTTGTTACTAGATAACTTGTGATAAGTGGCTAGTGTAGAGAATAAGGTAGGGGGGACTGGAGAGATGGCTCAAAGGGTAAGGACCTAAGTTTGACTCTAACATGATTTTTGGAGGAGAGGAACTGTTCAGCCTCGAATAGGCATGTAGAAACTCAACTCACACAGAAAGTCTGCAAAGAAAAGCACACACTTCCCTTTTGTCTTCTCTCCTATTACAAAATAGTGCCCCCTTCTGGGTGTGCCTCTAGCAGCCAGGAGGATGTGATACTTGGTGTGGCTTGAGGATCAAAGATGAGCTCTGAACTCCTGCTACTGACTTCCCAAGCTGAGATTTGCAGACGTCAAGTCAGAGATACCAGATGAAGCACGGTTAATAAAAACTCAGAGTCAGAAATTGGGGTTCAACCTGAAGTTCCAAAGAGCAAAACAGTCAGCCATTGGCTCTTACCTTGACCTCAGTCTGAAATGGTGATGTTTCCTCCCGGAATCTCAGAATGAGACTGCACCTAAGAGCTGTCTTCCCCCGCCTTATATTCCTCTCTAGGGCTGGGGAATAAAGGTGCACCACCGTCATTAAAGGCATGCACCACCCAGTTTCTATGGCAACTAGTGTGGCTACTGAGATTAAAGATGGGTGTCATTGTGGCTACTGGGATTAAAGGTGTGTGTCTTTATGGCTACTGAGATTAGAGGTGTGTGTTACTATAATCTGGTCTGTAAGGCTAGCCTGGTCTACAGAGTGAGTTCCAGAATAGCCAGGGTTGCACAGAGAAACCCTGAGGAAAAATACTTGCTCTTGCATTGGACAGGGCTCAGTTCTCCCTGAACTGAGCTTCTGGAAGTGGTCTGGCGCCCTCTTTTGGTCTCCTTGGGGAACCAGGCATGTATTCAGTGCCCTGACATGTAGACAAAAGTGTATACCTGGTGCCCAAGATGTCCAGAAGAGGGGCATCAGATCCCGTGGAGCTGGAATTATAAGTACATGTGAGTTCACTAATGTGGATGCTGGGTACTGAACTCAGATCTTCTGGGAGAGAGCAGCAAGTGCTCTCAACCATCGAGCCATCTCTGCAGCCCCATAGCTCGTCTAGAAAGACGTGCTTATGACAAAAAATTGAAACAATGCCGAGGACCCCACCATGCTTTCACCCCGTTTTGAGATAGATATTAACGTGTTCTTGCGTGTGATTTCAGTACATTTGTGTGCATACATACAGGCTTGCAAGTGCAGACACACATGTACCCAGTGTTCTTAGATTTAGTTGCGGTCTTATGACCCATCACCCCTCTGAAACTTGCTACTTATTTCCCATTTGTCACAGTGTGTTGATGGTCTTTGCCCTCCATCTTTTCTTTAGCACGTTAGTAAAGAAATGGAATCACTGAGTCCCCCACCTCATCCTGCAGATGCTTGTGCAGGATTTCTTCTTAAGGATGACCCGTTAGCAGCTCCCCAGTGATGAACATTGAGACCTTGTTGCTGTGCTCCAGGGTCATATCAGAACGTGTTTGTCTACACACTTGGTTAAACTTTATAGTTGGGTGTGGTTGTGCACCCTGTAATTCCAGCAAAGCCGTCCTGAGCCATCATGGCAGGAAGTCAGCATCATGTTGTCATGCACTTGACAGTGTATTAATAAAGGCTGTTACTACTTAGCTAGCACTTCCTTAATACCAGACATATCTGGCCTCATCGCTCCTCAGTATGAACCAAACAGGTAGGCATCTTTTATCTCACCGATGGCTCAGGAATGCAGCTGCTCATTTCGTCAACAATCAAAAACTAGAGCCCAGATCTTCAGATCTGAAGTGCCATTCATGTCACTGCATATGGCCGGCCACCTACTTTGTGCCTTGAACTTACAGGATCGGCTGAGAAACCATTCATTTTCCATGGGATTGAAACACACTGGGTGGAATGGCGCCCTTCAAAGTAGGGCGACTGATTTTACCTGTATTCAGTTACCTTTTTCTTTCTTCCTGACACAAGGTTTCTCTGTGTAACAGCCCAGCTGTCCTGGAACTTGCTCTGTAGACCAGGCTGACCTTGAACTCATAAAGATCCACCTGCTTCTGTTTCCTGAGTGCTGGGATTAAAGGTGTGTGCTACCACCAGCTCCAGCACTTTGTAAAAATTATTTTTTTAATTGTATGTGCATTGGTATTTTGCCTGCATGTTTTTGTGAGGGTGTTAGATCCCCTAGAACTGGATCACAGACAGCTGTGAACCACCATGTAGGTGCTGGGAATTGAACCATGGTCCCGTGGAAGAGCAGCCAGAGCTCTTAACTGCTGAGCCATCTCTCCTACCTCTGTAGTCAGTTACCTTTATCTCTTGGGTCAGTGTGTTAATTCCTCTCCAGAGCTCTGAAGTTGTGGTGATTACTTTTAATTATCCACTTGATACAATCTACATCTGGGAGAGATCTCAGCGAGGGATTGTCTGGATCAGGTTGGCATAAAGGCAGGTCTATGGAGTGTCTTGATTTAAATTAATTGATTGGGAAGACCCAGCCCACTGTGGACAGCACCATTCCCTAGATCTGGATTCTGAACCATGTAAGAATAGAGGAATCAAGTTAAGTAGTAAGCATGCAGCATACATTCTCTCCGTCCTTGACTGCATGTGACTGGCTATACCCTGGATTACTGAGCTAAAGTAAACCCATTTTTCCTTATGTTACTTTTTGTGTCTTAGTTAAGGTTTTATTACTGTGAAGAGACACCATGACCATGGCAACTATTATAAAGAAAACATGTAATTGGGGTGGCTCACAGTTTCAGAGGTTCAGTCCGTTATCATCATGGCTGGGAACATGGAGGTGTGCAGGCCAATGTGGTGCTGGAGGAATAACTGAGAGTCCTCTACCTTGCAGGAAATAGGAAATCAACTGAGATATTGGGCTGTATCCTGAGTGTAGGAAACCTTAGAGCCCTCCCCAACAGTGATGCTCTTCCTCCAACAAAGCCATACCCATTCTAACAAAGCCACACCTCCTAATAGTGCCACTCCCTATGAGACTATGGAGGACAGTTACAGTCAAATACCAGAGTAAGGTGACTTTGTCATGGCAGCAGAAACTCGGACAGAGGATAAAGTGTAAGATGCTCTTTCTAGTGTGGCTGTTTCATCAGCTCACCTATAGGAAGTGCTGAGGTAGCATCCTTTCACCTGATGGCCTTGTCCTTCTTGCAGATCACGCCCGAATACCTGCAGAGCGTCTGTGTCCGCCTCTTCAGTAACCAGATGCGGCAAAGCCTGGCACACAGCGTGGACTTCACAAGGCCTGGGACGGTGAGGTGCCATGAGAGGGGGTGTCCTGGATTGGTCCCCCCAGACTTAGAGTGAACTCACTAAAGAGAGTGAAAGTGTGTGAGAAAGTGACATCCAGGAGACTCAGATGCAGTTGTCTTTGGCAGTCTGGAAATTCCCAGAAGGAAAACAAAACTGTTTTTGAGGAGGGTGCAGCTGAGGGTCAGCCGTTGGGGTGAGCAAGGAAAGATGCTGTTTTGATCTCCCAGGGCAGCTGCTCCTGGGCACTGAGGCCTGGGCGTCGGGAGGATCAAATAGAAACCCTGCTTTGTCTTTTGGAAGGACCTCTTAGGGCTGGGACGATGGCTCAGAATATTATATTATACTCAGAATATTATATACGTAAGAAATAAATTAATTTAAAAAAGAGGCCGACGCAGGAAGAATTATAGCAAATTTGAGATCAGCTTTGATTACACAGGGAGGGTGAAACTCGTGGGCTGTAGGAGACTGTCTCAGCAATCAAACCAAACAGAGGTAAAGATGAGACTTGCTAGTCTCTTACCCGACCACATAATTATCAGCTCCAGTAAATTTAACATCTGTTTGTCTGTCTGTCTTCTCTGTCTACCTATAGTCATTTTATCTAATCTGTCCATTTCCTTTCCTCTGTGGAACCAGTACTGCCCTTCATAGCCACCCCCTCAGTAGGCAGGGGCCCGTGCTGTGTGAGTCATCTGGACTCTGTAGCTCCTTCCATCTGGACCATTTTCCTGTTCTTCTCTTTGACTTTCATTATGTTGACACGTGAGGAAACTCTAGTCCCCAGACTACAGCTTGGTTGGGCATGGTGATGCAAGCCTTTAATCCCAGCTTGCAGGAGACAGAGGTAGGTGGATCTCTTGTGAGTTCGAGGCCAGTCTGGTCTACAAAGTGAGTTCTAGGACAACCAGGGCTACTCAGAGAAACCCTGTTTCAAACCCCCCGCTCCCCCTGCAAAGAAAGCAAAGCAGACGACCCTCTTTGTGTTTTGGTATTGCTTTGTGATTGGGCTCAGGTCATGCATCCCATGCTGAGTGTTCTGGGGGAATGGCACCTCTTCTAGGACAGCACACCTGGAAGTGTACAGTGTCGAGTCAGGGCCTCCTAACCCTGGGTGGCACCAGTGTCCCAAGGACATCCTCAGAGTTCAGGAGCCACCTTCATCCTAGAGCTCTGGCCGGCCTGCTCCTGGTCAGAGGCCCTGATGACCCGCAGTACCCTGTGGGCCAGCTCAACTTTAAATAGGATTTACACACTCACATTAGAATCTTCATAAACAAGGCTGGAGAGATAGCTCAGAGGTTAAGAGCACTGGCTTCTTCCAGAGGTTCTGAGTTCAATTCCCAGCACCCACATGGTGGCTCACAACTATCTGTAGTGAGATCTGGCACCCTCCTCTGGCCTGCAGGGATACATGCAGGCAGAACACAGTGTACACAATAGATGAATAAATCTTAAAAAAAAAAAAAAAGAATCTTCATAAACATGGGTTGTCTTTACTATTAAAAACAAAATTACAGCTTCCTTCACTCTCAAGTAGATTTAAAGCAGCCTATTGAAAGATAAATACGAAAAATGAGAAAATATAGATGAAAAATAGATTATGGATGACAGGAAACAGAAGCTAAGCCAGGGTGAAGGATGGTTGAGCAGTGCCTGCTGCAGTCACTGCACCTCCGAACTGCTGGCCCCAGGCTGGGCCCGACAAAGGAGACTGCAGCTTCATGACTCGCTGTGCCGCTATAATGTGGGGGTAGGAAATTTTATTAGGTAATATTCTGTGTGTCCAAAGCACCATGGTGCATGCTACCCACATGGCCAGGAAGTACACCCAAAACTGACTCCTGTGCGCCCCCACACATCCCTGAAGTAAACTCTTAGGTGCTTATACGTTCTCTGTATGCCCTTTAAAATTAAGATAAAAAAGTAATGAAATTTTCTTTTTCTTTTTTTAATATTTATTTATTTAGTATGTATATAATATTCTTTTTTTAAAATATTTTTTATGGTTTTATTTAACTTTATTTTATGTGCATTGGTGTGAGGGTGTCAGATCCCCTGCAACTGGATCTTCAGACAGTTGTGAGCTGCCATGTGGGTGCTGGGAATTGAACCCGGGTCCTCTGGAAGAGCAGTCAGTGCTCTTAACCACTGAGCCATTTCTCCAGCCCCTATAATATTCTGTGTACATGTATGCCTGCAGGCCAGAGGAGGGCACTAGACCTCATTACAGGTGGTTGTGAGCCACCATGTGGTTGCTGGGAATTGAACTCAGGACCTTTGGAAGAGCAGGCAATGTTCTTAACCACTGAGCCATCTCTCCAGCCCAAGTAATGAAATTTTCAGTTGTTCATACTTTATAATTTAAAAGCAAGTTAAGTTTGTTTTTTTAAAAAGATTTTATGAGTATGTTAAATACATTTTTACTTTTATTTATTATTAATTAATTTATTTGGGTGGGTTGAGATAGGGTCTCTTTTTTTTCTTTTCCAGACAGGATTTCTCTGTAGCTTTGGAGCCTGTCCGGGAGCTAGCTCTTGTAGACCAGGCTGGCCTCAAACTCACAGAGATCTACCTGCCTCTGCCTCCCAAGTGCTGGAATTAAAGGCATGCGCCACCACTGCCCAGTGAGATAGGGTCTCTTTTTATAACCCTGAATTGCCCTGGAACTCACAGAGAACCACCTGCCTCTGCCTCTGAGGGCTGGAATTAAAGGTGTGCACCACTATGCCCAGCTAAAATTAATATTTATTTTTAAAATTTTAATTTTCTGTGTATGATCATTGTGCCTATATGCTTTCTGTGCAGCACATGGATGTAGTATCCACTGAGGCTAGTTAAGGGTGACAGATCCCTTGGGAGTGGAGTTGCAGACAGTTTTAAGCTGCCTGGAAATCAAATCCAGGTTTTCTGGAAAAGCAGCTAGTACTTCTAACTGCTGAGCCATCTCTCCAGCCCCTAGTTGTTAAAAAAAAAAAAAAAAAGTCCGATTCTCAAACACTGCTGCCAGCAATTAGCCCAGTACTGAGGCATAAGGCGGTTGCTCGTATGTTCTCTATAGGAGGGATGTGTCCAATTTGCAGATCAGTTATGCTGACATGTTCATTTAAGTACCAAGGAGCTGTCCTCAGAGCTGCTGGCCATGCTGGGCAGTCCTTCCACAGGGACAGAGGAGACTGGACTGTGCAGTCTGTACCTTAAGATGTGACCATGGGAGATTTAGTATGTAAAAATCTTAGGACTCGCTGTTTGTTTGTTTGTTTGAGACAGGGTTTCTCTGTAGCTTCAGAGCCTGTCCTGGAACTAGCTCTTGTAGACCAGCCTGGCCTCGAACTCACAGAGATCTACCTGCCTCTGCCTCCCAAGTGCTGGGATTAAAGGTGTGCGCCACCACCACCCAGCTAGGACTCGCTGTTTTAAAGATATAAAATAAGCGTTGGCCATCCAGGTTTAAAGAATACACCCTCCTGGGAGGCCTACAGGATAAAGGACTTCAAGTCAGGCAATTGATCAATCACCTAAAACCTGCTAGTGGTTGTAAAATTCACTGCACTGGTTTCCAGTCTGGACTTCTTCACATATCCTCTTCTGAACCAGAAACTAGGACGGAAGAACTAATCAGAGTGTTTGTAAAGATCACCATCAACACTGACAGAGCTCCTGTTGGAGAGAGAGGGTCCCTACGCTGAGTTCAGGAATTGCAGCAGTCTGAATAGCCTACCAAACCTGGACTACTGCTCTCACCACAGAGAAACCACATGGGGGCAGCATAGATGAGCAGGAGCTGGCCTTACCACAGAGCCGCCACACGGGGGCAGCATAGACAGCAAGAACTGGCTTAGTTCCTCTAGCCGACTCAGCAGTCGTCAGGAATGGCTGGGAGGGTGAGTCCGGAGTGCCCTGTCCCACAAACCTCTACCCAGAAAAAAGAAGGACGACTCTGGCAGAAGGCCTCGCACACTCCAGGAGAGGTGTGTGTGTGTGTGTATGGGGGGGGGGGGGGGGCTCTTGTGCCTTGTCTCCTCATTCCCAGACTGCTGGGTCCAAAGCTGCCTGTCTGAGCTGGCTGATGGATCTAGTTGCTCCCAGGATTGGCCCTGGTGAGATTCTGCTCTTCTGAGGTAGAGAAGTCTCCTAGATGTCCTGTAGCACTGAATCCTGCATGTCACTTTGTCCCTGTGTGGCTGACCTAACCTGAGTTTCCCTCATCTTTGCCTTACGAGGGCCAGAACTAGGGTAGATAGAAATCACATTATGTTCTCAGCCACCTAGTAAAAGAAGTCTGAGTCCTCCCCTGGGCACAGGAGATGAGACGGCTTTCTAGGATTCTGGAAGGACATCCATTCTGCAATGACATTTTCACACCAACCAGCAGCAGCCCTGAGCACTCTGGTGATCACATGACACTATAAACAGTCTCCCTGTGTAGCCTGCCTCTGCCTCCTCCTGCTGAGGTTACAGGTGTGCGCCACCATGCCAGCTTACAATCACTATACAATGACAAAACCTTGGATCTGCATTTTCTAGACTATATACCCGTTGTTTTAACAAATGATTGTATTACTATCTTAATAATTATGTGTATGTGAATGTGGCATTGGATCCCCTAGAACTGGAATTCCAGGAGGTTGTAAGCTGCCCGATATCAGTGCTGGGAACTGAACTCAGATCCTCCACCAGAGCGGCAAATGCTCCTAAACTCTGAGTATCTATGTCCCCTGTGTCCCCTGTGATGGAATGCACGCCTAGTGCTTAGGTCACACGGGTCACATGCAGTCAGAGGGAGCATGATGCTAGTTCATCCCTCTGTGACCTGCCCAAGAGTCAGCTCAACCACTCGGGCTAGGGCTATTTGAACATTCGTCTTGAAAACAGCAATTTAAGAATAAATATGGCGACCACAGACCTTCCCCTTCTCCCATGGCTTACCTGCTGCCTCACACAGCATGTGTTAAATACACCTCCTCCAGACCTTTACAGAATGGATGCGCATGCTCTTCTGCTCCTCAGCCTTTAGCTCAATAGGACTGTTGTGCTTGTGTTTTATTGTTTTGAGACAGGTCCCAGGCTCGCCTGGAACTCAATCCTGTTTCAGTTCTTTCTAGTGCTGGGGTTCCATGTGAGCACTACCTTGTCTGGCCTAACTACGTGTGTGTGTGTGTGTGTGTGTGTGTGTTTTCAAGATAGGGTTTCTCTGTGTAATCTTTGCTGTTCCAGAACTTACACTGTAGATCAGGCTGGCTTCTAACTCACAGAGATCTGCCTGCCTCTGCCTCCCGAGTGCTGGGATTAAAGACAAGTACCACCACTTAACTACATTTTTTAGAGCATTCTCTGTCCTTATTAGTGTGCTTTTTAGTGCCCTTACCTTGTGGAGGTGTTGCTGTTCAGTTGATTGTTTGGTTGGTTGGTTGGTTGGTTTTTTGAGACTGGGCTTCTCTGTGTAGTCCTGCTGCTGTTCTGGAATTCACTAGTGGACCAAGGTGGCCTTGAACTCACAGAGGTCCCCCTGCCTCTGCCTCCTGAGTGATTACACATGTGTATCACCATACCCGACACTTTGTAGGGTTTTAATGGAGGACAGTGTGGTCTCTGGCGTGGAGATGACCATCCGGCCTGTGGCTGTCTCGGAGCTGCAGCTACATCTGTGTGTGCTGCTGCTGTGGCTATGACAGCATGTGCCCCCACCACCACCACTCTGCCACTGTTCTCCAGATACACATGAGCATAGAAGTCCTCGAGGACAGGTGAGGCACAGTTCTTCCCACCCCATGCCAAGGGTTTGCCAAGAGAGTGACTGACCCTGAGAAAAAGCCAGGCCAACTCTCCAGTTGAAATACAAGCCATATCCCCCCTAGGTGAGTCCCAAGGCCTAGTGGTAGCCTCCAGGACTGTGAGTTCATGAGATATTTTCATTGAAATGAATCCTTATTTGGACAAATAGTGCAACTGGGAACTAGTCCTCCCTTTCCCACATCTCCAGGTGAGGGTGTATTGGAAGTGAGTTAAAATACCTCCATGATAGCAGTAAATCCAAAAAGGAAATGGGAACCGTGGATGGGACCTGCATCCGCGCTGTCCTTTGTTTGGGTAAAATGCTATAGGGGTGGCCTGTGTAGCTGTTGAGGGTTGGGGCCACACGGGTTGTGGTGCCCCTCTTTCAGAGTGGCCAGCATGGTCATTGAGGGTTGGGGCCACACAAGTTTTTTTTTTTTTTTTGATTTTTCGAGACAGGGTTTCTCCGTAGCTTTTGGTTCCTGTCCTGGAACTAGCTCTTGTAGACCAGGCTGGCCTCGAACTCACAGAGATCCGCCTGCCTCTGCCTCCCGAGTGCTGGGATTAAAGACGTGCGCCACCACCGCCCGGCTGGGCCACACAAGTTTTGCTCTCTCAGGGTTACCTGTATGGCCAGCCGTTGAGGGTCGGGGCCACACATGGCTCTTCTTCCTGTTGTGTAGTCCTTGCTCTGGCTGAAGCTCAGCATCTGTACCCTCCTCCCCTCCTGGTGACTTCCCTAAGTCTTCAAAGGGTGCATGCAGCTGGCCACATGGCTCTACTTCAGGCTCAGTGTGGTGAGCCAGTCACATGCAGAGATCCTGTCCCCTTGCTGTTACTCCACACAGATGTGTCTGTGAGACAGTTCATACCTTTCTTCTTTAATTAGCTGGTACCATTACTGACCGTTAGCTCTGACCTTTCCCTAGCTCCAGACATTGTCTTTCAGCCTCTTTCCACAAACATTTTACGGGCCCACCATCCACTCTGCCCTGTTTCCTGTTGTGGGGAGTGACACTCTGTAAAGCACCTGGAGGTCACCCATGTGCACCGGTCATTGGGATCTGGCAAAGAGGCTCATTTCTGCTGTTAGTTGTTCAGTGTGGCTGGGACTGTCCCCAGTTTGCGCCTGCTTTGAGCTAGTACCTTCTCTGTGTCTTGCTGGTCACTCAGCTTTCTAGGTGTATCTGTTTGTTTATATTTTGTACCCCAGGAAGGAGTCAGGTATCTTAGTGGTAGCTATCACGTCACCCCTTTGCTAGGTGACCCTTTGCTTGAGGGGAAAGTGGCTCTCCTTCTATACACACCTCCTCTGGCTACACAGTCCCTCAGGGACGATCCCCCAGTTGCAAGCTGAGGCCTTGTGTGTCCCACTGTGGTCTGAGCCTTCTCTGGAGTTTCCTCAGGAGTGTCCATAGCATGGCGGGAGTGTGTCTGGATAGCCACATGGGGCTGAGGGTGTCAAGCTGCCACCCCTTTTCTGCTCCTAGATAGGCCAAGCACTTCTTCCCTCTAGCTTTTGTTTGTTTTGTTTTGGAGACAGGGTTTCCCTACATAGTTCTGACTGTCCTGAAACTCACTCTATAGCCCAAGCTGGCCTCAAACACACAGAGATCCATCCACCTCTGCTTCCCGAGTGCAGGGATTCCAGGCATGCACCACCGCAGCCTGGCCCTTCCAGCCTTTCTTGTGCTCACATTTTTCAAAACTGTTTGCAGACTAAACCTGGCCCAGAATACACTAACTTTGATTTAGGAAGCGTGCTGCCTGGTGAGATTCCTGGCTCACTGCTGTGCAAGGCGCCTTGGTAGAAGGCCTATCTCCCTCCTGAACTGCCCCTAGGAGTACTTTCCTTGATGTCACACCTGCATGGAGCTCTCCAGCTCTCCACCAATAACCTTCCCAGCCTGATGGTGCAGGTCCCCAGCAGCTGTCCCAGGCCTACAGCTGGTCCTCACGTCTGTCCGGTACACCAGTCCTCAGGCCACCCTGCTGAGAAGGTAGGGCTCCTGGGCTTCCAGTGCCTGGGGAGAGGTGAAGTGTTCACTTTTGTCTCCACAGCTAAGAATCCCTGGA
The DNA here is from genome assembly GCF_018167655.1 of Microtus oregoni. Taxonomy (NCBI): domain Eukaryota; kingdom Metazoa; phylum Chordata; class Mammalia; order Rodentia; family Cricetidae; genus Microtus; species Microtus oregoni. Next base: position 10,570,550 of record NW_024543063.1, on the reverse strand, counting down.
GCTTTCACTGACTGGATTCAGTAGTTGACACCTTGGTTTATGGCTTGTTCTGCAGTGTCCTCTGTCTGTGTCCTGAAGAAGCTTCCCAGCCTTCCTTCAGCGCTTCCTCAGGTGGACTCCACCTCTACCCTTTCAGGGAGGCTGGGAACACTATCTGCAGTCTGTGTCTCACCCTGCAGCTGTCCTGGCAGTCAAATAGCACCCTCTCCGACCAACTCAGGCCTCCATAACAAGGGTATCCTTTCTGGGCTTGCTTCTTCAGCATTCAGAATCCACTGTTGGGTCAGATAGTAACGGTGCACACCTTTAGTCCCAGCACTTGGGAGGCAGTGGAAGGTGGATCTCTGAGCGTTCAAGGCCAGCCTGGTCTACTAGTAAGTTATGGGACAGCCAGGGCTACCGAGAATCCTCCCTCAAAAACATATAAAAACAAACAAAAAAATCCACTTGCCTCAGTAGAGGGATTAGTTCTGACTGAGAGGATTTTCTCCTGCTGTGGCTGTCACCTGCCAGCTGTTGGGCTCTGCATGTTCTGTACACACTGCGGTGCCTACAGCCATGGAGCAGTGATGCAGATGCAGATAGCAATAGCAGTGCTCTTAACTGGTTCGAGAGCCTGCAGCAGATACAGTAGGGATCCACTGCCTGCCCAGGGTTGCTCAGCAGAAGTTCAGAAAGCCTCTTGGTGTTTGTGTGTGATGACCAACACTTCTGGCTAGGATATGGCCCAGCCTGTAGAATGCCTCGCATGAGTGAAGCCTTGGGTTTAATCCCCAGCACTGCACAAACCAGGAGTAGTGGCTCAAACCTGCAGTCAGAGTAGTCAGGAGGACCGGAAGTCAAGGTCGTTCTCAGTTAACAAGTGACTTTGAAGGCAGCCTGGGCTACCTGAGGTCCTGTCTCAAAACCTATAGGACGGAGAGAAGTAGAGTTTCTTTGAAGTCCCCATACCTTGAGTTGCTTTCTTTCCTCTGCTTAGTTTTTCTCGGGTCTGCTTCATTCCGCCCTCCTCTTCTCTCTTTCTTTGCAGAGTGAGGGTACTAGGCAAACACTGCCATTTGGCTATGCCTATCCTCTTCTCTCCAAGTCCTTTGAAGCCAGTTCCAAACACTGTCTCACCAATAAATAAAATACCCACATCTAGCAGAGAGATTTAAGAAATAAACACTAGGAGGCTGGAGAGATGGCTCATTGGTTAAGAGAGTAGATTATTCTTCCAGAATACCCTAGTTCAATTCCAAGCACCCATATGGCAGCTCACAACTGTCTGTAACTCCAGGACCCAACACCCTCACATACATAGGCAAAATAACACACATACAGGCAAATTACACATACATACAGGCAAAACACCATTAAAAAATAAGAAGAAAAGAAAAGAAATAAATATAACCCACAAACAAATAGAATCAACAAGAACCCTCCACACCAGTTCAGCCCTTATTCAAATTTCTTTTTTGTTTTTTTGTTTGTTTTGCTTTGTTTTTTCAAGATAAGGTTTCTCTGTGAATCTGTGGAGCCTGTCCTGGAACTCACTTTGTTGACCAGGCTGGCCTTAAACTCACAGAGATCCACCTACCTCTGCCTCCTGAGTGCTGGGATTAAAGGTGTGCGCCACCACATGGCCAGCCTATACTCAAATTCCTTAATGTCTAGAGTTTCTTTTACATTTGGTTTGTGTTGTCCTACACATACCTCATGCTACATTTCTTTATCCCTCTATATTCCTCATATTTAATCTGGCAATGCCCGTGGTGAAGAAAACATGATGATGTTTTACAGTGCACATAAGCTAGATGGGACTGGGACTGTCAATAAAGGAGGTGGTGAACTGGCCTGCACACAGGGTGAAGGGGTGAGGTAAAAGGGAATTGTAAATTCTTTCTTTATTTATGTGTATTGATGTTTTACCTGCAGGTATATCTGTGTGAGAGTGTCTGATCCCCCGGAATTGGAGTTAGAGACAGTTATGAGTTGCCATGGAGGTGCTGGGAATTGAACCTGAGTCCTCCAGAAGAGCAGACAGTGTTCTTCACCACTAAGCCATCACTCCAGCACCCCCCCTCGTAAATTTTTTCTTTTTCTTTTTTTCCCACAAGGCAGGTTTCTCAGTGTAGCCTTGGCTGGGCTGGAATCCCTCTGTAGACCAGGCTGGCCTTGGAGCACACTCTGCAGCAGACACTTTGCAAATGGCTGCTTCTGTGCTGTTAACAGGGCGAGGACTGATGCCCTGCCGTCGGGGTTTAACACAGTCTGTTTGCTCTGCCGTCGGGGTTTAACACAGTCTGTTTGTTCTGTCTTCCCGCAGGCCTCAACCATGCTGCGAGCCTCCTTGGTTCCTGAGTAAGTAATCATGCTTAGAAGTTTTCATTAATTGTGTTCTAAAATTTGACTTTTATTTTATGTGTATGAGTGCTTTGCCTGTGTGTATACATCACCTGCCTGCCTGGTGCCTGCTGAGGCCGGAAGATGGCATTGGATGCCCTAGAACTGGATTTACACGTGACTGTGACCACCATGTGGATGCTGGGAACCAAATGCAGGTCTTCTGGAAGAGCAGCCAGTGTTCTTAACCAAAGAGCCATCTCTCCAGCTCCGTATTCCTATCTATATGTGAAACTGGAATTCAAGATAATTGAACTAAACATTCAACTACATGTGTATATGGAAGGAAATACCAATGATTATAAATAATGCTAAACTAGATTTATCTTTTAATATCGACTCTTATAAGATAGCATGAAATAGCAAAAAACTATTGGCTTATTCCTCTGATATTCTCTAGAAATAAATTCTGTCCTCCTGCCTCAGCCTCTAGGTTCTGAAATTATAAGTATTAGCCACGTACCCAGTTTTTATAGTAATTTTGAGATGTAAATAGATGATTACGAAAATTCTTTTTAAAAATTCTCTTTTTTTTAAAAAAAAAATATTTATTTATTTATTTACTATGTATACAATGTTCTGTCTGTGTGTATGTCTGCAGGCCAGAAGAGGGCACCAGACCCCATTACAGATGGTTGTGAGCCACCATGTGGTTGCTGGGAATTGAACTCAGGACCTTTGGAAGAGCAGGCAATGCTCTTAACCACTGAGCCATCTCTCCAGCCCCCTAAAAATTCTCTTTTGAAAATGTGTTCGTGTGTGTGTGTGTGTGTCTCAGCTCACCTATATGTATATCACATGCTCACAGTGCTTTCAGAGGCCAAAAGAAATTAGAGTTACAGATGGTTGTGAGCTGCCATGTTGGTACTGAGAATAGAACCTGGGTCCTCTGCAAGAGCAGCCAGTTCCCTTAACTGTTGAGCCATCTCTCCAGCCCCCCAAGACTTCCCAGTGTTAACATTTTCCACAAGCCCTGTGCAGTTAGCAAAGGCATAAGGTCAGCATGGGTGTGAGCGTTGGCCTTGAGTGACTTAGCCTGTAATCACTGCACTTGGGAGGCTGAGGTGGGAGGGGCAGCCTCTGCCACACAGTGAGACCCTGTTGGAACACTAAAACAAAAACAAAACCTAGTATGCATTTTGTCTTATTATAGAAAATTTGTATGCCATTGAAATCTAAGAAGAAATAAATTTAGACTGCATAAAATCCATCATGCAGGGCAGAGCTGGGTGGTGGCCTGGATGCTAGGCTCCCGGTGGAAGAAGGCTCTGTCTATTTTGGGAGCCCACAGTTGTGGTGGCATTTGAGCCACTGATAGTTCCTTGAGTCTACATCAATATCTGAGTTCGGGAGATGGAATGACATGTCCCTTTGCCCTTTTTCTTCTCTTTGAACTTGCGATGCTGAGTAGGAAGTTGAAGGATGTCCCATTACTGCCCTCCCTGGATTATGAGAAACTGAAGAAGGATTTGATTTGGGGCAATGATCGCTTGAAAGCCTTCTTGTTGCAGGCTCTGCGCTGGGTAGGTATCATCCCCTCGAATTTAGAAACAAACAGGGAACACTCCGCACTGCTTTTCTTGGCTGGCTACCTGGTAACTTGGCTGGTATCTCATAACCCCTCTGTTAATGATCCCTTCCTGCTGCCTGCCACCAAGACCTGGGGTTAAAAGCTGCTCTAGCCAGGTATGGGAGCACATGCCTTTATTCCCAGCTGCTCTAGCCAGGTATGGGAGCACGTGCCTTTATTCCCAGCTGGCAGAGGTAGAGGTAGGTACAGTTCTGAAGTTCAGGGCCAGCCTGGTCTACACACCAGGTCCAGCCCAGCCCAGGGCTATATAGTGAGGCTCCACCTCCACCCACAGCTCCTGAGTAGTCTGTGGCCTTTTTCTAAAGCACTCTGTACTGGTGTCAGTTACTGTTGCCTGGATGTGGACTGTGGCTGCCACTGCTGTTCAGCCCCTACCTGGTCAAGTGCTAAAATCAGCTAGGAGCCTTAATGTTTGTTAGAGCTCAGTCATAACTCCAGAGACCGCTGGGTTAGCCCCACTGGGTAGGCCTCATCTGAATTCCCATTCTTCAGTCCTTAGGTTGACCAGTTGAAGCCAGTGGTTGGTTTTCAAGTGTTGCAGACCCCCCCTACACTCTCAAAAAGTTTTGAGGCCCCCCGAGAGTTTTGTTTATGTGGATTTTCTCTTAACAGTATTTATACGATTAGAAAATTAGAATAGAAAAATTAAGAATTTATCATTCCCTGTAAATAGCAATAACTGGTTTTCAAAAAACAAACCAAATGTGTACAGAGTGGTGTTGTTCATCTCTGTAACTGTCTTCATTGTGTGCCCCGAGGAGGGTTCTGGGTTCTCAGACCCTGCTTTTGTGTTAGGCTTCCTAGTGTCACGTCTACACAGTCTGAGAAAGTGGTCAGGAGCATGGCAGAACGCATCTTAGTGTAGTCACTGTGAAAATAGTCATGTCCCCTCCAGTTCCGAGAGCTGGGGGGGATGCCCAGAGCTTTCTGAACTTCACTTTGAGAATTACTGACCAAAACCTTTCACCAAAGAGCGTATTCTAACTCACGATAGCGTAGTGTCAAGCTCCTTTGTGGGCCCTGTATTTCAGGATCCACTGGTACCAGAATTCTTTGAGCAGCTTCCCTACCTTTGAGTGGAAACAGTCCTCACTGGTACTTAGCATCTGGTGGTGCTTCCTGGACTCTGCCTGATTGGGAACTATGAGGAATACTTGGGGCCCAAGGGGAGAACCCCCTGGTACCTGCTCTGTTTGTAGGGGCTTGCTGACCAGGGTGGGCGGGCAGCCTGAGTGATCAACAAGAGCTGCCCCACCCATGGTTTGCTTGTGTCTGTTGGTGTTACCACACTCACCTGGTTGCCTGAGTTTGCCACCCAGCACTGGCTCAGTCAGCCCACTCCCTGGGCCTCTTGCTGGGAGAAAGCAGGCATCTTAACCAGATAATCAGGAAGGCATGCGGGTGTTCAGTGGCTGTGCCTGTTTTCTTCTCCAGGGCCCCATGCAGCCTCTTGGCTCCTCAGGAATTCCCCGTGTGACATTCTTGGCACAGTCCTTCAGCAGTCCCCTCTTCAGTGGTGATCAGATCAACCAGCAGCATCTTCCTCCCCTGAAGGCCTCTCCTTCCTCCTGTGTGTTGTGTCTGTTGGCTTTGGCCTTTGTCTGGGTGTTATAAGCTTTTCCTGGAAAAGCAAGCATATTTGCCCATTTGTCAGGGACGCAGCTTTCTCCTGTCCTAACTATACACTGCCTCGTGCACCTGCACGTCACACACACCTTCCCACCCAAGCTTTTTTCTTCCCCTGTGGATATCACACAAATACATACGGCAGCATAGCAGATTTAATGGCTCCCTAAATTCCAACCAGCTTGCCAACCTTTCTCCCATCTGCCCCCTCCCAGCCACTGCTCATCAGGCCCTGTAGGATAGGGCCATTGAGAGCCTTCTACAGGTAGCCTGGGCCCCACTTTGTGAGCTAGGCCACACCCGCCCCAACCCCTCCACACACTCGCCTTCCTTCCTGCTGGTTGACCATCTGCTCACCCTTCAGGGACTAGCTCTTGCCTCTGTAGGAGTTTGTACTTTGGTTTTTCTTTGCAGCGCTTGACCACGTCCCATCCTGGAGAGCAGAGGGAGACGGTCCTGCAAGCCTATATCAGCAATGACCTCTTGGATTGTCACAGCCACAACCAGGTCGGTAAGAGGGGGCCAGGGCCTTCTGCAGTAGGGGAGCACTTAGCAGACTTGAGGCTTTGGTTTCTCTTGATTGTCAGTGTGCTGACCTTTGAGTATGAGCTTATCAGTTGCTTGAGGTCTGTGTTCACCTCTTGACCTCCTCTTCAGTTCTGGAGATTCCCAAACAAGCCAGGTGCCTTGATGGGCTCTGCAGCTCTTCTGTTCATCTTCCCTCACCCCCTTCCATCCTCCCATTTTCAGAGTTCAAAGTCAATGTGTTGCATTAGTGTTTTTTGTCTAAGTGCTACAATCTCTGCAGCCATTGAAGACTGTAGTTCCTTCAAGCACATGTTACTTGTTTTGTTGTTTGTTTTGTTCAGGTGTTGTTGTTTGTGTTAGGGTCTTTTATTTTTAAGATTTTTTTTTAAATGATTTTATTTATTATATATACAACAGTCTGCTTCCCTGTATGCCTGCAGGCCAGAAGAGGGCGCCAGATCTCATTACAGATGGTTTTGAGCCACCATGTGGTTGCTGGGAATTGAACTCAGGACCTCTGGAAGAACAGTCAGTGCTCTTAACCGCTGAGCCACCTCTCCAGCCCTATTTTTAAGATTTTTTAAAAAATCTATGTGTATGGGTATTTTGCACCTGCATGTATGTATACCACATGTATGCACTGCTTGTGGAGGTCAGAAGGCAGTGTCAGTTCTTCACAGTTGTGAGCCCGCAGTGGGTGCTAAGAATTATATCCTATGCTCTGGAAAAACAGCTAGTCAGTGCTCTTCACTGCTGAGCCATCTCTCCAACCCTTTGTATTAGGATCTTACATAGTTCAGGCTGGCTTCATATTTTCTGTGTGGGCTGAAGCTGACCTTGAACTTCTGAACTTCGTGCTTCTACAATCTCCTGGACCCTGGGATTATAGACTTGTGCCCATGGCTGGTTTCTATGGTTTGGTGCTGAGGATCAAACTGTGGGCTTCATGCATACTATACAACAGAGCTCATCCCCACCCCTGTTTGTTTCTAAGAAGGAATGACTTAAAGTTCTCTAAAGACAACCTGCCGGGTCAGAAGACTCCTTGGTAATGCAGATGCTGGGCCACCATGACTCCAAAATGGATCAGGCTGTTTGGGCGGGAAACTGAACTGGTTGGCTAGCTATTTCTCCCTTTGTGGTCCTCAGAGTTCAATGTGTAGCATAGCATCGTCAACCTGAAGGAACTTCTGTCATTGTAGACATCTGACAGTTCTAGCTCTGCAGCATTATGTGTGCATCTCAAGAGCCTGCTTCCTTAATGCAAGAACTATTGTCTTTCCGAATCCATAGTTCCACTTACCATTCACAGAAGTTAATATCGAAAATATTGGAAAATTTTGAAGTTGTTATTCCATTACCTAGATTAAGAAATAGAAACTTAGGCCAAAGAGATGGCTCAGCCATTAAAGGCCAGGCTCACAACCAAAAACATAAGAAATAGAAACTTCTAGCATTTTGGGAACTTCTAGGCAACCCCTTTTCTTTATAAAGAAGTAGCCAAAAACCAATCTCAGAGCGAAGGAGGCAAAAGTCTACATGGTAGTCCAGGATAGCTAGGGCTACATAGACCCTGTCTAAAAGAAAAGAGAAGAAGGAAAGAAAAGAGAGAAAGAGCCAAATTTTAAAAATTACATCCCAACTTTTAAAAATTATAATATCCTGTGTTAGGGTTTCTAGTGCTGTGAAGAGACGCCATGACCACAACAGCTCTTACAAAGGAAAACATTAAAAAGGGGGTGGCTTACAGTTTCAGGGTTTAGTCCGTTATCATCATGGTGGGGCATGGTAACATGTAGACAGACATGGTGCTGGGAAGAAGCTGAGGGTTCTGCGTCTTGATCCACAGGCAACAGGAAGTGAACTGAGTACCACACTGAGCATTGCTTGAGCAAAAAAGACCTCAAAGCCCACTCCCACAGTGACACACTTCCTCCAACAAGGCCACACCCACTCCAGCAAGGCCACACCTCCTAATAGTACCACTCCATTTGGGGGCCATTTTCTTTCAAACCACCACATTCCCCTCCCTGGCCCCAAAGGCTTGTAGCCATATAATGCAAAACTGAATTCAGTCCAACTTCAAAAGTCCCCAGTCTATGATAGTTTTCAAACTTATTTAAAAGTCTAAAGTTCAAAGTTTCTTCTGAGATTCATGCACTCTCTTAGCTGTAATCCCTTGTAAAATTAAAACTTCTGCACATAGTAAATGAGTAGTGGAGCCCAGACTGTCTAGCTACTTTAAAGCTAAACATTAAAAGTAGTTTAACTCCAGAGAAGCCAGTGTAACTCCCACCAGGGGAAGAAAGGAAGAAATCTTACATCCAGGAGCAGCTTCTTTGCACGGAGCATTCTGTTAAGGACTTTTCCTTAAGAGATCTTGGTTGATCCTGACACCTTGAGACGCCAGGTCATATCTCTTCTACAGAGAGTCGAGGCTCAGGGCTGAGTATAATGTCCAAGCCTAGTTTCATTTCTGTTACTGAGATGAATACTGTGGCAAAAGCAGCTTGGGGAAGAGTTTATTTTTACTCTTAAGTCCATCTTTGCCAGCAAATCTAGACAGCAGGACCGTGACCCAGCTAGTCACATCCACAGTCAAGCAGAGAGATGGACATGTGAGTGCTTGTGGTCAGCTTGGCTTATCCACTCTCACACAGCTTGGGATCTCCTGATCAGGAACTGGGCCTGCCCGCAGTTAAAATGGGGCTTTTCCTATCAGTTAAGATAATCCCCCACAGGCCATCCTGAACTAGGCAGCCCCTCATTGAGACTGTCTTCCCACCTCATTGCAGATTTGATGAAACTGAGATTCAGACTAAGATCTTAAACCAGGCATCAGTGTTTTCTTTAATAAACATTTTACTTTTGCCAGTCACAGTTTTTTTAAGAACAGGCAATTTTGGGGCTGGGAGCTGGCTCAGCTGGTAAAGTGCAAGCATGTATTCCCAGCACCCAGGTTAAGAAGAGGGCAGAGAGGGAGGGAGGGAAGTGGGAGGAGGGGAGGAAGTGGGAATTTGGATTGGTATTATTTTTTTTTAAATATTTATTTATTAAGTATACAGTATTCTGTCTGCATGTATGCCTGCAGGCCAGAAGAGGGCACCAGATCTCATTACAGATGGTTGTGAGCTACCATGTGGTTGCTGGGAATTGAACTCAGGACCTTTGGAAGAGCAGGCAATGCACTGAACCACCAAGCCATCTCTCAGCCCCTGGATTGAGTAATAAAAAATTTAAAAAAAAGAAGGTGGCAGGTAGGCAATCTTGCTGGGGAGGCAGCAACAGGATCCCAGGGGGTTGTTAGTCAGCAGTCTAGCCAAATCAGCGAGTTTCAGGCTCTGTGAGGGACCCTGTCTCAAAAACTAAGCTGCAGAGTGGATGAGGAAGACACCTCTGGGCTCCACATGCATGTTCATGCACACATGTGCACACACACAAAAGCAAAAAGCAAGGCAAGAGTTAATATATGTTAGAAGCCAGGAGAGAATTGTTTGCAAGGGTGTCTGAAGGGTCCCTGGACTGTGGGAATGTGGCTTCTGGACTTGGTTACCTGTTAGCACACATTCACTTGTGAACACTCTTCAAGCTGTTCCCTGGTGACCTATTGTTGAAATTAGAGTGGCGGGCTACGTTCCTGGCACCCAGCCGCCCGCACAGCTAGCTTTACCCGAAATAATTACACGGAAACTCTATTCTTTTAAACACTGCCTGGCCCATTTCTATTAATATGTGTAGCACCGAGGTGCGCTTACCAGGAAGATTCTAGCCTATGTCCATCCTGGGTTGGAGCGTCATCGCGTCTGCCCTGAGAGGAGCTGCATGACTTCTGAGCTCACTTCCTTTTCCTCCCAGCATTCTGTTCTGTTTACTCCTCCCACCTATGTTTTAACCTATGAGGCCAAGCAGTTTCTTTATTACTTAACCTTCCTCCATCAACCTATAAGTTCTCTGTATTGTACCCTACATTGAAAATTTGCCTAAATAAAGATGATACAAGGACAGTCAGAGATGGCAGGTGGCTCTTTCACTGGGCGTAGTCCAGTTGGAACCCTCTACATCCAGTACAGAGCTACCATACAGGAGTCTTGCTTCCCCAAACTTCTACTAATGCCTCCTTGTTTCTCTTTCCTGAATTGATGTGCTCTAGCCTCCTTCCCTCCCGCTCCTTTCTGAACACAGGGTGTTAGGAGTGCTCTACCACTAAGTCACATCCCAACCACTGTGTTTGTGTGTGTGTGTGTATGCGTGTGTGTGTTTGTGTGTGTGCGTCTGTGTGTGTATGGGGGGTGGATGTTTGTCTGCCTGTATGTGCACCATGTGTATGCAGGGTCTGAGGAGGTCAGAAGAGGGCATCAGATCCCCTGGAACTGAGGTTGTTCATTGTTGATAGCTGGCATGTGGGTGCTAGGAACCCAACCCAGGTCCTCTGCAGGAGCAGCAAGTACTCTTAACTGCCGAGCCATCTTCTTCAGCCCTATAGCCACTGGTTTTTGAAAATATCTTGCTATAACCTGGACTGACCTCAAATTGGAGATTGTCCTCCCTCTGTTTCCCAAGTACTGGGTGACAAGCATGCACCATCATGATGGCTTCCTGTCTGTATTTTGGTAACTCCCTGCTCATGTGAATCTGGTGTGCCCCAATGCTGAGACACTCTATGTTAGCTCCCATGATAACACCTCCTACCTGTTGCTGTGCTGGAAGATCACGGGAGCAGCATAGTGCAATCTAGCCACTTTATTTCTGTCTTGTGTCTGTATTGTCCCACGCTTTGTCCCTAGCTCTTCAGCCTTTTGGAGCATAAGTGGAGGAACTCAGGATTTGCCCTTGCTCAGTACTGTCTTGTGAATAACCTAGGGGTCTGCATTGTTGTTCCAGAACAACATTTCTCATGGTATTTAGTCAGTTGTTCAGAATTTGTCTTTTTTTTTTTTAAGCCATTTGCTTGTAGTCCTGTCATGTTTGGAGGGGGCTGAATTAGATGTGTTTGTCTCTCATCTGGAAAGCCAGCAGCAGTAGCGACCACATGTGCCCTGTTGTTCTAGGTGCTTGGCATACTTAATGAAACTTAGAAATTTGGGCAACTTCCTTTGCCAAGTCTCATCAAGTACTGTTTGGAAATCAGGAGTTGCAGGGGAAGTGTGTGGCTGCAGCCTATTGCCCTCGAGTCAGGCAGGCCTGGGGGTCATGGTCCCTTCTCTGCCTCCCCTCACTGCTGGCTCTCAATGTTGTCCCCTACAGAGGAGCGTGCTGCAGCTGCTGCACTCCAAGAGCGAAGCTGTGCGGCAGTACATGGCCAGGCTCATCAACGCCCTGGCATCCCTGGCTGAAGGTGAGCTGACATTTCCCTCCAAGCAGAACATCCCTGGCAAAGCCACGTGGCATGCCTGTGAAATTAGTGTTTCCCAGTGTTGCTTAAAGTAGCCCAGGTCTCCTCATTTATTTCTGTTCTTCTAACGTCTCTTGGGAAATTAGTTCTTAAGATAATTGCCTAAGTTTCTGTCAGAGCAAGTTTTCATGCCTTTGGAGTTTGTTTACAAGACCCAAGATTTTTATAACTCTTAGTTAAATTATTTTTAACTGCGTAGTAGATAATTTTCTATAATTCCTATTTGCCATAATAAGTTTGTTGAAACAAGTAAAACATATTCTAGCAAGCACTAGAATTTCCTACAGTCTCTAAAGGATTTGAAAATTTCAGAAGTATTAAGATGCTGTAGCTGAATTAAAAGTCAGTTTTACACAGTGCCATTGTCTGGGCAGGCGAACCAGCTCAGCTAATAAAAGCTCTTGCATATGCCCGGTGACCTGAGTTTGATCCCCAGAACCCACTAGCAGGTCAGATGTGGATCCCAGCATTGATGGGTGAGATGGGAAGTGGAGACAGAATTGTTTGTGGGACAGCCAGCCTGGAGAACACAGCATTGGTGGAACGGCAAGAGAGACCCTGCTTCAAACTGAAGTGGAAGGAAAGAACTGACTTGACTGATATGTGTGCACCTGGCACCCACACTCCCACACTCCCAGATGTGCATTTCACACACACTGTACACACCCAGGATGATTATATTACATTCTTATTTGTTGGAGATTTTTGTTGTTGTTTTGTTTTTTAATTATTGTTGAAACTGCATCTCTCTATGTAGACCAGGCTGGCCTTGACCTCACAGTAGTCCACCTGCCTCTGCCTCCTGAGTGCTGGATTGTGTACCATACCCCCAGCCTCATTTGAGGTGTTTTTTTTTTCAATGTGAATAAACAAAGTTTTCAGGTTATGAATACATGATATTCAGCATGTTTATTTAATTCATTATCCCATTTGTTTGGCAAACACTTATTGTAAGCCAGTGTACACCTGAGAACTCTTCATCTAACAATCCTATTTAAAATTGGTATCTGTCAATGCAGAAATCTATGAAAGGTCAGCGGTGAGTCTGCACTTACTAACGTGTCCTAGACAGGGCCCCACCTCCATCGGGCCCTGAGCGTGTCCAAAGGGAACAGGAGAGTGTGGCGGAAGCAGTTCTTGTGAAGGTCCGGGGACGCACAGCATAGCTCCATTCCTTTTTCCCTGTAGGTCCCTCAGTTTCAGGATGTCACAGACGGTGATGGCTGATGTTAACTTCCAGGAAGAAAGGCTTTCTATTGGTTAGATCATTGCTTGAGTAAGCTTCTGTTCTGAGACAGGATCCCCCTATGCAGGTACTAGCATGGCCACGAACTTGTAGTCCTCCTGCTGTGCCTCCCCAGTACTGAGATTGCAGGCATGTACCACCATACCTGGCTCAGAAAAAAATACACTTGAATAATTTCTTCTAGAACTTTCTGGTGTATCCTGTGCAGATCTTCCCCAGATTAATTCTTTATGTCTTCCCCATCTTCCTCTCTGGCCCATCTTTACTCTCTAGGTCGACTCTACCTAGCCCAGAACACAAAGGTGCTGCGCATGCTGGAGGGAAGGCTGAAGGAAGAAGACAAGGACGTCATCACTCGTGAGAATGTCCTTGGGGCCTTGCAGAAGTTCAGCCTCAGGTGAGGACCATGCCATTGGTCAGTCTCTGCCATGAGCTCAGAGTGCCATGCACCGTGTGTGTGTGTGTGTGTGTGTGTGTGTGTGTGTGTGTGTGTGTTTGAACCACCACTTCTTTTTTTAAAAAATTTTTTATTGATATTTATTGAGCTCTACATTTTTCTCTGCTCCCCTCCCTGCATCTCCTCTACCCCCTCCAGCCCTTCCCCATGCTCCCAATTTACTCAGGAGATTTTGTCTTTTTCTGCTTTCTACTTCCCACGTAGATTATATCTATGTAAGTCTCTCTTGGTGTCTGCATTGTTGTCTAAGTTCTCTGGGATTGTGGTTTGTAGTCTGGCTTTCTTTGCTTTATGTTTAAAAACCATCTATGAGTGAGTACATGTGATAATTGTCTTTCTGAGTCTGGGTTACCTCACTCAAAATAATGTTTTTTAGCTCCATCAATTTTCCTGCAAAATTCAAGCTATCGTTATTTTTTTTCTGCTGTGTAATACTCCATTGTGTAAATGTACCACATCTTTCTTATCCATTCTTTGATCAAGGGACATTTAGGTTATTTTCAGATTCTGGCTATGACAAACAAAGCTGCTATGAACATAGTTGAGCACATGTCCTTGTGGCACAATTGAGCATCGTTTGGATATATACCCAAAGTGGTATTACTGGGTCTTGAGGAAGGTTGTTTCCTAATTTTCTGAGAAATCGCCACACTGACATCCAAAGGGGCTGCACCAGCTTGCACTCCCACCGGCAATGCAAGAGTGTTCCCTTTACCCCACAACCTCTCCAGCATAAGTTTCATCAGATTTTTTGATCTTGGCCATTCTGACAGGTGTAAGATGGAATCTCAGAGTTGTTTTGATTTGCATTTCTCTGATGGCTAAGGATGTTGGGCATTTCCTTAAGTGTCTTTCAACCATTTTAGATTCCTCTGTTGAGAGTTCTCTGTTTAGGTCTGTACTCCATTTTTTTTTTATTGGATTATGTGATCTTTTGGTGTCCAATTTCTTGAGTTCTTTGTATATTTTGGAGATCAGACTTCGGTCTGATGCACCACTTACTTCTTACTTAATTCTCATGATGTCCTAGAATGCAAATGTTATCTTTCTGTTAACATGTAAGAAAGGGTAAATGACTTTCCATGATAGAGCTAGAAACTCCCCTCTAGTCTAAGGTCTGCTGGGCTGGAGAAAGACATTACAGTGAGTACACACTTGCCTTCCCCTAGCTAGTGTCGGGTCATTACTGCCAGCCCGGTGTTTGGTATAAGGTAAGCACACAGTCAGGTTGTTCCCCGTTAGTCCTCTGGGGGCCTCACTCCTTGGCACATCCCAGAAGCCCACCCTGAGTCTGGGCCTGGACTTAGCAGGACCTGGAAGTGCTACATTATAACTTTAAAGTCATGTTCTGTTCTGTTTTTTAAGTATTTCTTTTTAAATTTATGTTATGTATGTGAGTGTTTTGCTTGTATGTATGTGCGCCGTGTGCATGTCTGGTGCCCCCAGAGGGCAGAGAGAGTATTGTATCCCTGGAACTGCAGTTACAGATGACTGTAAACTGCCTGACTGAACCAGAGTTCTCTGAAACAGCAGCAGGTTTTCTTAACCACTGAGCCATCTGCCCAGCCCTTCATGTTCTTTTTGAACCAGATCTAGTGTCTTCTTAGAACCCTTTTACAAACAACAACTTAGCTGGGCACAGTAGTGCATGTCTGTAATCTCAGCAATTGGGAGGCAGAGGCAGGTAGAGCTCTAATGACTTTGAGCCCAGCCTGGTCTACATAGTGAGTCCCAGCCAGCCAAGGCTACATAGTGGAATTTTGTTTCCATAAAAAATTGTTTTAGGGGGCTGGAGAGATAGCTCAGTGGTTAAGAGCATTGCCTGCTCTTCCAAAGATCCTGAGTTCAATTTCCGGCAACCACATGGTGGCTCACAACCGTCTGTAATGAGGTCTGGTGCCCTCTTCTGTCCTGCAGACATACACACTGACAGAATATTGTATACATAATAAATACATAAATAGTTTTTAAAAATTGTTTTATTTTATACATATGAGCATTTTGCCTGTGTGTATGTATGTGTAACGTGTGTGCCTGGTGAAACACATGTTTTAGCAGTCAGAAGAGAGTTCTGATCCCCTGGAACAGGGGTTACACATACAGTTCTGAGCAATGATATGGGTGCTGAGAAACGAGCCTAGATCCTCTGCAAAAGCAACAATGCTTTTACCTGCTGAGCCATCTTTCTAGCCCCTGAAGTCACCATCATAAATGGACAAGTCTGGTTTTCACGGATTTGCAGAGTTCTGCAACCATCACAACTTGATTGTAGAACCTATTTTCCATTTATTTATTTATATGTGTGTACTGTGGAGGTCAGAAGGTGATTTGTAGGGATCGGTTCTCTCCTTTCACCATGTGGGTCCAGGAATCACTCACCCACGGAGCCATTTTACCAGTCCTAATTTAGAGCATTTCTGTCTCTCCAGAAAAAGTCTCTCATGAATTGACGTCACTCTCCATTCCATCCGCAGCCCTAGCCAGCCTCCCTTATCTCTCCTGTAGTTCTGCCTTATGCATGTCTATCTAGCACATGGAATCGTGGAAGATGAGCTCCTCCAAGTTGGTTTTTTTTTTTCAAAGTAGTATTTCTGTGGCCGATTGCCTGGGTCAAGTAAGCCAAAGCTGTTAATGACATACATGTATTTGAAGTAGAAGTCTGCTAGCTTTAGATATTGCAAAGGAGACTTTCAAAGTGGGAGGCACTTCTTACTGCTCAATCATTCTTTAAAATATCATGTCCCAGTTGAGCGGGCTTAAGGGTGTTCCCCAGAGTCTGTCTTTCATAACTCCTTTGATCCCCATCTGCACCGTGGAACATTCTTCCATGGAAAGTCCCTTGCCAGTTAATCCATCTAATAAGGAAGGTTGTTTCCTCTTAGGCGCCCGCTACAGACGGCGATGATCAGAGACGGCCTCATCTTCTGGCTGATCGACCTTCTGAAGGACCCCGACTGCCTGTCTGACTACACACTGGAATACTCTGTGGCGTTGCTCATGAACCTCTGCCTCCGCAGTGCAGGTGTCACAGCCCCTCAGTCCTCCCCACACGCACACACCCAGATACACATGTCCTGGTATGGAGGATGGCTGGAGAGACCTGCCTACAAATCTGCATTCCCAGGGAGTTCAGCAGGGCTTGCTTTTTGTTTCCCTTATGGAAAACTTAGTACAGTGAAGCATTTCTAGCTAGGTATGAAGCTAGCAAGTGCTTCAAGCCAAAGTACCATGTTACCCTTGGAAGAATCTACAGCAGTTTTGTGCTTGTGAAGTGCCCTTCTGAAGAGGAGAGTAAATGCAGTGACATTTCTTTCATCTTTGTTGCACTTTTCTCCTTCCTTCCTTCCTTCCTTCCTTCTTTCCTTCCTTCCTTCCTTCCTTCCTTCTTTTCTCTATAGGCTTTCTCTGTAGCTTTGAAGCCTGTCCTGGAACTAGCTCTGTAGACCAGGCTGGCCTTAAACTCCCAGAGATCTGCCTGCCTCTGCCTCCCGAGTGCTGGGATTAAAGGTGTGCTCCACCACCGCCTGGCTTTTTGTTGAACTTTTCAAAGGTAGGAAGTTAAGAGTTATGATCCCTGCCACTGGAGACAGAGAGGTGTGCTCCCAGCATCCTCTGGGATTAAGTTGGTGGCAGGAATAGTGACATTAATTCATGCTGCCTGCTCAGTATTTTCCATGTCCTGGAGCTGGAGGTTCATAAGGGCACCAAAAGCTGCTTCTCACCTATAGGACTGGAGCTCAGTTGACTGGCATGCACTAAGCCTTAGGTCATAAAGTAGGCATGGGGGTGCATGCCTGTAATCCCAGCACTCAGAAGGTGGAGACAGGAGGATCGAAGCTCAAGGTTATACTCCTTGGTTATACTGCAAATTGGTGACTGGCTTAGGCTGACTCTGCCTCAAAAGCAAAAGCAGAACCCTCAAAATAAACCAAAAAATGTTTACCTACTCAACGGAGATGGGAGTTTTAGTTTGTGTACACACTCGCTGGGCTGCCTCCATCCTCCAGGGTCTGCAGGAAGGTAGGTGAGAAGTCTGGTGGCTCAGCGGCTTGCCTGCTCTGCCCAAGCCACGCGTGTGCTGCTGACGGAGTAGGTGACTGCGCAGTCTTCTGCTCTGGGCATAGCCTGTGTGGGAGCCCCAGCTTGCACATGCTTCTCAGATCCCAGCCACCTTTCCTGGCATCAGCGTGCTTACAGTTTGGCGAGGTGTTTGGTGATGCAGTATGCCCACTGTAGTAATAAGAGCTGCGGGGCTGCGTCCCCAACACCCCAGCCGCCTGCTAGCTTATGCCCAAAATAACAACACACAAACTGTATTCATTTAAACACTGCTTGGCCCTTTAGCTCTAGCCCTTACTGGCTAATTCTGATATCCCAATCAACCCATCTCTAATAATCTGTGAGCACCGGTCTTACCGGGAAGATTCTAGCCTACGTCCATCCTGGGTCGGAGCTTCATAGCGTGTGTCTGCCTGGGAGCGGGGCATGGCGTCTCTCTGAGGCATCTGCCCCCCGAGAGGAGAGCTGTCGAGTCTGAGCTCACTTCCTCTTCCTCCCAGCGTTCTGTTCTGTTTACTCCTCCCACCTATCTTCTAACCAATGAGGGCCAAGCAGTTTCTTTTTATTTAACCAATGACCTTCCTCCATCAGCCCACTTAGCACATTATACTAGAACTGTTGTCATGGCCACCACCAGCTCCAAGTTCCCAGGGTTTTTGTGGGCTTACTTAATTCTGTACCTCCTTTTGGAGCAGGTGCTAATGATCTATTTTTATTTGTTTGTTTGTTTGAGATGGGGTCTCTCTATGTAGTCCTGCTCACAGAGACCCTCCTCCCTCTGCCTCCCTGGGTTATAAGCGTGTGTCACCAAACCCACCAGCATCATAATTGTTTTTAAAGGGAGAAGACTGAGGCTCAGAGTGACTGAGTGACTAGCTTGTCACACAGCTCTCTCCTGTCTGACGTGTGTTTTCCTCTGCCTTGCTTCCCGCAGGAAAGAGCATGTGTGCTAAAGTGGCAGGGCTCGTGCTGAAAGTCCTTTCAGATCTCCTTGGCCATGAAAACCATGAGGTACTCAGGCAGTGCTGCTTGCCTGGGGTGGATTGGGGGACTGTAATGGTGACCTGGGTGCTTGTGACCTTTCAGGCAAGGGGTTGGCTTTGGGCAGGTGCTGTATTTAATGTATATTCCTCCATGTATTTGAGGGTCCTGTGTGTGTGTGTGTGTGTGTGTGTGTGTGTGTGTGTGTTTAAGTGTCTGACATTGCAGATGTGTATGGGTGTCCATGAAGGCCTGAATTTGATGTTGGGTATCTTCCTTGATTGCCCTCCACTTTCTTTACTAAGGCAAGATCCATGAGAGCATGGAACCCTGAGATCTCCCATCTGCTAGCACTTGGGAGGCAGAGACTGGGGATCTACAGGGCAAGCTCCCAAGTGCTGGAATTATTGGTACCACTATACCTGCCCAGATTTTACATGGGTACTAGGGATCTGAACTCAGGTCATTCTGCCTGTATAGCAAGCATCTTATGCACTGATAAGACTCTCCAACCCATCCTCTGGCCATTTTTGTAAGCAACTTTACATCTTGTATAATCTGAAATATTTCACTGATGTAGCCAGGTCCTTGTCCCACCTCACTTTCACTTTCTGGTTTCTTCCCCTGACATTAACACTCCCCCCCCCCCATATCTCCTCTACTGTTGCCTGTGGACACTTGTGCCCTTAAAGCACCTCTGGTGCTGTTTGTGTGAACTTAATTTACATATTACATATTTCAGCCTAGAGCTCATCAGGTGATGGCTGTTCTCTGGGGAACTTTCTGTGTGCATCCTGGGTCTCCTGTTCTAAGCCTCACTACTGCAGTACCCCTTGGCTTTCACCATGTCCTGGTGCATATTGTATTCCTCATGGGCGGACCTTTGATGGCTTCCAGCTCTGCTGCTTCTGTTGTCCTCTGTGACAGCTCCACTCTTGTCCCATGGGACCCCACACTGAGCTTCCATGGGGTATTTGGCCCTCAAGGCTGCCAGTTCACAGCATATGCCAGCTCAGATTGCCCTGCAGAATGACCTCATTACCTCACAGCTGGTTTTCTAGCCATTTTTAAATATGATAACAAAGCCGGATGGTGGTGGCGCACGCCTTTAATCCCAGCACTCAGGAGACAAAGGCAGGTTCAAGGTCAACCTAGTCTACAAGAGTTCCAGGACAGGTTCCAAAGCTATAGAGAAACCCTGTCTCAAAAAAAAAAAACAAACAAAAAATTCCGGATGATTCATCTCTCACTTGGTTTTTACAAATGTTTCTTCAGAAATAATGGCATCTCAAAGAAGCCCAGTCTGGCCATAACTCTATGTAGCCCCTGCCAGCCTCAAACTGGTGATTCTCTTGTCTCAGCCTCCAGAATACTGGGATGATGGCAAGGCTTTTCACCTGCAGCTGAAGCCTCATCCAAAATTAGACGTATTTTGACAGAGGGCATCTTTCAGCAGGCATGACTGGCAGGACCCTTGGGTCAAAAGGAGCACTAGGTTGCCACGAATCTGTTCCCATTCCAAACAGGCAGCTCTGCTCTAGTTCATCTCATGTGCTCTGCTCTAGTTCATTCTCCACAGCTGCATCACCTCACTGACACAGGCATCTTCAGCGGGTAGATGTTAGGTGGCTGTTCAGTTCATGCGGGCCCTTTATATTTCAAAGTCAGGGAGGTTTTCACTACTTCAGTCCTGTCCTAATTGCTGCCCGGGACTCTTCTCCATTGTGTTTAACTCAGGCAGGTGAGTGCTGAAGGGATCCCGTTCTTCCTGTGACTCAATGGAATGCAAATGGATTAGACCAGAGGAGTTAGTTCTTGTCATTGGCTATTGCCAGTGCATTTGCTTAAGAGCAATAGAACCCTTGTCTAGCATGCGAAAGCCCTGTCTTTACTCCCCAGTGCATATAAACCAGATGTGGTGTCTTATGCTCCTAACCCTAGGACTTTGGAGGTAGAGGCAGGAGAGTCAGACATTCAGGGTCATCATCAGCTCCGTAACAAGTCGAAGCAAGTCTGTCTCAAAAAAGAAAAGGTACACAAATACATATGTGTATTTTAGAAGCTGGAAGAGTGGGGGCTGCAACAGATAGAGGGAGCCCCGTGTGTCCTGTGTTACATAGCTCTGGGCTTGATGAGACCCAGAGTTGTCAGGAGAACGATGCTCATATCTGCCTGCACATTAGTATTTTTGGGGTGTGGAGAAAGGCTCTTATTGCACTGAAAAGGCAGGAAGGCTCAGCTGCATGGTAAGTGGCTCACAGAGAAAGCTTCAGAAGTGGGATCTAGTTTAGAGACAAGGTATCCCCAGTCATGACAGGACATCTCAGCACGGACAGTAGCCGCAGATGTGGGGAAACAAGGGCTCTTACCAATAATGGCTCAGAGAGGAAATATTGAGGATAAATAGAATCCATGATGACTTCCAAATTTCTAATCTGGGTGATCAGAATGCTAGGATTGACATTAGTTAAGCAGGAAGAAGGTGGAGAGGGAGTGGTGGATTTGAATTTGGACTCAGTTGCAACCCTCACAAACACATGAGGTGTCTCGTGTGAAATGTTCATTCTGGGTTCTGGAGACAGGGACACCTGCTCTCCCCTAAGCCTGACTGGTCCTGAGGCTGGCCTCTGGCCATTGAGTTGTTAGTATTTGAAAACTTGCAAAAAATGACTGGTCTTTTTTCTCCTCTTAAAGATACAGCCGTATGTGAACGGAGCCCTGTACAGCATTCTTTCCATCCCATCCATTCGTGAGGAGGCCAGAGCCATGGTAAGAGGATGTGCTGAGTTGGGCATAGCAGTTCACATGTAACCTCAGTACTTGGAAGGCTGAGGCAGAAAGATCGCTGCAAATTTGAGACTAACCTGAGCTACATAGTGAGTTTGAGGCCAGTCTGTCTCACATGAGACTTTCTTGTGAGACTGCCCCCCCCCCCGCCCGCGCCCCCCCCCTCTCTCTCTCTCACGCACACACACACACACATGCATACACACACACACACACACACACACACACACACACACACACACACACACACACACACAAAGCCCTGAGCAGTTCAAAAGCTCCTCTCAGCACCTTAAGTCAGAGCTATGGGGAAGAGGCTCCTGCTACTTCTTTCCTTCAGGGCCAGCTTACATAGCTTACAGACTCCCTAAAACTGTATGTGAAAGATAGATTTGTGGTTTTCTCAAGGGAGAATCTGTTGTTTTATCAGAATCTCACAAGGATCCCTGCATTGTAATTGTTAAAGAGCTACAGTGTTGGGGAAATTCTAGCAGGCTGATTTTTGCAGTGTTGGAGGTGTTTCTTGACTGTTTATAAGCTGGTTTGCATCTCAGGTGCTGGTAAATAGAGTTTTACTTACTTTGTTTGCATTTGTGCTCATATTTGAAGTACAACAACAATGACTGGGTGATTAGTGTCTTATTTGAGAGGACGGTTGTTTTTAAAGCTAGCCAGCAAAGCCACTAAAGCTCTGGCCTTTTTCCTGATGCTGTATAAAACCTGAGTAACTGTGTACATAGAAAATTCTGTGGTGAAGGGATTAGATGTGTGTCCATACTCAGAACACAGGAGACCACAAGAACATTCCAGACAATGGTTTTGTTTTGAAGAGAATTACTAAATCTTCTAGTTGGTTTTCGAAAATCATGTCACAGTTGAACAAGACATTATTCATTTAAGAACTGCATGTGAATACACCCCACAATGGAATGGACAACCTGAGTTCTACCTCAGAACCCGAATGGTAGGAGAGAATCAATTCCTGGGAGTTATCCTCTGACTTCCACATGCACACTGTGGTACGTGCGCGTGCACACACAGTAGGTGTGCTCACTGCTCTTTCCCACAGACAGGTGCCTCCTCCTACTTAACCCTCTCAGCAGTCCCTGAAGGACTGACTATGCTATGTCCGTTTCCTTCCTGCCTAGAGTCACACAGCAAGGGGCACCTGAGTTTCCTTCCAGAGCATGCCACACCTGTGCTGCAGTATCACACCAGAAATTAAACCTCTCTCCCTCTTCCCATCTTTTCCTCTCTCTCTCCCTCTCTCCCTTTCCCCAAAGTAAGTACCAAGGGTGAAACTGAGGTAGCTTTTAGTGGCTAAGAAAGGACTTGGCCACTAAGTCCCATCCCAGCACTAATGCAGTCTTTAATCCAATGAGAAATTTAGTCCAATCTGGCCATATTAGGTTGTTTTCTCTCCTTTACTGTCACCTCTGCTGGGACAAGCTGAGCAGTCCTCTTGCAAAAATTCAGACTACAGAGGCCAGAGAAATGCTCAGCAGTTAGGAGCAGCTGGTGCTCTTCTTGAGGCTCCAGGCTCAGTTCCCATCATATACATAGGGCAGCTCATCCCCACCTGTAACTCCAGTGTCCTCTTCTGGCCTCTGAGGGCACACATGTGGCTGGCATGAACACATGCACACACACATAAAAAATCTTTAAACATATGTGTTATCTTAAATGTATACATACATGCAAGAATCAGTAATGAGCATATTCAATAACAAAGTCCAACTAATCAAAAAAGAACATCTAAAATGCTCAAAATAGAAATTTTAAGCACAGACATGAAACCAAAGATGGAAAATTTTCGCCATGAAGCTGTTTCATTCACAAAACTGTTAAAATGTTGTAGAGCCGTGTTGGCTAGTACACAGCACTAGCATTCAGCAGACAGAAGTAGGGAGATCATTAGCTTGGGGCCAGTGTGGGCTATACAGTGAGATGGTCTCAAAAATAACAACAGGTTGTGTGTGTGCGTGCGTGTACATGTGTGATTATATACTATGTAATATAGGTATACTATGTAAAATTATCCTGAGCCTCCATATAGAAGGTATGTGAAACTGTGGAACATAAATGAATTCTCATTATACCGGGTCTCCATCCTTAGGATATCTATCTTATTATGTATATGCAGATGTCCCAAAAATCTAAGAAATCCAAACCTCTCTGATCTAGGCATTTCCACCGAGGTAGAACTCAGCCTGCGCTCTCAGTGTTTTCTTTAATGAGAGCTGAGTTCCTCAGTTCTTTCTGCTTGGCATTGTGTGTTCTGAGACAAGCAAGTGGCTAGTGACAGTCCCTGCTATCCTTCCTACCTTGTTTATGCAGGTTATCTGAAGTACCAGGCTGTTGCTTTTAGGATGAAATACCAGGTTTTGTTGTTTATTTTTACAGGCAGGGTCTTACTCTAGCCCGGGGAGGATTGGAGCCTTTGGTTCTTCTGCCTTTGCCTGCCAAACACTAGATTACAGGCGTGTGCCACCACGCCCAGCAGAATACTGTTACTTTTTATGTCTACTCATTTCTATAATTTAGATTAAACATTACCTACTAGATGTGGTTTTAAAAAAATATGTGAAGCTTTTCACTGGATTTTTTGCTATGAAGAAAGTGTTTGAACAATCCTCCTAACTACAGATGTCAAGCTGTTTGTTTTCCACGTGCTAACTAAGCTGGAGACGTAGGAATGAGAGCCAGTAGACTAAAGTGACCTATAAAGGGATGGAAAGATAGTCCTCACAGAAGGTGCCTCTGGGAGAAGAGTCTGAATGAATTCTTTATCTCTGGCTATTCCTAAACTGCTCAGAAACCATTGTAGTTATTGGCATGTTGAGGTTGAACACATATATGACTGTCTTCTATTAATAGCCCCTAACTCACCCTTGTGGGGATGGAAGTGGGGAAGAGTTCTGGCAGCCAAGAACTAAGGCAGACTGTGGTAGGTGGCTATAGGACAAGCTCAGATAGCAGACTGACCCACAGGAGTTGGCACAGTCTCTCAGTCCTCTTTCACACTGCCCTTGCTGTGTGGGCACCCATCAGTTGGTCCTCTCTTGCAGACTGTTCCTTCATGGTCTACTGTCTCTAGGCGTGCAGTGCCATTTTTCTCTAAGGTTCTGGCCCAGCCCTCGGATCTTCTCACTGTGCCCTCTGGGACACCTCATTACACCAGGGCTTCAGCTGCGCTTTCTCACCTGAGCCACAGGTCCCTCCAGACCCAGCAGGTGCGATTTCACCACACACTAAGCACCCCTTTGTGCCATCCATTGGACTAGACAGCATTTGTCGGGTATAATTTGCACAAGTGAAACACTCAGGTCTTATAGACAGTTACACTCAGGCCTTACCTTTTGAGAGACAGACAGCTACAGAAGTAGTACCAATGATATATCTTGTCTCTGGGTGAAGTTGAGTGATTCAAGTAAGGTAGCAATGGGACCTCACTCGGAGCTAATTCCAAATCCCACATGATCAAAGCTCTATGGAATATCTTGATTCTGTTAGGGCGAGCCACCATGTTTGCTATGTTCTCCTTTTAATTAGGATAGTCTAGAAGCACTAGTCCAGGAGGACCCTTGCGAGACTGAGACTAGTCTGGTCTATCTATATAGTGAGTTCAGGACAGCCAGGACTACATTGTGAGACCTTGTCTTTAAAACAGAGGGGGAGGGGGGAGAGACAGAGAGAGAGAGGGAGAGAGGTAGATAGATGATAGGTAGATTAATCAACTAGTTAAATTGAAAACAATAAAATACAAACCATATTGGCTCATGTCACCACAAATTCAAAGGCAAGTGTTAGGCAGTCTGACAGGTGTCTGCCTGCCTGCCAGTGAGCCAGCCTCTCTGGACGCCAGTTGCTCTGTCTTGGGTTCATTCTTAGTTATGCTTCCCTTCTTGGTGCCTAGAAAACATCTTTTTGGTCCAGCAGAGCACATGCGCACATACCAGTGCTTCAGGGGAGGAGGAAGAAGAGGAATAGTACTTTGTCTAAGTTAGTATCTTATGTCCAAATTTGCTTAAGTTCTCTTAGCTAGAGTGGGAAATTCTAGTGCCATTGTGTTATAGTGGCACAGTATAGTAACTCTATAATTTTGTATGGCTTTTCTTCTAGTTTTTTGGATGAGAATGTTTTACCTGCATGTATGTGCATGTACTTGCATGCCTGGTGCCCAAGGAAGTTAGAAGGTGTCAGATCCCCTAGAACTAGAGTTATAGACAGTTATGAGCTGCCATGTGGGTGCTAACAGTCAAATCTGGGTCCTCTGTGGGATCAGTAAGTGCTCCTAACTGTCTAGCCATCTGTCCATCTCTGTTGTTCTTTCTTGAAAATTTTAATAAAGCCAGACATGGTGGCTCGTGCCCTTAATTCTAGCACTTGGAAGACAGAGGCAGGCATATCCCTTTTAAGTTTAAGGCTAACCTGGTCTACATAGTTTCAGGCTAGCCAGAGCTACATTGTAAGACTCTGTCTCTAAAAACCAAAAAAGAATCTCATTAATTTATTTATTTGAAACGTGGGG
Organism: Microtus oregoni; assembly: GCF_018167655.1. NCBI lineage: Eukaryota > Metazoa > Chordata > Mammalia > Rodentia > Cricetidae > Microtus > Microtus oregoni. Next base: position 10,544,967 of record NW_024543063.1, on the reverse strand, counting down.
TGGCCTGAGCACACGGAAATGTCCATGGACGATTTTCATGCCTTGGTTCTCCTTTCTGCTTGTCTGTCTGTCTTGTCTCAGCCTCTGCCCTGTGTGCTGTAGCCTGTCTTCCCACCTGCTTCCACCTGTGGTCTCTCGTAGGAGTGCTGGATTGCAGCTGTGCACTGCCGCATCTTCCACCTGTGATCTCTCGGAGTGCTGGATTGCAGCTGTGCACTGCTGCATCTTCCACCTGTGGTCTCTCATAGGAGTGCTGGATTGCAGCTGTGCACTGCTGCATCTTCCACCTGTGGTCTCTCATAGGAGTGCTGGATTGCAGCTGTGCACTGCCGCATCTTCCACCTGTGATCTCTCGGAGTGCTGGATTGCAGCTGTGCACTGCTGCATCTTCCACCTGTGGTCTCTCAGAGTGCTGGGATTGCAGCTGTGCACTGCCGCATCTTCCACCTGTGATCTCTCTCAGAGTGCTGGGATTGCAGCTGTGCACTGCCGCATCTTCCACCTGTGGTCTCTCATAGGAGTGCTGGATTGCAGCTGTGCACTGCTGCATCTGCCTTTTTACATGGGTTCCAGGGGTTGTACTTAGGTCACCAGGCTTGTGCAGCCGGTGTTTTTACTGGCCAGGCCATCTCCCTGGCCTCTCTATCATTCTTTTGATAGAATAGGAATTACAGTTGTTTGGAAAAAGCCTCTGTTTGTTTAAAACATGTGGTTCAGCTTCTCAAAGATCACAAATGATCCTAAAATTAAGAGAATGTGCATAAACTTAGGGAGAACATGGGAAAGGGATCACCTCCCCAAACCACATTTCCCAAACTAAAGGCAGTGGTGTACATGAACCACAGGCACGGGGATAGAGGCATACAGTGCAAGCTCATGGTCTTTTCAGCTTTTCCTAAGTGTATTATAATATCGTAATTAAATTGAGATCGTCAACCTAGAAGAAAACAATTTCACTGTGAATTTTAAAAGAAATGTTTAATACCAAGCAGATAATTTTTATTTTAAATAGTCTTTCCCCAGAAGAAGGAAAGAATGTCATTTGGATTAGATGAAACTACCCCACTGAAAAGTGGTCCTTCCCATCGCAACCCTGAAATGTCTGTTGTCTCTGCTCTGCTCCTAGGGAATGGAGGATATCCTGCGATGCTTCATCAAAGAGGGCAACGCTGAAATGATCCGCCAGATAGAGTTCATCATCAAGCAGCTGAATGCCGGTCAGTGTCACAGGAGACCCATGTGTCAGAAAGGTGCACAGGCTTCCTCATGGAGGGTTGTGACGCCTGGTGTTATTCAGGAGGCTTTTGAGTCAGATATGGTGGTGCACACCTGTGATTCCAGCACTAGAGAAGCTGAGGCAGGAGGATCATAATGAGTTCAAGGTCAGCCTGGGCTACATTAAGAGTTTAAGGCTATCCTAGACTACATAACAAGACTCCACCTCGAAAAATAAAAACAAGCAAAAAAAGAAGTGTTTGAAGAAAGTAGTGGGGGCAAGTTCAATACAAGAAAGTTCAGCCAAGGGCTAGAGTGTGACTCAGTAGGACAGCGTCTGCTTGACCTACGTAAGGCCCTGGGCTCCATATCTAGTGCTTCTCTCTTTCTGACACACACACATTCTCTCTCTCTCTCTCTCTCTCTCTCTCTCTCTCTCTCTCACACACACACACACACACACACACACACACCCCACAATGGGGATATGAGAGTCAGGGAGTTGGCTCTACCCCTGAAGTGCTTGCTGTGCAAGTATAAGGACCTGAGTTTGAACAGCAGCATCCATGTAAGAAAAGCCGGGCATTGTTACACACATTTGTAATCCCAGAACTGGAGAGTTGGAAACAGGCAGATCCCTGAGGCTTACTGGCCAGTCAGCCTAGCCTAGATCCCAGAGAGACACTGTCCCAACAGACAAGATGGGCAGCTCCTCTGGAGTGGCGTGCAGGTTGACTCCTGCTCCACATTCACACGCGTGCATGTACATTCGTGTGCACGTACACTTTCCCCTCACGTGTTTAGCAAGGTAGTCAAGGCCACATTGTCCATATTAACATCTCTTATCACAGTAGAGATCTCTTATCACACTATCACACTTTTTGTGGTCAACAAAAAGGAGGTCAGAGTAATTTCTGAGGCCTTCTCTTCCCTTGTAAGACCTCTTTACGAGCCCCTCCTGTCCCCTCTTAAATCTTGTCCCACTGATAAGGACAATTTTCCCAGGTCCTGTGGCCAGTTAATGGAACAGATACCAGTCTTTCTAGAACCATGTAGAAAATGTCACCATGTCACCATTTCAGAAAAACATGGCAGCAGGAAGGAGGCAGTATGTCCTCTTTCCAGCCCCTTCATTGCCATGATACGCATCTGACAAGAGAACAGAGAAGCTTTATATGAGGGATAGGGAAGCCCCTTGCGCTTTCTGTGGACATGGGGGCCCTGATGCTGCCAGCATCTGGGGACCAAGTTTATCACCCATCTCTCCCCATGCCTTCCCTGGCACCAGCAATCCAAGTACACAGTTCCATTCAGTACACAAGAAAAGGAAGAATGTCCCCATCTCTCCAAAGAACCCAGCACACCAGGGAAGTGCCCACTGGTAGCCATCTTCCACCCACATTTCCCAGTCTGGGTCATGTCATACTAATGAAATCAGTCCTGGGAGCAGGGGAGCTTTGAAATTCTCAGGTTCTTCCAGCAAGGTGGAACCTAAAGGAAAATTTCAGCCTGCTGCAGAAACATGCAGAATATGTAGCCAACAACAGTGGGAGGTTTGTCCCCTGACTTGGGCCCAGGCCATGACTCGAGTTATCCGTGAGGGTAGTCAGTGGATCTAGCTCATCACAGAGAAAGGTTAGAGATGCCAGCCAGTATATCCAGCAGAAGCAAGGCCAAGCAAAATCCCAACTTCAGGCTGTGCTAGTTACCAAGGGAGCGCCCCTGTAAGGCATGCACCAACTCAGGAGGAGTGAAGAGATGGTTGTCCCTGGAGGAGGAACTGAGGCCTGTAAGGGACACTAGTTCATAGGTCTGGAGGGTTCTGGGTAGTAAGGATGTCTGAGCCAATAAGTTAAGAGATTATAGGATTGGGGATTGGGAACTGGGCTGGGGGGTCAAAGTAAAGCACGCCTTACTGAGGGGCCTTAAGATATGTGACCATAGGGAGTATGTAATTGGTGACATAATGATAGTGCTATTTTGAATTTTTTTTTATTTTTATAATTTATTGTCCAAGCTACTTGTATTAATAGTGTTCTGGTAAACTGTCTTTAGAACCCAAATTAAGGATTTTCAGTATCAACCAAAGCATTCATTTCAATCTCTATTTTTGGATGGTATATTTTCTATTGTCATTGTTGCATTTTAGAAGGCATTTCCTTGTGGTGTACTGGAGGACTGCCTGTGGGCAGAGAGGAGTTAGATGATTAAAATGCAGGCGAATGCAGAGTGCACAGCACCGTCTGGACAGCCAGCCTTCTGAGACCCTGGTGCAGGTCAGGAGGGTGTGCAACTGTGCAAGCACCAGTGAAGGGACAGGCTTCTGTGTCCCGCTGGCTCGGGCCCAGGAAATCAGTATGGACGCTCCCTTCTGAGGCTGTGTCAGCATGGATGCTTGCCTCTCGTAGTTTCTGCTTGCCTGACCCCTTTCTCGGTAAGCTAGGAAGTCTCTTCAAGTATGGTCTTTAGTTCCCTCTCTCTCCTGTTTCCTTCTTCTCTCAGGTTTTCTTGACTTTCATGTCTTTCAAGGGATAAAATCTAATGAGGAAGATGCAGCAGGAAGAAGTTAGTTAGGTCTTCTGCCTTCAGGGACTTAGGACCCAGAGCAGTGGGTGGGGAAAGATCTCTTAGGGTTCTCTCAAGGACCAGAACCAATAGAAAATGTGTGTTTGAGTGTGTGGTGTGTGTGTGTGGGGGGGGGGGTGAGTGTGTTACAAAAGATTTATTAGCTTGGCTTGCACAATTGGAGGCTAGGTTGTCCTGTAGTAATTGTCTTCTTGCTACAGAGACAGAGAACCTGGAAGTTGCTCAGTCCAAGAATCTAGAATCCTCAGAACAAGAGAGACCCTAATCCAAGGCTAAAGGCCTAGAAACTTCCTGGAATCCCTGCTGAGTTCACATGGAAAGGCTGAAGAAGCTAGAGCAGCCACAGACACCTTTGCTCTGAAAGAGTGGAGCTTGCACTTTCACCCCTTCTCACCCTGCCTGGGTCCCCAGCCTACTGTATGGGGCCACCATGTTCCAGGCAGGCCCTCCCACTCACCTGCCAATCATCTCAGTGTCCTCCGTTCCTTTTTGTGGCTGTGATGAGATAGCTGAGGAAAACACGTAAGGAGGGATGGTCTCTTTTAGCTCACAATTTGAAGGAACAGTCCATCATGGCACCATGAGCTGGGGGGCTCACCCCATTGTGTCTGCAGTTAGGAATGCTGAGATTAGAGAGACTAGAGAAAAGAATGCGGGTGCTCGGCCCACTTTCTCTTTTTCTTCCTTCCTTCCTTTCATTTTGTTTGCTTTTGGAGACAGGGTTTCTCTGTGTAAGGGCTTTAGCTGTCCACTTTATAGGCCAGGCTGGCCTTGAACGCACAGAGATCCAACAGAGAGATCCCCCTTCCTCTGCTTCCCAAGTGCTGGGATTGAAAGTGTGCACCACACATCTGGCTCACTTTCTCTTTTCATTCAGAAATTCAACCCACATTTAAAGTACACCTTCGTACCCAGTTATCCCAGTCTAGGAACTCCCTCCCAGACCTGCTCAGAGGTTTGTTTCCACAATGTCATCAAGATGACAGTCAAGATTAACCATCAGCCTTCAGAGCCACATCAGAAGTGAACTTTACTAATCTCATAAGCATCTCTTACTTCAGTCAGGTTGACAGTTAACTCTGACGGGGCTTCCTGGCAAGTCAGTAGCCATCCATCCACTAGGAATTGGGCTCTTCCGTAAGGGAGGGTGCTGCTGGGAGTCTAGATGCCATGCTGAGGGAGAGAGGATGACCTGTTGAAGGCTACTCAGAGGAGAAAGTAAAGGATTGGGTGTTGTCTGCTATGTACCTGGACCAGGTCCCTTAGTTCCAGTGTGCTATAAAATCCTCCTGGCTATTCCCTCCCCTCCTTTCCCAGAATCCGAGGGAGTAAGCAGTATTTGCCCCGTTTGCCAGGTGAGGAAATGGCTCATTCTCTGGTAGCAAGTACTGTGGACTTGTGCATCTGTGTAAACTAACCATCTAATGATGAGCCTTGGCCTTCGAGAACCTAGGTGCCGCCAGCGCGGCCAGCACCCCCCGCCCCTGCTCTCTGGGAAAGTCATGATGTTCTGTCATAGACCTGCCACTTCAGCCTTGTCTACTCTGAGAGACCAGATGAGGCAACTTCAAAGAAGTCAGGTTTTGTCCCCAACAAAGAACTGCCAGGCCTCTGCTCTGACTATTTACGCACACAGCTTTGGGGAGAAGGCAAGCCCAGTCATACTCCCTTGTAGCTGCATGATAAATTTGTGCTTCTGCCTAATGCTAATGCCTGCTCCGTTCCCCTTTGCTTGTAGGCTAGGCCACAAGTCACATGGTGTGGAACTTCCTGCCGCCCCCTCAATCACCCCACCCCACCCAAGAAGGTCTGAATCAGAAATTCTCGTTGTTCAGGGGATTTTAGAAGTTCTTCCCTTCAGGCCCAGTTCTGCTGTGAAAGATAGCAGTCTCTCCTAATGTAGTTCCTCCCAAGTTTGAAAGGATGACTCTTCTCCCTTCAAGACCCCATCATGGCATCTCTAGTATAAGTGCTCTCTCTCCTAATCTTCTTCAAGGCCTGATCATGGCCCTTTGTGGTCAGTCTGTCTCTCTGTGTGTCTGTCTCTCTGTCTCTCTCTCCCACCTCCCAACCCCCATAATGCCCATCTGAAGGGTAGCCTCTTGTCAGCTCCTTTGCAAAGCTACCCCTTCGGGTTAGAGCAAAGGGGCTTAGGACGTGGTCCCTCTGCACCTCCACTGTTGACTGTGCTTGAGGACTGATGATCAACAAGAGCTCCGTGAGGATCAAATGAATTTGCACCTCTGCAGAACTAGCGGGCTTCCTGGAGTAAACACTAGGTCATTTTCTGCCCTGCAGTTCTCTCCAGTTCTGCGTTCATAAGAGTAAGAACAAATATGTTCTGGTAAAAGCAGAGTGTGTTTGAGGCTGCTAAGAATGATAGCAAAGCGTGGCTGAAGCAGCTGTAATTAGGATGGCCAAGGGAGTAGACGGGAGTAATAATGGGGGATCAGAGGTGGAAGGGTGGTGACCAGGAGCTCTCAGGGCTGCCGAAGTGCCCTGTTCTGAAGCTGTCAGGGCTTGTGGTCAGGAGCATGACTCTGTATGATGCTCACATGAGCTCTCTGGCTGACATTCAGGGACCGAAGGCCAAGCCTTGTGGTTTTTCTGATGAATTTTTTCTTTATAGAAGATTTACTGGATGGTGTTCTTGAATCCGATGATGAAGAAGATGAAGATGATGAAGTAAGTTGAAGGCTCTTGAGACAACACAGAAAGCTCTGCCATGCTCCTCTATGTCCCTTTTATGTCCCGAGCACTTAGGCAGCCGTGGTGTCTTCCTTGCAGTTGTGGGGTTAATGGAGACTCGGTATGCTGCGGTTCTGTGACCCTCACTGAGGTCTCAAGTGCTACCACCCTTATCCTCCACAACCTCTCCAGGTGGCTGGTGTCTGCCAGTGCTTCAGCGTGGACTTCTTATGGGTCAGAAGCTGGGCTCCCAGATGGAAGGATTAAGTTTCCCATCCTCTCTGGGCTCCAAAGTCTCAGGGAAGTCCTCCTGCGGCATTCGACTCCACACACATAAGTCCGGTCCAGACTGGGGCGTGGACACAGACCCCGTGATGCTGGCACACTTCATAAGTGCAGCCTCGCATCTCCGCTTGCTTCTAGGGGAAGGGTCAAAAAGAAGTTCTTCTCTGTGAGTTCTTTGCTCTGAAAGGCTGTGAGCTCTTGCCTGTCTCCTTGGTGAAAGGAATGATGTACATAGGCTCATGATGAGTCGCTCTAGACAAGGGGTCCTGGTTTGGTTTGGAGCTGGCAGAACCAACGACTCCACCGTCCTGTGTTCATTCTTTTGGTGTAGGTTTGCTGACTGACAAATCTGCCCCCTGGTCCTCAGAAGTTAGTTAACCTGTGGCGTCTTGGCGAGGTGCTAGCAAGGCCAGTAACTTGCAGGCTGCAGGAGGCAGCTAAGATGATAAGCTTCTGTGTGGCTTTCCCTTCAGACATACAAAGGGCAGACACATTATCATCATTCTCGTGGTGACAACATGCTTTCCTTCGTTCTGTGCTTGGGGAGCAGTTAGTACAGATGGAAATACTGGGAGCACCTTCTCTTTGGGGAGCATCCTCCCCATATGTGAATGTTCTGCTCTGTCAGTTTAAAGAGTGTTTGGTGAAAGCCAAGTCTGTGTTCCGTTGAGGCATCAGTGAGGCCATAGTTATTTAGGGTCTTCCCCCTACAACCCAGTTCCCTGCCTGCCGTTCCTTTTCTGGGCTGCAGGTGGCACCAGTGGACACTCTCACATCTCTTACTGCCTGGTGGGGCAAAGGAGCCCCAGATCCAGCCACGGACCTCTCCACAGGGGACGGACACCAGCCCTGTGCCCAAGAAAAGCTGTCTGGTAAGACTTGGCTCAGCCAAGTCAGCAGACTCTGTAAGGGGAAAGTTGACAATGTGTCAGTCTGGGAGGGCCACATGGTCTTAGTTTGAGCCACTCAATTCTGCCCTTTAGCACAGTAGTTGTTGGGAAACCTGTCTGTATTCCCCGAAAACTATTTGTGGGCACTAAAAGTTAGAAGACTATATAATTTTAATGTCATTTAATTTTTTCCAAGTATTTAAAAGCGTAAAATTTGTTCTCTCGACACTAAACAAACATAGGCACCTGCATTCAAGGCTGTTGCTGCCACCCCTAGGGTAGAGCCCAGCTACTGTGCATCTCTGAAGCGAGACGCTCCCTGTGTGCTTGACGCTTTACCAGTTCTGAGTAGTTAATCATTTCATTCCATGAACTTTTTGTCACCATATCCAAAAAGGGTTCCTCTCAGGTTCTGTGCTTTCCCTTCCTGTGTTGTCTTCAGGAACTTTTGGGTTCCTCTGTTTTCTCAATGACTTGTTTCATATTGTTTGGAGACCAGGGTCTTGTGCTGTAGCTAAGGCTGGCATGGTGGTGTCTCCTCTTGCCTTGGCTTCCCAAGTGCTAGAATGGTCATCATGCCTGACTTGTTCAATTGTTTCGCCATTAAGCCTTTAGTTTTATATTATAATAGAAATTCATTTGGCCCAAAAGTATGCTGGTTAATCATGGGGATTCAGCTTCTGCACACTTCCCTTTGGTAGTGCGGCAGTCAGCTACAGAACACACATGGACCAAGGTCTCTGGATTTGCTACTTCTCCACCAGTGTCTTAGGCCTTCTGCTGCCTTGACAAACCACAGTCAAACACAGCCTGCAGAGGAGAGGGCTCACCTAGTTTATGCTTCCACATCACAGTGTGTGATGAAGGGTGTCAGGGTAGGAACTCTAAGAAGAATCCTGGGGGCAGGAGCTGAGGCAGAAGCCATGGAGGAGGGCTGCTTACTCGCTCAGTTTGTTTTTTTTTTTGGTTTTTCGAGACAGGGTTTCTCTGTGGTTTTGGAGCCTGTCCTGGAACTAGCTCTTGTAGACCAGGCTGGTCTCGAACTCACAGAGATCCGCCTGCCTCTGCCTCCCGAGTGCTGGGATTAAAGGCGTGCACCACCACTGCCCGGCTCAGTTTGTTTTTTTATGCACTCTGGGACCACCTGCCCAGAGACAACACCACCCACGTGGATGGACCTTCCACATCATTCATCAATCAGAAAAATGCGCTACAGACTCGCCACAGGCCAATCTGATGAACACATCTTGTCAGCTGATGCCAGCTGAGGTTCCTCTTTTACGGTAACTCTAGTTTGTGCCAAGTTGACAGAAACCAACCAGGGCTGAGGTTGGCATTTGAAAACATTTGTCACCGTAACCAGGCTTCTGAGAAGTTTCCTAAAAGAGGTTTTGTAAGAACAATGAAAGGACACGGTTGCTCCAAAGTGAGCTGATGACTAGAGCCAGCAGGTCCTGGGCTTCCCTCCTCAGTGACCCTTGCAGTGAACTGCTGTGTGTTAGTAGGGGCCACCTGCAGACAATCTGCTGCGTCTGCTTTCACCAAGGCCAGGCATTACTTTCATAACTATTAATTAAAATTGACAGAGAACAAAGAGTGGCAGATGCTTAAGTTAGAGGAAGATGCCCAGAACTACTTGAGAGGCCATGTTGTTGTCACCTTTCCCAGTGACATTATTATTGTCAGTGCATGACAGTCGAGTCTCTCATCAGTGCAAGAGGCTTTTTTAATTTGATATTTGGACCCAGTACAAAGGCTGAAGTCCCTGAACTGTTTTTAGGCAGCTGCACAGGGATGTGGCTCTGCAGAGTGACCCGGGCACCGTGGGAATTGTGCTGAGACTCCATTGCAGCATTCTGCCTCGCTGCAAGCCCTTGAGGGGACTCAGATGCAAAATCTAGTTTTCCTTTCTAATGTCTAAGAATGCAACTGTTTGTCGAATGTGTAGAGAACTCAGTTATGTTGACTATCTGCCCATTTATAACTAAAAATGAAAAGTTACATAGCTAGCAATATGTCCTCTGACTTACAAACCATTTGGGAACATTGCGAGGGCAAACATAGCAGGGTGTGGTGGTACTAGTCCTCAGGAAGGAAGCTGAGGCAGGAGGATGTTGAGTTCAAAGCCAACATGTCAATACCTTGTCTCAAAAAAGAACCATAAAGTTAATGTGAACAGTGCTTAAAGCAAAGCAAACATATAAATCTACCCGCCTGTGAGTTATAGATACACTTATGTGCCCATGCAGCAGAAAGGTGTGCAAAGCTACACCCTTTTTATTGACATTAGGGGGAAGAGGAATGAGGAAGTGTGGGTGGGAGGCTGAGAGGCCGTGATCAACAGGCTGCAGACTGGCCAGCAAGGGGAGAAGTTGAAACAGGACAGTGGATGTGGTAGGGTGAAGTCATTTGCACGGTTTGGGGTATGAGATTAACACTGTAGTCAACTAGAGAGCAAGCAGAGCACAAGGAAATGGCAGTGACAGTTTTTCCACTCTTCACACAGTGTGAACACATACAGGGAAAGGGGGAATGAAGGGCCCTTTTGGTCTGGTTTAAGATTGGGAAAAAACTAAGCATATCCACCCATGGCTCTTGACAGACACAACGCTGGACAGTCAAGGTAGGGAGAGGAGGACCTCAAAGGACAGTGTTCTCATTGTCTTTGAGACGGGGTTTGTCTGTTACCCAGGCCAGGCTGGATATATTCACAGCTTACAGAGGGGCATCCACATCACTACGGTACACGAGACTGTGTCTCAAATAAAAAGAAAGATAGGGGAGTAATAAATAATTTGCTTCTTAGATCCTTTTGCTCCAGAAGGCTCCAGGCCCATTTAAATCTCCAGGGAAATAAAAGCAGATTAGATAAGCTGGAAATGCACTGAGAGGATCCGCAATGCAGCAAGGGTTCAGATGCTCCTGTCTAGTGCTTTGAAGAGCCGTGTTATCTCCTGGGCTTCATTTTATGGTTAACATGAGCACGGTGTTACTCACGGGCTGGCAACAAATCCTAAGACCAGCAGCATGGTTCTCGTGTCCTCACCGCCAAGGAGGTTTCCTCGGTACCTGCTCAGATGACGCTTGTGTGTCAGCTTACACATGGCTTCAAGTGAAGGAAAAATGCCTTCCTATACTATTTGAGAAGATTGATTTTAAGACAAATATTTTTTCCCTTTTACCAAAATAGGTTTAGTACCAGGAGCAGTCAGCCATAAACATTTGCTCGTAGGATTCATGTAAGACCCACGACCCACGTTTCCTTCCGTCCTATCTGTCCTTCATTATGTATTGAACAAATATTTAAGGACCTTGAAGTAACCGTGTTCTAGGAAATACAGAAGGGATTAAAAAAAAGATTCTGTGAGACTCTCTGTGGTTTACAGTGCCTCCATAGAGGAGCTGGGGACGGTCCTGTCGGCGTCACCACATGGCAGCTTCTGCTCCAGCAGTTCACCCGTGTTCCCACTTGCATTTACCCTGTGGGTGCTACTGTTCCATCCGCACCGACAAGCAGACACACAGGAGAAAGGTCACGCGCCCCATGCGTGAGGCTAGTTAGTCAGTGAGCAGTGGAGCTGGGACTCATACCCATGTGATGCGGGGCAGCAAAGCAAGCCCTGCGCTCCAACTCTGGGACCTCTAGTCAGACAGTGGGAGACACCAGGACAGCAGATAGAAGACAAACAAGCAGTTATAGATCCATAAAGGGGAAGGAAATGGGAAATGCTACAGTTGTGTGTGTGTGCTGGGGGTGTGTCCTAAAATACTGGAAGGCAGAAGCTGGGTCAAGACAGCCTAGGGTAGAGAGGAAGTGCAGTGGGCTGAATTCAGGAAGGCACACAGCGGGGACAGGAGTCCACGCAAGCTTGTGCCTGATTCTCTGCCTCAGCCCCGACCCAGGAAAGCATGCTCATTACCCAGGTGTGTGTGGGCATTTTGAGAGATGCACATAGACATATGTATGCATATGCTCCTGTCTGTATGTTCTGGTAATCGTTTGTTTTGCAGATAGAGATCTAATATAAATATGCAGACATGTACATATGCACAATGTGTCCTTTTCCCTTTGTTAATGTTCCTTGGAAATCCTTCGGAGCTGGCAGTGCAGCAAACGGATGTTTCTCCGTGTGATGGGTGTTCAGTTGTCCACATCTTGCTACTCTAAGTAGTACTAGAGAAAACATAAATATGTCATTTGCTGGAACGTTCATTTATGTGGGCTCCTCTTGCTAGGTCAGGTATATGTTTTTTAATTACAGTAGATTTCACCAGATTGATTGTGTGGTTGTGTGTGCTTTGCTGCTGTTGTTGGTTTTGTTTGTTTTGTTTTCTAGGTAGAGTTTCTCTGCATAACAGCCCTAGCTATCCTGGAACTAGTTCTGTAGACCAGGCTGGCCTTGAACTCACAGAGACCTACCTGTCTCTGCCTCTCTGGTGCTAGGATTAAAGGCAGGCACCATCAGCAGTTTTTTGTTTGTTTTTACTTATAGACAGAATTTTCTGTAGCCCAGACTGGCCTTGAACTTTGTATTTGGGCTGGAGAGATGGCTCAGAGGTTAAGAGCATTGCCTGCTCTTCTAGGGGTCCTGAGTTCAATTCCCAGCAACCACATGGTGGCTCACAACCATCTGTGATGAGGTCTGGTGCCCTCTTCTGGCCTGCAGACATACACACAGACAGAATATTGTATACATAATAAATAAATAAATAAAATAAATATTTTTTTTAAAAAAAAGAACTTTGTATTTACCTGAGGATGACCTTGAATTTTCATTCTTTCGCGCTTCTGCCTCCTAGGTATAGATTTTGCTGGTGTGTGCCATTGAGCCCCTTTATGTTTTGGTTTTGTGCAAATTTATTTCCTTTTTAAAAAAAAGAATTTATTTGGACTTTTATGTTTCTTCATAAAACAGCTCGGTAATTTGTGGTTTTAAAATACTTTTCATTTCTTTTTTTTAAATATTTATTTATTTCTTATGTATACAATATTCTGTCTGTGTGTATGCCTGCAGGTCAGAAGAGGGCACCAGACCTCATTACAGATGGTTGTGAGCCACCATGTGGTTGCTGGGAATTGAACTCAGGACCTTTGGAAGAGCAGGCAATGCTCTTAACCATTGAGCCATTTCTCCAGCCCTGTTTTTCATTTCTTAAGTGATCTATTTGGTTGAGGTGGTTTTGCTCCTGTCATTGCCTTATGACCCTTTTGATTCTGTAGATTTAATGATATCCATTTACTAATATGAAGCTTCTCTTTTCTGGCTGTGTCTAGCTAAAGGCTTTGACAGTTTTGTTCATCTGTTCTCACAGCCAGGTTTTCTGCTTTGTTTTGTTTTGTTGGTTTTCTCTGTTTTTCCATTTTCTCTGTCTCTTTCTCATCTTTGTTATTTCCTTCCTTCTGTCAGCATTACTTTGTTCATACTTTTTTTCTGCTCCCTACAGTTTGAAGTGAAGCTATTGGCTTGAGGTCCTTTAGCTGGCTAGTTATAGCTGTGTTCCCTCCAGCCCTGCTTCTGTGTGTTTGGTATGTTTGTCTCTGAGAGTTTTCTAGTTTTCTTTGTGATTCCTTTTTGGCCCATTGATTATTTAAGAATGTTTTTTTATAAAGTCCCTCCTAAGAAGTGACCCTAATGCAGGGTGCTCACTCCTGGAGACCTGCTGTCTAGGGGTGTGGTGTCCTCTTCCTTCTCTCTGTGCCATTTGCACCCCCCGCTGTGATGTTTGCCTCCCCTCAGGTCCAAAGCAAAGGAGCCACCCTAGCAAGGATTGAAACCTCAGAGCCAGAATAAAGCTTGCCTCCTTTAGTCTCCCTCGGGTGTTTGTCCCAGTGACAGAAGTGTCCTGACACGCCTGTGTGTCTTCTGCTTCCCTTCGTGCTGTCAGTGGTGTCGCCCAGGCTGCGGCTGCCCCTCTGCAAATGTCAGAAGTCCGGTTGTTCCAGGATCCGCCGTGTGAGCGTCAACAAGTGCGGACTTTAAATACTTCACCTGAGTGTGGTTGCCAAGTGTTTAAAGATCACTGATAATCGGTCAGTGTTGATCCTGAATACTCTTCAAGAATAAGCAGTTCAGACACCGTTCTATAGATTGTTGATTCAGCGCTGGTGTTTGCACCTTCGCAGGCTGTTGTCATGGTCTCTGATCATGCAAAGATGCTTGTGTTTCTGTTGCCAGGGTCCTCTGGGTATCTCTCCCTTGTGTTTATTCTTCAATGCCTGGGTTTTTAAAGATTTTGCTAGCTTCAAGAATTTTAGCTTCACAGGAAAAATAGCACAGAGACCCTTATGTCCATCAGACAGCTCGGGGCTTATGCATTTCTAGTTTAGTTTCAAAAGTTATAAAAATTCATTTTGGACTTTTTATTTTTGTTTTGAGTTTTTTTGTTTGTTTTTTGAGACAGGGTTTCTCTGTATAACAGCCCTGGCTATCATGGAACATGTTCTATAGACCAGGCTGGCCTCAAACTCAGATCCTCCTGCCTCTGCCTCCTGAGTACTGAGCTCAAAGGTGTGTGCCACCACCACCAGGATGAAATTTTTTACTTTTAAAGAGTTCAGAACATTTTGTTTAGATGTTTCAATCCTTTAGTTGTTGAATTCTGAATAATTTTTTCAAATTATACACGAATTTATTACTGATACTATAATACTGTTCAAATATCTTCTGTTGCCTAAAGTTACAATAAGGAAAGTTATTGACATTCATATAAATCTGGGAAAGAAGCCAGGCTCATGGTGGTGCACACCTTTAATTCCAGCACCTAGAAGACAGAGGCAAGCAGATCTCTGTGAATTTGAGATCAGCCTGGCCTCCACAGTGAGTTTCAGACCAGCCAGAGATATACAGTGAAATCCTGTTTCAAAATAAATAAATAAACAAATAATAAATAAAATAAAACCAGGGAAAGGTGGCTTTCATCATATTTTCAGTGATTTTTTTCAATTTCCTTTGTTTTGTGTTGTTTGTGGGGTGTGTGTGTGTGCACTCGAACATGTAGGCCTCTCCTTGAAAGCTGGGGCTCACTTGGTTAGGCTAGACTGATGCCCTCTGGACCCTATGGTATCCCCATCTCCACGACCCCAGTGAAGGATTGCAAGCATGTTCCACCACACCTGACTGTTCTCGTGTGTTCTAGGGCTCAATCTTGGGTCCTCACACGGGTGCAGTAGGCACTCAACACACCAGGCTCTCTCTTCTGGCCATATTTCCATTAAAAATTATGTTTAGATTTTATCTGTTTTATGTGCACGAATGTTTTGCCTGCACATGTGTGTGTCCCACATGCATACCTGATACCCAGGGAGTTCAGAAAAGGGTGTCAGATCCCCTGGAACTTGAGTTCTGGGTGGTTGTTAGCCATCCTGTGGATAGAATACTAGGAACCAAACCCCTGTCCTCGGCGAGAGCAACAAGTGCTCTTAACTGCTAAGCTGTCTCTCTAGCTCCGGATTTTCCAATTTTGTTTTGCAGCTTCACCTTTTTAGATAAATTCCACCTCCCATAAATCAGCACCCCCTGCCCACACCCACATTTACTCCTAAAGGAACTTAGCAATATTAGATCTGGGATATGTCTTCCCTGGGATGTCGCATCCCATGCACACAGTTTATCGCCATTGTTTTAAGGTCTTGTATACTGTCTTCATGTTCCAGTCTTTAAATACCCAGGTCATGTGACTTGTGTCACTGTTGAGTCACCTTCTCTCATATTCCAAAAACTTTGGAGAAAGATTAATTCAAACATGAGTAAATTCAGATATGTTTCATATAAGTATAATGGCTAAATTAATTATATTATTGTTATAGTTTGGTTGTAGTGGAGCCTCACACAATTTACCCAGTGAGATTAAATCAGAATTAAATAAAGCCAGGCAGTGGTGGCGCACGCCTTTAGTCCCGGCACTAGAAGGCAGAGGCAGGTGGATCTCTGTGAGTTCAAAGTCAGCCTAGTTTACAGAGCTAGTGCTAGGACACCTAGGGTTATACAGAGGGGGAAAAAATCAAATTCTCTTGGGGAAATAAGTGATAAGATCTTCATTAAGGATGAAGATCTCAGGCAAGGAGCCAATAAAAAATGTCAAGGGGCAGATGCCATATGGATCTGTGCAGTGAGTGTTGGACAACGGGATAGCGACAGTGTAGCTTCAGACAGGGAAGAACCCCTCCTTCCTTTCCCAGCCACAACCTGGAAGGCCCTCAGCACATGTGCACCCGAGGGGAAATCAGACATCAACTCTTTGGTGGTACCTCTGAAGATACTCTTGGTCTCCATATCTCCTGCCTTAACATTCTGTTCTCACTCCACCAGGTTTTGCTTGGAGACCAGCTCCATCCTGCTCTTTCTTGCAAACCTAATGATGAGCCATGCTGTGTTTCTTTCTTCTCTTAGGGAATATAGAGCCCTACATCAGTCTTGAAGATGTCCCTACTCTGACCTACCTTGTCAGATACGGAGACACCAGGGATGGGATTCTAATAAAAAATTTTAGCCTTTGTCAAGTCAACAGCACTCAAAGTTTTGTTCTCACCATTTACAAAGTCTAGCTTCTAGAGAGCAGGCACTCACTACCTCCAACGTTGCCTTTTGTGGGGGAAACCAGCAAATTCATGTCTCTTTCTTTGTCTCCCCAACCCTACTCTCCTGCTGGTCCATGGTGAGCACATTCTCCTGAAGAAAGGAAGGCTGACCCTCCTGAAATTATTAGTTACAGAAAAAACTTACATTATCCTCTAGCTATATTTCACAAACACACCAGCCCATAGGTAGCATCCAAAGCAAGGCCAGACTGGGGTGGTTTTTATAATCTTCCTGTATGCTCAGGCTTCAGTAATAGATTACAGGGGGAGGGGCAAGCATGCAGAATGGTGCCTGGGTGTTATGTAATATTCCTTTACACTATGTGAAGATGTGTCATTGTGATTGGTTTAATAAAAAGCTAAATGGCCAATAGCTAGGCAGGAGGTATAGCAGGTACTTCTGGACAGAGAGAGCTCTGGGAAGAAGAAAGGCAGAGTCACCAGCCAGATGGAGAGGAAGCAGGATGGGCAGTACAGAGTAAAGATAACTGAGCCACATAAAAGAACATAGAGTAAAAGAAATAGGTCAATTTAAGTTATAAGAGCTAGTGAGACAAGCCTAACCTATAGACAGAGCTTTTATAATTAATAATAAGTCTCCATGTATTTTTAAGGATTTATTTATTATTTACTTATTTATTGTGTATGCAGTGATCTGCCTGCACACCAGAAGAGAGCATCAGATCTCATTGTAGATGGCTGTGAGCCACCATGTGGTTGCTGGGAATTGAACTCAGGACCTCTGGAAGAGCGGCCAGTGCTCTTAACCTCTGAGCCATCTCTCCAGCCCCCAAGTCATTTTTTGTGAGCTGGCAGCCCAAATTAAAATCCATCTACACCTGGGTGTCTTAAGCTCTTGGTATTCGTTAGTCATTATCCCCATTACCACCATTATCGTTTCTAACCATCATGCTGGGCTGTGCAGGAGCCACATGTGGTATAGTGTTCCTGCCACCTGTCTTCTCCTGGCTTTGGAGGAAACTACAGAAAAGCCTTGGTAAGGATGTGGCCTCCAAGGATTTAACACTCCACACATTAATAGAAAACTGTGAGGTTCTGTAAGGCTACCAGTCTGGAGACACACTACTGGACGGTGGTTCTGTAGATTGAGGATGCAGCACGGTTGGCTTTCAAGTATGCACGGCATAAATCAATACTGGAGCCCACACCTACAGTCCCAGCCACATAGCGAGTTCAGTGTCAGCCTCAGCCACACGGAACTGCATCTTTAGAGAGAGAGAGAGACAGAGAGAGAGAGAGAGGAAAAAGAAAAGTAGGGGCATGCCATGACACAGGGAACCATGCAGGAGGGGGCTAGAGGCAAAGGAAGAATAGGGGAACATGGGAATGAGCCCTAATTATGATTTCATGAGCAAGGCAGGGGAAAGAGAATCGCCAACTTTGGCTCAGTCTAGGAAGTGCTAGGGTGTACCTGCCTGACTCCTCTTCCTTCATGTCTTAGGATTTCAGTTGCTGTGATAAAACAGCTTAAAGAGGAAAGGGTTTATTTTGCTTACGGCTTGTATGTAGTTCATCATCATCAGGAAAGTTAGGACAGGAACTCAAGGCAGGAGCTGATGCAGAGGCCATGGGGGAACACTGCTGACTGGCTTGTTCCCCAGGGCTTGCCCTGCCTGCTTTCTTCAGGACCACCTGCCCAGGAGTGGCCCCACCCACAGTAAAAGCTGGGCACTCCCACATCAATCATTAATCAACAAAATGCCCTAAAGACTTGCCTACAAGCCAACCTAGGGAGGTATTTTTCTCTTTTCTTTTCCTTTCTTCCTTCCTTTCTTTCTTTTTCTTTTGGTTTTTTCAAGACAGAGTTTCTCTGTGTAACAGTCCTGGCTGTCCTGGAGCTCACTTTGTAGACCAGACTGGCCTCAGACTCACAGAGATCCATCAGTCTTAAAGGTGTGCACCACCACCACCTGGCAAGGTGTTTTCTTACTACATCTAGATTTGTGTCAAAACCTCACAGTAGGTGGTGTATCCAGGAATGAAGAGCTGAGGCGCTCTGTGTTGTCTAATTCCAGCCAGTTTACGCACTGGCTAGCAGGGAGGGGCAAGGCTTGCAATGTCCCAGACATGAAAACTTTTAGTTGAGACAATACAGGCATGGTTTCTCTCTGACTCACAGCCTGCTCCACTGAACGCTCCGTCCTCACCTTCCTGCCCATCTCCCAGATCCCATCCTGCTTCTCCTGCTTCATCCACCACTGCCGCCAGAGCTGGGACGGTTGTCACCGTGGCATCTGGTCACAGCTCATATTCAGCTCCCTTACATACACCTGCGTCTTTCTTTTTCTCTTTTTTCCCCTCACTATCCTGGAACTCACTCTGTAGACCAGGCTGGCCTCAAACTCAGAGATCTGCCTGCCTCTGCTTCCTGAGTGCCCAGATTAAAGGCGTGCTCCACCATACCCAGCCACCTATATCTTTCAAAAAGAACTTTAATCAAAAGCTTAAAGAAGAACTTAGCATTTTCTGAGACAGGACTGTCCTGATTTAAATGGCAGGGAATGCAGGTTCCCGGGGTGGGGGGGAGGTAGTAAGGCAGCTGAGAGCACACTGGAAGGGCCAATCACAGCAAGCGTACAGAAAGTGGAGACCCATTAGGATCTGTTACGTCAGAAGGGGAGGGAGGGAGCGGAGAGGAGCTATGCCTTTTGAAAAGACTAAGGTGGCATCAGAAGTCAAGCTCAGTGTGTGCAAACAGCCAGTGTTGGCCGTGTGCTGATTGTGTGCAGGCCAGGGCTCAGGAGCTTCACCAGCTTCTCTCCCCTCTTATTCCTCAAGCCCCTCTGCCAGGTGGAGCTTGGCTCTTTGGCTTTTTGAGACAGGGTTTTTCTTTGTATTAGCCCTGTCTGTCCTGGAATTTACTGTGTAGACAAGGCAGGCCTCGAACTCACGGAGATCTGCCTGCCCACAACTGCCTGGCCCTGAAGCTTCACTTACTTCCTGTTGTTGGTTTGGATTTGGGTTTTATGAGACAGGGTCTTAATATATAGTCAGTCCCTGCTGGCCTCAAACTCTTCTGCCTTAGTCTCCCATGCTGGTATTATAGGCTTACATCATCACACCTGGCTCTAAGCAGGGCTAATTTTAGCCCCATTTTCTAGATGAAAAACAAAACAAAACTAAACAAAAAAAAAACCAAAAACCAGAGCTTTGAGAGGCACAGAAACTTAGTCAGGGGCCCAGGGTAGTAATTAGTAGAGATGAAATTAGACCAAATCTTGCAGATGTATGTACCCAGCCGTAATTACCTTGAGTAAGGGATAGTTCAGAGCCTGGCCAAGGGAGGAAGTGTGCCTGGAAGTGGGACTAGGAGGAACTGGGAGCTAAGAGAGCTGTCATTAAGAACCCCAGCCTGGTAAACTTTGGGTGTTTTGCTTGTATGTATGTGGATGTAATAATTTTAAACGGGAAGCACACTGTCCAGTCTGGCTAGAATAGGAAATTAAGGCCAGTTCTTTCTCAGGGTCTTGCATTAGAACTCAGAGCTCCAGTTCCGCTCCAACACTTTCACCTCCAACCTGCAGGATTGTTCTCTCACCTGAAGTTTCTTCAGGACATGTGTCCCCAGTAGACTTTCTCCATGAATCACCTCTGCTGAGGGTCACCTGTTTTGGCCAGCTTGCTTGGCATGGGGTAGCCCACGCTTCCAGCTCCCCGGTACTCAATTAGCAAAGAAACGCCTGTGTCTGTTTTCCTTGCGAGGCTTTTCCATTATTCAGGCAAGTCAATAAAGAAGCCAGAGTTTCCCAATTAAGACTTCTACATTTTTCTGGTACCCGTTCCATTTCTGAGTTCATGTATTTCTGCAGCACAGCCCCTGGGCTCCCAGACCGTGGCTGAGATGAAGCGCCCAGCACGCTGACTCATGGCTGCTGCCCTTGTTTCCACTCTGGTTTCTATGGAAATAGACAGCAGCTGGCTCAAAACAAGGTGAGGGCTCAAAGACACCTCATGGTTCCTAGGCATAGACAAACCATATTTGCCTGATATCGTTCCCATGGAAACCAAGAAAGGACAATCAATGCTTTACAGTAAATGTTTTTTTCTCTCCTAATATAATTTTTTAAAGTAGTATATGTGTTATCCTATTGGCACAGGTATTTTGGGATAACAGTATAATCAATATGTGAATTACATTATCATTTTAAATAATGACATTTATTTATTCTTTGACAATTCTACACATGTAAACAAGGTATCATTATCTACCTACCTCCAGTTTCCCCCAGGCACCTAACGTGCCTTCTTTCTTTTCCACTTCTTCTTTCTCTGTGTGTGTCTGTGTGTGTGTGTCCAATTAGAGATGCCTGCTGGACTGTTGACTGTCCGTGCTGGCTCGACCTCATGACCGTATGCAGATCCCCATGGCTGTGGTGACATGAGTGCCATGGCATGTCATGTCAGAAGACATTTCACATCATTCCTTCCCATCCCTGCCTTGTACAGTCTTTCCTGCCCCTCTTCCAGGATGTTCCTGATTGGGGTGGAGGATGCTCAGACGTCACATTTGGGTTTAGTGGTCACCTAAACCCTCAGAACAAAAGTACTGGCTTGGTTGCCCTCGTCGCTGCCATCCCACTGTGGCGTCAGTGAGCGCGTCTTGCCAGGATTCTCCACTGGGCAATACTATTGATGGCTCTCCACCAGCAGCTTGCAGAGCCCCTTCTGGCACTATGGAAGCAAACAAGCAGGAGGAAGTTTTCCGGTCAGTTCTAGCCAAAGGGTGTTGTGATTTCAGACATATAATACCATCTGATATTGGCAAGCAGCGAAGAGCAATGGCAATATTATGTGTTGTTTGGGGGACCCTAGGGCCTTTTTGGCCAAGAACTCATAAGAAGGTATCCTGTCGACCCTAAGATTTTCGTTTAATAAACCGTATCTTTGAAAGGGGAAACATTGTCCACCCATGCAGGGTACCTGTTTTCGAACTTGTTGTTTATTTGTTTATGTATTTTATTTATGTGAGGCTTTACCTGCACCGACTTATGTGTACCACATTCATGCAGTGAGTGTGGAGACAGACCAGAAAAGGATGTCCTATACCCTGGGATCGTAATTACACATGGTTGTGAACCTCCGTGTCAGTGCTGGGAACCAAAACCTGGGTCCCTGGAAAGGCAGCCAGTGCTCTTAACCCCACTGACCCATCCCTCCAGCCTCGTTTTCCAGTGTCTTGTCATGTTTTTGTCCCCAGTGTCTAGAGAGGGGAGTTGAGTATCCACAGTGTTTTATTAGAAACTGCCGAGCCCTAGTGAGAACTAACAACCAGAGCCGACAGTGGGAAGGCAGACCTCAGGCAGACACACACGTAGTGATGTAGAGTCAGGAGGAGTGGGCCGGTGAGGAGTTACAGAGCAGGAAGGACATAGGGGCCTTGCGGCAGGCAGAGGGAGGCTGGACGGGAAAGCACAGACTGGTAGACTACTGGAGCGGTGGGATACCGGTGTGTTTTAGAACAGTGAGAAGCGGGGAAGAGGGGGACGTGGAACCAGGTCACCTAGGGACTTGGGAAGAACATCATGTTTGGACTTTTTTTGTTGTCTGTTTGTTCTGAGACAGGGTTTCTCTGTGTAGCCCTGGCTGTCACGGAGTTTAGCTCACACTGTTATCGAGCTCAGATATCTGCCCGTCTGTCTCCTGAGTGTTGTACTAAAGTTTGTGCCACTACTGCCTGTCTTAGCTGGGCTTTTTTCTTTCCTTCTTTTTTTTTAAAGACTTATTTTTATTTTGTGTGGATGGGTGTCTTGTCTGCCTGCATATATGCGCACTGCGTGCATGCCTGCTGTCCCGGAGGACTAGAAGAGATTGTTACGTACTGGGACAAGAGCTACAGACAGTTGTGAGCTGTTGTGTGGGGAGCTGGAAACCAGCTAGGTTCCTCTTCAAGAACAGCAAATGTTCTTTTGTTCTTTTGTTCTTTGTTTGTTTTTTCCTTCAAGACAGGGTTTCTCAGTAGCTTTGGAGCCTATCCTGGAACTAGCTCTTATAGACCAGGCTGGCCTCGAACTTACAGAGATCCACCTGCCTCTGCCTCCCGAGTGCTGGGATTAAAGATGTGAGCCACCACTACCTGGCTACAACAAATGGTCTTAACTGGTGAGCTATCATCTCTCAAGCCCCAGCAGTCAGCATTTGTTCTGAAAGAGGAAGGAAGCTGAGAAGTAACTTCTCTGATTTACAAAGAAAGTTAAAACTTCCTGGTGTTTTAGAAACTTATTTACTGGACTTTCCATGGGGTTGAGCTGAGCCTCAGAGCAGTGAGACCAGGCAACTTTGTGGCCTTCCTTCACGTCTAGATTGAGGAAGCCTTTGGGTAAAGACAGGCATCCTCCGCGACAGTCTCACCTGCATGCTGACCACCTTGCATGGGTCAGTTTCTCTCAGTGTACCAACTACTGACTGCTACAAACTAGGGCTATGCTCATCCCACTGTCTAACCCTGTCATGCAGCGTCTGCTGAGTGACCTGTGTCACATGTGGAGCTGTGGGCTCAGTGAGTCCCTTGCCTTGTTCCGTGCTCCTCTAACTGCCGAAGAACCCGTGTCTTTTCCCTCCTTATTGTCACCATCCTCCAGACAAGACGAGAGCTGTGACTCATCTGTCTGAAAGTACTTGCAGCTTCCCTTTCATTTCCTCTTCTGTCCACATCCTGGCCTAAGCCTGTCTTCACTCTCTTGATTCCTGTCCACCTGCCTTCCTAGTCTGCCATGCATGTGGACCACAGACCATCTTCTGAGAGCAGGGAATGGGCCACGCAGGGATTGATCACGTATCTTTTAAATGCAGAACATTCTATTTTTAAATTTTAAATAATTTGTATTGATTTTTATGTATGTAGCTATTTTGTCTTCATGCATGTAGAAGGAGGCCACTAGTTCGTTCCCGGCTGCCCAGACTCAAAATAACCACTCAGAAACTATATTATTGAAATCACTGCTTGGCCAATCACTTAAGCGTATTGCTAGTTAGCTCTTATGTCTTTGGTTAACCCATTATTATTATTTTATATTTACCACAATGTGCGTGGCCTACCAGCAAGGTTTTAGCTGGTGACTTGCATCTTTTCCCTCTGGTGGCTCCATGGCACCTCTGCAACCCTCCCAGCATTCAGTTTAGTTTTCCCCGCCTAGCTCTAGTTTGTCCTGCTATAGGCGCAAAGAAGTTTCTTTATTGATTAACCAATAAAAGCAGCACACATACAGAAGGACTTACCTTGTGTGTCTATGTACCGTGTGTACAATGCACATGGAGGTCAGAAGAGGGCATCACATCCCCTGGAACCATGTTGGTGCTAAGGATTAGATCCAGGTCCTCTGAAAGAGCAGCCAGTGGTCTTAACCACAGAGCCATCTCTCCAGCCGCTCTACATTCTGGAAAGTTTAGAATGTTATTCAGGAGCTGGAGTGATGGCTCAGCATTTAAGAGCATGTCCTGCTCTTCCAGAGGGCCTGGGTTTGATCCCCAGCACCCACAACAGGCAGCTCACATCATTGGAACTCCACTTCTCTACAGGTACCTGCACTAATGTGCTTATGCCTATACACACACATAAGTAAGAATAATAAAAATAATTTTTTTAAGGTAGAACGTCCTAGACTATGTGGCCAGCTGTAGGCCAAGGAGAGGGTAGCCCCATCTCCAAACCCAAGACAGACAGTGCCTGAGGAAGGACACCTGAAGTTTACCTGAAGCTTCCATGCATGTCTGCACACCAGCACACCTGAACCCATGCAGACTCACACACATGCTCCAAAGACAGCAGCAGGCCATCAGTTTCCCTTTCTGTTTCTGGGTTTTGCTCAGTATCGCCAAAAGCTTCCTTTGCACATGTGTGCAGTGGAGGAGGGGCTTTCCAGACCTCAGGTCACTGACTCAAGTGCTATGATGGTTTCAACCTCACTGGTTCCTGCCAGATTGCTCTCTGAAGAGGCTGGACCCTTTGATACAATC
The DNA here is from genome assembly GCF_018167655.1 of Microtus oregoni. NCBI lineage: Eukaryota > Metazoa > Chordata > Mammalia > Rodentia > Cricetidae > Microtus > Microtus oregoni. The sequence continues at coordinate 10,520,751 of NW_024543063.1, read as the reverse complement.
CCTCTGTAAACATGCTGTGTTCTGTAACTCACCCAGTAAGATGTCCAGCTGTGGTCAGAACACACCCAGTAAGGTGTCCATCTACTCACCATGGTGGTCAGAACACACCCAGAAAGGTGTCCATCTATTCACCATGGCGGTCAGAACACATCCAGTAAGACGTCCAGCTGTGGTCAGAACACACCCAGTAAGGTGTCCATCTACTCACCATGGCGGTCAGAACACACCCAGTAAGGTGTCCATCTGCTCACCATGGCGGTCAGAACACACCCAGTAAGACCCTCTTCTACCTTAACTTCCACACACATTCTTAGGTTTGCTTTCCCATTGTAAGATGGGGATAGAGTGATCTGTTTTTAGACAGTGAGTCAGGCTGTAGCCTATGGTGTGCACAAGTGCTTGCTCCCTCCCATCTTTCCTATACATCATGGTGTCCACTCCTCCTTCTGGTGCTGTGCAGAACTCTAGTCCAGAAGGCTGAACACCCTGGGGTGGGGTTGAAGCTACAGCTACTGTTTGGATCTCTGATGGACATGTTACTAACAGGTCAGCTTATAGCTTCAGGTTAACTGGGGTCTTGGGTCAAATTCTTGTCTTGTGTCATTTGATCAACTTTCTGTCTTTGTCTGTCCTCTTCTCAAGCCCAGGGCAGCAGGGAACATGTGGGCCAAGCTTGAGAGCCCTTGCGTACCCCCTGAGACCCTAGAAACGGACAGGCACATGGTTAATGCACTAAAAGTCAAGGCAGTGCATAGCAAATCCAAGCACAAAGAAGACATCTCATCTCAGGCCCAAGCCCTGCCACCACTTGTCCCCGTGAGGGCCTTGAACAAGTGGGCTCTCCTCACTCGGCTCAGTGACGTCCTGTCTGTGACGTCCCTTGTCTTCCAGCGTCTGTGCAAGCACCGAGAAACGGTGCCTGGTTACTGTGTCACTGTCACAAAACGCCTCCTGCCAGAGCTTAGAGGATTCATTTTTGCTCATGGTTAGCATGGTGGGAACGTGAGCCTGTCACCTCATGGCAGACAGGAAGCTGTGAAGAGACTAGGACCCAGACATTGCCTTCAGAAGCACACCCCATGTGCTTCTTTCAACTCGCTCCCACCCTTACCATTTCCAGAAGTTCCTCTTCCCAAATAATGCCACTAGCTAGGGACCAAGCATTCAATACATTAGCCTCTGAGGACACTTGATCTTCAAAGAACCACACCCCATGTAAAGCACCAGCCTGGGGTCCATATCTGGATGCTAACTGTGGTCTACTCATTCTTAGTCAGAGAGAACCAGGGTCATGGGAGACAGGGATGGAGCCAGGTATAGGAAGCAGCCAGATGAGATGTTTTTGTCTCCTTCATGGGTTAAAGACAGGACAAGGGCGGGGATTATGGCTCAGTAGAGAAAGTGCTTGCTCCACAAGCCTGAGGATCAGAATTCAGATCCCAAGAACCCACGCTAAAGCCAGGCAGGTGTGGCCGCCTGCCTGTAACCACAGTGCTGCAGGTGAAGGTGACACCAGGGACAAACTGGCTGTGTAGCCTCGCAGAGTCGGTGAGCTCAGGTTCAGCAAGTGCAAAGTGATCAAGAAGACACAAACATGCATGCACAAACATGCAGACACGTGCATAGTACACTCAACGTTCACCCAAGCGGGGGAGGGAGGAGGGAGAGTCAGAGAGGGGGGTTAAATAAGGAAGGAGTTGTGTTTGGAGCCTGGCTGTCCCAATGCAAGACTTATTTATGTACTGGTCAGCTAGGAAGAGTTTTTTTCTTTATTTTTTTCTGTGATAATTTTGAAGTTCATCTGAATATTATTTTAGAACTCACAGTATATCACAGTTCTTTCTTTATGACATTTGTGCTGATATAAAAGGACATGCTTCCCATGTGAGAAGCATTTCAATTCTAAGGTGACAGTTTTCCCACCTTCCCCTCCTTCAGGTTGGGGAGTGGGGACCCCCTGACTTGGTCTCTGGGGCATTTGTTCCTTCAGTCCCTCTATGCCAGCCTGTTCCAGTCAGCTGCTGGGGCTTCTTCTGCTCTGCTCAGCTGGAAATTGTCTTTAAAATGAATAATTTTTTAATGGGCTGGCAAGATGGCTTGGTGGGTGTAGGTACTTGCTGCCAAGGCTTACGGCCTGCATTGTCTCAGGACTCATATGGGGTAAGGAAGGAAAGGAATTGTGGTCAGGCAAGGAGGAGCTTCCAGCGCTCTGCCTGGCTGCCGTCACAGCTCAGCCTGCCGACCCTCAGCTGCCGGTGGGCTCCGCTGTGTCTGAGGTTTTCCTTTGTATTGAGCCTAAGGTTGCAACGCCAGCAGAGGTGGCACAGGTGTGTGTCCTAGTTAACCAAGTGAGCCCGAGGTCCTTGTTCTAGGCCACAGGGACTAGGTGGGAATCGCTGCAGGGTCTGGAAGCGCCTGAGGTTTGTGATAGCAGAAAGGCTCATACCATGGTTCTCAGCATGTGGGTTGCGACCCCTTAGGGATCCAACAGCCCTTTCACAGGGGCCACGTACCAGATATTTGCATCGTGATTCATAATAATCGCAAAATTACAGTTGTTAAGTAGCAACGAAAATAATTTTATGGTTGAAGTTACCACAGCATGAGGAACTCTATTAAAGGTGGCGGCACTAAGCAGGTTGAGAACCTCTGGTCTAGTACAGCCTGCAACAGCCCTGGCTGTGCTCTGCTTTCAGGAGCTGGGTAGTTCCCCGTAGTCGTCCTGTAGTTTCTCAGGATATCTGAGGAGTGTCCCAGACAGCAGGTGCTGGCGAAGTACCGTCTCACCGGCTCTCTGATCCGACACCAAGGGAGAATTGAATAGTCAGCCAGGAGTCATGCTGCCCATTCCCCAAAGTCCTTGCTTCCTCACAGGAAAACATGGGTCATGGATACTTCAGTAAGACTGTCAGGACTCTCTGGTGAATGTGGGATTTCCACAGTGCACACCTGCCCAGTGACCCCGGGCATTGTCTCCCTGTATGAGGAGCAAGAGTTATGCTGCCCCTTGCCTCTCGTCTACACCATGGGTGTTTCTGCAGAGCTGCTCCAAAGCAAGTTCCTTGCCCTCTGACCTCATGGAAGCTTATGCTGTAGTCACTTCCGGTCCTGTCAAGCCTCCATGTCACCTCGGACTCTCCATATTAAATACATTGTTCTCCCATGGCATTATTAACAGCACCTCCTATCTTGCCCCTTTTTGGTTAGAATTCAGGAGATGGTTGAGCAAATGGAGCAGCTGAAGCAGTAGACTTGATGTCAGAAAGGGGATGCTAGTCTCCTGGTTTCTCCTTGTCATTGTAGAAACCTTATCTACTTATTGAGCTGGTCCGGTTGTCACACTGGCTATCATGAGGCCGGAAGCATTTTGTAGATGAAGAAGTTGATGTTACAGCAGCTGGGCACCACAGGGAGAGCCCTTTAGGATTCAGAGCCCGCTCACAGCCCAGGCCTTGGCACAGTCTCGGGAGGAAAGCTCCTACACATGGAGAAGGGCCCTCTGCACACAACACCGAGCCTGGTCACCTTGGTCCACCCTCGCAGGCTGTCCCATGTGGAGGGCTTTCCTGTGTGTTTACAAAGAGCGAGGCTTATGCTCAGCCTGCTGAGAAGCTGTCTCAAGTTCAGTCACTCGTCAAAGTCTGTAATTCTTTCAATTCATGCTGGAGACTCTCACTTGTCTTAGGGAAACCACTCGAGTCCATTCTCCTGCCTGCACTCTATCTGGAGGAATCTGAGTTTTCAAATGCATTTAGTGGTCAACCCTAGTTCTGTTTTCAGGCCAGCTGCTTAGAATCTGGTTTGTCTGGAGTATTATGTATCTAAAGCCCCAGTTAAGAATCTTGTCGTGTCATAAGATCACGGACTCCGTGGGGAAGCCTCGTTTCAGAGCATCAGTTCATCTCAGCTCGGGGCCTTTGTTGTTCCTAAGGCATTCTTAATTCTTGGAGTAACTGTTATCACTGCACTCCAGTAACCTGGTACATTCTGCCTCAGAACATAAAGGCAGTAATTTTAGTAAAATTCCTCCAACAATGGTATTTAAGACCCACCCTAAAGAGGCATTTATTCTCCAAGCATTTCCTTGTTCACTGGTCCCTTCCTTCCCAACATGGATTTTTTTAAACACTCTTCCGTGGGCATTCATGAGTCACTCAGAAACCCACCAGGTAACCAGCTCAGGGGTGCATCTGGCTGTGAACTCAAGTTCCAGAACGCAGCCACAGCTGTGTTAAAGGTTTCACAAGCTGATTAACTGACTAGAACTTCGTGGTCGTGAGGGGTTGGAAAGTTGCAGATCCAAAGCAAAATGATCTGCTGCTGTCTTCAGCCTCTTTGGTTGCCCGTCTTTGTGTCTGAGGGAACACCATGAGTAACAGGTGAATCCTGCTGGAGCTCCAGCTCCCACCACCCCCAAGCTAAGAATGCCAGCTGATGGCATCTGAGACCCATGGCAGGGGCGTCCCCAAGTTGCTGTAACCTACCTGCTAATATTCCCACCAGTGTGTTTGGAAAGCGCCTTGATTACGGCTTTGCTTTGTTCTCCAACTGTGAAAACTTCATACCCATGTTGAAGCATGGGATTGGGGGCGCATGGTTTCCTGTGCCCTTTCTCTTACTTACCTCAAGAGTAAACCTAGCCCGGGGGGGGGGTATGCTTTGTGTCCACTGGGCACTAAAGTGGCCAGCACTCACGTGGGGCCACTGCTCTTCCCTTTTGAACTGCACCTGTGAGAGGCAGTGTGCTCACACACCTGAGCCGCCGTCCTCACTAAATGCCTGGCTCTCACCACCATACTGCACGCTCCAGCTAGTTTCGGCTGTTTGACACTCAAAAAACAGAGCCCGTGTCGCTTGCTGTCACAGGCGCTGTGTCTTGTAGAGGCTTCCCTATGTTTCTCCTGTGTTTCCCAACACGTGATGGGTTCCTCTGCATCCCACAGCCTCTGACTTCTCCACCAGCACTAACTTTAGAGCATGGCTGGAACCGCAGTCAACTATGGGTTTTGTTTGTTAATGGAAAATAGATTTTTTTCATACAATATATCCTGATTGTGGTTTCCCCTCCCTCTACTCTCCCCGTTCCTCCCCATCCAGATCCACAGCCTTTCTTCCTGTCCTTGGAAAACAAATAGACTTTTAAGGAATAATAATAAACTAAAACAAAACAAAAAGAGCAAAATAGGACAAAACAACTAAACAAGAAAAAGCCAAAGAAAGAGCACAAGAAATGCATGTAAAAGCAGACACACATGTTCACACACACAGATACTGTAACAACATGAACCGGAAGCCATACTATATGTGCAAAGGACCTGTAAGGCTTTAAAAAAAAAAAGCCCTGATATAACATGAAAGGAAAAAGAAGCCACTGAGTTCGTTCTGTGTTGACCATCACTGAACATGGGGCCTACCCTTAAGAGTTTCTCCAGTGAGACTCCCTTGGAGAATACTAAATTTTCATTTGCAAGTGGCTTCTGTGCTAGGGATTGGGGCATCTGTCCACTTCTCATTCTAGGACTCCATCTGGTGCGGACCTGGGCAGACCCCGTGCCCTGCCTCAGTCTCTGTCAGTTCGTGTATGCACCTGCCTGCATGTCCAGAAGGCCTTGTTTCTTTGGGGTCCTCCATCCCCGCTGGCTCTTACACTTTCCACTTCCTCTTCTGGCAGAGCGAGAACTTTTGATGGAGACATCCATCCCTTTTTGTGCTCAGTGTTCAAGGTCTTTCTCTGTATGTTTTCTGGCTGTAGGTCTGTGTATTTGTTCCCAACTGCTACATGAGGAAACTTCTCTGATGATGGCTGAGCAAGGCATGGATCATAATTTGTCCTTCTGGGTGTGAGTTACCTCACTCAGGATGATTTTCTTTCTAGTTCCATCCATTTACCTTCAAATTTCATTTTTCTTTGGCTGAGCCATGTTCCATTTTCTTTATTTATCCATCCATTGTCAGGCGTCTAGATTGTTTCCCATCTCTGGCTATTATGAATAGAGCAGCAGTGAACATGGTTGAGGAAGTGTTTCAGTTAGTAGAATGTTTATGTAGTGAACACACAGCCATGAGTGCAAACCCCAGCACCATGTACACCAGGTCCATGCCTATAATCCCAGCACCTGGGATATGGAAGCGGAAGGAACAGGCCAGCTATGCTAGTTGAACCCTATCCTTAAAGGGGGAAGGGGAAACTGGAGAGATGGCTCAGTGAGAATGCATATTGCTCTTAACAGAGGACTCAAACTGAGTGCCCAGCGCTCACACTAGGCAGGACGATTCACACCCACATGAGAGTCCAGCTCAAGGAGGCTGCACAGTCACCCACACTCACGTGCACATGCATGTGCATGAATGCACACACGCATGTGCACACACAAAGTTTTTAAAATACTTCCAATTTTTAAAAAAGCTTTTAACTTGTTAGTTTTAAAAACCAAAATTGGCCGAATATTGAAGTGCCTCACTTACTAGCTCACTCTGCGGTCATTGCAGTTAAGGGGTGCCGCTGGCAGGCGTAGGCACATATAGGTCGATGTGCAGGTGAATGGGTCTTACATATGTTCTTCTTGTCCCTGGTAAAGCAATACTTCTGCGGGTATTGGCTGAGGTCAGCCATTGGGTTTCTTTGTCTTTGACATGGAATGTGGACTTTTGTTGCTCCTGAGTGTTTCATTTTCCCTCTTGGCAGGGAAGTAGTGTGTCACCAATACCTCATGAAACTGTGATTCACATGCCCATTTCCAGCTGAGGCCTCCACGGCGTGCTCCCTGGAGAGGAGGTGAAATACTACCTGGCCCGCATGCCTGCCACTCAGCAGACCGCAGAGCCCGCTGCCTTGGTTCCCAAGGAGCAGTCACTTTCCTGAAATAATCACATAATATACACGTGCTATTTGATCCCTGAGGTGTTGCTATTTTTGTAAACTCAACTCCGAGCCAAGCACCATAAACTCCCCCCCTCCCAGAGGTGACCCCAGGCTCGAGGTTTGTAGATAGCATTACCTTTGGGGAACTCCAAGGGAAATTTCAGGATGACGGCTCCTCTGGTGCATGTAGCTGCCCTCACTGTAAAGACTGGGCCTGGACAAAGCTCACAGCAGTGACGAGAGCCTGCTTTCTGGGCTAGACAAATGGAACCTCAACCTGTTGTTAGACAAAAGCAAGACAAAGAGAAGAATGAACCTGTGGAGTCCAGACTATAGACTTGGCCCTCCCTCCCTTTCCTCGCTGTGCCCTGTGGAGCAGTTACAGCCAGACACCAGGGACCTGGTGCTTAAAGGGACCTGGGCAGTTCCCACTGTGCATCCTCAGAAACAGGCTTTCCCCACAGAGCCCTATGGGCTGAGTTAGAAAAACCTAGACAGAAAGGGCCTGACCAAGCTGAAGGCCACACTCAAGGCTAGACTGTCACTCTGTGCTCCTTGCTCTCCAGGCCTGAGTTTCCCAATCAGAGGGGTAGATCAGAGGGCGCCCCACTCAGGAAATAAAGTGCTAAGGATGTCTGAGGTGACGTCTGAGGTGAGGGTCTCGAATAAGTGAGTATCCACTCAGTAAGGTCAAATGGAAGCTGATGGGGTTGTGTCCACCTGCCTCGGCCGTGCCTCTGACCTGCCCTTAGAGACTGCCTGGGAAAGCAAAATCCCCTGCTCTTCAGTTAGTTCCTCCCTGGCTGATGTCTCTAGCAATGCCAGGCAGACAGCACCTGCTGTGTAGCACAGACAGTTCAGGTCAGGCAGCCTCACTGCGGGGTCCTCGGTCTCCAGCCCAGCCCCAGGCCCACATATGACCCTTAGCTGCTTTAGGAACTGATTATTTACCTGTAATCTGATCCACAAAGACCAGTCAGTCAGTAACAGAGAGACCATTTGAAAGAAGGTGGGGATTTGCTTTGGCTTGAGGTGTCAGAGTTTCCATTGCTCTGGGCTGAGGTGCCACAGAGTATTATCAAAATGGGAGTGCGTGGCAGCGGCTGCTTTCCTCATGGCTTCAGAAAACAGCGAGGAAGGCCAGAGCATGGCATCACCCCCAGAGCACATTCCAGTGACCGCCTCCCTCCAACTAGGCCCCACTTTCTAAAGTTCCCAGAACCTCTCCAAATAGCATCTTCAGTGTAAGGTTCGAGCCCCCGATGCATGAGCCTGTGGGGGACATTTCATATTTAAACCATAACACCAACAACAACCAAAAAATGACTTCAAAGAAGCACAGGGTACCCACATTTTCAGAGCAGTGCTTCCTCTTCCTGTGGGGAAACCCAAGGGAACTAAATCCAGACATGCTGTTGGGTGTCCAAGGAATCGGTGGCAGGTCGGGTGGCCTATCTTAGGGAGCATTGTCACCAGGGACACAGGTGCCAGGTGGCCTGAGGCCATTTCTTGGGCACTCTGATCATTAGGAGTTAACCGTACACTGCCCGGGACGTGGCAATCTGCCTGGGCTGACTTGAAGACTTTGTTTTGAGGTAGCTTGGGGCTCCCCTCAAAGACTGTGCCACTCTTGGTCACCACCATGCCTTGCTCGTTCTCAGCATCAAGCAGCTCCCTCCATCTGCAGCTGACGTCCCAGTCACTGCAGGTCCAGGCCACTTCATACTGCTCTTTGTGACTTAACCTACAGAGGACATCTGACGTGGAAGGTCATCTGATGTGGAAGGTTCCACAGAATTCCCCTGCACAGCCTAGTGATACCTTCAGTCAGCCCTTGGTGTCCACATACTTCCCCGCCAGGAACCAGCCCTAGGTTGACAGGTCCAGAAGGGATGGAAGGAGTTGGCGAGGAATGGAGTGAGCCAGACATCATGGTCAGGAGAACCTTGCAGCCTGACTGACTGGTAGCCAGGGGGCTTCTTTATTTATACAGAATTTAGTAAGCAGGGATAGATTCCAAGTTGTTCTAAAACATAGATCATAGCATTTTTGGCTTTGGACATGTGTTTCACTTCCTCTTGCTCATCTTTTATTCATCATTAATAAACGATGACAGAACAGAATTATCATTTCCCCTCAAATTTTGACATCATTAATAGACTGTTTCATTTTATCCATTAATCCCATAACCCAGTTTTTATGAATCTAGAGGCAAATGACAGCCTGTTCTCTTGTGACTACAAGGACACTAGGACCAAAACCAAGTCTCCAAGGCGGCCTGGGCAGGTGGCCGTGTCCCCAGCAGTGTAGTTAGCTCTTAATGGTCAGAGTGCCCAAGAGAAATCCTCAAGCAGTTATTATTCAAATTCTGGCATAATACAATGTTTACATTGTATCTTTATAGAATTGGTTTATGTCTAATCCTGGCATTCTGTTGTTCCTTTGTCGTAGGACACCATGGTGGCTCTGTGTCCTGACTTTTCTAAGAAAGGAGGTCCTGACATCTCATTCTTTTTGCCATCTTTCTACATCATTCCTTTACCCAGCAGTAGAAGTCTCTGCATAGGGCAGAGGTAACTTGAGCTAACCTAACTTTGTTGCTGTCTATGCCACGTAATTGTCTGAGTGCACAGTGGGAAGAGGCTTGCAATCTGGCCGGTGGCCAACTCTTCCAGCCCACTGAATCTTGTTGACCTTTTTAAGTTTGCTTTGTTTTGATTATCTTGTTCCTAAGAAAGTACAGGGACAGATGTTTCAAGACTATTTCATAGCCTCATAAAGAGACCTCTGGCTTCTTTATGTGTGTCACAACCTCCAAGGCATAAGGAAGACCTTAAGATACATAAGGCTATCTCCCTAAAATCGGGAGGGGTAGTATGTTCAGGACTTTCCTGGGGAAAGGCCCAAATGATTGATGAGAACTTTTCCATCAATCCAGTATTCCCAAATTGTACGAATAGTAAAAGTCCCCCAAGTTTGTAACAAGTGGAGATGAAAACCATGGGTGTCTTGGCAGCCATTATGTGGCTCAGTTTGCTGGATCTTTGTCAGGCAGCTGTCATTCTCATCAGAGATGGCTGTGTCACCTCCCCTGTTCATACACAGCCTAGTGATGTTGTCAGTCAGCCCTTGGTGTCCACAGATTCTGTACCAGAGGATCCAGCCATTCAGAGATCAAAGGTACTCATGGGGAAATTTGTGTTTGTACTGAATACATAAGGACATTTTCTTCCTTGTCCCCAGGCAGTGTGGTTACTATTTACCAAGTCTTACAGTGTTCTTTTGTCAAAATTGGTTGGACTCTAGTCAGGTACAATGACGTAGACTTGTAGTCTCAGTAGGATCACTTGAACCCAAGAGTTCAAGACTGCTGGGCAACATGGGAAGATTCCAGACTCCAAAGAAAGAAAGAAAGAAAGAGAGGGGGGATGGATGGAGGGAGGGAGGGAGGGAGGAAGAGAGAGAGAGAGAGAGAGAGAGAGAGAGAGAGAGAGAGAAAGAAAGAAGGAAGAAAGGAAGGAAGCCAGTTAGGAACATTTGTATAGTTCTGTTTCTGAGTCCTCTTCAGTTTTTGTTAAATCTGCCTATTGCTCTGCCAGAAACACACAATCTGGATTACTCTGGATGCATAGTAGCTCTGACAATTGGGGTCCTCCCCCTCTGCTAGCCTCCTTTTAGACTGTCTTAGCCTGTTGTGCTTCCTCAGCCCTCTCATTTGCTGGCACGTAAGATATGTGCCCCGCACATAAAGAGTTAAATCTTGACTGAATTTTTTTTCTGTTTGTGTGTTGTTGTGTGACGGGGGATCTCACTATTAGCCCAGGCTGGCCTTGAACTCACCTACTTTCCTGCTGGGCATTTATTTTAAAGTCATTGTGAGACACAAGCAACCAAGCAAACTTGACTAGGAAGTCCAAGGTTCACAGGTGCTATTGAACAGAACTTGCCAGAAACTTGGTCTGCCCGGGGTGACCCACACCATCCGCTTTCCTCTACCTGATAGTTTGGCTGAAGCAAACAAACAAGAACCTGCTGGAGTGGAAGACAACTCCACAATCAGTGGCCCGGGACAGGGACAGGCTGGCAGAAACGCCTCTGTGGGGCTTATGTATCTCTGAGGTAGCCTTGTCACAAGGCCCTGCCCCTCCATCCTCACCCTGTTTGATTTACAGGGACCAGACATAAAGCAAGTGATTTCAGTACCGCTTGAGGACAGACTCAACACCAAACCTTGAGCCTTGCAGCAAGGGTGACCAGCCTTTGGACCTCACTGAGTTCCAGATGGATGACCCCCATTATTTCTGCAGCCATAGGTAGATGGTCCAGATTCCCTCCTAGGCTTCCACTAACACCCTTGACAAGAAAGGATAGGATTGCCTCATTATTATTTGCCAATGGCCTCAATACTATGCCAGCAGAGAGACACCAATTTGCTATCACATGGGAGTGGCAGCCTTTGTTCCATCTGGATCTACTTACTGGGCAGTGGGAGACTCTGTACTGCCCAGCACAGATGAAATGCCCCTCTGCTTGGCTTTCTCTGGCTCACCACCTGGAGATGTAGATGCTTCATCAGTCTTGGAGAGCAGAAGCCCAGGAATCAGAGGCCTTTGCTGGCAAGGTTGGACGTTGGTCAGAATGTTTTCTTAAGGTCGTTATTTTCTAAAGCATGTCTAAACTCTTGTATTCCCCTTTAATGTAGCTTCAGAGGAACTTGTCTTCCCCATTGGCATTCTGGTTGCTGGCTTCTTGGGCACCAAGTCTGACAGATGTCACTCCTAGCTAGTCTGTACCTTCCAGGGTCTTGTGTGTTTGTTGTATATGTAGCATCCAGGGTTTTCTTGATAACAGGACAAGGGAAGGTATGTCCACCACCTTTTCCCAGAAGCAAAGCCACCTTCTCTGTTTGCTGAGTTGCATTGTTTTCTCTCTGCTGTATGTCTAATCATTGAAATTCTCGTTGTCAACTGGATGCTGCATTGACTACTCCCTGGAGTTAGGAGTTCCTTCGCTGAATCAGCCATGCATTGTTTGGCCAGTCCTATTGACGTCTCATCTTCCTGCACTCCAGTGACAGCTTCTCCTGCACTTGGCAGGGAAATCTCCTTTGCCACTGGTTGACTCATGAGGGTGGTAGACTTCAGAGCCACCATGGTGTGTGCATTTTACTGCAACATTTCCCAAACAGTTATGTGCGTTCTGTTATCTCGCTCTGTGTGTGTGTGTGTGTGTGTGTCTGCTGGAGCATACATGTGTGAGCACGTATGCCCATGTGCATGTACAGAGGCCAGAGGAGGGCAATAGATGTCGTTTTCACTCTTACCTTCATTCCTTTGAGGCAGAGTCTCTCCCTAAACCTGGAGCTCTCCTTTCTTTGTCTCTGCTCAAAGTAGCCAGCAAGCCTAGCAACTCTCTGTCTCTGCTCTCTTCCTTCCTACAACACTGGGTTATAGCATATGCAGAACTATCCCCAGCTTGGTATGTAGGTGCTGAGGTTTGAACACAGCTCCTCGTGCTTACACAGCAAGCACTTGACCATTGGGCAGTCTCTCCAGGCCCACTGTCTTATTTTAGTGACTGAGACCAAAGTGCAGAGTCTTCATATGCCCTGCGGACACTAGAGAGCAAGCTTGTTGTGTACCACCCATAAGACACGTGTGTGTGGAAATATTTCCCAGTTGTCTGTGATCCAATCTATGTTTGGCCTTTCATTTGATCCATTGACCTCTCAGAGATAGACCTATCCCTGCTGTGAGGCCTGCCACAGCCACGGAAGTACTTCCTGGGAGCCCAACTTCCTCAGGGGTTGTCAGCTCTGCCCCTCTTCTTTATGGAGGGATGGTGAGCAAGGGACAGATAGCTTCTGGGTCTGCATTTCCCAGCAGCTATCTGCACACTCTGGGGGTGCTGTGGCTGGGTAACTGTCCAGAACTCTCACCCCGTCTCTTTTGAAACAGGAGGATCATGACATCATGGAAGCTGACCTAGACAAAGATGAACTGATCCAGCCCCAGCTTGGAGAACTCTCAGGCGAGAAGCTTCTAACCACAGAGTACCTGGGCGTAAGTGCACATGCCAGAGGTGTCCTGGAACAGGAGGGGCAGAAGGACAGGCATAATTTAATGCCTTCAGTAACACAGGGTTCAGTGGGGCCTGGGTTATGAAAAGGTCCATGTTAGCCAGTTGCTCTCAGTGGGCCTGAAGTGCCTTGGAGATCTGTCAGAGATAGACCTGCTGGTGTATGGAGATGGGGAGAAGTGGGAACGAAAGGGCCTGCCAGAAGTCTTCACCTTGTCTGCTGTGTCACCCACAGTGACGGTCATCCCCGCTCAGTCTTTTCATTTCCATGGTCTGGTAGTTTGAATGTAATTGGCCCCCATGCGCCTATAGGGAGTGGCACTATTAGGAGGTGTGGCTCTGTTGGAGGGGGTATAGACATATTGGAGGAATGTTTCCTATGCTCAGGATACCACCCAGTGTCTCAGCCAACTTCCTGTTGCCTACAAGATATAGGACTCTCAGCTCCTTCTCCAGCACCATGTCTGCCTGCACACTGCCATTCTTCTCACCATAATGATAATGAACTGAATTAAAACTGTAAGTGAGCCACCACAGTTAAGTGTTTTCCTTTATAAGAGTTACCATGGTTATGGTGTCTCTTCATAGCGATAGAAACCCTAAGATATAGTCAAAGGCCACTCATTCGTTCCCGGCCACCCAGACTCAAAATAACCACACAGAAACTGTATTAATTAAATCACTGCTTGGCCTATTAGCTCTGGCTTCTTCTTGGCTAGCTCTTACATCCTTAAATTAACCCATTTCTGTTATTTTATATTTTACCATAAGGCTTGTGGCCTACTGGCAAGGTCCAGTGGGCTCCAGGGGAGGCATCTGTCTCCAGCGGTGGCTACATGGCTTCTTGTTGACTCAGCCTTCTTTCTCCCAGCATTCAGTTTAGTTTTTCCACCTATCTCTATTCTGCTAAGCCACTGGCCAAAACAGCTTTATTCATTAACCAATAAAGCAACATATAGACAGAAGGACTTCCCACACCACTAAGACAGGAGTGAGAGAGTAGAGGAAGGACTCAGTTGATTTATATCCCAACAGAGTCTGGGGATGTTCTCATTTGGTAGAGTGCCTCCCTAGCATTTGGGTTCCATTCTAAACACCACATACTTGTAATCCCAGCACAAAGGAGGTGGAGGCAAGAAGTTCAAAGTCATTTTCAATTGCATGTGGTTTTGAGGCCTGCTTAGGATATATGAGACGCTATCTCAAAAGTATTTTACCAAAATATAAATAAGTAAATAAAACATATCCATTAGACTCACACTCTGGCTACTTTGTGAAAAATGAACTGGGGGGCAAGAATGAAAGAAGAGAAAGAAGTGGTTGAGGAAAACTGGAGGAAGGCAAGCTGCTGCCACCCATTAGGGAAAGGTCTGCTGGACAGTACCCTCTGTTGTCCTCAGAATGTATCATGGACCAGAGGAGCCCCACTGGCTGTGGAGACTCGCTGCGTTCCTGCTTGATCAGTACAGTGATGCTCGCAGAGGTCAGGAGGGGACCAGCCAGGGGCTCCAAGTTGCTGGCAGCAGTCCTGAACTGTCACTAGACTGTTTCCCTTGGGGAGCATGCTGACTTCTCCGAGAGAAGACATGATTCTTCAGAGTCTCTACTTCAGAAGCCAGTAACCAGAAGAGGCCAGTGTGTGGGGCTCCTCTGCAAGACAGGGCATAACACCTATGTCTGCGTCTCCAACTCTGCAGTGCCCTAATGCCAGCAAAGGGATTAATTGTGATTTTTGTCAGACATAAGCTGAAACACAACCTCAGTTAATTTTGTTGGCCCCTCTACATAGTATACTGCTGTGCGTGAGATCTTAGGACGATATACTGACAGTTTTAAACAAAACCTGAGGCAGAACATCCCAGGACTGCCGGTTTGGCTGACGGTACTGGTGGAGTGCGAAAGGCAGCTTTCAGTAGCCACCGCAGTCCACACTCAGAGCCTCCTCAGTGCATGGCTGTCCCTTTAACTATGGAGAGAATGGTTTGGGATCCCACAGGAAAGTTCTAGACACTCTTGCTTATCTCACTGGTGTCCATTACCATGTGTGGAGCAGTGAGCAGTCAGAGTGAGGACAGAAAGAACTGCTTATGTGGAGGTGAAGACCAAGGGCATCCTTTTCCCATGGCTGTGGGAACAAAGGACCACAACTGACTGCCTTAAAGCAGAAATGTTTTCTGTCATGGTTTTGGAGGGCAGACGTCCAAACTCCAGGTGTTGGCAGGGCTGGCCTACCCCCGAAGCTCTGAAGGAGAAACCTTGCTTGATTCTTCCAGCACATGGTGGCCCCAGGTGATCCTCAGCTTGTGGCCACATCATTCTGGTCTCTGCCTCCATTTTCAATGATCTTCATGATTTCAGAGATCCTTAATTGTATCTGCAAAAATTCTTTTTGCAAATAAAGTCGTGTTCACAGGTACCAGGGTCAGAGCAGGCATGTATTTTTTGGAGGCCTTTTGAGCCCCTAACCCCAGGCCAGCTCAGGAGTTCATCATGGAAACATCTTTATTTAAATGTATTCACAGCTCAGTTCGGGGCAGAGCCACAGTCACCAAGGGTGCATGCACATTCCTCGTGCTTCCATCATTCATAAAATCACCCTTAGCTGCTCTTCTTCACCCAGACAGCCTGCAGCCTGTGCATTCTGGGCCAGGAGTCTTAAAAGTGAGGCCTTGTCTTGCCCTTTGCACTCATGGTGCATAAAAGGATGTCACATCTCACAACTGCAGGTGCCAAATGAGGGAAACTCAACTGTACTAGTGACTTTTACTGTGACCAAGCAGCTGACAGAGCAGTTCAAGAGACTGAAGGTTTGTTTTGGCTCACAGTTCAGGGGATACGGTCTATCTTGGCATGAGGGGGAATGTCTGGTAGCCACTGCGACTTGGTCCATGGCAGCAGGAACTTGTGACATGGCTCATTCCTGCTGTTCTGTCAGGAAGCAGAGGGCTAGACTAGAAGCAGAACCCAGCTTCAAGGCCTGCCCTGGCCCTGGCTAGCGTGCATCAGCCAGCTGGGAGCCATGAGGCTGTGGGGACATCTCACTGACCAAGGGTCACTGGCATTTCTCTGCAAAGGGTTTATGTCTGGAAGTCATGGCTTGGGGCTTTCGGTAGGACCTAGCAGGCTGAGTCTGAAGATATTTGGTTTTGAACACTTCCTCAGAAAACTAGATTCATAGCCTTAGTCTTGAAGACCATTTCCCCGACCTAGCAGAATGGCGATGAAGGTCAAGGTGCCGCAGTTGCCCTCATGGAATTTACAAAAGAAGACACCGAGCAGCTAGAACTGCTCCTGATGGAGATCCACACAGAAGAAGATACCGAGCAGGTGAACTGCTCCTGATGGAGATCCACACAGAAGAAGATACCGAGCAGGTGAACTGCTCCTGATGGAGATCCACATAGAAGAAGACACCGAGCAGGTGAACTGCTCCTGATGGAGATCCACACAGAAGAAGACACCGAGCAGGAGATCCACACAGAAGAAGACACCGAGCAGGTGAACTGCTCCTGATGGAGATCCACACAGAAGAAGACACCGAGCAGGAGATCCACACAGAAGAAGACACCGAGCAGGAGATGCACACAGAAGCTACAGAGCACAGAATTCCCTGAGACCTGCCTGAAGTCTCCGGCATGTCTGAAACTACTACTGATTTTTAAAACCAGCACAGGTACTTAGGGCGGGGGAAAGACAAGGTACAACTGGGACACCTTGCCAAGATGTCCAGACCTGGAAGAGAGTTGTCTCCAGGTACCTGCTCTGCTGAGCCATGATGCTTCCCCTAGCTCCAGAGAGCTGTGTATCAGAACTCACAGCCTCTACACCAAAGAGCCAGTCCATGCCAAATGCTGGGTAGGAGAGTGAGTTAGTCTTCCAAGCTTACAAGAGAATGGCAATGGTCACATCCAGCATGGTTTTTGTCCATTCTGGTTAAGCAAAAGAATTCTGTACAAACATACCTTGTGTCTTAATTACTGTTCTGTTGCTATAAAGAGACACTCTGGCCAAAGATACTTACAAAAGAAAGCTTGCTTATGGTGTCAGGTTAGTCCATGATTCCTGTGGCAGGGAGCATGGTGACAGGCATGCAGGCATGGTGCTGGGGCAGCAGCTGAGAGCTACATCCTGACCTGAACACAGGAGACAAGGGAGGAGGGGAGCCTCCTCAAAGCCCCCCTCTAGTGACCTTTACTTCCTCTGAACAGCTACTTACCACCAACCTCTGTATCTCAGCTGACATCCTCTTGACTACTCAGTGAAACTTGGAGTGTGTGGCTTAGCACAGCTCTCTAGTCTCCAGGAAGGGACCCTAAAGCCAAGAATGCGGTAGAGATGGTATGTGATTCCCATAGGAAAGACCTCATCCATGATAAAGATAGTGTCTGAAGCCAATAGAAAAGCCCTTTCTGCCACGCCTTGTTAGTCTTCCTCCCTACCTTTTGGTAGGCGCTCTCTCTCTCTCTCTCTCTCTCTCTCTCTCTCTCTCTTTCTCTCCCTCTCCCTCCCTCCCTTCCTCTCTCTCCTTTGAATCATGGCTTTATTCTCTGTTGGTGTGAAAGCTCATGTCCCCCTTTCAGGCTGGCTTGGATTTGTGCTCCTGAGCCTTGGTTATTAATATTTGGCACAGAATAAATTATTCCCTTTACAGCAGAGTTGTTATTTTATATTCACAAAATATAATTTTTAAAATATGCATTAGGGTGTGTTTGTAATGTTTTCTACTGAGAGATAAAAGCTGACAAGAAATATTTTTACAAGGTGTGTTTAGACAGAATTCTCTTAGCCCTTGACGTCCCAACCAGGAATGTGTCTTCTCCTGATACAGGAAAGTCAGCTCTCACATGAAGTTTTTATCTCTTATTTCTATGGAGAATAGCAGGGAAGTCAGAGACCATTCTTATATCTGCTCTGTTTCAAGTGTCTTTAGCTCGTAATAACCTGTCTGCCAAAGTGGCCTGTTCTGGAATGATACTCTGCCACCCTTCACCCGTGAGACAGACATTCCATGTTTCTTTGCATACTGAAGCCTGAGAATACTCTGGCCACATAGTAAATCCCTACACTAGAAGAGCTAAGTGTTTGGCCTTGTGTGACCATGAATCATAAAATTTTCCTACTAAGCTCAAATTAATTAAATGCAACCTCTGCTCAGCCCAGTGTGTCTTTGGCAAACTGAAAAATTACTTGGTCATTCCAGCATCAAGTGACATAAGGGGAGGAGACAAGGGAGCCAAAATAGACAAATAGACAGGTAGCAGCAGTAACTGATTGTTGTCAAATGTTTCTACTCTTGCAGATCTAAAAAAAAAAAAAGACCATATGCACACATCACTAGGAAGGTTGGGTCTCATCGGCTCTATGCCTGTCTCAGTGTTGTCAATTACATGTTGGTTGTCTCTTGTTCATGAGATGGCTGACAGCTACTGTCATAAACTGTAAAGTCAAGAAGGGGACCCCGAGCTGCAAGAGAGTCTGAGAAGATGAATTCTTTTTAACTAGACATGGTACTGTGTCATCAGTAATAAGTGAGGGAGTGGATAGTAGTCAGCTAAGAGTCTGCTGTTCCAGGTTGTTTTTATGTGTGCTGAGATAGATGGATGGATAGATAGATAGATAGATACATACATACATACATACATACATACAAGATAGATAGATAGATAGATAGATAGATAGATAGATAGATGGAGAGAGAGATGATAGATGGATTGATAGAGATAGATAGTCAGTCTTAGGGTTTCTAGTACTGTGAAGAGACACCATGACCATTGCAACTCTTATAAAGGAAAACATTTTGTTAGAGCTGACTTGCTTTTCAGAGGTTTAGCCCATTATCAGCATGGCAGAAAGTATGGCGGCATGCAATCAGACCTGGTGCTGGAGGGGAGTTGAGAGTTCAGTGTCTTGATCCACAGGCAGCAGAAGAGAGACTGACACACATTGGCCAGGCTTGAGCATCTGAGACCTCAAAGCCCACCCCTGTGACAGACTTCCTCCATCAAGGCCACACCTCCTAATAGTGCCTCTCCTATGAGCCTATGGGGGCATTTTCTTTCAAACCACCACAGACAGACAGACAGATTCTGTAATTTCTCTTTTTTTGTTTGTCGTGTATGTGTGTTTGAGATAGGGTTTCTCTGTGTAACAGCTCTGGCCATCCTATAACTCGCTTTGTAGACCAGGCTGGCCTTGAACTCACAAAGATCCACCTGTCTTTGCCTCCTGAGTGCTAGGATTAAAGATGTGCACCATTACTTCCCAGCTTGTTCAGTTTTTTTGTTTTGTTTTGTTGTTGGTGGTGGTGGTGTTAATTTTTTGAGGCAGGCTCTTACTATACACCCCAGTCTGGCCTGGCACTTGAGATGCCCCAGCCTTGGCCTCCCAGCACACCTGGCCTGGCCAACCTTTACCACTGGGTAGACTGTGTAAGTCATATGCTACATCGCTTTTATCATGGTAAAAAACCACATTTTGCCCTGGGAGAACCTTCCTTCAAGCAGAGCCTCCATCTGTAATCCAGATGGAGCTGTTCTTGGTCTAGAGGTACAGCCACACCCTTTGCCAATTTCTGAAGCTCCTCAGGCATTTCCTTGGGATCCAGCTTGAAGAGTGCGTCCTCATCCACAGATGCAGCGCAGGCAGGGCCACTGAAAAGTCCCTGGGTGTCCTTGTGCGGGCCCAGCAGACAGGAGGGCAGCTCTGACCTAAGGAACGGCTAGTGAATGGTCCCTGCACTGTGTGCCAGATGCATTGCCGGGTCCTGTTTTCAAGCATCCAAAAAACAAATAAGTGATTTATTTTCTGACCCCATGGGAGGCTCTGGGAGGGGTGGTCTCCCACGAAACAGCGAGCCAGCAGGAGCCTCAGACTCGGCTGGAAGAAGTCTTTGTGGCACTGGCCCCTTATCTAGTAGCTTAACTACTGGTTTTGTTTCAGTCTCACTAAGTAGCCCAGGCTAACCTTAAACTGGGTATGTTTCTCAGCTCCTTGGGATGGCCCAAATTCTAGCTAGCATAGCAGAGAAGATGTAGATCAGGCCGTCCTTAGCCTACAGAGATACACTGTCTCTGCCTCCCTCCCGGGTGCTGGCTTTATACAGGTTTATACCACTACACCTGGTTAAAATGTTGATTTTTTTTTTTTAAATCGAATCTGCCTGGTTTTCCTCCCCTTCTCACCTTTAAAAATTCAGTTCTCTTCAAAGCCTACAGTAACTACTGTTCTTACCTGTTTTTTTCTTCCTGTGCCTTTTTAAGTTTTATGCTGCTACATGTGATTGTATGCATAGCTAGAAAGGCTCCTCTCCCCTCATAACGTGTGTGCTCCCACGCCTGCAGCGCAGACCCTTTCATGTAGCCCCTTTTGTTTATTTGGTTTTCTTTTTTTTTTTCCTTTTGGTTTTTCGAGACAGGGTTTCTTTGTGGCTTTGGAGCCTGTCCTAGAACTAGCTCTTGTAGACCAGGCTGGCCTCAAACTAACAGAGATCTGCCTGCCTATGCCTCCCGAGTGCTGGGATTAAAGGCGTGCACCACCACCACTTGGCTCTTATTTGGTTTTCATTATTGTTTCTAGGTTTTCCTTTTTCTTTTTTGGCACATGGTGTGTGTGCACGTATGTGTGTTCGTATAGTGTGTGTGCATGTGGAGGTCACAAGTTGACACTGAATGTCACATGTCTTTCTTTTTTACTCCCCACCTATTGAGAGAGGAAATTGAGGCAGGATCTCTCACCAAACCCAGAGCTCTGGGATCTGGCTGCTCTCCTTAGCCTGTTTACCCCGGCATCCCTGCTAGGACTTCAAGCTAGGCACTGTGTCTGCCCAGCTTTTTATTTTTTGGTTTTTTTTTTTGTTTGTTTGTTTGTTTTTCGAGACAGGGTTTCTCTGTGGTTTTGGAGCCTGTCCTGGAACTAGCTCTGTAGACCAGGCTGGTCTCGAACTCACAGAGATCCGCCTGCCACCGCCTGGCCGTCTGCCCAGCTTTTATGTAGGTGCTGGGATCTGAACTCTGATCTTACACCATCTCCCCCACCCCACCCCCACTTATTTTTAAGACAGAATTTCATGTAGCCCAGGCTAACCTCAAACTTGCTACGTAACTGAATTCTGATCTTCCTGCATCCTAAGTGCCAGGAATACAGGTGCCCTTGGGCCTGGAAGTTCATGTCCCTGGAAACCTCTCCCCTTTCGTCCACTCAGCTTCTGGGTAACTGGGACACATTGTTTCAAACCTGTTTCTTACTTCCACCAGATCATGACCAACACTGGGAAGGCGCGGCGTAAAGGCCTGGCCAGCGTGCAGTGGAGTGGGGATGAGCCCCTGCGGCGGCCCGTCACTCCTGGCGGCCACAGAACGGGGTGCCCAGTGTAAGTTCGGGATACAGGAAACGGGAGTCTATTTTCTTACGCTCTGCTTTGGTTAACTGCTGTGTAATATATATTAAAGTACACAATAAAGTGTTCTTTCTGGAAAACCTTTCTCCTTGTTTATCTCTTGAGGAGTTTTGGAGGAAAATCAAGTGAGGTCCTATATCCCCGTACACACTTAGGCTTCTTCCAGGAGAAGTATGTGACTTTATTTATTTATTTTTGGTTTTTCAAGACAGGGTTTCTCTGTAGCTTTGGTGCCTGTCCCGGAACTAGCTCTGTAGACTAGGCTGGTATGTGACTTTATAAAACCCTAGGGCCACCTCCAAAGACCACTACTGGCCAGGGTCATTTCAGAAGGAAGCTGCTGAGCCATGGCAAATTCAGCCGGTTTGAACTCCTGCCCTGGCGTTCATTCCTTTGGTGTTCATTCAGCACCAGGCCCAGAGCTGGGACTGGAGTGTCGCAGCTCTGCTTTAGACAAGAGCAACTATGTGGCCTGCGGCATGCACAAACCCTGGGTTCTACCTCTAGCACAGGAAAAACAGATAGAGAAAGCAGCCATGTGCGTTTTCTAGCTGCCAGGCACTGCATTCTCTGTAACCTGGTCTCTACCTCTTGACAGAAAAATAGAACTTCAGTCAGGTCACCTGGGCCTCTGGGCCTCCTGAAAGGCTTGGGGCTGAGCTGCCAGTCCCTGCCTGCCCTGTCTTTTCCTGGACTGGGAGAACTATAACCAGGTATGCAGGAACAGTCCTAGCGCGCTGGCTAGGAGCCTCCAGTTCCCCACTTGGCCAGTAGTGGCCTTCTCCTAATAGCCACACGGTGTTTTCCTTAGCCCCTATTGCTGGACAGTTTGACATTTCCAGTTGTTCTGTGCGGCAACCTTATGATAAACCAGAAGGCACTGAGCAGCCAAGAGGGTGGAGATACCTGTCCGTGTGAGCTCCGCGCCATAGCTCCGGAACTCAGTGTCCACACCTGCTCTTGCCCAGCTTTATTGCCCGTCTGTAATTTGCTGGATGACACTTCCCACGCCATAGGTCATGGGGGCTGCTTGGCTAGCTCCCTTGTGTTTCTGTTTTTTGGTTTTTAATTTTTGATACACAGGTAAGTATATTGTGTCTTTTTCTCTCGCGTGCACAGCCTGCAGTAGAGCTGAGAGAACACCCCACTAAAGGGATTCGGGTATTCACGTCGCCTTTTCTCTCGCTCTCTTGCTTTCTGTGTGTCCAGCACAGCCTTTACGAATACCCTTGTCCTGTTTTTAAGAGATTCACTTCTTCTGTGTAGGTGGGGTGCTCATGGAGACTAGAAAAGAGCAGCGGATCCTCTGTTTTTTGGGGTTTCGAGGGATTGCGACCACCCGACATGGGTGCTAATCCTGATCCTCTGATAGAGCAGCGAGCACTAACTACTGAGCCATCTCGCCCGACCCTTGTTTGTTTTGTTTTCTCAAGACAGGGTCTCACTGTGTCGCTCCAGATGCCCTGGAACTCACTATGTAGCCCAGGTTGGCCTCAGACTCACAGGGTGCTGGGATTAAAGGCTTGTGCCACTACACCCGGCCTTCCAGACCCTTGTTTTATATTTTGTTTGTTGAGACAAGGTCTCACTGTGAATCACTGACTGACACAGAACTTATTACGTAAACCAGGCTAGCCAGAGATTCATCTGCTTCTGCCCCTCTAGGGCTGGGATCGAAGGTGTGCTCCGCCAACCTGGCCTTCCTTTTGTACCACATGGTCCAGGCTGGCCTTGAACTTGCTGTGTGGCCGAGGGACAGCCTCACAGTCCTGTACCACCATACCTGGCTTATACAGCTTTTTGTTTCTTCATTTTTTTTTCTTACTGAACTGTTTAAAAGAAGGTTCCAGACCCTCAGCATAAACCTCCTAAGAATAAGAACACCTTCTTAGATGTGCCGGTTGCCCTGGTGTGATGGTGTATCGTCTGTGTATTGAAATGTCACACTGTACCCATACGTATGTGCACACGCTGTGATGACTAGGTAGGAACAATCACTTGACCACACCTCCAAGCTTCCAGTAGTGTGAACTGTGTCACCATGCCTTCCTTGTCCTCGGGTGCGTCACTCACAGTTGAGGGGTTTCTGCCTTGGTCTGGAATATAGCAAGAGATGACACTGGTCAGCCTAGTTTAAAATGGTCCCTTGGGACAGAAGAGCAAGAGGAACTGATGAAATGCCTGTTGGGCATGGGAAAGAAAACAGTCTTCAACTTTTAGACAATAACTAAAACCCTGGCTTCATAGCAAGGCAGCCATGCTGTAAGGACATTTCAGTCAGAGGTGACTGTGGATCTAACAAATTTAACACTGACCAGGGGGCACTGTTCATTCTTGGGCCAGGTGACCTGTCCTTGGGCGTGCTTTTCCAGCACCCCTGGATCTGCCGTCCCCCCCCCCCTCCATGAATTAGTGGCTACCCCCAAGTCCCTCTGCCAGAATGAAGTGAGTCAGGGTCTCATTTTTAGCCCAGGCCGGCCTCAAACTCACTATCCACTGCCTCAACCCCTTGAGTGCTGGGAATACAGGTGTGTACCACCCCCCACCTCCAAGTTCTACGTTGTTTTCATTTCTATGACTGATGGGGTGTAAACTCAGTCCTAGGGACCCAAAAATAAGTGAGCTATGACGCCTACCCTCAGAAGCACTCAGAACAAATCCTGTAACAAGAAAAGACATGGAGAGATCGGCTCGGTGTGACCTAAGGCTGTGACAGTGTTCAGAAAACCTGCAGCCCCCTGAGGGCCCTGAGGGACGGTAGGTCATTAGACTTCCTACCTCTGCTTCTTGAATTCACACTCAAGGAATCTGACTCTGCTCACAACCATGACCCCTTGGTAACCTTGCATTGCTTCCAGACAAATCCAGAATCTTAGGCCTCCTGGGGACACTTAGTTAATGTGTGTTTCACAGATTTAAGAGGCTGGGGCTTTCTGGGTCACTGGCTCTACCCTGTAATTTCCAGACCCGCACAGGGTACTTGTTACCGTAGTGATTATGATGAAATATCGACATGCCCAGTAGAGAAGGCAGGCTACCAAGCTATGGTCGTGAACAGTATTGGAAATATGTAGGAGCATTAAGAATAGTTGACGACACGTAGCTCCTCACAATGTGATAATATGGTGTTGAATACAAAAGCAAACTGTAAAGTGGGATGACAGGCCAACTGTAAAGAGCCAGACTGGCCCGTTGGTCCAGGTTCTTTGAAGTTTATATTTGCCTTTTGTTTTTTCTCCCCTTTTGAAAAAAAACAAACGAAACAGGTGTGGTGGTGCGTGCCCTGTTTTTTAAGACAGGTTCTCACTATACGGCCCTGGCTGGCTTGGAACTTACTGTGTAGAGTACGCTGGCCTCGAATTTGCAGAGATCCACCTGTCTCTGCCTCCCTAGGACTGGACTTAAAGATATACACCACAGTGAGACAGGGTCTCAGATAGCTTGTATTTAACTGAGGCCTGGAGCTTGTATTTAACTGAGGACGACCGTCATGTGTCTGTTCTCTTGCCTCCCCCTCCCAAGTGCCAGGTCAGAGGCCTGTGCCAGCATGCCTGGTTAACTCAGTGCTGGCGATTGATCCCAGGGCCCCCTGTCTGCCAGGCAGGCTGCGTACCAACTGAGCCACGTTCCCAGCCAGTTTTTTTAAACACTGATTTAACCGTGAAGTGGTCACTGTGGATATTGTGATAGGGGCTGTTCTACAAATCCTTTGTATTACCTAATTTTCTTCTTGATAAGCACTATCAAGTTTTATCAAGAACGGAAAGGCTGAGGTAAACACAGGCACACGACTCCACCCTCTCTCAGCCTTGTCTTGGCTCTGCCTCACAGAGATGGCTCCTCTCCACGTCGGCCTACCGAACTTCCTGGATTCTGGAGGCCCTCTGCTCCATCTCGATACTTACTGCCCCTTTCTGTCCCTCCCCAGCTTCTCCTTCCTTTAGTCTCCCGTACACTTAGGTGCTCTCTGGTTGCTTGCACCAGTCTGGACTTCCTCCTGAATGTTCAGTGACGTCAAGCATCACAGGTGATTTTACAGTTCCCAACTCTTGGCACCCTCAGGGCCCTCTGCACAGTTACTAACCCAGCTCCCTCCCAGTGACTGTCCCACCCCTGTCCCCCGACACAGTGGGCTGGCCTTCTGCCATAACCCAGCTTTCTCCTGTGTGCTGCGTTCTGGATAGGGTCTAGAGCCCCAGTCTGGGGTCTTCACCCCCTCCTACTCACTGATAGCACCCCAGCCCAACTTGGACTTACAGATAGACGTGCCTCAGAGCACCCCAGCCAGTGTCTACAGTGGCAGCATAACAGCCTCAGCCGGTACCTCAGGGACTGACATGGACCCCTGCAACAGCCCAGCCAGAACTCACCCTTCACTCTTTGCCTCTGCCCTCTGCCCTCTGCCCTCTGGGCCTTCACCAGAGCCACCTTTCCCTCCTGACCTTCCACCCTTCTCCCCTGCTATTCCATACCCACCAGGACCACATAGGGCCTGTAGCACGAAGAATAAAAACCCAGAGACAGATATTGGGGTTCAGGCTGAAGATCAGAAAAGCAAAACAGCCAAGCCACTAGAGAAGTCTTACCTTTACCAAGGCTGGGAGACTGCAGACTGAGCCCCGAGTCCCTGTCTCCTCCTGTCTTATATCCCCTTTAGTGCTGGAATTAAAGACATGACTCCCTAGTACTGGGATTAAAGGTGTGAGCCACCACCACCAGGATCTGTTTCTACACTGATCTTGTGTAGCCCACAGAGACCCATCTGACTTTGTCCCCCAAAATCCTGGGATTGAGGGTGTGTGACACCACTGCCTAGCCTCTAGTGGCTTAGTTTTACCCTCCGATCTTCAGGCAAGTTTTATTTATTAAAACATAAATAAAGATCACTATAGAGGAATCCTAACACAGAATGTCATTTTTTTTGTTTTTTATTTGGCTCCTCGTCTCCCTCAGGATTCAAATCTAAACATCTTTCTTGTTCCTCTTTACCTTGCCCCCTTCTTTCCCTCCCTGGCCCCCAAGAAAACTGCAGCTCCGAGCTAGAGGCTGAGTGGCCCACTTCTAACTCACTGCAGGCCCAGCACCATGTTGAGAAGTCTCTCCAGCATGGTTCCGCGTCTCCTTGTCTCTGTTGAACCGGAGAAGCTGATACTGATCGGCAGTCATTTTCCCTTATGTGACCCTAGGCAGGCGTCGTTGTCATTGAGCTGTGACTCACTAAAGCCCCTGCTGAGTCCATGGCCTGTGTCTGCTTGCTGAGTAAGTGCTCTGTCACACACACACACACAGCTAGAGTGTCTGTCCAGGCTGACGCACAGAGCCCCGGAGTGCTTGCCTGTCTCTCAGGGTCGGCTGGACCAGTGTCACACACACAACTAGAGACCCGTCTGTCCAGGGTGACGCACAGAGCCCCAGAGTGCTTGCCTGTCTCTCAGGGTCGGCTGGACCAGTGTCACACACACAACTAGAGACCCGTCTGTCCAGGGTGACGCACAGAGCCCCAGAGTGCTTGCCTGTCTCTCAGGGTCGGCTGGACCAGTGTCACACACACAACTAGAGACCCGTCTGTCCAGGGTGACGCACAGAGCCCCAGAGTGCTTGCCTGTCTCTCAGGGTCGGCTGGACCAGTGTCACACACACAACTAGAGACCCGTCTGTCCAGGGTGACGCACAGAGCCCCAGAGTGCTTGCCTGTCTCTCAGGGTCGGCTGGACCAGTGTCACACACACAACTAGAGACCCGTCTGTCCAGGGTGACGCACAGAGCCCCAGAGTGCTTGCCTGTCTCTCAGGGTCGGCTGAGACCCTGCCTCAGCTACCTCCCTGCTATCCGTATTTATTGTTTGTTTTGTTTCATGTTTTTCTGCAGGCTGGGCGACCACCTCGTTTCTCCCCAGAATGCCCAACAGGCCAGACATAGCTGCCTGCAGGCCCTAACAGCCACTCAGCCAGACATCCGCAAAGAGGGCAAACCTGGTGCTGCTGGGCGTGGCCCACCCTCTCCATGTAAGAACCCTGTGGGTGCAGAGCCGGGCCTGAGCTCCCGGTTCAAGAATCCAAGTGAAGTAACAGCTGGTGTATGTCTGCTCCTAGGAAGCAGCCTGGCCTCAGCCACGGTTCTGGATCACAGAAGTCCACACTGACAGAGGGGTGCCGGGCTTGTCTCCCAGATCCTGCTGAAGCAGTGTGTCTACTGCTCACATCTAGCAGCTCCTGGAAATTGGTTTAATGGGAGACTTCGGCGTAGCCAGCTCAGTTTGCTATCTGGCCTAGTCCACTTTCCATGGCTATAACAAAATGCCTACGACTGGATATTTCATTTTATGTGTGCCAGGGGTCAACATTGGGTGTCTTTCTTTGTCTCTCTCTACCTTGTTTTTTGTTTTGTTTTGTTTTTAAAGATTTATTTATTTATTATGTATACAACATTTTGCCTCCATGTATGTCCCTACACCAGAGGAGGGCGCCAGATGTCATGATAGATGGCTGTGAGCCACCATGTGGTTGCTGGGAATTGAACTCAGGACCTCTGGAAGAACAGCCAATGCTCTTAACCACTGAGCCATCTCTCTAGCCCTCTACCTTGTTTTTTGAGGCAGGGTCTCTCCCTGATTCCGGAGCCCACTGATTCAGCTAGGCTGGCTGACCAGCAAGCCCCAAAGGTCGTTGTTTCTCCCTCCCCGGTACAGGGATCACATGTGCACACTACTGTGCCTTGGTGTGTCTGTGGGTGCTGGGCACTGAACTCAGTCTTCATGTTTTCAGAACAAATGCTTTACCAACTGAACTCTTTCTGCAGCCCCTGGGGCTGCGTACTTTAGGATAAGTTAACTTAGTTCACAGTTTAGGAAACTGGAGATTTAAGACCCGGTGTTTCCATTGCTTCAGCCTCTCATGAGGGCCTCATTGGTTGTCACAGCATGGTCAACAGCACTGTGACGGGCGTGCATACAAAAGACCCAGAGCGTATGGGTCTTCCAGACAAGAAGCCAGCATCCAAGGGTGCCAGGCTGGCTCTTTTGTTTTCATGGCACAGTCATTCTTGAGGGGACCAATGAGATTCCCAGCATGATTGCCTCGGCACCCTCCCCTAGGAGGTGAGACGGCCATGACCTAATTGCCATGCCCTAGACCTGATATCTACAGATGTCACCACCTCTGCACTGCCAAATGAACCTCAAGGGACATTCCCAAACCTATCTAAACCATCCCAATACAGCATGACCAGGTTCCAGCAGCCCCAAGTCTCATGCTGAGGGTACATACAGCCATGTGTCTGCAGGCTCCATGGCATCAGAATGTGCAGCTAGACACACAAACAGCCCTGGGGCCGGGATGTGGTTTAAAGGACCCAGTCAGTGGAGTTACACTGAAACTGGTGAGGCTTGAAAGTGTATTTTAGATGCCAGAGGGGAGAAAAAAGCATTTGGATCAGAAGTATACAGAGTATTTCTTTTTTTAATTTTCAGAAGGAAATTGCAAGGATTGCAATTGCCAGATGAGACTCTAACCTCCATTCCAGTAGGGAAAGCCACAGAATAGGCAAATGCCATCTCAGGAGGACCTGATCTGTCAAAGGTTCCTGTGCCCAGACACTGAGGAACCCGGTAGTGACTGAGCCCAAGGGAGGTCCCTATGGCTCGCGGTGAGGGGGACGCTCAAAGGTCCTTTTGGTTATGGGCAGCTTCAGAGGTTTTTGCCAAGTCACTGGCCAGTGGTTATCTGGTTTATTTGGCCTGCGTTTGCAGTTAGTCGTAAATCTCACTAAGTGTGACGTCACCGTGAGGGATGGGCTGGGCCATCCAGGGCATCTGCTGGTCCTGCTGATGCAGAGGATGAGGTCTCTCACACATGCCAGGAAGGTGCCTTACCACTGAGCCACACCACACCACCAGCACCCCTTCCTGTCTTTCAGATAGAGTCATGGTGCTGTTAGGGTCCAGGGTACTTGAGCTTGTGCGTAGAAATGACAAGGTGGCACCGGTGGCAGCTGCCACAATCAATATTGATATTGACTAAGGGTGTAGTGGCACTCGTGTGTCATCCCAGGACACTCCACAGATGAAGGCAGGAGGACTACACATCCTATCTAGGAAGGTGCGGCAGCAGGAGAGAGACAGGGAGGAGAGAGAGGGGGACAGAGACAGATGGAGAAAGAAAGAAAGCGAATGTGAATTCGTTTCAGCCCTAACAGATTCCAGTTTCTTCCATGAATTCCATTGGGGCACTCCGCGTTGGTAGTCAGGAGAAGTTCCCAGGGCCTCCGCCTAGTATGGCAGCTGCTGTTCCCCAGACCCTGGGGTAGCCATTTCTTCTGGATGAGCACACCCTGCTAGCCTGCTCCAAGTGCTGGGATGGTCTTCCGAGTGTCAGCTCCTTAACCCACCTGATTACTTGGCCAGTCTGGGTCCCCGGCTCTCCACTGCCTTCCACTTCCATGTCCGTCTCATTACACTGAGTCTCAGCCCGTCTCCATCACCAGGCCCTGATACTGAGGCATTTGGTTTGCATTTGTTCTACGTCTGGTGTAGACTTCACCTCTCCTCTACCGTTCTTTCATCCTGGCCCATCCACAGCCACCTGGCCCCTGGGTACACTAACGTCAATTAATCCACTGACTGCTGCCCCTTCTTATGGGGGTCTAAGGAGAATCTAGCTCTCATCAGTCCTGGCCTGAGGGAATGATGGTTTGAGCTCTTCCCTGCCCCATCTTGTCCACTGTTTTATTTCTTCCCGTTAGATACTAGTCAGTCAGCCTGAGGAAAGTTCTTCCCCAGTCACCAGCACATAACTTGAGTTTCAACCACACACCTGTTAGGCCCTGTATTCCCAGTACTCAGAAGCAGAGGTAGGAGGGTTGCAGCAAGTTCAAGGCCGGACTGGCCTACAGAGCAAGTGGGTTTCAGGTCCAGCTGGGGCTGTGTCCTGAGATCTCACCTTTGAAAAAAAAATCACACAGTGAGCAGATGCGGGGTTCAAGTGCCCAGCACTGTCTGAAATAGACTCACTGCGGACGAGGCACCCCGTCCAGTGTGTCTCCCCGGTAGCTGCTTGTGTGTGCTGGTGATGCCCTTTCCTCCAGATCCTGGCTCTGTCCATGGGCCCATTTTTCTTACGTGGAGCCCCAGAATCTATAGTGTGCCCTGTGCCGGGAGAAGGACAAGAGAAGCGGGCAGCCTTGGCTGCCACAATAAAATACCTGGGCAAAAGCAACTTAAGGGAAAAGGGCCTATTTGGCTCACAGTTTCTGATTACAAACCATCGTTGTGGGGAAGTCAAGGCAGCAGGAACCGGAAGCAACCAGTCACATCACACCCATGTGCAAGAGCAGAGGGCAGTCAGTATGCATGCATGCCAGTGTTCACTTTTTTCTGCATCCTTATACCATCCAGAATAGCCTGCCCAGG
This sequence comes from Microtus oregoni, assembly GCF_018167655.1. Lineage (NCBI taxonomy): Eukaryota > Metazoa > Chordata > Mammalia > Rodentia > Cricetidae > Microtus > Microtus oregoni. The sequence continues at coordinate 10,490,010 of NW_024543063.1, read as the reverse complement.
GAATGGTTCCACCCACAGGCTTCCTATTAATCAAGGGTCCCCGCCCACAGGCCCACCTGATCTAGACACGGCCCACATTGGGACTCCCTTCCCACGGGATTCTAGACTTGTCAGGTTGGTAATAAAACTCACCATCAGAGCTAGGCAGTGGCGATCCCAGCACTCGGGAGGCAGAGGCAGGCATATCTCCAAGTTCAAGGCCAGCCTGGTCTGTGGAGTGAGTTCCAGTACAGCCAGGGCTACACAGAGAGACTTTATCTCTGTATTGATCCTAAGAGAGAAATTTATCAAAGATTGGGAATGAAAAGAGGCGAAGAAATTTCCTCCTCAGGACAGAGCCCCCACATAAAGTCCAACATGCTTTTGGGAAGCCGTCAGAGCCTGTGGCGGGCAGTAGCTGGCCCACTTTTTGATTTCCAAGGAGACCCCGCTCAGCAAGGCAGAACCTTCATTTTAGGCCCAGGTAATGGCATCCACTTTGTGCACCGAGACAGGAACAGGTTGGCTCACAAGCTCTTACACTCTGCCTTGCAGCTTGTTGGGAGTTCAGCCTGTGAACTTCATGAGCAGACCTACAGTTATCCACATGGGACCTTCCACTTGTGAGCAGGCCCTGGAAATGTGAACCAAAATGCCAGGCATCATGGCTTTATGAAATTACGAAAACACAAAACTCATGTGCCTATAGAACTATATTCTGAGAGGCATCGGTTGTCAAAAATGGAGAAAACATTTTAAATTTTATAGCCTCTATAACTATCCATTCAATAAAAGATTTTTGGCAACTAAAATATAAGAACTGGGCCTGGAAAGATCCCTCAGTGGTTAAGAGCACTTGCTTCTCTTGCAGAGGACCTAGGTTTGGCTCACAGTTGTCTGTAGCTCCAGTTCTAAGGTGTCCAACACCTGCTTCTGGCCTTGGGGACCAGGTGCACGTGTGGTAAACATGCATAAATGTAGGCAAACACTCATGCACATAAACTAAGAATAAATACATCTTATGAAACTACAAAAAAAATAAAAGAAGAAACTAACCATCAGCTTGGTGTGGAGGACACATCTTTAATATCAGCCCTAGAGAGGCAGAGGCAGGTCACAGTTGCCTGGTCTACATAGTGAGTTCCAGGCCTGGGAGAATCAGTCTCAAAAACACAAAACAAAACTGGACTGGACTGGCTTAAATGGCTTGGATTTCCAGCATCCACATGACGGTTCACAACACCCTGTAAACTCCAGTTCCAGGGGTCTGGATGCCTCTTTCTGGCCTCTGAAGGCTCCTGCGTTCACATGGTGCGCACACATACACCCATGAAAGAATAAACGACAACAACAAGATTGACCATCACAGGAAGGATGGAACAAAAGCCTCAGCAGGGGCTCCAGGGAGCTCACCATTGTTCCTCTCTCCTGCTGTCACTGTGCTGTCCCTGGACCCCGACCTCAGGAAATCCAGGGCCTAGAGGTTTTTCCTGGCCTGGTGGTAACCTTGGAAAGCTGTGAGTGGAGGTTTTCCCCGTGTAGAGCCAGTGCCTGGTGTGCGTCCGCTCAGATCGTATGCAGTAGGCTGAGCCTTTGTCCCCTGGTCCTAGTTCCAGCACACTGCTCAGCGACTGAAGACAAGCCCTGCCCTCGCCCCTCAGAGAAGAGAGTCAGAAGCCACAAGTTCTAGGCCCAGACAGACTGGCAACAAAACTACCCTTTAGGTTCCATATTGGAAATGGATTTCTTGTTTGAGTCAATAAAAACTTTTCGGTCTGGATTTGAAAGGAAATACAGGATAAGTTCCTTTATACTTAGTGTAGAACTAAGAAGAGAAAATGAAAAAGACTGACTAGGTGGTGGTGCACACCTTTAATCCCAGCACTGGGAGGCAAAGGCAGGTTGATCTGTGAGTTCAAGGCCAGCCTGGTCTACAGAGTGAGTTCTAAGAAAGTCAAAGGTACACAGAGAAACTCTGGAGAGAGAGAGAGAGAGAGAGAGAGAGAGAGAGAGAGAGAGAGAGAAGAAAGATTGAATAGTCATACTTTAGAAAAAAGCTTGGATCAAGGGAGCGGCAAGCCGGGACCCTGTCATAGTACCACCCTAACAGTGACTGGGCAGAAGATGGGCATAGGACTGAAACGGAGACAACATGGGCCTGTCTCCAAGCCTCCACAGAAGCTCAGCATAATGTCCAGGTGTCCTGACAGCCTGACCCTGCCAGTGACCACTTGCTTGCCCTCCTGTGAGCATGCTGAGGGTCCAACCTGGTGGTGTCTCCTCATACAACCGAGTGCCAGCTCCATTTCTATCTTAAATACAAAGCTGCCAGACTTAGTGATTCCAAGGACAGGAGACTTGGTTATATTTGTTTGTAATAAACAAGCATGCTGCTGGACAGTGGTGGCGCATGCCTTTTAATCCCAGCACTCGGGAAGCAGAGGCAGGCAGATCTCTGTGAGTTCGAGACCAGCCTGGTCTACAAGACCTACTTCCAGGGCAGTTAGGGCTGTTACACAGAGAAACCCTGTCTCAAAAAACAAAACAAACAAAAACTATGCCGCCCAGCCTTGTGTGGAGATGTGAACAGGCCAGGGAGACAGTCCCATGACTATTGGCTGGCTTCCCCAGAGGCAGAGAGGAGACTGGAGGCTGCACAGGAAGGGGCAGCCCTCCCATACTGTGCCCCTTGCCCATGAGATCCCAAACTGCAGGGCTAATAAGCCCAGGTCTGTGAAGATCAGGGCCCGGGAGCCAGCACATGTAGGCTTGGGGTCGGTTCTTCCATGGTTGTGTAGCCCAGCCCAGGAAAGAACATCCTAGGGGGCTCCAGGGCAGGTGTGTGCTGGGCCCTGTCCTCTCCTAGGGGACTCCAGGGCAGGTGTGTTCTGGGCCCTGTCTTCTCCTAGGGGGCTCCAGGGCAGGTGTGTGCTGGGCCCTGTTGTCTCCTAGGGGGCTCCAGGGCAGGTGTGTAGTGGGCCCTGTCCTCTCCTAGGGGGGCTCCAGGGCAGGTGTGTACTGGGCCCTGTTGTCTCCTAGGGGACTCCAGGGCAGGTGTGTACTGGGCCCTATCTTCTCTCCAGCAGTTATGGATCCCAAGCCAAGAGATTGGTTACCAGCTGGACATCAAGAAAAGCCTCGGTTGATTCCCAGCTGGCCAAAGGACGTGGTCCAGGACCCAGACAGTGGACATACCACCAGGTAGGCTGTTGGATGTTGTGAGTCTTGGTATCCCACTTAGACATCAGGTGCTCGGGATCAGCCCCACAGGCTAGATAGACAGAATCCTTTCTGAGGCAGGGTTTCCCTATGTAGCCCTGGCTATCCTGCTACTCAACCAGGCTGGCCTCGAACCCAAGAGATCCACCTGCTTCTGCCTCCCAAGTGCTGGGATTAAAAATATGTGCCACCTCTGCCTGGCTGATATACAGTGTTTTAGAGGACTCCTGTGTCCCAAGAAAAGTGAAAGAGACTTCTCTGGGCCCCGAAACATGGTGAATATACCTAGTGGGAGTACCTGTGGCCCATGAGTGTGTCAGAGCCGAGGGACGGTGGGGACATGCTGCCTGAGAGCCTTTGTTGTCAACATACGGTCCTATGTTTACTCTGTTGGTTTTGGGGTTTTTAATTTATTTATATTTTATATATGAGTGTTCTGCATGCTTACCTGCATGAGAGAAGGGGGCATCAGGTCCCACAACAGGCGATTCTGAGCCACCATGTGGGTGCTGGGAACAAACCCAAGACCTCTGGAAGAGCAGCCAGTGCTCTTAACTGCTGAGCCATCTCTCCAGCCCCTTGGTTTGCTTTTGAGACAGGGCTTCACTGTGTAGCCTTGGCTGGCCTAGATATCACTCAGAACCCCTCAAACTCAGATCCACCAGCCTCTAAGGGCATGTTTTGAAGAACTGCGAAGAAGGCAAACCTAATGGCAGACACCCATGATCCTAGCACTTCAGAAGCTAAAGCAGGGCAATCTGGAGTTTGAAGCCAGCCTGGGCTGCATGGGAAGACTTTATCACAAAAAAGGGGAGGGGAGGGGAGGGGAGGGAGAGAGTGAGAGAGAGAGGGAAAGATGGAGGGGGAAATGAGGGAAGGAGGGAAGGAAACCCGCTGGGAGTGCTTAGGAGGAGTGATGCGGGCAGCAGGCTCTTAGCTTTCACAGAGGGTGACATGAAGGGAGACAGATGGAGAGTGACAGGAAGTGCTCGGGCACAAGACAGATGTTTCTTCCTTTCTCTACCCCAGATGAGCACAGACAGGTCCTTAGTGGATTGCTGTCTTTCACAGTCTAAAAGCACCTGTCTGAGGATCTCAGCAGCCCTTTCAAAAACCTCCCTCAGAGAGGGGCCTCCCTTGTCCTCTCCGGGCCCTCCAACCCTCTGGTCAGCCCTGCAGGCAGAGCAGCCTCAAGAGGGAGCATCCAGTCTGTAGCACTGAAATGGAACTCGAGGGTGCTGAAGGGGCGAGCGCTCTTGGACTCTACATGGGAGGAATGCGGCAGTGGCCTCACGGGCCTTCCGTGACCAGCCTTCCTAACAGACTGGGAGGTGCTGCCATCCGCATCTTCAGTGAGCACACCCCCAGTAGTACCTGCAGGAACCCCTACACACACACACACGCACACGCACACACACACGCTCACACACGCACACACACACACACATACACACACGCTCACACACGCAGGCACTCACACACGCACCCACGCACACACTCACACACACACACACACACACACACATCAGTGGCATCTAGAGTCAACAGAAGCCCCTTCCACCTCCCTAGCCAGTCTGCCGTGGCCCTCCTCGCCTTTCTTGGAGGGGAGCTTGTCTACCAGCTCGGGCTCCTTGGCCCTGGGATTCCTACAGTGAGGGTAAGGATCAAAGTCAGCCACAGCCTCCTCACGTTGCCTGCTTGCTCCCCCACCACAGGGGCCTCTCCCGCTCTTCAGCGCTGCCAAGTCTGCCCTTCCTGTGCTGGGGCCTCTTTCTTCCTGTAAATGCTGAGCTCATTTCCGAAGCTCACCACTCAAGACGCCCTCTCCCTAAAAATAGCCATTCTCACAGTGGCAGGGCACCTCCACAAAGCTCTCCTGGGAACACCCGCACTACACCCCGCTGGGCCCAGATGCCCCTCGGAGCTGAGCTCTTAGGTGCCTTCATCTTGGTGTCAGTCACAGAACTGAGCTCTTTCGAAGTGTAGGGGTTCCACATGAGGAAGAATAGGGTGGAAAGAGGGAAGTGGACATGCTGCCCCACCCCCACCCCACCCTGACCATGCAGGGAATACTGTTTGCCGGCTCCCAACCTCTTGTTTGCTGGGCTGACCTCAGCTCAGTCCCCTTGTGGATCTCAGCCAGGCACCCTTCCCTCCTACCTGACCACAAAGACAGGTCACACCCCTGACCACAGGCTCCGAGCAGCCACAGCCCTCTCCCACACTCAAGGCGCCAAGGGTGCTGTCCGATGGCCATCTGATTCCCAGCATCCTCAGATACGGCGCCGATGGGTGGCTGCCGCCGTGTCCCCATTCCTGGCTGTCAGAAAGCACGTTAGATGGACATTGGAGACAAAACTATCTGCACAGCCTTGGCAGGGAATGTTTGCCTCTGGGATAGGGACAGTGCCTCATTCTGGAAGAGTGGGGTGTCTGAGCAGCCACAGCCCTGGACACACGGAATGACAGTGCTGCCCCGTTGGCCCAGCTCCTGGGGCTTTTGGACACAGTTGCCACGCAGGCTCCTTTCCAGGACTTTGCAGCACCCGCCTTGCTTTATAAAATGGCTTTTGGGGAACCAGAAATAAAGTTCCAGCCTCACTGTTCCCTCTTCCTCTCCCGGATAAAAACTTTCCTTTTCTTTCTTAAAAACCCATAATCAGTTTGTATATGCGCACAGTGTGGGGCTGGAAGGTGGGCCGGGGTATATGTATGTCAGAGGACAACCGCTGTGTATTTTCTGGGGTTTGAACTCAGGTCCCCAAGCTTGAGCAGCAAGCATCTGACTTTCCTGCCAGCTCCTTCAAACTCAGCACTAAGTCACTGGGAAACACTTTTATTTCATTATTTTCTTTTTATTTTTGTTAAAAGCAAACAAACAACCCTGATAAAATCAGGAATAGGTTTGGAAGTTGTGGTGACGCAGAGGGAAGCCTGGATAAGATAGGGTGAGGGCTGGCAGGGGAGGGGACAGTGGAGTCTCCACTCTGATCCCTGGTATCCTCTTCTAACTCGACAAACTGCTACACTCCAGAGTAGGTGATTCCTCTGCCATGTCTGTTCAATATAGGAGGAGCTGTCCATCTTATCAGGTAGCTCACTGGATGACCAGGCTTCTAAAATACATTTATTGATGGGATTAAAGATGTGCGTCACCGCCCCCTCCTCCCCCCCCCAAAAAAAAACAGTTATTGCATCAGACTGTGAGTTCAAGGCCAGCCTGGGCTACATAGCAAGATCCTGTTCCAAGCATCACAAAACAAAACAGAGCCAGCAGGTTGGATCTGTGAGTATAAGCCCCTGCTACCATGCCTGACAACCTGATCTCCAAAATCCACATGGCAGGAGTGAACTGACGCCCACACAGTGTCATTGACCCCCACACATGGGCCACAGTATGATCACACCTACACACATGCACATAACATTAGTAAATATCATGTTTTAAAAGACAGGGTAAGCAAGGAGAATACATTTGGCCAAGGCATTGCCCCAGTTAGCACTCAGTCCAGCTACACAGGGCGCCTGCTTGTTCCTTGCATTGAACACTGGCTGGTTTTCAGACGTCAGCCTCCAGGAAGGAGATCACCGTGAATGCAGCTTGCCTTTCCACCATCTTCAGGGCTGCCACCACAGGTTGGCACGGTGCTGGCACACAGTCTGTAGGTGGCCCTGTGAGACCCAGAAAGCACCATGGCTGAGTGAAAGGGAGGCATCCCACCGATGGAGCGCACGTGTCTAATCCCAGACCCAGGACCTTTCTTATGTAGACAGGAAATGATTATTTAATAAATAGATTCTAAACCCCCTAATCTGAAAGACTGAAACCCAAATGCTCCCAAATCTGAAACTTTTGAACGCTGACTTTATAGTAAGTAGAACTTGTTCTTTGTTGGGCAGTGAGGGGTGGGGTGGGGGCACACTCGAGTGTATATGCAGGTTCTTATTTGTGTGTTTGCCTCTGTGGGCATGAAGCTGACATCGGCTGGCTTCCTTGATTGGTTTCCAAGGTCTCGCAGAATCCAGAGCTCTGTGATTCAGGTAGTCTGGCTGGCCCATTTCCACCTGCCTCCTGTGTACAGGGATCTTAGTGGTTCCCCATGACTACCCAGTGGCATTTATGTTTATAAATGGATCTGGGGATTCCAGCTCCCATCACACTTGCATGACAGGTACTTTACCTGATAAGCTGTCCCTCCAGCCCACTCACGGACTTTGATGTTGACAATATTGATGCTTCAGCCTCCCAAATGCTGGGATTAGAAATGCGTGCCGCCAACCACATCTGGCTTATTTTTTTAATGTTATTTATTTATATTTTATGTATGTGTGCCCTGCATATACATATACCTGCAGGCCAGAAGAGGGCTTCAGATCTCATTACATATGTTTGTGAGCCACCATGTGGGTGCTGGGAATTGAATTCAAGATCTCTGGAAGAGCAGCCGGTGCCATTTTTCAGCCCAACCTGGCTTTTTTTTTTTTTAAAGAAGAGTTTCAAATGCTTTTGAAGCAGTGTGTCGTAGCACAGTATGTAATCCAAGCGCGTAGGAGGCAGAGACAGGAAGACCAAGAATGCTGTGCACGGGACTGGAGAAAGAGAACATATATACAACCATGGGGACCTGAGCTGGGGTCCCTGGCACCCACGCACAAGGCAGGCGTGACTGTGTGTACTGCTACCGTGGTGCTGGGGAGGCAGGGAGGAGAAGACAGGATTGCTGGGGCTTGCTAGCCAGCCGGTGTAGCCAAAAAAAAAACCCAAACAAACAAATAAACAAACAAAACACGTGTGAGCTCCGGGTTCAGTGAGAGACCTGTGTCCAGGGGATACGGTGGAAGGGATAGAACAGAGACCAGCTCTCGCCCTCTGGCCTCCGAGCGGTCACATGCCTGCATGCATCCCTAAACATACACACGTACACCGTGTGCGTGCACACACCAAAAGAAAGTTACAGGCTAGCTTGAACTACATAGCTGCACTCAGGACTTGTTTTTTGATTTTGTTGTTGTTGGTGGTGGTGGTTGTCTGTTTCTTGGTTTTGAGACCAAGTCTCACTGTATATCCCAGGCTGGCCTCAAGATCATTGCAACCCTCCCAACCTAGCATCCTGAGTGCTGGAATTATAGGCATGTGTCGCTAAGCCTGGCAAGAGCCTGTCTCTAAGAGCTGTAAAATTATATTCAAGTTATATTGTGCAGATTCATATAATGCACATGTGAAACGTAAATGATTTCTTGTTGTTCTTTGAGACAGGGCCTACCTGTGTGGCTTTGGCTAACCTAAAACTCACTATGAAGACCAGGCTGACCTTGAACCCATAGAGAACCACCTGTCTCTGCCTCTTAGTGTTGGGATTAAAGGTGTGCGCCACCATGCCCAGCAGCATAAATGAATTTCTGCAATAAGATGTGGTCCTGGGACGGGGGACTTGTTCCTTGTGACACCAAAACACAGGCTCATCTCAGAGGGAATAAGAGTTTACTATGGACCCAGAAACTCAGATTTAGGTCACCCCAAATTCAGTGTCCCAGTGTGGACAGTCTGATGGTGGTTTTATAGTCACAGAACAAAGAAAGTCGTAAACATCCAGGAGGTGGTTCCAGTGCAGGGGTAACATCCTGTCTGGTGACTCCCCGGCCTTTTGGTGGGTGGCAACTAGAGGTTCAACTATGCGTTCCCAAAAGTTTTACCCATATGTCTAGGATGTTAGGTCAGACGTGGAGTTGGGCAAGGAATGGCTATTTCGAGGGCTGAAGATAGCCCGAGAGAAAGTGTATTAGACCTGCCTTTAATACTCCCACCGCTCCTAAGTCATTGACACTCTGGGCAATTAATGAGCTCTGTAGAAAGTGCCATAAAAGGTGACTTCTTTCTGGGAACTTTGCACTGTACCAGCAGAGGACCTGGCGTTTTTTCCAGCACCCACCCCAAGCAGCTCACTGCAGTCTGCAACCCTAGTTTCAGCGGAATCTGACAGCCTTATCTGACCAGGCCAGGCACACGCACGACGCACATGCATACACGCAGGCCCTCACATATACACATAAAAGAGAGAGACTTGGATCCCACATGGCCAGGCATGGTAATGCACACCTTTGATCCCTGTACTCGGGGAAACAGAGGCAGGTAGATCTGTGAGTTCAAGGTCAGCCTGGCCCTAGAAAGACCCTGCCCCACCCCGCAAAGACTTGGATCCTGTCCCCAAGACATTTCATTGCACCTATATGTTCCAAAATGTTTTAAAATTAAATCCAAAATACTTCTAGCCCCAAGCATTTCAGATAAAAGAGATTCCCTCCCTCCCGCCACTTTGCTTTTTAAATATGAGAAAACAGTTGATGTGTGTTGCTCTTTTTATTCTCCCTCACGTGTCCCCACCAGACATGTGGCAGCTCAAGATACAGTATTTTTGTACGTCCCGATAAAAATGACCCTTTCAAATCAGAGGGCCATAGATAGCAGGACAGGAGAGCCAAGTGTTTGTGTGCACAGGTGTGAACCGTTGGTGGATGTTAGACCTATCTGCCTTCACCTGGAGCATTTTTTCCTCTCCCGGCCTGCACCCTGTCTCCACCATCGTCTAGGTCTCATTATTCTCAGGACAAGGTTCCTGTGGCAGCAACCAAGAGCAGCTTCCAAACCTAGAGAGCACAGAGCAACACCTGACCACCTCCTGTATGGCTTCCTGCATAAGGAAAGGACATGCCATCCTCTGCCGGGGTGCTCAGCTGCTGGGGTGCTCAGCTGCCGGGGTGACTGGGCAGCACTCAAAACACAAGTGCAGAGGCAATGCCCCTGGCCTCTTATATTGCTCTTCCCGGCCAACACAATATCCTCTCTGATGAATTGACATAAAGTGGCACCCTAATAAATCCTTGCCTATATTGGGGCCTCTCCCAGTGAACACATACGTCAAACTGCCCATGTGTTCCTGCAGCAGATGACTTTCTGGAACTCATGGCAGAGTGCCCTCCTGGACTTCCTTTTCCCGTTCCCTCTGCTGTACTCTATCCATCCGGGGTCATTTCCTGGTTCCAGCTCTGGCCCTGGGCAGCTAGCTCCCATCGCGGGAGATGGAACCCTGGCAGTGCCCTTTTCATCACCCCTGTAGAAGTCAGTGACCACTCCCTGCCAGCACACCCTCCTCCTGCAGCAGCAACCAAGCTTTGGAGTGCTTTGTTGAGTATGGGTCCTGCTAAGCCAAGGGCTGGCTCCCTGGTGTTCTGGGAAGGACAACTGTCCCCATCACTAGTAGGAAGAGTCAGCCAGAGGGAGCTCCTGCCTGAGGGTTCTCTCTTCCTGACCCAGCAAGGGATATGTTCTGCTAAGCAGAGAGAACACCCTGTGACTCTTAGAGTGTGAGTTAGGTTTCTTCCAAAAGATAACAACGGTATGTGTATCTGAGAGAGAGAGGTTTTTTGTTTTTTTGGTTTTTTTTCCCAAGGCAGCGCATCTCTGTGTCTAAGAGCTCTGGGTGTCCTGGAACTCAATTTGTAGATCAGGCGGGTCACGAACTCACAGAGATCTGCCTGCCTCTACCTTCCGAGCAGGCTCCTATGATTATGGAGGGTTAGTGAGTTCAGACTGGGGTCGGGACTGCATGCAGGAGATTCAGGGAAGGCCAGCAGTTCAAGTCCAAAGGGCTCCAGCTAGCAGAATTACTTCCTGCCGGGAAAGGTCATCCTTTTTTTATTCAGGCTGAGTTAGCTAAATCCGAGCTTCCAGCTTGATTCCTTGGGGTGCTCTAACTGACTCATAGTTCACTGGCGAAACCCAAATCTTAACCTAAAGCCCATTTGACACAGGAAAACAGCCGTCTTCTCTGGGCTTTGGTACAGACTGGTGTCCTTTCATGGTGGACCAGCTGCCTGGGTCCTTCTCCCCCCACCCCCACCCCACCCCCGTCTTCTGCCGATCCACTGCATGACCTCACGGTGCCAATCCTGGCCAGCCTCAGCAGCCATCGAGGACTGGCTCCCAGACAGGACTTGGTTGAAGACAGGCCCAGGAGCCCAGCGCTAGCCCCGCCTCTGCCACAGGAATCTCTGTGGCTCGAGTAGGTGGTTTTCACTTGCTTCAGTGTCGTTCCTTCTCTGGATGAGGTAAAACTACACCTTCTGATGGTTGGCACTGAAAATGAATGTGCATTTTACCACAATTAAAAATTAAGTGTTGCTGGGCAATGGTGGTGCATACCGTTAATCCCAGTACTCGGGAGGCAGAGGCAGTGGATCGCGGAGATCAAGGCCGGCCTGGTCTACAAAGTGAGTTCCAGGATTGCCAGAGCTGTACAGGGCAACCCTGTCTCAGAAGAAAGAAAGAAAGAAAGAAAGAGAGAGAGAGAGAGAGAGAGAGAGAGAGAGAAGGGAGGGAGGGAGGGAGGGAGGAAAAGAATATATATATATACATATATATATATATATATATATATATATATATATATATATAAACATACAATTTGGGGGGTTTCTTAGGAGGAAACTGTGACCTTAATTTTTTTAAGTTTATATTTACCTGTATAACTGTCTGCCTACCCTTATATCTGGAGTCAGGGTCTTGTCTATCTGCCTACCCACCTGCCCGCCTACCTACTTATATGCCTATCTAGTGTCTCATGATGCCCAGACTGGCCTCTGATATGCTGTATGCAGTTGAGGATGATAAGCTTCTGATCTTCCTGCCTCCCTTCAGGAATGCTGAGATTCCTAGTGTGTCCACATGGCCAGTTGACATGACGAACTCAGGCCTCTGCGCACGCTAGGCAGACGCTCTACCAAATAAAGCTGTAACTGCAGCCTGCTTCAGCTTTGTAGTCATTGTGAGTTTTCAAGACTGGGTTTCTGTGTGTAGCTCTGGCTGTCCTGGAACTCACACTATAGACCAGGCTGGCCTCGAACTCAGAGATCTCAGAGATCCACCTGCCTCTGCCTCCAGAGTTCTGGGATTAAAGACATGCACCACAACCTCCTAGAAACCACTTTTTTTTTTTTTAATTAAAGACAGGGTCTCAGGGGGCTGGAGAGATGGCTCAGAGGTTAAGAGCACTGGCTGCTCTTCCAAAGGTCCTGAGTTCAATTCCCAGCAACCACATGGTGGCTCACAACCAAGGCTGACCTGGAACTCACAAAGACCTGCTTGCCTCTGCCTCCTGAGTGCTGAGACTAAAGGCATGGCTACATTTATTATTTTTAATTGTGCGTATATGTGTGCAACTGTGTATAGGTGTGTGCGTGGGAGTTTAGATGCCCAAGAAAGCTAGGGCTGTCAGATCCCCCTGGAGCTGCAGTGGGTGCTGAGAACTGAACTCGGGTCCTCTGCAAGAGGCACTCTTAACTTCTGAGCCATCTCTTCAGCCCCCGTGTTTAAGCATTGTACAGATGGAGAAGCTGAGGCTTCCGGGGTGTCAGAGAACTTGTTCATGTACAGGCCACCAGCTAGAGAGGGCAGAGCAGACCCTGGGCCTCTCTAGGGAGAATGTCTCTTGCTTTCTATAGTTCTGGCTTTCACATCTCAACAGGGAACACATCCTGCACCTCTGTAGGAGGCATGCGGGGATGTGGGGGTGGAGGGTCCCACAGCTTGTCACCATCTCTATACTAGCTCAGGATCCCCCACCAGCCAGCTCAAACCCATCGGGATACATAAACCATGGTGACCTCAGCTCTAAGGCACTCATTCACTTAGGAAAGGGAAGGCCAGCCACCTGTGGCTTGTATGCTGCGGGCAAACTGGCAGAGCGAATTCATTTGATGGTGGCAATACTGAGTGATGGCCATGGCTCTTCACCACCTCAGACACGGGAAAACAGACGTTTCTGTAAGTGGCAAGAGCCCGGCTCTCAATGTGGGGAAAGAGTTCAGCATGTTATCACTTGTGACTGCAGGATGGGCAGGGAGCATTCAGCCCAGCACCAGCTTGTGCCTGGGAGGCAGTGGAACCCAGACCCCACAGCTCTGGTCCAACAACACTGAGCTGTGGGGAATTGGGGAAGACAGCTGGAGAGCGACCGTTCTCAGCTTCTGTGTCACGGCCTGCCTACTAGGTGGACGACCTCAGGAAGGCTCCTGAACTTTAGAGCCTCAGTCGACATCTGCTAAGGCGGAACACCTGTGTTCCTGACGTGTTTGCAGGTTCAGCATCACCGTATCAGCAAGGCTTTCCCTGACCACCCCCCGAAATGAATATCATTGTGCTGCAGTTTTCCCATCCTGAGCGGGAAGTCTGACGTCATACCCTTCAAAGCGTGCCAACAGTGTGTGTGTGCTCCTTCGCCCTGGAGAAGCGGCTCCTCACGCTCACCTGTTTCTAGGGGCTGCCTCGCCTCCTTAGCTCTAGCCTCAAGGTTTTGGATCCAACTGGCTGACTACAGTCATTTGTCACAATCACTCTTGGTGACCCTGGCATGCATTCCAGACCCTTTAGAATAAACAAAGCCAGGCTGGAGAGATGGATCAGTGGTTAAGAGCACTGGCTGTTCTTCCCAAGATCCTGAGTTCAATTCCCAGCAGCCACCCGTAATGAGATCTGGTGTCCTCTTCTGTTGTGCAGGCAGACATGCAGGCAGAACACTGTATACATAATAAATAAATAAATAAATCTTAAAAAATAAACAAAATGATTAAGATAGTTGTCCATGCTCATGGTGTCAGCCCCTGATGTTTCTGTCATTTCTCACATTTTTTGGAAGTCGCTTGCTTGTGCTTCCAGCTTACTCAGTTAATATTATTTCCTTCTCGGGCCTCTGAGGAGGCTGAAGATTAGATAGTTATAGTTTACCAGACTCAGAGAGCAAGTTATGATGGAAAGTAAATTAAGTATAAGACTTTGGACTCACAAGATAAGATAGATATGGGGTATTTTCTCTGAATGTGTCAAATGCTAATGGACTAGACATTGTTGATGGACTTATTGCCATATATATATTGTATATAGTCAGTGTACTTATTGTATATAGTTTTTCTTACATTACTTAGAGCCTTTCCTTTTATATTTTAGACAAAAGGGGGAAATGTAGTGGTATTTCATTTGTATTTTTATAAATAAGGCTTTGTGGTGACCTTTATTTTTTTCACATTTACCTACTTAACTTTTTAAAAGTGTGTGTGTGTGTACATGCGTGTGAGCACGCACACACACATGCACACACCACCTATCTCTCCAGCCCCATTTTAAAAGATACTTTAGGAAACACTTATCTTTCTAGACTATTGAGACAACGATCCCCCAAGGAATTAGTATTTCTCCCAGGAGATTCCTTACAGGTCTGACAATCGTCAGACCACCTTGCAGGAGAGACTGGCGCTGACAGCAATGAGTGAGTGATGGACAGGACCACTTCTTGACCAGGACTGCTTGTAACCGTTTGCCCTCTGTTTGAAGCTGAATCAGAACCCCATAGATAGGTTCAGGGCCTGGGGTGCCCACTGGGCCTGCTTATTTGTTTCCCTTCCTACGGTGGCCACGTGGAATCAATCTCCTTTCTTTGTTTTGCTGTTGTGCATATCTTTGCTAGCGGAAGACAACTGACCAAGCTTAGCTTGTTAGGGCTGCCAGAGCCCAGAGGCCAACAGGAACAGCTCTGATAACATGCCTACAGCAAGGTACTCCTGGGTTCAGGAGCATGTGATCTGAAACTCTTTGGGGGCCACGGCTCGGCTGCCGACACCTCCCTGACACGGTGATCTAAGCTGTCACTGCCAGTGGGCTGGGGAGATGACTAAGTGGATGAAGGCAGGCACCACCAGGCCTGATGAGCTGCGTTTCGTCCCCAGATGGTAGAAGGGAAGGACCGACTCCTGCAAGTTGTCCTCTGACTTCCTCGCGTGTCCTGTGTTCCCTCTCCCAAAATAAATAATAAATAAAATTTTTTGGCAGGACATAGTAGTGCACACCTTTAATCCAGCACTGGAGGGGCAGAGCCAGGAGTATCTTGAGTTCTAGGTCATCCTGATCTACACAGCAAGTTCCAGGGCAGCCGGGGCTATATAGTAAGACACTATCTAAAAACCAAATAAATAAATTAAATGTCAGTACTCTCCCAGGTCCTGTTCCCCTTCCCCACCCTCTTAACCCCTTAGCTGCTACTTCTCCCTCATCATTTCCCTCCTCCTGTAGTATGGCTGCTATATTGCCAGAGCTCACAGAGTTAGTGGCTCCCTCCTCTTTCAGTTCCTACTCCTGACTTGTTTATTTATTTATTTATTTATTTATTTATTTAGATTTTCGAGACAGGGTTTCTCCGTAGCTTTTTGGTTCCTGTCCTGGAACTAGCTCTTGTAGAGCAGGCTGGCCTCGAACTCACGGAGATCCGCCTGCCTCTGCCTCCCGAGTGCTGGGATTAAAGGCATGCGCCACCACCACCAAGCTCCGACTTTTTGTTTAGCAGTTGTGACTCTAGACTGGTTTTGTTTTGTTTTTTGTTTTTTCTCCTAGGGAATTCACATCAGCCTTCACCTGCAAACCCTGGGTACCCAGCACTCCGGAGTCAATGGCGCTGAACACTCCCAAGGTGAAAGCATTGTCTCTGGCCCCCCAGTTCTCCTCAAGTGGCCCCCAACAGGCCAGCCGCCCGGCTTCCACAGCATCCTCCACAAGGGACCTGCACAGTAAGTCAGCCAGCACCTTGGTGTGAGGCTCGGAAGAAGGGCCTTGTGCTCCTGGATTTGGGCCCATGAACTATTTGTGCCCGGGGAAATGGGAAAGGCACACTTGCCTTCTCTACAGAACCAGGGCCCTTTCCAGTGGCTTTGCTTGCCCCAGGGACCTATCATTTATTAACCTTCCATCTATTCATTGCTCTTAGCTAGGCAGCTAGTATACAAGCTGACCAAGTGACACCTTGAAGGTCATGTCCCTTAGAAAGACAATTCCCACATCTGGGGGCCTCGCAAAGGCCAACCTGACCTGTCTCAACAGCACAAGGTTGGTATGGAACTCAGATCCCACCAGAGGTTCCCCTCAAACCCAGCCTCTCCATTTTCCTCACCCTCTTTTGGCCTCAGCCGGCTGACTGATCAAAAAGTACAGAGCAAAGATGTCAAGCAGCAAAATGTCACTGCACCTCCCTAGCCACACCCTGGTGTTCTAGCCAGGTAATGAACCATTGCTAAGCCGTCATGGGCTCTCCCTATTGCCTCTGGAAACATTGAAGCGGAGGTTCGGGACAGGCTACTTCCTTCCAGGCCCCAGGGCAGTGCCAAGGGCCCATGGGAAAGCCTGGCCAGGAGAGAAGCAGGCAGGCCACTCTGACCCTGCCCTGTTTCCAGGCTGCACAGGCTTGGGGAGCCTCAGTTGATGATGCTCACAATCCTAACACCCGTAGCTGATAGCTGGCCACACCCCACATCCTGCAACATCACATAGCCCAAGCCTGGTGTACAGAGTCCCTGCATGGTAGAGCCCATATGTCCTGTGGACTCAGCAAACAGTGAGCTGTTGCAAGGATGGACGCTGAGCAAACTGACCAGGCGCAGCTTCCTGTGAGGAAAGACGGGGCAGGCCACAGAGCCAGGACCTGGAAGGGACAGTTTTCATTATTCTGTTTGCACAAGGGCAGATTGAAAGAAGGGATTGTATGGGGTAGAGGGGTTCTGTGCAGGGACCACTTGGCACTAGCATCCAGCTCTGGCTTCCCTCCTCCAGGCAGCCAGCCATACAGGAAGTGAAGATGGCTTCTTTCCCAAGCTGTCACCATCACGTGGCTGAGGACCCATCGGCTTCCGGTTCTCTACCAGCCAGCAGCTGCAGGTGATGGATGTGAAGAGACGCTTGTTTCTGAGATCCTGGGTAGCAGAGGCCCGGGAATGCCAGCCAGACAGGCTGCCCAGGAGCAAGACTGTCAATGCTCCACTATCCAGACATCGTCTTCTCAGACCGAGCCGTGGGAAGATGGTTGGAGAGGCCTGGACTGCTTTCCTGGTGAGAGGAAGTTCCCTGGTCATCCTTTGCACCCGGAAGAGAAAAAGGCATAGCCTTTGACCTCAAGACACTTTGTGACCCTGGATAATATCAAATTCCAGATTCAACTTCCCTGGCCTTCATAGAGTCTACGCAAGACATGAAGCCACACAGTCGAGACACATCATGTCATCCAGACGGAGACAGTTAGGCCAGTGGAATCTTTTCCCAGATGCCTGGCCAGGGTGACTGTGAAAGGTGACACATGAACCAACCACAAACCAGTAAGGACAACAGGGGACCCTCATTCTCCAGGCCTTAGTCTCAGCCAAGGGATGCGCTGCCTCTAAACCAGAGGTTCTCAACTTATGTGTCGTGACCCCTGGCGGGGATTGAATGACCTTTTCACAAGGATCAAATACCAGATATCCTGCATATCAGATACTTACATTATGATTCATAAAATTAACAAAATTTAGTTATGAAGTAGCAATGAAAATAATATTATGGTTGAGGGTCATCGCACGATAAGGAACTGTGTTAAAGGGTACAGTGTTAGGAAGGTTGAGAACCACTGCTCTGAACTCTGCTGAAAGATAGAATGTTGCAGGTGAGGGATGAAGGGGACAGAGGAAGATGGGGACACACTGCTCACATACAAAGTTCTAGAAAATAAAATAAAATACAAGTATATGCCCTGGGCTCAGGATGTAGCTCATGGGGTTGAATGCTTGCCTAGCAAGCACACAGCTCTGGGTTCTATCTTCAGGACCACAGAAACCAGATGTGCTCACACCTGTCATTCGCTACCCAGGAGCGGGAGGCTTGGGGAAGAGAAGTTCAAGAGCATCCTGAGCTACATCGTGAATTCGAGACCAGCCTGGGTTACGTGAAACCTGGTTTTCCAAAGAAGAATCTGGCATGACCTGGTGTACAGGGTAGACTTGGCCTTCCTCAGACAGTTGTTGGGGTTTCTGCTGTTGTTTTTAGATTTATTTATTTTATTGTATGTATCTAGGCCTGCATCTCTGTATGTGCACAGGTGTGTGCCTGGTGCCTGTGGAGGCCTGATTAAGGTCTCAGAAGCCCTCATGCTAGAGTTACAGGCAGTTGTGAACCTCCATCCAGGTGCTGGGAACGGAACCCAGGTCCTCTGCAAGAGCAGCAAATGCTCTAACCACTGAGCAATCTCTCTAGTTCCTCTTTATATAGATTTAAAGGCCTTAAAAAAGGTGACCAGCTTGACCTGTCTCCCTCCCCTCCCCTTAAGAAGACAGTAAATATGAGACTCTACCAACATATCAATCCATCCAACCACCTACTCCCTACCAAGGTATTATCAGGCCCAATTCCTAGGACAAAGGAAAGAAAACCAGCTACAGAGCTGGTGTCCTGAATGTTAAACCAAGTTACAAAGCTGAATAAAATTAATCGGCGCGACAGCCAGGTGTGGTGGCACGTACCTTAGGTCACAGCACTCAGGAGGCAAAGGCAGGTGGATCTCTGTTAGAGGCCAGCCTGGTCTACAGAGTAAGCTCCAGGCCAGCCAAATCTACAAAGCAAAACCCTGTCTTAAAAATCAATCAGTATCTGGGTGACAAAATCACATGCAATCTCCCAGGCACTCCCAGTGGCCCCTGACTCCTCGAGACAGCAGGCAGAGGGACAGCCCTTACAGAGAAAGGAGCAGGTTAACCTGAGGTGATGTGAGCTAGCTGGCATCCAGGGTGATCTTGGGAGTTCTTGGTAGAGACACCAATCTAGACACCAGTCTAGACTCTTCTGCAAGAGCAATACATGCTCTTAACCACGGAGACGTCTCTCCAGCTCTTCTTTATACAATCATAAAGAGTTTAGAAAGGTGGCCAGCTTGACCTGTCTCCCTCCCCACCCTAGTCTGGTAGTCGCATCTCTCTCCAACCCTCCAGAAATACATGCCTCCCTCTGCTCTGAAGGCCAGAAGCAGCCATGGACCTCCTCGCTCTGCCTGCGGATGCGCAAAGTGAGGGTGCCTGACGTGTATACAGCGGTGCGGCGGAGGAAAAGGCTCTAGAGTGAAGTCGCTCTGTGATGAAACCTGGGCACGAACTGCAAAGGAACGTCATAGAGAAAGCGCTCCACCCCACCAGCCAGTGCTCCCAAGATTCCACAGGTGCCAGTGCCTGGCGCAGCCTTCCCCGGCCTGGTGTGGGAGCAGCGGACCCTGGGGCCAGGGAGAGTCGTCTTCCCAGGCCCCTGGAATGAAGGAAACAACAGTCTCTCCCTCAGGCTGCTCCTTGTCAGATCCTCTGGGGAGAAGAGGAGGTCATTTAGAGGGACAAGGGGACCCTGTGAGGGCTCAGCAGGCTGAGATCATCAAGCAAGGTGTGCGTTGTACTTAGGGAAAGTAAGCAATACCCAGGCCCCTTAGTACCCTTACAAGGGCCTCTCCCAGTGCGCACTTGTACATTCCAAAGCTGAAACTAGAAACAGACCTGCGTTTTGATAGGTTTTTCCTGCGTAACCCAGGCTGGCCTGAAACTTGCTATATAGTACGGTTGTCTTCAAACCCAAGATCCACCCACCTCATACTTTCCAAAAGTATCGACAACTTGGGGCTAGATAGATGGCTCAGTGGGTAAGAGTGCGCACGGCCCCTGTAGAGGACCTCGGGGCCAGCACTCACATGCCCACGCCCCTCCACAGACACACGTTCGTACTCATAATTGAAAACAAAAGAGATCTTTTGAACAACGTTTTCATAGATAATCAAGTAATCCAAGAGTCTGCTTGCTCTGCTGAGATTAGGTATGAACTCTGTCTACAGGGAGGAAAAGCAAATTTAAAAAATTGGTTTATTTGTTTGTTTTTCGTGATGGGGCTTCTCTGTGTCCCTTGGCTGTCCTGGAACTCGCTCTGTAGACCAGGCTGGCCTCGAACTCACAGACATCCTCCTGACTCTGTCTCCCAAGTGCTGGGATCAAGGGTGTACACCACTACCATCCAGTTCAAATAAAATATATTTTTTTTAATTTATCATTTTTCTTTTTTTATCTTTATTGATTTTTATTGAGCTCTACATTTTTCTCTGCTCCCCTCCCTGCTTCTCCCCTCCCCTTCAACCCTCTTCCAAGGTCCCCATGCTCCCAGTTTACACAGGAGATCTTGTCTTTTTCTACTTCTTATGTAGATTAAATCTAAGAGTCCTCATTATTGTCTAGGTTCTCTGGGATTGTGATTTGTAGACTGGTTTTCTTTGCTTTATGTTTAAAAACCACTTATGAGTGAGTACATGTGATAATTGTCTTTCTGTATCTAGGTTACCTCAAAATAATGTTTTCTAGTTCCATCCATTTTTCTGCAAATTTCAAGCTGTCCTTATTTTTTCTGCTGTTAGTACTCCATTGTGTAAATGTACCACATTTTTTTTTTTAATCCATTCTTCGATCGAGGGGCATTTAGGTTCTTTCCAGGTTCTGGCTATGACAAACAAAGCTGCTATGAACATAGTTGAGCACATGTCCTTGTGGCACGGTTGAGCATCCTTTGGATATATACCCAAAAGTGGTATTACTGGGTCTTGAGGAAGGTTGTTTCCTAATTTTCTGAGAAATCACCACACTGACATCCAAAGGGGCTGCACCAGCTTGCACTCCCACCGGCAATGCAGGAGTGTTCCCTTTTACCCCACAACCTCTCCAGCATAAGTTGTCATCAGTGTTTTTTATCTTGGCCATTCTTACAGGTGTAAGACGGAATCTCAGAGTTGTTTTGATTTGCATCTAATGACTAAGGATGTTGGGCATTTCCTTAAGTGTCTTTCAGCCATTTTAGATTCCTCTGTTAAGAGTTCTCTGTTTAGGTCTGTACTCCACTTTTTTATTGAATTATTTGTTGTTCTGATGACCAAATTCTTGATTTCGAGTATTTTGGAGATCAGTCCTCTGTCTGATATGGGGTTGGTGAAGATCTTTTCCCATTCTGTAGGCTGTTGTTATGTCTTGTTGACCGTGGCCTTTGCTTTACAGAAGCTTTTCAGTTTCAGGAGGTCCCATTTATTAATTGTTTCTCTCAGTGCCTGTGCTGCTGGGGTTATATTTAGGAAGTAGTCTCCTGTGCCAATGCGTTAAAGTGTACTTCCCACTTTCTCTTCTATAAGGTTCAGTGTGGCTGACTTTATGTTGTGGTCTTTGATCCATTTGGACTTGAGTTTTGTGCACGGTGATAGATATGGGTCTATTTTCATTCTTCTACATGTTGATATCCAGTTATGCCAGCACCGTTTGTTAAATATGCTTTCTTTTTTCCTTTTGATATTTTTTGTTTTGTCAAAAATCAGGTGTTTGAAAGTGTGTGGATTCATATCCGGGTAATCAAATAAAGTATTTTATTTCATTGTATTTATTATTATGCAAACATGTTGACTGTGAGTGAGTGCAGGTTTTCCAGTCGCCATGACACATACTTCTCCTTCCCCCTTTACATGGGTTCTGGGGGTGGAACTGGGGTCATCAGGCTTGTAAAGCAAGGGCTTTCACCAGCTGAGTCATCTCTTCAACCCAGGAAAAACATTCTAAAATGTAGTCTAGAGGTCTAAGCCAGGAGTGGTGGCACACACCTTCAATCCCTGCTCTTGGAGGCAGAGGCAGATGGATCTCTGTGAGTTCAAGGCCAGCTGGGTCTACATCGTAAACTCCAGGCCAGCCAGACCTAGTAAGATCCTGTTTCCAAAAGAAAGTAATCTGTGGAGGTTTAGTAACACAGCCCCTAAAAAATGCCAGAGACACGGACTGAAGGAGCCATTGGAGCATTTCTGAGAGAATGGAACCCTCAGCGGGGTTGTGGGAGCCTCTGTCTTGGAAGCTGAGTCCAGCTCTGTTGCCCCATGAGAGTTTCTTCTAACAGTTCTTTTTCTCTCTCGCTCAGTTTTTTGTTTTGTTTTGTTCTGTTTTGTTTTTTGTTTTTTTGTTTGTTTGTTTGTTTGTTTTTTTTTTTGAGACAGGGTTTCTCTGTGTAGCGCTGGCCTTCTGGAACTCACTATTTAGACCTGGCTGGCCTCAAACTTGGAGATCCACCTGCCCCTGCCTCCCAGGTACTGGAATTAAAAGTGTCACCACGTTTTAAAAGTCTGGGCCCCGCTCACACTTTTAATGAATAAATAAAAGCAAGTCTGACGCTGTACTTGTGTGACCCTATCTACTTGACTAGCCCTAATCCTGGTCCTTATTACAATAAAACTTTATTTATAAAGCAAGCAGGTAGCACATGGGCAAGTTTCCTTATTTGACATTTTAAATGCTACAATGAAGTATTATTTATCTTGATCTGTAAGTTCTCAGGTTCCTCCTCAAATCTTGAGTGAGCATGAATGTCTCACTTCCCTTAATCCCCTCAGGATCCCCTAGGGCCAGTGTGCCTGAGAGCAAGCCCTATGGCTTGGGTGACTGCCCTTATCTGCATGATCATTTTAACCTCATTTGACGCTCTTCATGGTGAATCGTGTTGAGTGTTACTCTTAGCCTTTGCCCGTAAAAAACCATTTCCCAAACAACCATTTCTTAGCTCCACAAATACACAAATCAACAACTGGGGCTGGGCTTGGATGGTCTTCAGAACTTAGCTGGACTGCTGAACTGTGCACCTACAAATAGGGACCTCCTTCTTGTCTAGCGATCAGTTGACTGGGCCTTCGGTTCTCCTCCAGCGAGGCTTCATCTTCCAGCAAGGCGGCTGGGCTTGCTCACGGTAACCTCGGAGTTCCCGCTGCCGTGCGAGATCGAACCCAAGCACTCTTTAAGTCTCTGCGGGTTTCTTGAGCGCTTTTCTCTCGTGGACCAAAGCTGGTCACGTACCCAAAGCTTGGATCAGCATGAGAAGACACAGATGATCTGATACAGGCTGCTGACTGGACGGAGGGCGTTACAGCTGCCACGTAGAAAGTGCCACACATCTACCCCATTTCACAGAACTGAACCTGTCAGGGGTCCCACACACACTGTGGCATTGCCTCCCTGATTTCATTCAGTTGAACAACTCTGTCTTGTGGGGCTACTGTATGGGGACCTGGGAACAGTACCCCACTCCCTCAAGTTGCTGCTTATCATCTAGGAAGTGTCCCCAGCCTTTGTAAATGGCCATGGTCCCCGCCAGAGCCCCACTGCAGGGGAAACGGTGAGCAGATTTGAAAAAAACTGGGCCAAACAATTTCTACCAAGTCCTTTCCCTGAGGTGTTAGGTGAGGCCTGGGAGAGCATGGGATCTGGAGAGTAAAGAAAGAAGCAAAGAGAACCAGAGTGTGAAAAAGAAGAGGCAGACACTTGCCATTTCCAGAGGACCTAAGTTCGATTCCCACATCAGAAGGCTCACAACAGGCTGTAACTCTACCTCGAAGGAGTCTGATACCCTCTTCTGGCACCCATACTCATGTATATACACACACCACACACAAAAGTAATAATCTTTTTTAAAGAGAGTTTCCAGGGAGATAAGGAGAGGGGCACAGAGAGCTGTCACCGCAGTCAGAACTGGAGAGGAGACAGGGACCACTGCCTCTGAGAGTGCTTTCCTTAGAGAGTTGACCAGAGGTCATCAGTACCAGAGCCGAGCACAGACGTGAGCTGGAGGTTGAGAGCTTTGAACTCAGAGGTCCTGGGGCAGGGGGTAGGGGGTCTGCAGTAAAGAATGTGGATCCAGAACCTTGAGGGTACCAGGGAGCACAGACCCACCAGGACCCGAGCAGGTGGCAGCTCTTTGCTGGAGTCACTTTGCAAGGACTTCTCGCTAAATTACCAGGAGTACTGTGAGCTACCAGGACTTAAAGCATATTACAATTCCATGCATTCTGCCACAAACTAAGGAAGGGCTGGAGAGTTGGCTCAGCAAGTAAGAGCACAGGCTGCTTTTGCAGAGGACCTGGTCTCCATTTCCAGCAGCCATAACCATCCATAATTCCAGTTCCAGGGGATCTGACCCTTTGGTCTGACCTCTGTGGGCACTGGGCATGCACATGACACGCATACGTACTTGCAGACAAAACATTCATATACATTGAAAACATTAACAAAATACTAAGGAACTGGGCTAAGGATGTAGCTCAGTAGGTAGAGTGGTTACCAGAAGCCCTGGGGTTGATCTTTGGCACTATAAAAACCAGGCACGATAGCACATCCCTGTAATTCCAGCACTTGATGCAGAAGCAGGAGGATCAAAAGTTAAAGATCATCTTTAAATGGGAACTTACTGGATGTTCCTGCAACACCTTCCTGATGACGCACTGCCCGCGCTCACACTTCTGAAGTCCTATGTGTCAGGTTTCATCCACAAGCCTACACTTCTCAGGACAGGAGAGGGTTCGCCAGATATGCAGATATGCAGTTGGATCCTTGGAGCTTTTGTTATGATTCTTGCCTTAGGGAGAGGGGCGCTGGCTGAAAAAGAGACAAGTAGGGGTTATCCCTAGACTAGCAGGTTCCCAACTAACCTGAAGTCTGGCAACAGGAATTTCTTCAGAGGATGCAGGAGTGACTTACAGATCTGGAAGTGAAGGGTGGGGACCCAGGTGTACTGGTGGAAGGGAAGCATCTCAGTCACTGTTCCAGTGCTGTGAAGAGACACATGATCACAGCAACTCTTACAAGGGAAAGCATTTAATTGGGGGCTGCCTTAGAGTTCAGAAGTCTAGTTCATTATCATCATGGCAGGCAGCAGCCATGACAGCAGCCATGGCAGACATAGTGCTGGGAGCAGTAGAACTATATCATGATCCAACCAGATAGATGGATGGAGAGAGGGAAGGAGGAGAGAGAGACAGAGAGAGAGACTGGGCTTTTGAAACTTCAAAGACCATCCTGTTGACACATTTCCTTCAACAAGGTCCCACCTACTCCAACAAGAGCACATCTCCTAATCTTTCTAATTCTTTCAAATAGTGGTTCTCCCTGGTGACTAAACATTCAACTATGTGAGCATGTCGGACCAGGATGAAGTGTCTTCGCTATAAGCAAAGAGAGCATGTTTACCACCCCCTGCTGTGAGTTCCAGCTAGCTGACACTCACTTTCTCTCTGCTCTCTTTCCCACCCCAGCCACCTGTCTCACTTCCCTTGGGACCAGGCCAGCCTCAAACTCACTGAGATCTGCCCGCCTCTGCCTCCCAAACGCTGGGATTAAAGGTGAGCGCCACTACTGCCGGCTTCTTTATTCCACCCTTAATTATTGACATTAACTCTGCATTTCACACATCACACAGCACACAGTCAATATATTTCAATAGACAGATAGATAGATAATAGATAGAAGATAGATAGATAGATAGATAGATAGATAGATAGATAGATAGATAATAGGGTATGGAATAAATCCAAGTTACAGAGGTTGTAGCTGTGTTCAAGCCTGTATGGTAAGATAATAAACCAGACCAGTGCCAGGAAGGTAGCTGCTGGGGCAAAGGTGCAGAGTTCAGCTGTGAGGTAAGAAGGGTAGACCTGGTCTGGAGCAGGAATGGGACACATCTAAGTCCAATGGGACAACAGGTAGATACACAGGCAGTTAAGCAGAAAAACTTAGGGAACCCAGCCAAGTGAGAGAGCCCTTGACCCCTGACACCACTTGCCAGGTATCAGATGGTAGGGTGCTGTAGGCCATGGCACCCCACTGTCAGGTGTGGTTACATGGTGAGGGCCAGGCAGAGGAGCTGCGCCTTTTTCCTCTCGCTGGTGTGTCGATCAAGTTTTTAGGTCTAGTTTCCTTGACTTTCATGTGCAGTTTCAATTCTTCCTCCTAAACTTACAGGGAGAAGCCGCATAGCGGTCTCTGTTGAAGGATGGATGGACCTGACAGCGCCCAGGCCCACCAGCAGCTGCGCTTTTCCTTCTCCCCCAAAGCAGAGTTACGGCTGCTTGTACAGGGTTTTTCACAGCCAGAAAATCCTCTGTTAAATCAATATGGAGTGACTTGGAGGACAGCATAGCCTGATCTCAACAGCAGGGCACGGCCAAATTCCTCCACAGCCACAGTGGCCAGTGCTGAGGCCATGTTTGTTGTTCCCGCGGCTAGAGTCCAGAGAAGAACAGAGGGAGGGGCCGTCTCCACTCCTAAGTCAGGCACAGATGGACAGCTGGGGGAGGAGAGTTCACAACATGATGTGACCACGTGGAACTTCCAGAGGCTGCAAGCGGTCGATAAGGAGACATTGGTGGGGGGACAATGGGACACAAGACATCATGGTTTTCTATGGAACTGTCCATGGAGGTTGATCCCAGGATTCAAGAGCAGTCCGAAATCAAGGTGTCCTGGTGGTCATGGTGATACCAGGGCTTGCCTCCCCCCACCGCCCTCTATACCTTGTAGCACAAATGAGCGTGGTCCTCTCCCATGGCTCCACGACAGGACAAGAGGTGACAAACCACATCAGCCACAGCCTAGAGAGTTGACAGGGACTGGAGGGGAAGCGGCTCTCTCCACCGATGTGCGTATGCGTGAGCTGCAACATATATGCGACAGTTTTCAAGAACTGGTCCTCTCCTTCCACCGTGTGGGTCTTGGGGACCGACTTCAGGGTATCAGGCATGGCAGCAGGTGTCTTACCCACTGAGCCACCTTGCCTGCCCCGCCCTCACCCTCCCTGAGAAGGCTGCAAAGGACATCTGCAGGGGCCACATTTCCAGCACTGAAGGGAGTCACAGGAAGAGGAAAAAATCCCCACTATTTAGAAAGTTTCTGGTTACCATCATTTGCAGTGACGCCCTGACCTGTCCCTGTTCTGCTTCTGAATCAGGAAATCCATGCCCCCCCTTTTTTTTTAATGATTTCAAACTCTGTGTTGCTTGTCAATAACCAAAAGGTGGGTAACTAAAGCTGTGTCACTGAGACACAGGTTGCCACTCAAGTGTTCCCAGCCATCGCGCGCTCCCCATCA
Source organism: Microtus oregoni (assembly GCF_018167655.1). Lineage (NCBI taxonomy): Eukaryota > Metazoa > Chordata > Mammalia > Rodentia > Cricetidae > Microtus > Microtus oregoni. The sequence continues at coordinate 10,463,018 of NW_024543063.1, read as the reverse complement.
TCTTCACAAGCCCACCTTAAATCACAGAATCTTCCAGACTTGGTGAACTGTGGCTGGAAGGCCAGTGGCATAGGTTCTAACTTTGACTTAAAGAAATAGAAAGGGTACCTCCTGCCGTGTGACCGTCAAAACGATAGCAAGACAAGAACAGTGACAATTTATGGCCAGTGGTTTGGGAACCCAACCATGGCAGGCCCAGGCCAAGGTCCACCTGACATCCATGCTCTCTTATTGGATGAGACCTTCCCATGATGCCCCAGGCTCCTGTTGAGTTGGTGGTGTTTTTGTTTGTTTTAAAGCAGGGTCTCCCTATTAGCCCAGGCTGGCCTTGAACTCATGAAGGAACCACCTACCTTCCTGCTGGGCATTTATTTTAAAGTCATCATGAGACACAAACAACCAAGCAAACTTGACTAGGAAGTCCAAGGCTCGCAGGTGATATTGACCAGAACTTGCCAGAAACTCGGTCTGCCCGGGGTGACCCACACCATCTGCTTTCTTCTAACCTGATGGTTTGGCTGAAGCAAACAAACAAGAACCTGCCGGAGTGGAAGACAACTCCACAATCAGTGGCCCGGGACAGGGACAGGCTGGCAGAAACGCCTCTGTGGGGCTTACTTATCTCTGAGGTAGCCTTGTCACAAGGCCCTGCCCCTCCATCCTCACCCTGTTTGATTTACAGGGACCAGACATAAAGCAAGTGATTTCAGTACCGCTTGAGGACAGACTCAACACCAAACCTTGAGCCTTGCAGCAAGGGTGACCAGCCTTTGGACCTCACAGGCCACACTGTCATCTACACAGTTTATTCTCAGTTAACAAAAAATAAAAATAAAAATCACAAGACTCCTAATATTTTAGTATACTCTATTCTTGTTGTGCTGATTCGTGTTCATGTATGTGTCCATGTGTGCACGTATGTAGGAGGACGGCTTTCAGGAGTTGGTTTTCTCTCTCCCCCAAGTGTGTTCCGGTACCAACCTCAGACCATCAATCATCTCCTAAGCTGTCTCACCAACCCTCATAATGTCTTCAGTAAGTTTTCAAGTTTGTACTGAGCATATTCATATCCTAAGCCATGACTTTTAGACAATGGAGGCACCATGGTGGGGGCTGTGATCCAGAAGCCTAGGCTCCACCACTCACAAGTCCTGTCCCTAGAAGGCCCTGCGGTCACAGGAGTTTCTTTCCTTCTAGTTGGTTCTTCCACATCCACAGTGAGAGGCTACCACACCTCCATGTGGAGAGCAGATCCCAGGGGCGAGAGAGATGGCTCAGCAGTTAAAGACATTGTTGTCCCTGCAAAGGACCTGGGACTGGGTCCCAGCATGCACATGGCAGCTCACAGCCATCCAGAACTCCAACAACCCCTTCTGCATGTATATCCGGATACACAAAATAATAATATGCACATATATAAAATAAAAATAAGTCTTTAAAAACTAACCCAAAGAGATCTTAGGTCCACGTCCCGACTCTACAACAATCTTGGGTCCACCGACTCTGAAAATGCCCTTTGGCCTCTTTTGCCCCAGTGGTGGCCACCTTCCCTGTCCCTGAGCTTCTGTCTTCCCTCAGCTCTGCAGTGATGCTGAGGGAGAGGTGGTCCAGGGACTCCACCCAGTAAGGAGGACTCCCCAGCCTCTGCTTCTTCCTTGTCCCAGGGTCTCTGGCCCGGTGAATTCTCAGAGGCAGGACCAGGTGCTATCAGGATCTGAAGCTTTAAATCCCCAAGGCTCCAGGAGTGGGAGACACTGTGATTCTGGGTGTTGGTCAGGTTGGGCTGAGGTGACTTGAGGACAAAACACACAGAGTCCAAGGAGGGGGATGATCTTCAGTGGAAGAAGGAATAGGCTCTTGGAGTCTCCCTTCTGACTAGGCAAGGGAACTGGGTGGGGAGAGGAGAGGCTATTCAGAAGGGTTTAGCCAGACATGGTGACACATGCCTTTAATGCCAGCACTTGGGAGGCAGGGGCAGATGGATTTCTGTGGGTTTGAGGCTATCCTGGTCTACAGAGTAAGTTTGAGGTAGAAGGACTCAGTCTCTAGATGAAGAAGATGAAGACAAGGGGAGTTTAGGCACCCCTGAAGACTTGGCCACCCTTGCTGTAAGGCTTCAACCTTCGTAGCAAGGGCCTTTGGGCCTTCTCAGTTCTCTGTTCTGCTGGAAGCTTGCTCAGTGAGGCAGGCCTAGGGTTAGGGTTCACTTGGTAACAGAGAGCAGCAGAGCTTAGCACTGGGGCCTCATAGCTCTCGCTCTACTTGAATGGCTTCCAAGTCTCTGTCCTTTCCAAGTCTCAAGTCTAAGGCCCCAGGACAATAGATCAGGAAGCCCAAGTGTAGGTGATAGGCAGACCACCTGATGTTCAAGCTCTCCTGATGAATGAGACCTTCCTATGATGCCCTGGGCTCCTGCTGAGTTGGTGGTGGTGGTGGCATGTTTGTTTGTTTGTTTGTTTTTGGCTGGAGAGACAGTCGTGGATGCTAGAAACTGAACTCATATTTTTGGTTGTGAGCCTAGCCTGTAACACTGAGCCATCTCTCCAGCCCCATTTTTGTTCGTTTTAAAGCAAGTTCTGTTTCCAAGCAGGCTTTGAACTCATGAAGTAGCCATGTACCTCCCTATGCCCATAGTGTCTCTTCCCCCTTGTCCATGAACAATTTTACTCCAGTCAGTGGCAGAGTGGTGGAGTGGCCTTGGTCTCCACTGCTTCCCCCTTACCACCTGCGTCCTGGCTTTCACCACCTCCCGTTTCTCACCTCTCAGAAAGATGGGATGAGTCACTTGTGACCGAACAGGATGGGTGTTTCACTGCAACTGAGGCAGGCTGGGAAGGATGTTAACCGGCCTCCTAGATGGGCAAAGACAAGGCACCCTCAAGTGTGTTCATACTATGTCTGTGTTAATAATTTTCTGTGCAAAGTCCCAGTTTCTGAGTGCCTTGTTCATGCCAGGACTGGGTGCCAAGGCTACGGTGGGCAGCAAAGCCAGGCTGTTGCCGAAACTCAGCTCCTAAGAAGGAGGAAAGCCATATTGTTCGTGCATGGAGGCAGAGCACAGGACTCAGAGTGTGGTCTTGGAGGCTCCCCAAGGCTGAAGGAACCAAGTTAAGACACTACAGCACCCCTGGGGAAGGTGAGGCCCTGGCTTTTGAGGGGTCCATCTCAGCCTCACTCCACAGCCTGTAACCCATGTCCGATTTCTGCCTGTTCCTACCCACTTCTGCCACCCACTTCCTTCCAACCTCTGTCCCTTCAAGGACCTTCCCACTCCTCCCTGCATCCAGCTGACCCAACTCAACTAGTGCCCCTGTCACAGACAGACACCAAGTAGGGTCCTTGTCGGAGAAGTCATCAAGGACACAGAGACCCCGGGTATCCCCTACATGGGCAGAGGTGCTGCCGGAGCTGAACAAGAGCCAGGAGTAGTGGCACATGCCTGTGATCCCAGGACTTGGCAGGTGGAGGCAGTAAGATCAGTAGTTCAAAACCATCCTCAGCTATGTAGGGAGTGTGAGCAAGCCTGAGCTATAGGAGACCCTGTCTCAATAACAAAGACAAAGTTGAATATGCACCTAAATCCTCTGAGCAGGGCCCAGTGGCTGGAGGTGAGCATCCTCCACCCCGTGCTGGGTACCAAACCCAGGACTCCATGCATAAACAGGCACTCTATAACCAAGCTATACCCAAGCACAGGCCGTGCTTTTCTACAGAGGCCCAGGGAGGCCTATTGCCTGAGCACAGCTTCAGCCCCAGGGCTTCTGGCCTTCACTCGGGCTCTCTTCCCAAGCACACCACTTTCTGGAATCAGTTGTGGAGGGGGCCATCACTGCCTCTAGTCTTCCTTTTCTGGAAACCTCAAACTTCCTCCCTTAGTACCTACGTCATAGTCTTCTTGTTCTCTTCACTTTCTTTCAAAATGAGTGTGTGTGTGTGTGTGTGTGTGTGTGTGTGTGTAGAGGAATTCTAATATATATTCTACCACACACAAACACACACACACACACAGTCACTCCTGGCTGGCCTGGAACTTGCCATGTAGCCTATAATGGCCTCAAATCTGTTGAGATCCACCAGCTTCTACCTCCTGAGTGCTGGGATAGAATTAAATGTGTGCACCACCACACACAGCCATTGGCATATATATTTTAAATTATAGTCTTTGCATGCATGTGTATGTGTGTCTATGAGTGTGGCATGTGTGGAGATTTGAGAGAAGGACCACCAAGAGGGCTGGCCCAATTCTTCTACCATGTGGATCTTCTTCTACCATAGTGACAAGCTTCTTTATCTACTTAGCCATCTTGACAGGCCGTATTAATACACTGTACCTGGTAAATAGTAACGGTGCTTATGTGTGGGGTACAGCGTGGCATTTCAGTGCACGTAAACAATGCCTTCTGATCAGATCAGCGTAAGAAACTCATACCGGCTGGGTGGCCGTGCTGGCACACACCTTTAATCTCAGCACGCGGGAGGCAGAGGCAGGCGGATCTCTGTGAGTTCGAGGCCAGCCTGGTCTACAGAGCGAGTTCCAGCACAGCCAGGGCTGTTACACAGAGAAACCCTGTCTCAAAAAAGAAAAGAGACATATACTGCCAGACATTTATTATTCCTTTCTGTTGGAAATGTTCAAAAATCCTACCCATTCTCTCCACTGAAATATCCAATGAATTACTGTCAACTCTAGCCACCTCACGGTGCTATAGCCTTCCTACACCCACACCCATCAACCGTCCTCTCGCCACCCTCCCTCCCCCACAGGTTCTTTTCAAAAGTTTTACCAACGTGAAGAACAATTAACTCTTGTGTTAGAGAACACACTACGACACACAACGTACTGCCGTCACCGCAGGGGACCAGCATCACTCCTGCGGTTTCTTCAAGCTCTCTCTACCCTCATCCTCCTGCCTCACCCCTGTGTTGAGTAATTCATCTTTGTCACTATGGATTTGTTTGCATTTTCTAGAGTTTTGTACATATAAGATAACGACAGAGCCTGGGCTCTTTTGTCTCGCTTTCTGTTGTTGTTTCCAAGGCTGAGTTTCTCTGTGCAGCCCTGACTGTTCTGGACTCGCTCTGTAGACCAGGCCGGCCTCAAACCTGGAGATCCTGCCTTTGCCTCTCAAGTACTGGGGATTAAAGGCATCTGCTACCACTGTCCAGCGCTGCTTCTGCTTCTTTTCAATTCTCCTCCTCCTTCTCCTTCTCCTTCTTATTCTTCTATCATGATAGTTATTTTGAGACCCTTGGTATATCATGTATCAATAATCTGTTCCTTATCATCATGTAGCTTACACTGCACAATTGGAGTAGAGTCATGTATCACTCGAGGACAAGGATACAATCTGAGAAAAGCATCACTGGGCAATTTTTCATGGTCTGAGCATCAAGAAATATCTTTACACATGCTAGGACAATGATAAATTGCTAAGCCAGAAACAACCCCAGAACCATCAGTTCCTTGGTGGACTAAAATATCCCTGACTACCACTGGCTGCTACAAACAAAAAACAAAAAGCAAAACCTGTCAGTCCTGGTGCCTAACAACTGTACTCTCAAAAGAGAACTGAGAGTTTGACACTAGCCTGGGCAACATAGGAAATCTAAGGCCAGCCCAGACTCCAATAGCAAGACTCTGACTCAAAAATAAATTGAACTAGACATGGAAGCACACACCTGTAAACTCAGTATCCAGGAGGCTGAGGCAAGAGGTCTGATTGTAAGTTCAAGGCCAGTGTGAGCTACGTACCAAACGCCACACCAGTCAAGCCTACAAAAGGAGACGCAGTGCCTCCGGTGAGTAAAATGGCTGGACAGGGAAAGGTTCAGTCTCTAGGAGCCACTTAGCGGAAGGAGAACAGCTGTAAAATTGTCCTCCAGCCTCGACGCACACACCTTGGCACAGGTGCCCACCAGGCACGTTTTCTAAACTAGTGCTGATTGGCATCCCCCCAGGGGTGTGGGAGGGTTCCAGCTGCCTCAGATACCTCCAAGGCATGTGCTTTAATTCCCACATTCTGGGTGACTACTGATGCCACATATAACATGGCTGTTATATGTGGTCACCTGCTCTGTTCCTTTAAAGGAGCTCAAACTTTTTTTTTTTCTTTTTGAGCCGGTCCCCAGCAGGGGTTGTAATCCAAGGTTGGCCTCACCTCAGGATGTAGCCTTGAACTTCTGATTCTACTCCCTCCACCTCCCAAGTAATGGGTTCACAGGATGCTGGCACCACTGTGGGTTTCATATGGAGCTGGGTATGGACCCCGGGGCTTCATGCCCAATGGCGGGCATCTCCAGCCATTCAAGTATTTTACCCATTTTTGGCTCTTTTTTTTTTTTGCAATAGGTTTTATTTTATTATTATTTTAATGGTGTTTTTTTTTTCAAATTAGGATCACACATTAGAGTTTTTCATTCTTTTTTTTAAGATTTATTTTATTTATTCATATTTTTGTGTGTGTCTGTATGCCGGGTGTATATGGGTGCCCAAGAAGGGTAGACTGGAACATTGGATCCCCAGAACTGAAAATACAGACAGTTGTGATCCACTTGACATGGTGCTGGGATCTGAGCTCTGATCCTCTGAAGGAGCAGCAAGCGCTCTTCACTTCTGAACCATCGAGTTGTTTATTCTGGATCATGACACTTTGTTTTCCCCCCGCCCTCCATCTCTCTCTCAAGCCCTGGCTGTCCTGGAACTCAATGTACAGACCAGGCTGGCCTGAGACTCACAGAGCTCTGCCTGCCTCTGCCTCTGCCTCCTGAGTGTCGCGGTTAGAGGTGAGGCCATCCCACCAGGACAGAATTAGGCTTTAGAAGTGTCTTCTCCCAGACTGCACTGATCTCCTCATTTCTTCCTCTTTTTCAGAGCAGAACTTCTTTATTTAGATGGAATCCAGTTCATTTTGGTTCTGTACCTAAGAAATATTCATTTCCCTCCCATGCCTGGCCCCAAGCCTGCTTACCCTCCTTGCTCAATCAGTGGTAAAGCAAGGGAGGGAGGGAGGAAGGGAGGGAGGGAGGGAGGGAGCAGAGAAAGAGACACGAGATATGGGAGAACAGGGATTACTGGGGTTCTAGAGAAAGTGCACAAGCAATGCTTTCTTTTTTTTTTCCTTTTTTTCCCATTTGAACCCAGGCCTTCAAGCATACCACGCAAGCACTCTGCCATTTGGGTCACACCCCCAGCCCCATGTTGCTTCTCCAGAGACCCTTAAGAGAAGAAAACTAGTTGGGCCTTAGGATCCCATAAGTAGGTCAGGAGCAGGCTGCAAATTCCAGAGGGAGCCCTGGTGGAGAGGGTGGGAATCTCCAAGGGGTCCTGAAGTTCTGATCTCCTGCCACCTAGTGAAAAGTCACTCCCTCCTCTCTCTATCTCTCTCCCCCTCATTTATTTCTTCCCCTACCTCTCCCCTCCAATTTTCCTTTTTCAGATTTATTTAACTTTTAACTATGTGAGAACGTGCATATTAATACACGTGCCTTCGGTGGCCAGAAGAGGGTGTCAGGTCCCCTGGAGCTGGAATCACAAGTGGTTGTGAGCTTCCTGACATGGGTGCTGGGAACCAAATTCTGGTCCTCTGCTGTAACAAAATGTACTCTCAGCAGCTGAACTGTCTCTCCAGTTCCCTTCCCCAATTTCCCTTCAAATAAGGTCACACGTAGAACAGGTTGGCTTCAAGCTCACTTCCTTGAACTCCAAATCCTCTTGCCTCCGCCTCCTAAACGCTGGGATCCCAGGCATAGGCTACTATAGCTCTGTCCCCCTCTCATCCTCCCCACACCCCTTTCCGTCTTAGCTGTTTGCAAGTTGACTTTTAATTTAATTTTTAATACTGAGGGACCTTGGCAACCTCAGGTTTGGTGGGGAGGAAAGAGGGTTCATACTGGCAAGGAAGGTATGGACTGCCTGGCAAAGATTACTCATGCCTTTGAAGATTCAAAGGTCCTAAAGGGATTTTTGCTGTCCCTACCCAGTCTGCCAGGACAAACTGTTTGAGACAAGGGAGGAGACGGGTCACAATAACACCATCATTCTTAAATCTTGAGTGGCAGTTGCTCAAATCACAGATGACCAGTTCCTGGCTCCTGAGACCAAACCCAGAGAGAGGAACGCTCCAGCCCCAGGGCAATGTCAACTTCCTCAAGCTGTGTTGATGACAGGAGGCCACTTAAAGCAGAACACGTCTTTGGACACCTTTCTTCCTTTTTAGACAGCACCCAACCCTGGTTGTAACCTTAGCCACTCAACAGACTGTCTGCTCTGGATTTTATGAGGTTGAAATCAAAGTGTCGACTACCTGGGCTCTTTCTGGGCTGGGCAAGACAATGTTCCAGGCTTTTCAGAGTGAGAGCAGGCTCTGGTTCCTTGAGGTTGTTGGGTGGGGATTCCTAGGCCATTGTAGGTGTCATCAGAAGTCACCCTTGGCTCCTCATGGTCACTGTGGTCTCCTGGGTCTATACTATGTTCAGGGAAGAAAGGAACCCTGGCCCTTACCAACTCTGGTCTCTCTGGCTGTCTTTCTATTCTTGAGACAGTTCTGTGTTTCAGGGCTCATGGACCTAGATTACCAGGGTATCCCCCAATTCAAGGTCCATGATCTTTCGTTTTGTTTTTCAAGACAGAGAAACCTCTGTGTATCTCTGGCTGACCTGGAACTCAGACCAGGCTGGCCTCAAACTCACAGAGATCTGCCTGCCTCTGCCTCCCTGAGTGTGTGTACCACCACCATCCAGCTGGCCCATGATCTTTTTATTACATAGCGGACAATGAGGAATACTGAGAATTCAAGAACAATTGCAGTGGGTTTTTGATCCTACTGCACGTACTGGCTTTGTGGGAACCTAGGCAGTTTGGATGCTCACCTTACGAGACCTGGATAGAGGTGGGCAGTCCTTGGGCTTCCCACAGGTCAGGGAACCCTGATTGCTCTTCGAGCAGATGAGGGAGGGGGAATTGATCGGGGGAGGGGGAGGGAAATGGGAAGCGGTTGTGGGGACGAGGCAGAAATCCTTAATAAATAAATAAATTTAAAAAAAAAAAAAAAAAAAAAATTTGTGCATGTGTTTGCTGGCATGTATACTGTACACCACTACATGTCTGGTGCCCACAGATGCCAGAAGAGGGTGTCGCTCCCTTGGAACTGGAGTTCCAGACTATTGGGGGGCCACTATGATTGCTGGGAGCCAAACCCAGGTCCTCTTCAAGAGCATCCAGTGCTCTTAACTGCTGAGCCATCTCTCCAGCCCCAAGGTTCATGAACTTAATAAAGCCCTTTTGCCAGTGACCTAATGTAGTCACAAGTTTTAGGGACAAGGTGAACATCTTGGAGCAAAGGGCCTTTGCTTCTCACCACAGGGCCTCTGGCCTGATTCTCAACCTTCTTCCTCAACTTGTTTCTGTGTTGTCTCATTCTGTCCCCTGCAGCCAACAGCCAGGAAGATAAGACACCTTTTTCCAGGATATTCAGTTACATAGGTAAAGGTACTTGCTGCCAAGACAACCCGAGTTCAATCCCAGAACCCACAAGGTGAAAGGAGAGAATGAATTCCTACTGGTTGACCTATGACCTCCATAGGCATTCCGTGGTATGTGTACACACACAAATAAATATTTTAAAAAATTAATTGCATTATTCTGAGACTAGTCCACTTTGAACATCCAAGGTAAAGCCCTGGCTGGACCAAAATTCTGAGCATGCATTTTCTGGGCAGGAAAGGTAGAAATGTTGGACAAGACCCAGCCCTGGCCAGCCCTGGAAGCCAAGGAGTCAGCCCTGAGACTATAAGAGCAAGCTCTGTTAGGTCCAAAACCCATAACCAAGGTTTGGGGTCTTCATCACAAGGCACCGCCTCTTCTCCAGATATATGAGAGGGTTCTCTTTCACTTCACTTAATCCTTTCAGATGAGATCATTCCAGATTATTGTCCCAGGGAGCAGCTGTACTATTGCCCTTTACCTAAGCCTCACTGCATTCCTCAATAAAATGGAAATTATATTAGTAGTAGTAGTAGTAGTAGTAGTAGTAGTAGTAGTAGTAGTACCTGGCCTGCCTAGTTAGAGCTTCGGAGGAGCAGACAGGAGGGGATGCATGGAGAGGATTGTGTGTGTGTGTGTACCCGAAAGGCATGCATCTCTGGTACCTCAGCTCTCCAACCCCTCATCTCTCTGACTAGCAGTGCCATGGGCACAGATATCTGGCAGACTGGCATGGGAGCAGGCCTGTCCAGAATGCACCTGGACAAGCTCTAGACTGAAAAGGCAGCCATTCAAGGTTGGCTTGGCTAGGCGCCGGCTGATGAGAGACAGGGAGCCCTGTGCTCTGGAGGGAAGGAGACCCATGCGGCCTCAGTGTGGAGCTGAGCTGTCAGCCTGGGAGGGGAGCAGGCTGGCTGGGAGGGGGAGGTGTCTCAGAAGGAAGACTGAGCTAGTGTTTGAGGCCTAGGGGCTGAAAGGCCGCTGTGTGTCCCCTGCTAACTGCCTGGCAGGCAGGGATGTGACTCATTGGTGGCCAGGGGAGAGTGCAGCCCTGGGTTCAGCTGTCCTGGATAGGAGGCCCACTGCCCACCCAGTGTGAATGTAGACCAGTATAAGTTGGGATGGGTATGATGGTGCCAAGGCTACAATGCACAGCCGCCTGGGCTCTTAGGACTCCTTGCAGTATCCACGTCCTGTCCCCTTCTGACTATAGCTGTGGTAAGACTGTCCCTCATCCCTGGCAGTGGCCCGTGCTGGCATTCAGCCCCTGCCCCATCCCATGTTTAACTTCCTGGATTCTGTCCAACAGGAAGGGCTATCCCTAGTCTTAGCTGTTCCCACTATGATAGAACCAATGCGGGGAGTGACAGACAGCTTGTTAAGGTGATGATAGCCCCTCGAGAGAACATTTGAAGTGGATTTGTTTGTTTGTTTGTATTTATTTTTGTTTTTTAAGACAGAGCTTCTCTGTGTAGCCCTGGCTGTCCTGTAACTGGCTGGCCTCGAACTCACAGAGATCTGCCTGCCTCTGCCTTCCGAGTGTTGGCCACCACTACGCAGCTTGAAGTGGGTTTTTAAAAGCAATCAGGAGTTCACACAATGTAGAAGGATGCAATACATTTGAGCAGAAGGAAGGCAGGGTCTTGGAGAACCAGAGGAAGACAGGTTTGCTGGAGTGATATCTGGGGGCAATGTAAGCTATTAAAGGTTTGTGATTAGTGCCAGGGGTCCTGGAATAGGCACAGACCTGAGGACTGGAGGTGATAAAACAGACTGCATTGGGATACAGAAGGGGTCTGTTGGGTCCTGAGCCTATTCCCAAGGGCCTGCCAGGCAGGGTTTCACTGGTAAAAAGGCAGCCAGTCACGGGCAGGTGTATACTCATGTGTAAGTTACTGGATGTGCAAGTATCTCAGAACTCAGAGTATGCGTGTCCATGAATGTTCTGTGTGTCTATGAATGTTACTATATTCATATTTTGTACATATAAATGCCTGGATATATGTGCTCACCGTCTGAGTCATTTGTACAACTGTGTGGTTTTATCCACATCACTGTGGGAATGTGCATTTGTGTATCTGCCTGTGTGAGAGAGTGTTTGTGTATACGTGTGCCCTACCAAAAGGAGCTGGGGTACAACCTCAGGACACTGGCAACACAGGGAACCAACCAGGAATCAGCTCCTCCACTCCTTCTTGGCCCTCCCAGTGAGGTTTTATTCTGCCTCCCTGCTCCTGGATCCTGAGTGTATCCTCTGAGTGACAGCCACCCCACACTGTCAAAGCCAAGGGTAACCTCGGCTGTCCCCAGACTAGCTTATTTGTGCTTGAGCACAGCAAGGAACCAGAAAGCTGGCCAGCCCCAGAGGTGTTGTGTTCATCTTCCACTGGCTAGCCCAGGGCTCCTCCCCATCCCAGAAAGAGGTGTCTAGATAACTTGAAGGAGTTGCCCACACAGCACCACCCCTTCCTTCTTCCTCTTGGGCTCTGCATCAGAGCAGTTGGTCTTATATCTGAGCTGGAGAGTCCAGCTAGAGCCTTGGCATAAGTGGCAAATCTCTGAGGAGTGGAGTGAACCTCCGGAGCAGAGTTAAGAATGGTAGACTCACAGCAGAGGTGGCTCACACCTTTAATCCCGGTACTCGGGATCCAGTGGCAGGCAGATCTTTGCATTTCAGGCCAGCATGGTCTACAGAGAGAGTTCCAGGACAGCCAGAGCTACATAGAGAAACCTTGTCTCACAGGGAGTGGGAGGAATGGCAGACTCCTTCAAAGGATCTACCCTTCCCAGCTGTTCCGGAGGGCTGCTATCATAGGAGGAGAATTATGACCCAGGTCTGGTCAGTCACACTACCTCAACCCTGGGATATGTTCATTGGTCTAGGGTGTGGCAGATGACACAGAGAGAGACCAGTGAAAGTCCCTCCCTGGGATTTTGTACGTGGACGTGGACATGGGGTAGACAGAAGTTGAGATGAGATGATAAATGCCCAAGGACATTCTGAAGCCTGCCTCTATCCTTCTTGTGAAAGGACAGGGCGGCTATACAGTGTTGGTGGTATTTCTATGATATGGGCTAACAAGTTCCTTTTTGCTTAAGCTACTTAGAGTCGGGTTTACTATCACTGAAAGTCGGAAGTCCTGGACTATGTCTTGCCTGAGCCACATGCTGGGATGCCACAGATACCTCGCCTGACCCCTAACATCCCTCGTAGAGTCTCCTTGGTGTCCTCGGTTTCCACCTCGATGTCTTACTCCCAGTGTCCGTTCTTCTCAAGCTTCTAAACTTACCTCTGCTTTCTGTACCATCACCTGATTCATGAGAACTGGAGGACTATCTGGCCCCAATTTCCTCCGCAGCTACTTCCCTGTTCTGTCTCCTCCCCAGGCCCTGGTCACAGCTGACCAACAGGGCTCCTGAGCACTCTAGGCTGCTACCCAGGAACTGAAGAGCTGCTTCCCACCCCCCCCACCCCCCTCTTCCCAGACAGCTCTGCTCCGTCTGGCCTCAGGATCAGCTGTGAAGCCGTCTGTGACTCAGCACTGCCACCTCCTCAACTGTTGAGACTTAGCTCCACGTATGGGACAATCAAAGGTCATTTGGGTTTTCTGGACCAGGGACACGTTGCCTGGCTTCCTCCATTTCTGGTTCATTCCCTTGTGATCTGCATTTCGTTGGAGTCCAGGCTTCTCTGGTGTCCTGAGCGTGCTCTGTCAGAAACAGAGAGGACCATGGTTGACCCTTTCTACGAATGTCAGAAGTTACTGAATAACAAACTCACGATGTGCAGAAGTCTCGCTGATGGCATTTCATCAGCTGGTCCCACTTTCCTCCATCGCCGTGGCTGAGGAAAGCATAATTCTCTCTCGTTCCAGTCTTAATTACCGGCATTGACACTGTGTGTGTGTGGGGGGGGGGGGTATAGTTCTAAGTTAAAGAATAGCCACTACCTAGGCTAAAGAGATCCCAGCAAGCCTGCATCCCCCTCACCTCTCCCTCCTCCTTTAAGTCAGAGGCCAAGAAAGAACAAAGATTGAAGGGGGAGGAGGTGAGGAGGCAGGGAGTGGGACTTCAGAGCAGAGGGTGTCAGCCATTTAAATCTAGTTGGAACTCTTGGAAGTCAAAGCTCCGAAGGAGTTTCCAAGTGGCCTGAGCTAGAAGCTGATAAGGACACAAAGGGAACTGGGGTGGGGGTGGAGGGGCAAGATAAAGCACCGGGCTGGAGAGAGCCCCCCCCCGGGGGGGGGGCGGGCGGATACTATTGAATGCTACCACCCCAGAGCCGGGCTGCCAGTCAGAGTGGAGCTGAGCCTCAGGAGTGAGGTCAGGACCAGTCCAGAAGGGTGGACAGGTGGACAGATGGACAGACAGACAGACAGCAGTTTAAGTAGGCTGTGTCAATAGCGGGGAGCCAGCTGAGCTGAAGCCCCCGAAACAGTCAGGAATTGTGCCAGTCCACAATATTAGAGGTCAGGTGACAGGTGAGTGGGGCCATAGCATGGCAGTGTTAGGGGCCCACCTCTCCGTGGGGTCCAGATGATGGGGTTCCACCACTTCCCCCATCCGCTGTGTGTTAAGTTCTCGGGCTTCATTGTCCTGCTGTGACTATGTCCGTGTTCTCGCCCGGTCCCGATTCACTTTGATAAGTGTGCGTGACAACATCCTTTTCACTTTTAGGAATACATTATTTATCAGTCTGTATCTCATGGACAGCAGCATTCGTACTCAACATGGAGTCAAAAACTGCTTGTAAAATAATGGCAAAAATCAGGGCAAGGCCCAGCCTGGAAAACAAATGTTGCTATAAAGCACTATGGAGCGATGGGACAGCGCACAGCCTGCTGTCGACATCCTGACTGAAGGAACTCCCAAGAGTTCAACTAGACTCTTAGATGGAAGCCACCTCACGCTCCAAAGACTCTCCCTGCTCTCTCCAGCTTTCCAGTCCTCCCATCTTACTCCTCGCTCCTGCTGGGGCCCCTAACTTAAAGAAAAGACCTAGGTGGCAAGACGGCTCCACACTGTACCAAGTCTGGCAACCTCATGAAAGAAGGAGAGAACTAACTCTGAAGGTTGTCCTCTGACTACACATATACATACATGTACACACACATAACACACATATGCATACATCTATACACATCATAACATACGTAACACATATACATACATCTACACACATAATCACACACATAACACACATATACATACATCTACACACATCATAACATACGTAACACACATATACATATACACGTAAACACATACACATACATGCGCACACTATACATATACATAGATATGTATGTTTAAAATTGGGAATTAAAGGGGAGCCATCCTTCAAGAAGATGTGTCCCTAAGTATTTCCTCAGCTCCAGACCGTACCTCACCTTCTCAGGGCAACCAGTCTCTGGGGGACCCCAGTTGGGGTCCCCTTCCACTGCTGACTTGATGGGCATCTCTGGGTCTCTCTGGCCCCTTCAGCACTACCCTGTGCTGTGTCCGGTTCTCAGGAGTGGACACCTGTGGCCTATGAGGGCCAGAAGCTTCATTCTCATCAGAAACCACGCCTCAACCCCAGATTTACCCACAGCAAATTTCTAGAACAAAACACAAAGCAGGCATCCTACCAGCAAGACAACACACCAGGGCAATTCTCAAGGTCACCCTGACTAACAGCTATCCCTGAAGTCACAGAGGACTCATCCCAGAAAGATGCGGACCCAGGATAGTGCTCCCTGGAGCGGGCTCTGGCAGGGGAGCTGTGCTGTATTTCATGACCTTCAGCAATCCTCTTCCTACCAGCAAATGAGCTCTGACCCTCCAGCCCTGACCCTTTGGCCCCCAGCTGTGAGGGTAGACAGCGGACTCTGAAACCCCAGCCAGTCTAACACTAACTGAAACTAACTCACACGCCCTTTACCAGCTCCTGGCTGAGCTAAAATTATGGCTGCTGGCTTGGCTTATGAACCCTTTGGCCACAGCCACCACCGGCTCCAAGTCTCTTCCCTTGGTGGCTTCTCTCCAGGGTGCCCAGGGCTCCTTGCTTTTTGCTCTCCAGTTCTTTCTAACTCAGGGCAGCCCCCACGTCACCCTGCAACAATATCTTCCCAGTATGCCCTCTGGTGGGTCAGTGTCATCCCGCAGCATCTGAAGTCTGCAGACCCAACAGGGAGGGAGGAGCCTAGCAGGAAGAGGGGAAAGGGGAGCTGGGGGAGAAGCGAGTTATCAAAAGAATAGTGTCAGTGAGCCCCCCTTCTGGGGCAGCAAGAGAATGGTACATGAAGTTTAGGGATGGTGTGGGGACTCTATTCAACCCCTTCTTCCACCCACATCAACATACCCTGTGACTGCCGGCTCCTCCCATTATGCTTGCACCCACAGCGTGGGGGGCAGCAGCAGAGTCCACCTGCAGTCTGGCTCTGCTCGGCCACTCCAGCTGTTCGGAGACAATTCCTAGCTGGCTGCTCTGCCAGTCGTGACTGGACAGGTGGAGAGGGGCAGCCTAAGTGAGCCCAAGAGGGGAGTCCCTGTGCTTCTGAGTAGAGACGGGTTCGCAGAGAGCAGAATGAGGTAGGTGATGGGAACATGACTGGGCCTGGTCAGACACACACACATGCACATGTGCACGTGTACACACAGACACACACACGCCCATGAACATGGGTACTTAACTGTCATTCATTTCCCCATTCCGAATTCATCCCAGGCTCCTCTGACAAGCTGTCTTGATTGACCAGATAGAACTGGAAAACACCAGGTTGACCTAGCACGGCCCCCCTGGTTACCGCTTCCCCGTTCCCCTGTGGTCCCAGGAGCCCCTGGGGTAGGTCAAACTCGTGTGATCATGATATCAAAAGCAATCCACCTGTCCTAAGCCTCCGCGTATCGATCTCGGGGCCTCTGCATATCGGGGACACTGATGTGTCTGTTTCCCCTGCGTCATCTCGCATAACTCTGCACTGGCAGGAAATTGAGGTCTCAAAAGGATAAGCCACCCGCCCCCCTAGTAGCAGCCAGGAAGTGCAGAGGACTGACCCAACACTCAACCCTCTGGCACTCAGGTCTGAATTCACAAGCCCTTACCAGAAACACCTGTGTCCACCTTCACCTGGCACCTGCAGAAAACTCCACACTGGGGAGGGAGGTCGGCGAGAGGTCAAACGGGCTGCTCTTCATTCAGCAGGGCACCTTGTGAAGAGCCAAGACACAGCACAGGCTCTTCCTAAAAGCCACGCATACAGCAAGGGTGAGAGGAGAGAACCCCAAAGCCTGGGCAGTGCCAGCTGTGTTGGCACATGCCTGTAAGGCAAAAGTGATCTGCAGTTCAAGGCCAGCCTGGACTGCGTGCTGAGACCCTGACTCCAAACTAACAAAACACAACACCCTGGGTGGTGGACTAACACGGGGATAGGTAGCCAGTGCCAAGTCAGGATGGTGAGAACCGGGACCAGGGGACTGCAGAGACTCCTAGGGTCAGGCAGACAGGCCAGTGAGACTTAGGCTTCAGGCCAGGGCTTCTTGGGAACTTCAAGAGGGCTTTGTCCCAGGATTCTCCACTGAAATTCTGGCCCCAAAAGGCCCTTCATTCTTTCTGACTAGAGCTTACAACATTCCAGAAAATTCCACCGTATATTTAAGCACACACCCTAGCCAAGGATCACTAAGGGAAGGTCAAAAAGAATCTTCACCCTTAGGACTCACTGGAGCTCTCGAGTCTCCCCTGTATTCCCTGGGGAAGGGGGACGCAAAGAAAAGTGGTTCCCCATTCCTGCAGTGTGAAAGAATGCGGGAGGTAGGACTCAAGGACCACCTCCTGAGCCAGGCAGACCTCCTGGGTTTGCATATTTATCCACAGTGTTAGTTCTCTTCAGCCTGCCACGCAGAGCAGCAGAGCAGATTACATCAGCACCCCAGAGCCTGGGCCAAGACGCCCCCTCCCTCCTCTACTGTGACTGGGTGTCACCCACTCCCAAGAGAAAATGGTGTACACACGGCAGATTAATAAAGGCCTGGAGACAAAAAAAAAAAGTGAAATGTGAGGGGGGACGTTAAGTGAAAGATTTGTTGGCAATACAATAAAGGAGGTTTTTGTTTGTTTTGAGACAGTCTGACTGGGGATCCCTGGCTGCCTGGAATTCACCATGTGGACTAGAGCGGCCTCAAACTCACAGAGATCCACCTGCTGGGATTAAAAGCATGTGCGGACACTCTAGTAAAAGATTGGAGTTTTTACGGAGTCTAATGGGCTATCTGGGGGCGGGGGGCGACGGGTAAAGGAGAAAGAGTGGGGGACCCAGAGCCTTCCTAGGTGATCTAGGCTGACTAGAGTCTGAGACAGGGAACCCCAGCCTCCTCCTAACATCATCTCTTGAGATGGCCGACAGGCCTAAGCGAGCCTGGGAAGAAGAAAAGTCGACAGGGCAGAGAGAAGGAAGCATTAGGGAAAACAGCCTTTTCGGCCTCCCTCGACTCCACACACCCAGAACTACTCCAGAAGGAAGAGGCAAGGCCGCTGGGCGCCCGGTGGGCGTGAAGGTGGGCGGCGTCCGGCGTCCCCACGTGTCCTGGAGAGGAGAAGCAGGCGATCCGTGAAGGGCCAGCGGGGAAGTCACCGCCTTAGGATGTCGGCGATCCTCAAGGTTTCTGAGATTCCGTCTCTTCCCCTCGCGATCCTGCGGGGCGTGCCTCTGAAGTGACCTGGGCTGAGAGTCCCCACGGTGAGCCGGGGCGCGAAGGGTTAACGTACCTGGGCCGCCGCCCCTGCGGCCCCGCCTCCAGCCGGGAAAAGAAAGTCTCAACGGGGGCGCGGCCCGGCCCGGTCCCGCCGTCTCCAGCCACGGCGCCCAGAGCTGTGATCCGTGCGCTCTGCTCAGCCATCCTGGACCGGGCGGCCATGTCTATGTGGTGAGTCGGGGTCTATGTCGGGCGCTGGGCACCTCCGGGCTTCTCCTTCTCCCAGGACCACAGACCGCAAGGGATGCACGCTGGAAGTCGTGGGGCAGACATCAGTTGCCCGGGGCAGCGCGGGTGGCGGGAGATGCGGAGCGGGACGCGGCGCCGGAGCGGCAGGTGGGATGTGGGAGTTGCGGGGCGCACGCTCGGCTCCCCGGCCACGGCTCGGGCAGCCGGTATGCTACCTCTCTAGGCCCCGGGACCCCATCAAGAGTTGCCCTCCGGGGACTCCTTCGGGCGTTCTTCCCTCCTGCGGCCTCTCCTCCGGACGTCTTAAGCCCTCTCCCTTCCCGGCTTTGCTCTTACGCAGTGGGCTGGTGCGTTCCTGCAAGCAAGGGGCCTCGCCACCGCCGTCCGGGACTGGTCCTTACTCGGACTCCGGAATTGGGGCTTCTTTAGAACTCCGAGGGCTGGAGTACTGGGTCCGGGATCCTCTGCTCTGGTTCCCAGAAGGGTTCAGTCTTGGCTCTCATCACCCAGCAGGGTATCTCAAGTGATTTCTTTCTCCATCCAACCTGGTGGCCAGGAAGTCTTGGAGCCTTTGGAAAAAATCTCATAGTATGGAGGTGGGGTGGCTTAATCTTCACTCACCCTGCGCCCCCGCGAGAGTAAAACCCGGGGGGAGGGGGTATCTCTACCTGCTTCATGGCTCTCTGGCTCCTGTACCTCCTGCCACGGAGGTGAGAGCCATCTCCCTGCTGCTCCACCCCTGGAATGTTCTTTCCCCCAGTGTGAGCTAAGGAGGGAAGTTCTAGGGGAACGGGGCCATGCCTCTGAAAAAGGTGTGGTGGGGTTACCTGGGCAGGGAGGGTCCCTGGGGAGTGGGTTTCCCTCCCAGGGATGAAGGGCTGGGCATCTCATTGCCCCTTGTGGGATATTTAGATGGGGGTAAGGGGTCATAATGGCCGTAAGAGTGGCTCGTTTCTGTTGAATCGGCTGTGTTGGGGGATACTAAACCAAAACCCACACTCAGCTGTGCTCCACAAGGGAACTCCCCAAAAACTGCAATGAAGGCGCTTGCACTGACTTTTCCCATTTACATTGACTGGTTCAAAGTGATATGCTGTCCACACACCTAGGTCTGAACTAGAAATGAAAACCGGGGCATGGGCAGAGGTTTCTCTTCCTGGTAAAATGACAGCATTTCCCTTAGTGCAAGCCTGGTATTTTATCTTGTGTTCTGTCCCATTTTGAGTGGGAAACCAGTATCTTAGAGGAGTTAAATAAACCCCTTCCCAAAGTCATTGACTTTGGAACCCCAGTAGCTGTTTCTCGGTGCTTCTTGAGTTGGGAAGTTATCATGAGGAAGGAATCAGAATCCTCTGACCTTCCAGGAAGTGGAGTCCACTGGCCCATCTGTGGCCACCTAATCCTCTGGAGTGCCAGCTCACCCTCTTCTCTACTGCTCCCCCTAGGAAGAAAACCCTCTACAGGAGCGTGTGCCTGGCTCTGGCCCTCCTATTGGCTATCACCGTATTCCAGCGCAGTGTGACCCCTGGCCAGTTTCTTGAGGATCCTCTCCCACCCACACCGGAGCCACCCAAAACTGGAAATGGGGTCAATTCCAACAGCTTCTGGAAGAGCTCAAAGGATACAGCGGCTCCCTCCCCCGTAGCCCCTCGGGGACCCCAAACCTGGGATGTGATTAGCTCTAACTGTTCCGCCAATGACAACCTGACCCATCAGCCCTGGTTCCAGGGTCTCGAGCCGCACTTCCGGCAGTTTCTGGCCTATCGCCACTGCCGCTTTTTCCCCCTGTTGCTGAACCACCCGGAGAAGTGCAAAGGCGATGTCTACCTGTTGGTGGTCATCAAGTCAGTCATCACGCAGCATGACCGCCGGGAGGTCATCCGTCAGACCTGGGGTCGGGAGTCCGAGTCAGCAGGTCCGGGCAGGGGTGCTGTGCGTACCCTCTTCCTGCTGGGCACAGCCTCCAAGCAAGAGGAGCGGACCCACTATCAGCAGCTGCTGGCCTATGAGGACCGTCTCTACGGAGACATTTTACAGTGGGACTTCCTTGACAGCTTCTTCAACCTGACCCTCAAGGAGATCCATTTCCTTAAGTGGCTTGACATTTATTGTCCCAATGTCCCCTTCGTCTTCAAAGGGGACGATGACGTCTTCGTCAACCCCACCAACCTGCTCGAGTTTCTGTCTGACCGCCAGCCCCAGGAAAACCTATTTGTCGGCGATGTCCTGAAGCATGCTCGGCCCATCCGCAGAAAAGAGAACAAATATTACATCCCCACCGTCATGTACAGCAAGGCCACCTACCCGCCCTATGCTGGCGGAGGGGGTTTCCTCATGTCTGGCGTTCTGGCTCGGCATCTCCACCATGCCTGTGACGCGGTGGAGCTCTTCCCGATTGATGACGTCTTCCTGGGCATGTGTCTGGAGGTGCTGGGGGTGCAGCCGACCGGCCACGAGGGCTTCAAGACCTTTGGCATCTCTCGGGTCCGAAGCAGCCGGATGAACAAGGAGCCCTGCTTCTACCGTGCCATGATTGTGGTGCACAAGCTGCTACCTCCCGAGCTGCTGGCCATGTGGGACCTGGTGCACAGCAATCTCACCTGTTCCCTCAAGTTCCAGGTGCTCTGATCTGGCTGGGATGCCAGCACATTTGCCCTCAAGTCCTTGGGGGTCCTGGGGCTGGAGCTACAGTACATGGCATAGTCTTTGGTCCCGTGTGGGAGAGGTGAAGGGTCTGGGCCTTCTGTGCCCCTGGGTGTGGTGTGGTACGGAGAGCCAGAGAGGAACTTCCTTGACCGAAGGTCATCTGAGGACCTGGATCCCTCCTAGCCTAGGCCTGTAGCCTGGCCCCTCTATCCTGGTAGGAGACCCTGGTGGCCTCTGCAGGGACATTTGCTCAGGTACCTGGGTTAGGCCTGGCCCCCGTGGGTCTGTGGCTGCCTCTTGTCATCACAGGGAAGTCTCTTCCTGTGAAGTACCCCAGCTCTCTGGGGGCCGGGCAGCATCTGTGGGAGCTCCACCCTGTGCTGGTCCACAGGTGTCCCCTGGTCCACACCCCTGGGTCTCCCTTTCAGCACAGCCCCAGGCTTGCCTGGAGTCTGCTCCAGATGTGACTCCTGGCTCTGTCTCCTGTCCAGAAGCCTGCCTGATTGGCCACTCTGACTACCTCAGCACGCCTCTAAACCTCAGTGTGGGCTCCAGCCCCACCCTCCACCCCGACCCGGGGCAAAAGAGCAGTGCTCCTGACCCCCCCAAGGCACAGTGATACCTGACCACAGCCCAAGCCAGGTCTCACCCTTGCACCTCACGATACTGACTTCCTGGCCAGAAACTGGCCTGTTTGGCCCTACACGTTGACATTCTTCTATTACTGTGAAGTTGTATTTATGAGGAATTGGAAGGAGATCATTCCAGGCCTTGGGAGGTGGTAGACCCCCCCCCCCAATTTCTTTCTACACTCCCCTTCAGCAGTCTTGTTCACCGCCTACACCTTTACCATTTACCCCTTGTCTTTCTGTCCCACTCTGAGCTCTCCCCACTGACGGCCCCTGCTTGTCTGGGGCCTACACAGATCCTGTGAAAGATTGCCACCTCCCACCTCGGACTGGGGTTACCTGGGAAAGATGGAGGCATCATTAGTTTCTCAATAAAACTGGACTGGTTGCTGAAGGTGTCTGAGCTAGTTGGTTCCTTGGTCTTGGCTAAAAGGTGTTTAAGACCTCTAGAGGGACCCTAGAGGAAGGGGGGCTGCTGATGAGGGAAGCCTGCACTCTTCAGGTGACCACGTGGATGGCAGAGGCCTTGGTGTAGGTTTAGATTTGCCAAGGTCAAGGCAAGAGCCCAGGCCCAAGGCTAGTGTTCTAGTGACCTTAGGCAGGGTATGCAGAGCCTAGTAGGCTTCCTGATTTCCTGTGCAGTCAGCCTGGAGGCATTGGGACTGCCACATGCAGGACCTTTGCCCAAGCTGCTGCTTCCAGAGGAGGGAGGACAGCTACTTCCAGGACAGCATCTCCTCAGAGAGTAGTAGTGAGCAGCTCAGGGGGAGCCACCATAGGCCCAGCTACCCAGACCCAAGGCTTAGGGACAACAAGGACAGGGCTGCACCATTCCTCTCTAGCAAGGGTCTTCCCAAGCCTCCCTTTGTCGACTGCAAAAAAAGAATCAGATGTGCAGAGCTCATCGCAAAGTGCATGCCCTGGTTCCCAGAAGTTAAGATTGTGACATTGTGGAACCGGGGCATGCAGGAGGCCCACCTCTTTCAAAGGTCACAGACACCCACTGCCCCCAGAACAGCAGCAGAGAGACAATGGGAGACAGAAGGGCCAGGTGGAGGCTCAGGGGTTATACGTAGCCACCTCCAAGGACCAGGCAGAGGCAGGGTTCAATCAGAGGGCGAGGGAGGGAAGTGGATGGTTGTTTATTCAGCTAGGTGCCAAGCAGGCCTGAATCTCCAGCCTTGAGGGTTTTAGGAAAAAGTCTGGAGTTGACCCTGAGAATGGGGCAACAGAGATCAGTAGTTCTGAGGCCCCTGCACATTGGCTTACTTTGTCCTGGGAACTGGGAACACTTTTAAGTGTCAGTAGCCGCCCTACACCCCCCACCCAACCCCCCACCTCCCGGGTCTTGAGTGCTTCTGACCCTTGCTCAACCTCAGACAGGGTGTGAGGCTTTGCTTCTGGCTATGCTTCCTCACTTGGGCCCAGGGCTGGGCAGGCAGGTGGGGGGCCGCATTTGGAGAGCCAGAAGGAAGGCCTAGGAACCCCTAAGGGGGTGGGGAGGGATGCTCACATTCCCCAACCCCCAGCAATAACGCTCAGTGAGCCTTGTATCTGGTAGACTGGAATTTGGAGGAGGCTCTGCTGGTAGATAAGGAAGAAGTGCCCTGCTGAGTTTGTTAACCAATCCCCATTCTAGGGTCCAAAAGTGATGGAAACAGCAGACCCAGGGTTATACAGGCCAGACTCAGGCATCCACCAAAGCTCCAACCAAGAGCAGGTTAGGCCAGTGGGGCGGGACAGAATGGAGCTACTTCTCTGAGAAAACCCCTCCATCAGCTCCCAACCTGCTTATCTGATAGAAGGAAGGATTCAGAACCAGAACAGGTATTGTCCAGTCTTGACTGGTCAGTGTCCAGTCCTGCAGGCAAGAGTAAGAGATTTTAGAAAGAATCCGGTCCCAACTGGTCAGGGGCTGAGCAGAGAGAGGCTCGTGGGGCTCACTGATTAGTTCTGACTCTCAGAGACAGGCGTAGTCTCTGGAGACAGCCTTTACCCTACATCTGAGAGAGAAAGGTTGTGTTTCTTAGCTCGAGGCTATGTGTAGCCCCTGGGTCGCTGTTTGAATCTGCTGAGAGCACCAACCAAACAGGATCCTCCCGGCAGCCGCATCTGGGTCTCTCTCTCTCACTCTCTCTTTCTCTCTCTTCTCTTCTCTTCTCCTCTCCTCTCCTCTCCTCTCTTCTCTCTCTCTCTCTCCCTCTCTCTCTGCCCCATCTGTCTGTCTCGTTAGCGTGCTCTCCGCAGGCTCTGAATTATAAAACACATCAAATGGATGAAGATCCAAATCCCGCTACACCAAACCAGATAGGAATATAGCCCAACCCTGTATTCTGAGATGCTCGCAATGCCCAGCCTCCTACAGCCCCTTCAGCCATTCTGCTCAGTTGCCCTTGACTTATTTTTTTTTTTTTTTCACTTTGCCTAGTAAGTCTCCATCCAGGTTGCCTCTAAAGACACCTTTATTGCTGGCCATTCGGGGAAACAGGCATAAAGATAAAGGTTATTCTGGAAGACTCAGGCCTTTTCACTAAACCCTTGTTTCCCTAGTCGAGGAGGCATGACCCATCACCAAGGTTGCATAACAAAAGGCAAGAAAAGTCTGACAGGTTTAATTAAAGGGTCCTTCCCCTGAAAGCCTCAGGTACCCCAGGCTGGATTTGAACTCCCTGGATTAGCTACTTGCCAACGGCTGGGGTTGCAGGTGTAAAGTCAGGACTGATGGAGGCCGTGTGGAAATCAAGGGAATCAGACAGGCACCTCCTGAAGCAGAATTGTCTTTAGTCAAGAGCAGCTGGAGGGCTACAGTCTCTTCAAGGGAGGGAGACTGTGTGGATGTGGGTGGCCTGGGGGTCTTGGGGTTTTATGGGATGTGGAAAGGTGAGAACTGGGCTGGAGGAGGACAGTTCCTCCCCCCCCCCCCCCCCCCCCCCCCCCCCCCCGCAGTCTGGAAGTGGTGGGTACCAGCCCGTTGGCCTGTGGCTTTCCTTACCAGAAGCTTCCACAGGTGTTAGTCAACTCTCCGTCCAAGTTTCTCAATCACCCTGAGGCTTTTAGATAATTATCCCTTTAACAGGGCCGTGCTTACCACGCCAAGTTTGTCCGGTGCTGAGGACTGAACCCAGGACTTCCTGCGTGCTTAGGCAAGCCCTCTACCGACTGAGAGGGGAGACGGAGCAAGGAACAGCTCAGACTCCTCCTAACCTACCTGGTTAGCACTCCTAGTCCCAGCCAGGCACAGGTTAGGACCCCCCCCCCCCAAACAGAAGGGAACAGAGTGACCTTTCTAGCCTTTATGGTTTACTTCAGGGAAAGAGGGCTCTACCTTCCATGTCCTTTAGTTCAGCGTGACAAAGGACCAGTGTTTACTACCTTTTTCTGGGTGGACATTAGCAATAATAATTATGGAGCCCCAGTCAGTATGCCCGTTGCTAGGAATATTTGGCATGTATAAGTTATATGCCTTTGACTTTAGTAAATAGGTTTACATTTCTATGTAAATTCTTTTATGTACCCTTGTCGGGCATCCAAGTGCCCTCTTGGACCTTACTCCCAAATGTCCTCTGCAAAGTCAATTTCAGCTGTTCGCCATCGCTCCACACAGGGGCGCTGCTGAGCGGGACCTGCGCGGTACGGGAGCTTCTCAGGCCACACAGGCTACAGTGAAGCCTACGCTTCAGGCATTAAAGTATCCACCTCTTTCACACTTATCGCAATCATCCCCTGCCAAAGAGCAGTTGGATGCTGAGGACCAGGATCCAGGGGTTTCTGGATTAACTGTGTAAACTCCTTCATAAATAGCAACTTTCAGGCTTTTGATGACAGTAGATTTTAGCCAGTCCCCAGACTGATTTGGGACAGCAATAGGTGGGGGAGGGGGGGAGGGTTTCCTTACCAAGGACAGAAGGCCTCAACAGCAAAAAGTTCCTGTCCTCAGCTAACAGCTCGGTATTCAAAGGGAACTTGAAAGGGGGCAAAAGGCCGCCCCACGGTAGCCCAGAGCCGGGCTGCCTCCTCTGGCATATTTGCATAACTAAAGGAGACCACTTAAGGAATCCTACCCTTTACAAAGGAAACCTGTTCCTAGGTGTAGCACCGGGGAGTAGGGAGAAGCTTCTGGAATTCCGTTCAACACTATATTGAAAGGAAGAAATGGAGGTCTCAGAAGAATCCCACAGCTATTGTGTGACAGGGATTGCCTGGAACCCTATGCTCCCAACCCCCACTCCAGATCTTCTCCCCCAACATTCGTCCCCACTGTTTCCCTCACAGATGCTTAGTGGTAAATGTGCTTGCTTCTGTGTGAAAGCCTACAGATTACCAAAACCTGTTATGTCCAATGATTCTCTCTGGAGAATCTCAGAAGCATGGAACCTTAGGGGGAGGGGGAATCGGATAATTATTTAAATATCGTGATGCTTTTCTGTTCCCATGAATCCCTGGCCCAGTCTGAAATGTCTGCACCAAGCCACATTTACTGTCCGGAGCCTCTTTCCACGATTAAAAAAAATGCTATTACGTTTGTTTGTTTATTTATGGGGCGGAGCGTGCGTGTGCCGAGATCGGAGGACAGCTTGCGGGAACATGTTCTGGCCTTCCAGTAGGTGGGATCTGGGGACAGGACTCCTGTGTCAGGCTTGGTGGCAAGCACCTTCCCATGCTCTGTCATCTGGCTGGCCCCATTTTCTAAGCTGATGACTGTGCAAACTGCCAGTGTGGGGAGCACTTAGGTTGATTTCTCCCTCCTGTGGAAAAACCAGTTTTCCTCCGTTTGCAATTCAATTCTTTAGCTCTGCAAATGTGTGCTGTTGAATGGCTCCTTTGGCTGGTCACCGCGTCTGCCTTGTTCCCCTTGTACCAAGTGAGGAAAGTCACTAATACACGCTCATTTCTGTGTCTGCATGAAAGAAATGAATTTACCTTCCCGCGGTGACTAAACTGTTTTCTTATTTCAACAAAACGCTGCAACTTTTGTATCTGTTTCTGATACAAAACTGGAAGTGTGGGAAGATAGGCGACAGTTCGTTCTTAAGTAGGCAGCTGGTTAGAGAGATAGGTCCGAGATGTGGCAGAACTGACCTGAGCACTTCCGTTTTGTAGGGAGATGGGCCCTTGCACAAAAGAAACCCTGTAGCTAAAGCTTTTTTCCACTCCCAAAGGCCTCTGAGCTAACTCCCAGCCAGCAGGATAACTCCCTTCTCCGTTCCCCAGCCAACCACAGATAACCCAAAGGGTGGGCTTGGCTAAGCTAACTCCATCTCCCTCCCAACCGCAAGGCTGACTGCAGATAACCTATAGGTGGGCTTGGCCGGTTTTTAACGGTCCCCACCCCTGCAGTACTCAGTCAAGTCCCTGGAGGCCTTTAAAATGACCCAACGGACTAAGTTTATCTGTGCCTGGTCCAATTTAAAAGGAACCCACCCCGCTCCACACCCTATTAGAAAATATATTAACCCAGAGCTAGGCGTGGTGGGGCACCCTTGTAGTCCTAGTATTTGGGAAGCAGAGACAGGTTTAGCTCTGTGGTTTCAAAAAACCAATCTGGAGCCGGGTGGTGGCAGGTGGATCTCTGTGAGTTCGAGGCCAGCCTGGCACACAAGAGCTAGTTCCAGGACAGGCAACAAAGCTACAGAGTAACCCTGTCTTGAAAAAAAAAAAAACTGGTCTACATAGTGAGCTCCAGACCAGCCAAGGCTACATAGACCCTGTCTCAAAAAAGCAATATACAGAGAGATAAGGAAACTTGACTACCTGGGAGCAAATTGTGCTTCTCTGACACCCATCCCCACTCCCCTTGTTAGTTACAGGGTTCTGCCTCTGCAACAAACATTGCGGGGTGGACTTCAACTTTCTCGTCCTGTAATTCTTTACCTGACAGAGCAACGTCCTCGAGACAGAAGAGCTACAGAGCAACATAAACTTGGAAGTAAATTTTACATTCACTATAATCCCTTCAAAGTCAGGCAAGGCCTATATTTAGTCTCTTAGATGTGGCCCGAGACCCCCTAGGAGCTTGGAGAAAATACTGGACCAGGCCTTAAACCCGGAAGATTCAAAAGGAACTGGAAGGTTAGGAGTGGGCCCGACGGTAACCGAAGGCCTCAAGGCTACCAGGAATCTAGTGCCTGCAGCATCCTGGCAGCACCGAGGGGCAGAGATTTGCTGACCCTGCAGAACAGAAGGGGACTATCTCGAATCATCTGGAGTTCCCCGGCACGGCCCAACCTACTGGAATACCCGGAATTCCTTCCCGGTCCTGAGCTCTGCAGGCCTGGCGCCTAAGTCACCCACCGCAGAAGGGAGCCCCAGATCTGAGACCCTGCATGGGACAGGTGGAAGGCCCTGAGCGTCTGCTGCCTAGGATCCCGGAGAGGAGCCGGGTCGCGGCCGTGTGTGCGCGTTCCGAGCGATTGATTGTGCTGGGCACCAGTGGTGTGGGTGGCGAGGACGCGCGATGGTCCGCATATCCCTGGGCAAGCTGGGGGCGGAGTTCCCCACGAGAACCAAGGAGCAAGGGGTAGCAGGCTTCCCTGACCCCAGTAGACCGAGAAAAGGCAGGGAGCGCCCCCTGCTGACCGCCGGGACAACTGGCGCTAGAAAGCTGAGGACACTTTGGGCCATTCATTAGTATATGCAATCTAGAATTTAGCATCATTTGAACCCCTAAATTATTAGTGTCTCAGTAAAGCATTGTGTGCTTCAGTATTGGCTTCACACCAGTAGGTAACGGGAATTTACCTCCGACAATGGAAATGGAGGGTTCTTACTCTTTGCATAAATAAGGTCTCTCTTGTACCCAGTTTGTAAAGCAAAAGCTCGGGCTCCATCCAGTAGTTCCGGCAAGGCTCTGCCACCTGCCCCAACATACAGGTTAAGAGTTATGGTGAAAAAAAAATAAAAAATAAAAAACCAAAAAAAACCCAAGAGTTATGGTGAAGCCGGGTGGTGGTGGCACACGCCTTTAATCCCAGAACTCCGGAGGCAAAGGCAGGCGGATCTCTGTAAGTTCGAGGCTAGCCTGGTCTACAAGAGCTAGTTCCAGGGCAAGCTCCAAAATGACAGAGAAATCCTGTCTCAAAAAAAAAAAAAAAAAGTTATGGTGAAGGTGGGGGTGGCGGCTCAAGCCTGGAATCCTAGCACTTGGAAGACTGGGGAGGAGGATCCCACACAAGTTAGAGGCCAGCCTGAGCTACAGAAGAACAGATTTATTCAATGTGGCCTCATTGGGAAGAATAAACAAAAAGGTCCAGCGAGTATTGGCATGAGATTTAGGTTTAAAAAGAAAAAAAGCTGGGAGAGAGATGGCAGAAGGCGTTCCAGTTAAGCAGACCTGGTCAGCCTGTGGTCTGGCTGGACGCTGTCTCAGTTCTGGTTGTAAAAGGTGGTCCTAGACTCTGTCATGGCTTGAGGGGTTCAGTCTGGGTCCTAGACTTCTGCCCCGGGTTGCAGTCTGCCCTCCCAGCTAATCAGCCTTGTCTCAGGGCTGGTTTATTTTTACAAGTTATGTTCTTCCGGGAGAGTTTAGGGTAATTATCTTTGTGTTTCAGCCAAAGGAAACACACACAAAAGGAAGGCAGAGATGCCAGGTCCCCTCCTGCTTTAGTTACCTTGTGGAACCAAATCAGAAGGCCTCACCCAGGGGAGGAGGCGGACAGCGTTCTTAGGAGCCAGGGAGCTGAGTTCGCTGTACTCCCTCAGACTCCCAGGTCCTGTGAGGTCAGAACGGAGACCTTGGATGTTAGAGAATTGTGTGCTGTTGCAGTTGTATAGGGTTGCATACGGAAGGCAAACGTTGCAGTGCTTAAATTGGATTAGATTATCTTTATTCACAGATGTAAATATACATCAAAGACCGAAATAATGCAATTAAGAAAATGAAATATGCTAGGCAGTGGTGGTGCAAAGCGTTAGTCCCCGCACTCAGAAGGCAGAAGCAGGGGGATACCTGAGTTCAAGGCCAACCTGATCTATAGAGCCAGTTCCAGGACGGCCAGGGCTACACAGAGAAACCCTATCACGAAGAAAAAAGAAAGAAAGAAAGAAAGAAAGAAAGAAAGAAAGAAAATGAGCTATATATATATCCTATGGATTAAAAGTGAATAGCATCATTCCTGGCTCATTTTGTGTCATTTTAAGAAATAGATTTTTTTTAAAAAAAACAATTTTTTAAGGTACTAGAGAGATGGCTCAGCACACTGGCTGCTCCTTTTTTGAGGGGGGGTTATTCAAGACAAGGTTTCTCTGTATAATTTTGGAGACTGTCCTAGAAATTGCTCTGTAGACCAGGTTAACCTCGAACACACAGAGATCCACCTGCCTCTGCCTCCTGAGTGCTGGGATTAAAGGCGTGCGCCACCGCCATCCTGCACACTGTTCTTGCAGAGGACCTGAGTTCAATTCCCAGCACGCACTTGAAACTCCAGTTCCAGGGTATATGGCGTCCTCTCTTGGCTTCTGGGGGCACTGTGCACACTGACAGGAAACATGCCTGTAAGTATACAATAAATTAAATCTTTTTTTAAATTATCAAATTCATGCAGCTTATTTTATGCGTGAATGTTTTGCCTGCTGTATGTATGTCCATCACTTGCATACTTCATTGCCTCAGAGGGCAGAAGAGGGCATCTCCTGGAACTGAAATTGTGGCTTCGGGAGCTGGGAATCAAAACTGGGTCCTCTATAAAAGCAACAAGTGTTCTTAAGCCCTAAACTCTCTCTAGCCCCTAAAGAAAGTTTTTAAAAGTTGTTGAGCATGGTGGTAGATACCTGTAATCCCAGCATTTAGATGGTAAAAATAGAAGCATCAGGAGTTCAAGGCCAGCCTCAGATACATAGTAATTTCAAGATCACTCTGGGGGTACTAGAGAGATAGCGCAGTGGTTAAGAGTACTGGGTGCTCTTCCAAGGCCCTGGGTTCAATACCCAGCATCCATAAAGTGGCTCATAGCTACCTGTAACTCCAGTCCCAGGGGATCCAATGCCCGCCTATGGCCTCTGCAAACACTGGCATACACAGACACACCTCTTGCTGGATGTGGCAACACAGCCTTTAATCCCAGCACTTGGGAAGCAGAGGCAGGTGGATTTCTGTGAGTTGGAGGCCAGCCTGGGCTACAGAGAGAGTTTCAGGACAGGGCTGTATAGTAAGATCACTTGAGTTTGGAACCTTCAGACCCACATCAAGCTGACATGTAGTAGATCTGTAATCCTAACTCTCCAACCAGAAAGAGAGCAGGGATGATGGAAATGAGGGACAGCTAGCCTGGCATTTAGGGCAGAGAAGCAAAGGCCTTCTTCAAACCAAAGGGAAGGTGAAGATTAACAGTCAAGGGTGTCCTCTGCTCTCCACACACACCCCATGGCACATACATGCCCATGTGTATACACACACACACCCCATGGCACATACATGCCCATGTGTATATACACACACACCCCATGGCACATACATGCCCATGTGTATATACACACACACACCATGGCACATACATGCCCATGTACACACACACACACACCATGGCACATACATGCCCATGTATACACACACACACAGCAACAAAACTGTGTCTGTATGTCACATAATGGTGATACTTTCTCTTTTGCACATAAAATCTTAGCATAGGGGCTGGAGAGATGGCTCAGAGGGTAAGAGCATTGCCTGCTCTTCCAAAGGCCCTGAGTTCAATTCCCAGCAACCACATGGTGGCTCACAACCATCTGTAATGAGGTCTGGTACCCTCTTCTGGCCTGCAGGCATACACGCAGAAAGAATATTGTATACATAATAAATAAATAAAAACATTTTAAAAAAATCTTAGCATACGTGCACATTTGATAGAAAGAAATCACCAAGTGCACCCAAGCTAGGACGTGGACAGGCCCAGCTCCACATCACAATACAGTAAACCAGAAATGACCCATAGAAGTGAACCAAATAGCAACGGCAATGACAGGCACCTAGTTTCCTTCTTAAATAACCTTGAGCCCAAAAGGAAATAAAAAATTATAATGACCAATTGTTTTGAAACCAGGAATACCATATGATTACATGTAAGGTGATAAGGCCAGTTTGCACCGTGCTATACTTTAGGCCCTTGGTCCTGAGTTTTTGGCTACAAAAGTTGTGAAATTTCACAGCTTTAAATACATTTAGTATTGTAAGATAAGACAATCCAAATAAGTAAACTAATCGCCCCAACATGTCAGAAAATGACAGCGTAAAGGCTAAGAAAAGAAATTCAATGTCCATTGAGTTCAGGCTATGGCCCGCCCTAAATTGTGGTGTAAAACAGTAAAATCTACATCGGGGGTGGGGCGAGGCCACAATGGGTAAAGCACTTGCTGTGCCAGTGTGGGGTTTGAGTTCGGATCCTGAAGCCACAGAAAGCTGGACACAACAGCGGGTTCGTAATCCCAGCATTCCTACCAGGTAGACCAGTGCCTCCATTTTACAGCAGCTTCAGGATGACTCGGGAGGACACGTGAGCAAGGTCACATCTTTGTCACCATCCGTGAAACACAGATCCATAAACAACTTACTCCGAAGTCAAAAGGTTGTCACTCTATACATTGATCAAAGCAAACTGGGATCATCAAGGGCACAGTAAAATCACACCAGGAAGAACTGGGAAGACACTTCAGCCCAGCACCCACAACCTTCTGCAACTCCAGTTCCAGGGGATCTTCTGACTGCCTCAGACGCCAAGCCTGCACGTGAGGCACTCACATGCACACGGGCAACACACACATGCACAGAATTAAATAATAAATACTTTAAAAAGTCATATCAGAGAAATCAGGCCAGAGAAGTTCCCAAACACAATAGACGGAAGAAGGAAGCAAGCCTGTCCCCGAGCCCCATTGAGAGGAGGGCACTCTAACTGGTGGAGAGAGCACCACAAATCTGCCATCTGATCACCTGGTGTCTGTATCAAGGGATGGAAAGGCAGAGAACTCCCAGGCTGTCCCAGCTTCGTCCCCTCTGGTGATTCAGCCAACTCCCATGGCTGTCTGTCCATCCACTTCACACACACACACACACACACACACACACACACACACACACTTCTCTCTGACCCTGATTCTACAGCTTCTGCCTCACTTCTGTGGCTCAGCTTCACCCCAAGGCTGGGCTCAAACCTGTGGCTTCTTGGTTTGATTCTGCCACTGTCTCCAGCGTCCTCCAGTCTGGTTCCTTGTCTAACTCCCACTGAGGTTCACATCCTGTCTACCAGCATCTACTTCTGCCTCTCAAAGGCCTGAGTGGTGCCTCTGCCCCGCATGGGTTTAACCCTTTGTCATCAGTCATTCTGTAAGACACACATAGAGAAAGATGCGCTGTGGCCTGCCGTGTGACGTGGGTTAGTAGTGGCAGCTGAGACTAGAGCAGGAGAGCCTGTGTTGGCCAGCAGGTGGCTATCAAGGAGACAGGACTGCTTGGCGATTGCAGCCTGCAGAACCAATGCAGCCTGTGAGTTCCAGGTCGCTGGACGTCGCCGACATTGTGGAAAGATGCAGATGTATCTGTTTCTGACACAGCACTTCTTGACAGGCTTTGTTTTTTGTCTTGTTTTGTTTGCTTCAGTGCCAGGGATCAAAAGCACAAACTCTTACATGCTGGGGAGTGTCGTGTCAAAAGTTAAGTCACAAAACGATGATGATGGTGGTGGTGGTGGCTGGAGATGACCCGGCTGGAGAGATCACTCAGCAGGTATGAGCACACACTGCTCTCCCAGGGGACCAGCCTCGCATTCCCAGCACCCACATCAGGCAACTCACAACCACCTGTAACTCCAGCTCCAGGGGGATATGACAGCTCTGGCCTCAGAGACACATATATGCAATTAAAATACAAAAATAATTGAGCTGGGTGAGAAGGCACACATCTTTAGTCCCAGCACTCAGGAGGCAGAGGCAGGTGGATTTATGTGAGTTCAAGGCCAGCCTGGTCTACAAAGTGAGTTCCAGGACAGCCAGGGTTACACAGAGAAACCCTGCCTCAATAACAACAGCAACAACAACAGCAACAATAGTATAAAAATTATGGCAATGGGGGCCTGGAGAGATGGCTCAACAATTAAGAGCACTGGCTGCTCTTCTAGAGGTCCTGAGTTCAATTCCCGGCACCTACATGTGGCTCACAACCATCTATAATAGGACCTGATGCCCTCTTCTGGCATGCAGGTAAACAGGCAGAACACTCATACATTAAAAAATACAAATAAAAAAATCATTGCAATGTTTAGACATTTAGCAAATGAGCATAAAAAAACAAATATAATTACCCCGAGGCTGAAGAGATGGCTCAGTGGTCCAGAATATGGATTGTTCTCACAGAGGACCTGAACTCCATTCCCAGCGCCTGCATCAGGCAGCTCACAACTGCTTGTAACTCCAGCTCCAGGGGATGCCTCTAACCTCAGGCACATGCTCATATACAGACATACACACATGCACACATAAATAATAGTGGAAATACATTTAAACTACTGTGTTGATGTAATAAGTCAGATGAGAATGCAAAATTATTTGAATCCAAACTCCTATGAAGATGTGGATAGACTTTTAAGTACTTATAGATGGATTCCAAACACAAACCTATGTGTTCCCTGGAGTCAGGATGGATTGGAAGAAGTCATCAAGTAACCATGGAGACAGCTTTGGAGAGTCTCCAGGGGCTTTGGGGCTTTAAAAATCTTTCCAATCCCCAAGAGTCAACTTGATCCAGTCTATGGCTGCTGTGAAAAAGAATCATACATGTTCATCCTCTCTTTCCCTCTCTCTGGAGAGAACCCAGGGCTTGTTCTAACTCAGTTCTGAAGTTTGTTATCATCCCAAGCCTGGCAAGGGATTTTGACTAACTGCCCTTGACTCTCACAAAGTGTAAAATGCTAAGCGCCCCCTATCTTCTTATCCTGGGTACTTGAT
Organism: Microtus oregoni; assembly: GCF_018167655.1. NCBI lineage: Eukaryota > Metazoa > Chordata > Mammalia > Rodentia > Cricetidae > Microtus > Microtus oregoni. Next base: position 10,428,410 of record NW_024543063.1, on the reverse strand, counting down.
TGATCACTGGTCCCCAAATTCTATTAATCAATATCTCCCCAACTCCACAGGCCGGAAAGGGCAAAATCAGCCGTCTCTTTTTAGAATGACCTCTGGGTGCCCATCCCCAGCTACTATGCAATCCTCAAGTCAGCATAAAGCACATTTTCATGCCAAGTGGTGGGAACAGCTCATGCCTTTAATCCCAGTACTGGGGAGGCAGAGTTTGAGGTCAGCCTGGTCTACAGAGTGAGTTCTAGGACATCCTGGGCTACACAGAGAAACCCTATCTCAAAAACTAAGCCAAGCCAAACAAAACAAACAAAACCCCACAGTTTTTGCCTCAAAGGGGAGTGAGTAAGAGCTAGTTTACTCCAGAGCCAAATATGAATAAGCCTGGGACAGAAACACAGACTCATTATAATCTATGTTTCACTGAGGCAGCAATTTCAGGAAGCTTTTCTAGAAATAGACAAGGCTGTAAGCCTACACACTTTTCAAATCCACCAATGGAAACAGCAGGTAGGTGGTCTCAGAGAAGTGGGGACTCTTATATAGCACATAAAGTTTACCTAATGGTGACCGGATATTAGCTCACTTATACAAGAGGTCAATAAGTGGCTATTAAGGGAGCCAAAAATAGCACTAAATAAATTACAGTTAGACTCTACACCTGCAATCTCCTGCCTCTGCACCGTCGTTGACATTCTAATCAATTAATCAAAAGCCAGTTGGGAGAACTCTTCTCAGCACCCACCATGGCTGAACCTCACTCACTGTCCTCTTGTTTCTGTCCCTGTCCTTGAAGCCAGGCCTCAGGAGGTTCCCTTGGGACAGCTGCAGCACCCTGCTGGGGCTGAGTCTACCACAAGAGCCTCCCCCCTATTCCCCAGCCTCTCCCCAGCACCCCCACATCTGCACCTGAGAGCGGCTCCTGTCTCCTAGCTGGGAAGTGGCTTCTGCACTAGTTGCTTGGGCCCTTGGGGAAATATGAATCTTCCCATTTTAACAGACATCTGTCTTCTGCTCAGGTTGTAGTCACTGCTTCACAGAGGCCCAGCTCTAAACCAGGTCAAACACATAAGAGCTTATTGTTTTGTTTTTCGAGACAGGGTTTCTCTGTATATCTCTGGCTATCCTGGAACTTGCTCTGTAGACCAGGCTGGCCTCAAACTCAGAGATCTGCCTGCCTCTGCCTCCTGAGTACTGGGATCAAAGGCATGTGCCACCACCGCCTGGTTAACATTTAAGAATTTTGAAGTTTCACCGAAACCTCTCAGACTTCAGCACGTCTGATTCAGGTATCTGTGTGGCTGACACTCAGTTGGTAGAGTGCTTGCCTAGCAAACGGGAAACCCAGTTTTTATGAATTAATTAGAATGTCAACGACAGTGCAAAGGTTGGAGATGGTCTAGAGTCTAACTGCAATTATTTAGTGCTATTTTTATCTCCCTTAATAGCCATTTATTGACCTCTTACATAAGTGAGCTAATATCCAGTCACAATTTTCAGTACTGTACAAGCCTTGGAAGGTAGATGAAGGAGAATTTAAGACCATCATTGACTACATAGAGTTCTAAACCAGTCTAAGCTAAAGACCCTACTTAAAAAAAAAATCCCAGACACCGGGCGGCGGAAGGCGGCCGGAACACCGGGCGGCGGAGGACGCCCAGCACAGCCGGCGGGGACCAACTGGGACAGGCTGGAACCAGCTGGGACCAGAGCGGCAGCAGAGGACACAGGCTGCTGGTGGTGGGAACCATCCCAGCAGCAGAAGCAGGCTGCAGGGACCGCGCGAAACACCAAGAACAGATCGCCCCACTACAATTAAACCAAAGAGGTAGGCATTCGGTTGGGGAGGTCCCTGGCAAAGGAGGAGCCCGGTCCTATTCTTGAAGACCCTTCTGAGGGGTGAGAGGGATCTTAGGGATCCCCCCCCCCCCCCCCCCCCCCCCCCCGGCAGGAACCAGGAAACAGAGCAAGGGCATTTTGTAAGAGGAGCCCCTGGCCAGCAGGGAAACCTGAACCAGTTTTAACAGACCCCTTAGATAGCATCAATAGGAGGAGATGGGCAGGCGTCAAGGAAAGAATTCACCCAATAATCTGAAAATCAGCATGAAAACACCAGAACCCAATGATCTTACAACAGAAGGTCTCCAACACCCTAACACAGAAGAAGTGGAAAAAATTGACTTTTTGAAAGCAGTAGAGTCCCTTAAACAACATGTGAAAAATGCCCTTATAGAAATGGATGAGAAGTATAACCAAAAATTTGAAGAAATGAGTAAATATGTACATAATACCCTGGGAAACCAAGAAAGAACGATCAAACAGGTAATGGAAACAGTTCAAGAATTGAAAACTGAAATGGAAGCAAGGAAGAAAACACAAACTGAGGACCAGCTGGATATGGAAAATCTAGGTCAACGAGCACAGCCTACAGAAACAAGCATAATCAATAGAATACAAGAAATAGAAGAAAGAATCTCAGATTCTGAGGACACCATAGTGAAAATAAACACTCTGATCAAAGAAAACTGCAAAGCCAACAAATTCTCATCACAAAACATTCAGGAATTATGGGACACAATAAAAAGACCAAATATAAGAATAATAGGAATAGAAGAAGGAGAAGAGTCACAGCTCAAAGGCCCAGAAAACATTTTGAACAAAATTATGGAAGAAAACTTTCCCAACTTAAAGAAAGATATTCCTTTGAATATTCAAGAAGCATACAGAACACCAAACAGACTGGATCAAAGGAAAACATCCCCTCGCCATATAATAATCAAAACACAAAATATACAGGTTAAAGAAAGAATATTAAGAGCTGCAAAGGAAAAAGGCCAAGTAACTTATAAAGGTAAACCGATCAGACTTACACCTGATTTCTCTATGGAAACAATGAAAGCCAGAAGGTCCTGGATAGAAGTACTGCAGAAGCTAAGAGACCATGGATGCAAGCCCAGACTACTATACCCAGCCAAGCTTTCGTTCACTATAAATGGAGAAACCAAGACATTCCAGGATAAGAACAAATTTAAGCAATACGTAGCCACGAATCCAGCCCTACAGAAAGTAATAGAAGGAAAACCGCAACCCAAGGAATCCAACATTGCCAACACTGCCTACAATAACTCAGGCATCTAGCGACCCTTCACTAGCACAACTCAAAGAAGGGAGACACACAAATTCTACTTCCAAAAACAACAAGAATATCCGGCATGAACAACCACTGGTCATTAATATCACTTAATATTAATGGTCTCAACTCACCTATAAAAAGGCACAGGCTAAGAGATTGGATACGAAAACAGGATCCAACATTCTGCTGTTTGCAAGAAACACATCTCAACCACAAAGACAGGCATCTACTCAGAGTAAAGGGTTGGGAAAAGGTCTTTCAAGCAAATGGTCCTAAGAAAAAAGCAGGTGTGGCCATATTAATTTCTAACAAAACTGACTTCAAACTAAAATCAATCAGAAGAGATCGAGATGGACACTTTATACTCATAACAGGAACAATTTGTCAGGATGATGTCTCAATCCTGAATATTTATGCCCCTAATATAAAAGCACCCATGTATGTAAAAGAAATATTACTAAAACTCAAGGCAGATATCAAACCACACACACTAGTAGTAGAAGACTTCAATTCACCTCTCTCAGCAATGGACAGGTCAATCAGACAGAAACCTAATAGAGAAGTAAGAGAACTACTGGAGGTAATGAAGCAAATGGACTTAACAGACATCTATAGAACATTCCACCCAAATAGGAAAGAATATACCTTCTTCTCTGCAGCCCATGGAACCTTCTCGAAAATTGACCACATACTCGGAAACAAAGGAAACCTCCACAGATACAAAAAAAATATCAGTGTCCACCTGCGTCTTATCAGATCACCACGGATTAAAGTTAGAATTCAACAACAATCCTACCTCCAGAAAGCCGACAAACTCATGGAAACTGAACAGTCAACTACTGAACCACACCTGGGTTAAGGAAGAAATCAAGAAGGAAATTAAAGTCTTCCTGGAATTCAATGAAAATAGAGAAACAACATACTCAAACCTATGGGACACTATGAAAGCAGTGCTAAGAGGAAAGTTCATAGCACTAAGTGCCCACTTAAAGAAAACAGAGAAAGCATACATCGGAGACTTAACAGCACACCTGAAAGCTTTAGAAAAAAAAGAAGCAGACACGCCCAGGAGGAGCAGAAGACTGGAAATAATCAAACTGAGGGCGGAAATCAACAAAATAGAAACGCAGAAAACAGTCCAAAGAATCAATGAAACAAAAAGTTGGTTCTTGGAGAAAATCAACAAGATCGACAAACCCCTATCCAAACTAATTAAACGACAGAGAGAGAACACGCAAATAAATAAGATCAGAAATGAAAAGGGGGACATAACCACAGACACAGAGGAAATTCAGAGACTCATTAGATCTTACTACAAAAGCCTGTATGCCGCAAAACTAGAAAATGCAAAAGAAATGGACATGTTTTTAGATAAGTGCCACATACCAAAGCTAAACCAAAACCAGGTGAACGATCTAAATAGACCTGTTAGTCGCAAAGAACTAGAAACCGTTATCAAAACTCTACCTTCCAAAAAAAGCCCAGGACCAGATGGTTTCAATGCAGAATTCTACCAGAACTTCCAAGAAGAGCTAATACCTATACTCCTTAATGTATTTCACAATATAGAAACAGAAGAGTCATTGCCAAATTCCTTTTATGAAGCTACAGTTACCCTGATACCAAAACCACACAAAGACCCAACCAAGAAAGAAAATTACAGGCCTATCTCACTCATGAATATCGACGCAAAAATTCTCAATAAAATACTGACAAACCGAATCCAAGAACACATTAGAAAAATTATCCATTATGATCAAGTAGGCTTCATCCCAGAGATGCAGGGCTGGTTCAACATACGCAAATCTATCAATGTAATCCAGCATATAAATCAACTGAAAGAAAAAAACCATATGATCATTTCATTAGATGCTGAAAAAGCATTTGACAAAATTCAACACCCCTTTATGATAAAAGTCTTGGAGAGATTAGGGATACAAGGGTCATACCTAAATATAATAAAAGCTATTTACAGCAAGCCGTCAGCTAACATTAAATTAAATGGAGAAAAACTCAAAGCCATCCCACTAAAATCAGGAACACGACAAGGATGTCCACTCTCTCCATAACCTCTTCAATATAGTGCTTGAAGTTCTAGCAATAGCAATAAGACAACATAAAGGGATCAAGGGGATTCGTATCGGAAAAGAAGAAGTTAAGCTCTCGTTATTTGCAGATGATATGATAGTATACATAAGCGACCCCAAAAACTCTACCAAAGAACTCCTACAGCTGATAAACACCTTTAGTAATGTGGCAGGATACAAGATCAACTCCAAAAAATCAGTGACCTTCCTATACACTAAGGATAAGGAAACAGAGAGGGAAATTAGAGAAGCATCACCTTTCACGATAGCCACAAATAGCATAAAATATCTTGGGGTAACTCTGACCAAGGATGTGAAAGATCTATTTGACAAGAACTTTAAGTCTTTGAAGAAAGAAATTGAAGAGGACACCAGAAAATGGAAAGATCTTCCTTGCTCCTGGATTGGGAGGATCAACATAGTAAAAATGGCAATTCTACCAAAAGCAATCTATAGATTCAATGCAATCCCCATCAAGATCCCATCAAAATTCTTCACAGATCTGGAGAAGACAATAATCAACTTTATATGGAAAAACAAAAAACCCAGGATAACCAAAACAATCTTATACAACAAAGGAGCGTCTGGAGGCATTACCATCCCTGACTTCAAACTCTACTACAGAGCTACAGTATTGAAAACAGCTTGGTATTGGCATAAAAACAGAGAAGTCGACCAATGGAATCGAATAGAAGACCCTGACATTAACCCACAAACCTATGAACACCTGATTTTTGATAAAGGAGCTAAAAGTATACAATGGAAAAAAGAGAGCATCTTCAACAAATTGTGCTGGCAAAACTGGATGTCAACCTGTAGAAGAATGAAAATAGATCCATATCTATCACCATGCACAAAACTCAAGTCCAAATGGATTAAAGACCTCAATATCAGTCTGAATACACTAAACCTGATAGAAGAGAAAGTGGGAAGTACTCTACAACACATGGGCACAGGAGACCACTTCTTACATACAACCCCAGCAGCACAGACATTAAGGACCTCATTGAATAAATGGGACCTCCTGAGACTGAGAAGCTTCTGTAAAGCAAAGGACACTGTCGCTAAGACACAAAGGCAACCCACTAACTGGGAGAAGATCTTCACCAACCCCGCAACTGACAAAGGTCTGATCTCCAAAATATATAAAGAACTCAAGAAACTAGACTGTAAAAGGCTAACCAACCCAATTATAAAATGGGGCATTGAGCTGAACAGAGAATTCTCAACAGAAGAACTTCAAATGGCCAAAAGACACTTAAGGTCATGCTCAACTTCCTTAGCGATCAGGGAAATGCAAATCAAGACAACTTTAAGATACCATCTTACACCTGTCAGAATGGCGAAAATCAAAAACACCAATGATAGCCTTTGTTGGAGAGGTTGTGGAGAAAGGGGTACACTCATCCATTGCTGGTGGGAATGCAAACTTGTGCAACCACTTTGGAAAGCAGTGTGGCGGTTTCTCAGGAAATTTGGGATCAACTTACCCCTGGACCCCGCAATACCACTCTTGGAAATATACCCAAGAGAGGCCTTATCATACAACAAAAGTATATGCTCTACTATGTTCATAGCAGCATTGTTTGTCATAGCCAGAACCTGGAAACAACCTAGATGCCCTTCAATGGAGGAATGGATGAAGAAAGTATGGAATATATACATATTAGAGTATTATTCAGCAGTAAGAAACAAGGACTTCTTGAATTTTGCATACAAATGGATGGAAATAGAAAACACTATCCTGAGTGAGGTAAGCCAGACACAAAAAGAGGAACATGGGATGTACTCGCTCATATTTGGTTTCTAGCCATAAACCAAGGACATTGAGCCTATAATTAGTGATCCTAGAGAAGCTAAATAAGGAGAACCCAAAGAAAAACATATAGGCATCCTCCTGAATATTAACCTTCAGCAAGCGATGAAAGGAGACAGAGACAGAGACCCACATTGGAGCACAGGACTGAATTCTCAAGGTCCAAATCAGGAGCAGAAGGAGAGAGAGCACGAGCAAGGAACTCAGGACCATGAGGGGTGCACCCACACACTGAGACAATGGGGATGTTCTACTGGGAACTCACCAAGACCAGCTGGCCTGGGTCTGGAAAAGCCTGGGATAAAACCGGACTCTCTGAACATAACGGACAATGAGGACTACTGAGAACTCAAGAACAATGGCACTGGGTTTCTGTTCCTACTGCAGGTACTGGCTTTGTGGGAGCCTAGGCAGTTTGGATGCTCAACTTACTAGACCTGGATGGAGGTGGGGGGTTCCTTGGACTTCCCACAGGACAGGGAACCCTGATTGCTTTTCGGGCTGAGGGGGGGGGGACTTAATTAGGGGAGGGGGAGGGAAATGGGAGGTGGTGGCTGGGAAGAGACAGAAATCTTTAATAAATAAATAAATTAAAAAAAAAATCCCAGATGCTGAGGGATGGCTTGATGGCTAAAAAGCAAGGACTGCTTCTGCAGAGAATCCAAGGAATAAAGAAACATTCTCTCGTTCATTAATAAACCATTTGGTCATGTGATGAAGACCCTCTCAAAAATTACAAGGAGTCCCTTCATATAAATCCCAGAAATGTATGAGTCCCAGCCGGGCGGTGGTGGCGCATGCCTTTAATCCCAGCACTCGGGAGGCAGAGGCAGGCGGATCTCTGTGAGTTCGAGACCAGCCTGGTCTACAAGAGCTAGTTCCAGGACAGGCTCCAAAACCACAGAGAAACCCTGTCTCGAAAAAAAAAAAGAAAAGAAAAGAAATGTATGAGTCCCTTTATATAAAATCCCAGAAAATGCAAATCGATCCCTAGTACAAGAAAGTGACTGGGTGGGCAGGGGGAAGGGAAGGACTGAGGCACAGTGGGTGTGTCACACCTGGGGGTGACGGCCATGTACTACTCACAGGTTTTATTCCTCCAAGGAAAGCTTTGCGTTTGCACACTCGGGTCTCTTGTACTTGTTAGGAATGTTTCTTAAGTCGCGCTTCTCCGCCGACACAAATTATTCCAATCAGACAAAATTAGACCAAGTATAAGATGCCCATGTTTAATGCAGTACTCAGGGGTGGCACCGGGAAAGCATGGTGACCGGGGTTGTGGGGAGCAGGGGAGAACACGCAAAACCCGGAGACCACGTGTTCATTTTCTGGGTGGCGGCCTAAATAGCCTGTGGGAGTGGTCCTGACCCTCCCTGGGGAGGGACCACTGCTTGATGGGTTTTCCCAGAGGTGGAGTTTGGACCAAGGCAACTCACAGGGAAGGGGGCTTGAAATGGAGCTTCCCGCTCTGTTCCAAAGATGGTGCCAGGGGCTGGAATCTCACTTCTAACCAAACATCCCAAACTCCTTGGATATAGGGATGTCAGGGGGCTGGGGTCTCACTTCTGACCAAACATTCCCAGACTCCTTGGATATAGGGGCATCAGCTCAAGTCTTCCAGTGGGCATGGTAAGTCTTCCTGTGGGCATGTAGGAGAGGGGAGATCTGGGAGTTGGTGGGCTCACGCTCAGCAAGAGGTGTAGCTGGAGCGGCATCCAGTTTACTGTCCTCCTGGAGTCCTCAGGCAGCTGTTTCTTGAGGGAGATAAGAAGGCAGGTGGCTAGGAGAAAATAATATTGTTATTATTGGCCCTGTGAATGGTCCTAGCCATGGGAAGTCATTAACTGCCAGAAAGAACGGGGCAGAGAAGTGCCCTGATTGTATAGGTGAGGCTCAGATGTATAATTGGGACACAATAGCAGATAAAACCAGATTTTAGTTTGTCCTTGATCCAGGAGAGGAGTTGGTACCAATGCTGAAGTCCCAGGAACTGGTGCAGGTATTGGCGTTGGCTGGAGAGTGCTTTTTAAGTTGGTCTTGGCCCAGGCAGCAGGAGTGACCTGTAAAATACGCTTGAAAATGGGTGGGGTCAAAATACACTCTGGAGTCTGTTAGTCTTTATCAGACCTGGCTTCTTGATAATACAGCAGAACTTTTTCCCAGGAACCTGTAGGTATCTGTAAGAGAACTGGAACAGATTGACATCTTGGTGTCCTAGCAAAAGGCTATTGCTTTAGGTTAAAAGGCATGAACATTATAGAAAACATTATAGAAAATGGGAGCTCTGAACCTCTGAAGACACTCCTGAAACCTGTTAGTCCTGGACTATGAAGCCTTTAAAGAGGCACACCTCTCTGTATTTTAGCAGGAAGCTTAACCAATAAAGTAATGAGCTGCTTAAGTCATCAAATGCCATTAGACAGATCTAGGAGGGATAAATGAGCAAAAATGAGACAACTTTTTTACCTACACAGGCAATCCCCAGTTTCTCCTTAGTCCTCGGAGAACATCTGCCTAGAAGCAGTGCTTGCCGTTAGCTGCTGAGTACGAGAGGCCCAAAGATTTCCCTGTCTTGGCAGGATGAGAAGATAGATTTCCCCAGGTGGCATCCAGGAAGCTAAAGGGGTAGAAGGTTGCTTTCAGCTGTGTGGGTGGCTTTGCCAAACCCAAAGGCAAGCCTGGAGGCAGAAGGTCTTCAGTAACCTTACATCTTTTTGGAGGGGCTAAAGGGTGCTGCGGGAGCTGGCATGTCTCTGTGTTAGAAGCTCTTTTGTTAAATGCCATACTCTCAGATCTGTAAAGCCACTTGAGAATTGGGTGCCATTACCTGTTATTTTAAACTGGGCTTGTAAGATAAATTTAGACGTGTATTTTATCCAGTTGGTTACAGCTTAACAATGCTAGTAAATGTAAGAAGATTAAGAGGGATATTTTAATAAGTCCAAGGATACTAACACATGTGCGTACTCTTAACCAAGATGGCGGGGAGGTTAAAATGGAGGTTACCCACGTGTTTGTATTTTTCCACATCTGTTGTAATTTGGACTTATAAGTTTTACTTATCTTAAAACGAGCACACTTGACACAGAAACATAAATCAAGCATACTATGAAAACACACCCACACACTCACACGGACATACTGTGGCCACATTATTCTAACAGACAGAAACACAAGGACGGAGGAACTGTCTGGCTTTAGAGTGGAAGGACAGGGGAAACAGATTCATTTTAGGGAATCCCAGAGTGAGACAAACAGCAAACAGCTTGGAGAAGTTGGGGGGAGGAAAAGAAGGAGGGGAGCTCATGGCAGAAACCATGGGCTTTTGGAGCCTTGTTTGCTTCTATGTAGGTGCTAGATAGCCCCAGTTTACAAGGAGTTTTGTAAAAGGCAGCCCAAAGGCGTTTGAGAAATCGACTTTGAATCGTAAGAACCCGTTTAGAAGCCCATGCCAATTGGGACTCAAACCTGTCACAATGCATCTATTGGACAGAACTCTTGAGTCAACATGGGGGTTGTGAGAAATGAGCAGTAGACATCTCTGGTCCATGCAATTTTCACATCAGCTAAGCCCAGCTTAGCCCCTTGGTCTGGGCTTTCTGCAGGCGGTGACCTCAACAGAAAGCCCAAAAATCGACAAAAACAAAAACAAGCAAACAAACAAAAAAACCGCGAATGGGTCCCCTAGCCCTACCGGCATAATGTAAAAAAATGGGGACTCAGCCGGGCGGTGGTGGCGCACGCCTTTAATCCCAGCACTCGGGAGGCAGAGGCAGGCGGATCTCTGTGAGTTCGAGGCCAGCCTGGTCTACAAGAGCTAGTTCCAGGACAGGAACCAAAAGCTACGGAGAAACCCTGTCTCAAAAAATAATAAAAAAAAAAAATGGGGACTCACTGAGATGAAGCCCATCTTAGCCTGGAAGCCAACTTTAGCCTGGCAGAGAGCACACAATAAGGACATTTTCCAGCCCTCAGCACTGGGCCTGTGGAAAAAACAGACCCCCCTCTGTGGGGACCTCCATATATTAGGAATATTTCTTAAGACAAGCCTCTCCACCAATACAAATAATTCCAATCAGACCTAATGAAAGATGCCCATGTTTAATGCAGTGCTCCCGGATAGCACTGGGAAAGCATGACAAGGGGAAAAGAGAAAAGGGGAGACCACACAAAACCTGAGACCATGTGTTCATTTTCCGGGTGGCAGCCTAAATAGCCTGTGGGAGTGGTCCTGACCCTCCCTGGGTAAGGGTCACGGCTTGGCGGGTTTTCTTGACCCTCCGTGGGGAGGGGTCACCACTTGATGGGCTTTCTCAGTGGTGGAGACCAGACCAAGGCAACTCCCAGGGGAGGGGTTTGAAATGAAGCTTCCTGCTCCTTTCCAAAGATGGGTGCCAGGGGCTGGGGTCTCACTTCCGACCAAATAGTACTTCCTGTTACTTCACTTGCAACACCCATAAATACCATTTCCAATTCTGTGTTCTGTGGAGATGTCCCTTGTTTGGTCCTGCTGAACGACTATGATGTGTCTTTATGTCTTTATCAAAAATCTTTTGATAGGCCATTGAGAGGGCTCTGTCAGTAAAGGTAATCGTCACCTTGTCTGATGACCTGAGTTCGTGTGGGAGGAGAGAACAGACACCCCCAAGTTGTTCTCTGTCTACACATATTCGATGGTATGTGTGTGTTCATGTATACACATACACACACAAGTAAATAAATAAAATGTACAAAAAACAACACAGAACCAGCTGAGGACCAGGTGTGGTGATATATGCCTGTTAGCCAGCACTCAGGAGGTAGAAGCAGGAGAATGGGGAACTCAAGGCCTTCCTTAGCTTCGTAGGGAGTTCAAGGCCATCTGGGGTACTAGAAACCCTGTCTCAAAAAAAAAAAAAAAAAACAAAAACAAAAAACAAACAAAAAAAATCAGTGGCCAGTAAACGGCTCAGTGAGTGTATGTACTTCCCACCAAGTCCGACCCATCAAGATGAATCCAAGGCCCAGAACTCACAAAAGGATAGAAGAGAACCAATTCTACAAAGTTGTCTTCTGCCCTCCACATTTACACCCATGTTGTGTTCACAATAATTAATAAAGAAATAAATAGAAATTGCAAAATTCCACTGGGAGATCTGTAGAGAGAATCTTCCCAGCATACATGAGGCCCCAAGGTCCACCAGCCAGGCACGACGGCATATGCCTATAATCCCAGCATGACAGAGACTGAAGCAGGAGGATTACCATGAGTTTAAAGCCAGCCTGGGCTATATAGCACCAAATCCTAGGCCAGCCAGGGCGAGATAGCAACATGTCTAAACAAATAACAAAAACATCAATAGATACATTCAAACCAACTCCTGGACTCTGTTTCATGGTAATATATTTGTATATCTTTACACCTATACTCATTTGTTTGATAACTCCATAAAATGACCTAAATCTTCAATTTTTTTTTTTTAAAGACAGGAATTCAAGCATCCATCCTAGAACTCACAAAGACCCACCTGCCTGCCTCTGCCTGCTGAGTGCTGGAACTAAAACTGTACACCACCATGTCCATTCCTCTCAGGCTTTTGTGACGGCTCATGTAGTTGTGTGATACAGAAGTGTGTTCAGGGGATGGAGGCAGGCTACCTGAAGGAACCCAGCAAGGCCTGTCTGTTCAGATTCTTTTGTGTCCTTCCTAGAGGGTATGAGAACAGAATCTCTCCTAGGTGAGGCTTCTGTCATCTGCTATCAGATAAGAGAAGTCCCTGCGTTTATGATTAGAGTTTTTATGAGCTACCCTTGGGGGGGGGGGGAGAAATTCCAGCTTCTCCCATCCAGCTGCAGTGAGGACCTACAGACCCAACGGCGCCAGGCTCCCTCCTCCTTGTCCTGTGTGTGCATAGCCTCGGGAGAGCTAACTGATGAGGAAGGGCGGTACATTTTTATGGCCTGAAAGTCTGGAAATGCTCCACATGAGAAGAAACCGAGGAAAAGAAGAAGGCTATCGTCTCCAAGCCAGCAAAAGCACACAGATGTTGAAGGCAGAGAGATCTTGGTTAAAGACATTGGTGTTAGTGTAGGAGAGATGGTTCAATGGTTAGGAGCACTGGCAGAGGCTCAAAGGACCAGGATTCAATTCCCAGCACCCACATGGCGGCTCATATCCGTCTGTAACTCCAGTTCTGACTCTCTCACACAGACAAACACGCAGGCAAAACACCAGTGAATCAAAAATAAAAGTAAATAAATGATTTAAAAACAAGAAGATGTTGGTATTATCACGACTGATCATTCCAGGTGCTTTGTGGGAATGTTTTATGCCGAAGATTGGTGCTCTGCTTTGTGTGACACAAGCTTTGAAATCGAAGAGTCTAGGTAAAAACAGAGTTGACGGGTTTTGTGTAGGCACCTCTGCAAAACAAGATGGTACACAAGAACCGTAAAGACACCATGGTAAAGAAATGTCAAGGCATTAAGCACGAATAGCAAGCAAATGGGCCAGAAGACATCAACCTGGTTTGTGTTGCTGAGAAGCCAGGTGGCTCCTTTCCTGCAGCCTTTGAAGGATGCCCAGGAACGCCATCAATCAGGAACACAAGACTGAAAGCTCCACGTTTAACACTGTCCTCTCCCTATATAAGTAAAGCAAATATTTTAGGCCAGGATCTCACTTGGAGAGGTGTTAGTTTGTCATTTTTTGTGAGAAACTAAAAATTCTATAGGACATGTGCAAACACTGCCACACTCAAACCCAGCCTCTAAAGTTTCATTGACATGGAATTTCTTAATGTCCAAATGCCCACTTTGATGACATGAACTGTAAAGATTTTTATTAAGCGCGGGATTTTTTTATTTAATAATTTTAGTGTGTGTGTGTACGTGTGTGTGTGTGTGTGTGTGTGTGTGTGTGTGTGTGTGGTGTGTGTGCGCAGGTTGGACAGCTTGCTGGAGTCTTGTCCTCTCCTTCCACACATGGATCTCAGGGATCAAACTCAGGTCATCAAGCTGAGTCTCTCTATGTAGCCCTAGTTGTCCAAGAACTCACTATGTAGAACAGGCTGCCTTGAACTCAGAGGTCTACCTGTGAACTCACAGAAATCCACCTGGCCCTGCCTTCTGAGTGCTGGAATTGAAGGTGTGCACCACCACACCCACTAAGCCTAGTATTTTTAATAAGACAGTTCACCGCACAGCAGAAGGCAAGGTGAGGAGAGTGACCACATCTTGCTAACCTTGGCAGTTATGTTGTCTTTTGCTTGAAAGGGGGTTGTAATTTGTTCATAATGTTGGCCTAAAAAAAAAAACTCTATTCTTTATTGATTCAAATAAATGATTGAATTATCTATAATAAATACTAATAGCGGTAAGACTAAGCCAGTCAGTCTTAATTCTGCAACATGAGTCATGAGATCCCCACAGAACCGTGCCCTTTCCACACGCACAGTGATCCTACAAAGTGCCATCCCAAGATCGTTGCCAGAATGTGGGAAGCAGCCCTGCGCTGCGGTGCGACGCTCCAGTGGGCAGGAGGCCACTTCTCCAGTGACCCCAGGGTTCACAGGATAGTCTCGGGAGAAAGTCTAACGCCTCTAACTGTTTGATCAGGACTGATGGAGGCGACGTGGAAATCGAAGAAAGAGGAGACTACCGCGGAGAAGCAGGCTGTCTGCCCTTTGCCAGCAATGAGGGGGGGCTGTCTCTCTGTGAGGAAGGAGACGCTGCGCCCAGACACGATGGCTGTGAGGGTTTTACGGGGCAGGAAAGGGGCGGAAAGTTCCTTCTGTAGTTCTGTGTCCCGCAGGTGCAGGACAGTAAACGACAGAGGCAGATGTTCTTATCCTTGTGTTGACTTCCTCCTCTGCTCATAAACACCTGCAGACGTTCTTATCGACCTGCTGACTCCTGTCGGGACGTTTTCAACTCACCTAAGGCTCTCTGGTTTAGGTCACTAATCCAACAGTGACAAATTAGTTATAACTCAAATTAGGACTCCATTATAATCCACTGTTAATGAAATAATAAATATTGACAAGCCAGGAGCTGTCAAGAGCTTTACTTCTTTTCTCCTTCGGAACTACGCTGCACCCAGTGCAATAGGGTGTGAGAGTGTTTGGTGTGCTTCCTCTGGGGCCTGATAGAATATAAGTTCCTAGAGTTATTCACCATCTGTGTGTGTGGAATGAGACACGGGGTGGGGCACGGGGGTTGACTGACGTTAGCATCACAGGTGAGACATCTAACAGAGTAGAGACACACCAACAGGTGAACTTAGAAGTAGCAGTACTAACTTAATATAATGAAGGAAGCATTGAGGGTGGAGCTGGAGAAGTACCTACGTGGTTAAGAAAGAGCGTTTACTGCTCTCGCAGATGACCTGGGTTTGATTCCCAGCGTCCATAGCTCGGTACTGTCTGCAGGGGATCTGATATTTTCTTTTGACTTCCACAGATTCCTGCATGTACTTGGTATATTTGTGTGTGGTGGGGGGAGATGGGATAGAAGATAGATAGATAGATAGATAGATAGATAGATAATAGATAGATAGATAGATACATACATAGATGAATGGGTGGATGAGTGGGTAGGTGGGGGTGGATGGATGGATAGATAGATAGATAGATAGATAGACAGACAGATAGATAGATATAGATAATTTAAAGAAATCCCAGTTTGGGGCTGGAGAGATGGCTCGGAGGTTAAGAGCACTGGCTGCCCTTCCAAAGGTCCTGAGTTAAATTCCCAGCTTCCCAGCAACCATATGGTGGCTCACAACCATCTGTAATGAGATCTGGTGTCCTCTTCTGGCCTGCAGGAAAACCATCCCCTTGGGAAGAAAAAGGGTCGCTCTCTGGCAGTGGACCAGAGAGACTACCACATTATCCTTGCCACTTAAGGAACAGAATTGTTTTTGTTTCTTTTAGCATTTATTCATTTGCCTGGAGGGGTGTGTTCAAGGACGCCCCAGTGTGCACGTGGAGGCCAGAGGACGAGTCAGCTGTCGCCTACCCTGTGGGTCCCAGGGACCGAACCCAGGTTGCCAGGTTTGGTAACAAGCTCTTTGCCTACCGAGCCATCTCCCTGGTCTGAGAATCTAGGAGATTTACTGCATTAGAACAGAATAGTTGTTTATCATCCTACCCAAGGTAAATGTCAGGATGCAGAGTCGTTTCTGAGGAGTGGCTGCTTTGATTTTGACGGCATCATCGTGGGCAGCAGTGATGGTTTCCTGTGACTGACGGAGCATCTTCCTGAAGCAGCTTTACAGCCTTTGCATGCGTGAGTTTGGTCCCAAGACTGTCCGGGCACCCCTGGATATCTTGGATTATTGGGCACTGCAGACAGTACACAGTGGCGGGGGTGTGATGTGGAACTTGTTTTACCCAAAAACCAACAGTTCACAGAAACTGTTGCTCCCTGCTGCTAGAGGGCCTAAAATTCATCTTGGAGTGACTTTCTTTGATCATCTGCACAATGCAGAACACCCGACATTTGGCGTCTAACGTTGTGGACTCAGAGAAAAAAGGGGTCCGCATTTCAGGACTGGAAGTAAAGTATGCTCAGGTGTAGGCAAATTCTAGAATTTGGCAGGGACACAGGGGGTTTAAATTCCCCCATCTCAGGAACGGCAAAACGTACAGTTGCTAAAATTCTTAGTAAAAGGAAAAGTATTCATTGTGCACCTGCTGCAAACATCACAGCTACAGATAGAATGGTTTCTGAAACAAAGGATGAATCAAGAGAAAAGGCCCTTCCTGGTAGGGAAGTGTTTAATCAAGAAGAAAGGATTTTCCCGGTGGAAGAAGGGGAAGGGTTGATCAAGGCCTACAAATAGGAAGGCTCAAGAGGCGGGAAATGAAGGGAGGAAAAAGCCTTTTCTCAGGAAAAGTAGAGGAAGGAGAAAAGCTTTTCCTGATAGATAAAAGGAATTAAGGTCAACCGGAACCCAGAGCTCTCTGGCTGCAAACTGCCTGTCAGCTCTCCTAGCATAGGCCCCTGATGTGGGAGTGTCATATATCAATCTGTTGATTTCATTGGTTAAGCAATAAAGAAACTGCTTGGCCCTGATAGGTTAAAACATAGGTGGGCGGAGTAAACAGAACAGAATGCTGGGAGGAAGAGGAAGTGAGCTCAGAGAGAGGCCATGCTCCTCTCTCCCGGGCAGACGCACACGATGAAGCAAACCGCCAGGTCAGACATGCTGAATCTTTCCCGGTAAGACCGGAGCTACACAGATTACTAGAGATGGGTTGATCGGGATATCAGAATTAGCCAGTAGGGCTAGAGCTAATGGGCCAAGCAGAATGGGCCAAGCAGTGTTTAAAAGAATACAGTGTCCGTGTAATTATTTCGAGGCATAAGCTAGCAGGCGGCCGGGGTGCTGGGGACGAAGCCCTGCCGCTCCAATTACAACAGGTCCCCAGTGAGGCAACACCTGCATTCCACGGGATGACGGGCAGGGCTGCAGCAGGGGCTGACGTGTCCGGCCCAGGACTTAGAATTTTCTTGCTTGATTTTGGTTTAATTTTTTTTTTTACCAGAGTGGGAATAACCTAATATTAAAGGTTCCTTTGTATGAAATGTTTTATATTTTCCCCTAATATTGGGAATAACTTAATATCAATGACCCCTTCGTGGGAGAAAAAAATTAAAACGAAGCCCAACTTCCAGCACAAAAATAATGACAATCGGGGCATAAAGTACTGAGCTAATGCTATTTGTATTTCCAGAAGGTATTAGTCATTCATTGGATGGAAGACACTATCTTTTCTCGAGTGTCTAAATGATTTTAAATTAATGTTTCGGGGCTGGAGTGATGGCCCAGTGGTTAAGAGCATTGACTGTTCTTCCAGAGGTCCTGAGTTCAATTCCCACCAACCGCATGGTGGCTCACAACCATCTGTAATGAGATCTGGCACCCTCTTCTGGCCTGCAGGCATACATGGAGGCAGAATGTCGTACATAATAAATAAATAAAAATCTTTGAAAAAAATAAAATTAATTAATGTTTCATTTTCATAGTAAATAAACTGAAAAAACAAAATTCGGTATTTTGAATTATATCACTGGGCAAGCTGTTATCTGTTTACCATTACTAAGTGTTTGGCTTTGCTCCACGGGCTGCTTTCTGGAAACTCCTGGTTAAAGTCTATAAAATTGCAACACCTAAAACAAAGCAGGTTATTAACTTATTAAATAACATGGCTGCTCATAAAACTAATCTCTTACTGATAAAGAGCCTACGAGATTATTTTTCTATGAAATAAAATGCAGATAAATTGTGTGTGCCACACTGTTAATAATTGGCAGGTCACGTTAACATGTTTCTTGGGATCCATAAAAAAAGATCCTCTTTTTAAGATTTTACAAAATACTCCATGGGTATTGCCTCAACTTACCTCTTCACACCCTGTAGAGACTGCTTTTAATGCTTCTATAGATGGGTCTTGGAAAAGACAATGAGCATGCATGTTTACATACAAATCCTACATGCTCCACATGTATGTTTACACACAAATCCTACATGCTCCACATGCATGTTTACATACAAATCCTACATGTTCCACATGTATGTTTACACACAAATTCTACATGCTCCACGTGTGTGTTTACACACAAATCCTACATGGTCCACATGTATGTTTACACACAAATCCTACATGCTCCACAAAAACATTGTACCTACTCTGGGTTCCACAGTTCAAAAGTCTAAACTTGCTGTAACCAATCAGCTTTTGTTAGATGTTTCTCAGCCACTGAACATTTGAACTGATTCTGCTGTTTATTGAAGTTCGGACGATAGTTTACTGGACAGACTAAAAAGAAGCAGAGTCTCAGTTTGCACAGCCTCATACAAAAATGTTTCCTTAAGGAAAGGTCAGTCTCAGCACTGGAGACTTAATGCTGCTTTAGATTTAGCAATGGGCAAACATTTTATATGATCGCCACAAACTCCTTGTTATAAAATAGCCACTGGGGTGTATAGTCCTCTTCCCCTAGGAACAGTAGAGATAATTTTGGGAAGAAGTAGGTTATGTTTGTCTAGACAAAAAAAGGTAAAGTTCAGTGAGAGACCCTGCCTCAAAATACAAGGTGAGGTGACAGAAGACATCCTGACTTCTACCTCTGACTGCCACACATTTGTCCTGAGCATCCTGCACACTCAAACATGGACATTGCATGTATGTGCACACGCATACATGCACGCGCGCATACACACACACACACACAAAGGCATACCATATGAAAGAATAAATACTCAGATCCAGTTAAGAACATTTGAAAAGGCTAACGGCTGTTATAGCGACTGAGTGTAAAACATCCTTTGCAGGTGCAGGCATTTAAACACTTGGTCCCCAGTTGATGGCACTGTTTGGGGAAGCTTAAGAAGTACAGCTTTGGTGGAGGAAGTGCATCATTGGGTGTAAACAGAGGCTTTTCTCTGTCCTATCCAGTCCCGTAGTCATTTCTAAAATAATCACTCAGAGACTTACTATTAATTATAAATATTTGGCTGATGGCTCAGGCTTATTACTAGCTAGCTCTTACATTTAAATTAACCCATATTTCTTTTTGTTGTTGTTGTTGTTTTTATTTATTTATTTTTTTGAGACACGGTTTCTCTGTATAACAGCACTGGCTGTCCTGGAACTCGCTCTTGTAGATCAGACTGGCCTCCCAAGTGCTAGAATTAAAGGCATGTACCACCACTGCCATATTTCTGGCAACCCATATTTCTTATCTATGCTTTGCCATGTGGTTTGTGGCTTGTTACCTATTTTTTTACATGTCTTGCTTTCTCGGCCGCTGGCTGATATCCCCCGTATTCCGCCCTTCTTCACCTGTATCTCTGCTTGAATTTCCCACTATCCTGCTTTGCCATAGGCCATAGCAGCTTTATTTATCAACCAATGAGAGCAACACATATTCACAGTGTACAAAAAGATTCCAGAGAGATTGGGGGTGGACTTTGAGGTTTTATAACTTCAGTCCTCCACCCCTCCTCTCTCACACACTTTCTCTGTGTCTCTGTCTCTGTGTCTCACTGCCTATCTCTTTCCTTTCTCTGCTTCAGGCTTATAGTAGATGTGATCTCTCAGCTTCGTTTTCCTGATGCCATGTCTACTGCTTGGTTGTCTGCTTCCCTGCCATGATGGACTCCTCCTTCAGAACATGGGCTAAAGAAGGTCTTCCTTTCATACGCTGCCTTAGCCATGGTATTCATGGCATCAAAAGGAAAGGTAGAAATACTGGCCTTTGTGAGGTTAAAATCCACTGCAAACATTAGTCAATGTAAGTCAGTAGTTACGTTAATATGGTCTGGGGGAGCAAGGCAGGGTCAGACTGATGATACTCAACAGCTCAGGAATTAGCCCTGGGATCATCAGGACTGTCATACATAACAAAGAAAGAACCAAAGACTCGTAGACAAGTTCATGCTAGAAATAGGTGCTATCTGAAAAATAATGAAACAAGTATATAACACAGTGAACTTTGTTAAAGAATGATAAATCGGGGCTGGAGAGATGGCTCAGTGGTTAAGAGCATTGCCTGCTCTTCCAAAGGTCCTGAGTTCAATTCCCACATGTGGCTTACAACCATCTGTAATGAGGTCTGCTGCCCTCTTCTGGCCTGCAGGCATACATGCAGACAGAATACTGAGAATATTGTATACATAATAAATAAATATTGAAAAAAAAAGAATGATAAATCATCTTTATCATTCTTTGATAGAGAATGGATCATAATAAAAATTCTGGAATCACAAAACAACAGGACCTGGACATAGATATTTATGCACGTGTGTTCTCTGAATAAAGCAATGGAGAAAGTCACAAAAAAACAAGGTGCCAAACCAGAAACATACTCACATCTCAACCTTTTGGGTTGCTGAAGCTTGGGGGCACTGCACCAAGTAGGTGACCGTGTAGTCAGGGAGACCTAGAGAGGGAGCCAAAAACTGGAACAATCAGGAGTGAGGAAGGGCAAGGGAAGAAGGCTCCTAGGGCTCTGATCCTGAAGTTGAAGACCCCCTGGCCTCTCGGCTGGAAGAGGCTTCGTGCTCCTGTGGCCTTTGATCGTTGGCCAAGATGAGCAATTTGGCACAGAGGAAACCAGGCCTTTGGCTATGAAAAAGATGAAAGGTAAAATTCCCCAAGGGCTGAAAATGTTTAAAGATGTACAAAAGATGGGAAAGCAAAATAATTAAGAAAGTTATTCGATAGCCAGAGAAAGATCAGCCAATTTCTGAGAAAAGCTTGCTGAATCCAAGTCACCCAGAAGAGTAAGTTCCCCTAGGTAAGGCGATGTCTGTCTGTGATGAGTATTCCTTTCTTAGCAGACTTAATTAGGTAATTAAATCTGAGACAGGGGATCAATTATGTAGCCCTGACTGGCCTCGAACCCACAGAGATCCACCTACCTTTGCCTTCCAGGTGCTGGGATTAAAGGTGTGCACCATGTCAGTGTCTGACTTCTACAGAGCCCAGAAAGGGCATAGATCCCCTGGGTCTGCAGTTGCAGATGGTTGTGAGCCATGTGGGTGCTGGGAGTTAAACCTGGGTCCTTTGGAAGAGCAGCCATCTCTCCAGTCTGGTTCTTCTTTCCTTCCTCCCTCTCTGTTCTTCTGTCAGTCCCTCCCTCCCCCTCTCTCTTCCCCACTTCTTTCTTTCTTTTTTTCCGAGACAGGATCTTTTTCTTTTTAAAGATTTATTTATTTATTATGTATACAGTGTTCTGCCTGCATGCCAGAAGAGAGCACCAGATCTCATTACAGACGGTTGTGAGCCACCATGTGGTTGCTGGGAATTGAACTCAGGACTTCTGGAAGAACAGTCAGTGCTCTTAACCTCTGCGCCATCTCTCCAGCCCCCCAAGACAGGGTCTTACCATGTAACTTTGTGTGACTTTGAACTTGCTCTATAGACCAGACTGGACTCAGATGCAGAGAGATCCACTTACCTATGCGTCCTGAGCACCACCACCATGACGACTAGTAGTAGTAGTAATTTAGTGGTTTTGTTGGTTTGTTGTTGTTGGGTTGTGTGTGTGTGTGTGTGCGTGTGTGCGTGTGTGCGTGTGTGCGTGTGTGCGTGTGTGCGTGTGTGCATGTGTGGAGATCAGAGAACAATTTTGAGTGACAGTTCTCAGCTTCCACTTTTTTGTTTTTGGATCCTGGAATTCACTCTTCAGAACAAATCAGCCTCAAATTCAAAGAGATCACCTTTCTCCGGGGTGCTGGGATTAAAGGCATGAGCTTCCACGTTTTTAAGGCACAGTCTCTCCAGCTGTTTCTGCCTCTGCACTTTGTACTCCACACTAATTGGTCCCCCAGCGTCTAGGCAATTCTCACATCTCTACCTCCCATCTCGCAGTTGGTTCTGGGATTACACCTGATCCAGTTTTTTTTTTTTCCACACGGAGTCTGAGAATTGTTTTTGGGTTGTCAAGCTCTTACAACTGACGCTTTTACCCACTGAGCCAGGGAGCCACCTTCCCAGACCAGCATTCATTTCGTTCTTCTGCTCCCCTGACCCTGGCGACTGAGAAGTAAATACCATCATCCAAGTCGATGGAAATTGTCTTGTCCCTTGGGCAGGGCAGGGCTCCACTCTCAAAACCTTCCCCAGCTGGGTGGTGATGGCGCAAGCCTTTAATCCCAGCTTTCAGAAGGCAGAGACAGGTGGATCACTGTGAGTTCGAGGCCAGCCTGGTCTACAGAGCGAGTTCCAGGACAGGCTCCAAAGCTACAAAGCAACCCTGTCTTGAAAAACAAACAAACAAAAACCTTTCCCAGATTTTCATAGATTCTGTGGGCTCCCCTTTTAATCTCCAGGGCTATTAAGAGTCAATGAATGGAGAAAAACAAATAAACAAAACAAAAACTAAAAAAAAAACCCAACAAAACAAAATTAACAAAAAACACTGCTAAGTCCCTGGGCCAAGGAACCATTTGCCAAAGTCTGTTCAGGCTGCACTGTGATGATCTGCTGTCTGGTTCCACTCTGCCTCTTTGAAAACAAATAATCTCCCCAGTAGGCCTCAGTTTAAATTCTGACCATAAATGAAAACGCTATTACCAGATTTAGAATAGGGAAATAGAAACTAGAACTTTCCAGTCATACACTGGGATGAGCAGAGAAAATCTTTGCTGGCATCTGTCTCTTGATGTCTGGACAGTGAGCAGCTGAGATCTTTGCAGGTTCTCTATAGCTCCAGGTCTCCCCCTAGTGGTCATCTGTTTTACAACCTCGGCTGCCCGTGATTATCAGTAATCTCTCCCCCCACTGTTCCTTCTCTCCTAGAATCTCCCTGGCTTTTCCTTTCCCACACCCTCTAATTCTTCTGCAAATCTATAATCTCCTGTATTGACTCTCTTCCTCCTCAAATACCTAGACTGACAGGGTCTTGTGGGTGAAGTGTGGAGTCCCAGTAGCGCCGAAGTCCCTGTCTCCAAGCTAAACTGAGAACCAGGTGTGATGGTTGATTCTGAGTGTCAGCTTGACTGGATTGGGATGCCTAGATGATCGGTAAATCACTCTGAGCTGTGTAAGCGTGCTTCTGTAACACACTGGCCTGTGAGTCTCGGTATGTAGCCCAGGCCGTGCTTCTGCCTACCCCCTCAAGTCATGGGATTACAGGGGTCCACCATTATACCCCATTAATCTGTCTTTCTGTTTAAAGATACCTTGCTGGGGCAGGAGGGGTAAAGATAAAGATAGCTTACTTAGTGTACACTTTTGGTTCCTTAGCATTGAACTTGGCCAGCGGCACCATAGTTCATGCTGAATTTCCCCTGAAAGGCAGGCCACGATCTTTTTGCATTAGAAACACAAGTGGTTTTTGGAAACCACACATGAGGCTGCTGAGTAAAGGTGGTACAGCCTCTAATCCCAGCGCTGAGGAGGCAGAAGCAGATGAGTTCTGTGAGTTTGAGACCAGTCTGGTCTACGGAGCTAGCTCTAGGACAGCCAGTGCTGTTGCACAGAGAAATCCTGTCTTAGAGAGAGAGACAGACAGAGAGAGATTATTTATAGTATGAGAAAGGAAATAAAACAGTAGGAAATCGCCGGGCGGTGGTGGCGCACGCCTTTAATCCCAGCACTCAGGAGGCAGAGGCAGGCGAATCTCTGTGAGTTCGAGACCAGCCTGGTCTACAAGAGCTAGTTCCAGGACAGGCTCCAAAACCACAGAGAAACCCTGTCTCGAAAAAAACAAAACAAAACAAAACAAAAACCAAAAAACAAAAACAGTTGAAATCACTGCCTAGGATCGAAGGTTTTGCTACTCTGTATGCCTATGTGTAGGGTAAAAGAGCCAGTGAAAGAAACACACCCTGGCCCAGAAACTAGAGACAAAACACACACACACACACACACACACACACACACACTTTGGTCCTCAAACCAGAGCCAAAGAAACACACTTTGCCCCTGACCACCTCAGCACAAAAACCATCAATCTCTGAGCAGGAAAACCAACCAATCCCTGAGCAGGAAATCCAGACAAGCTTAGAGTTTGAAATTAAGCCAATTCCCACCTGAAAATCTTCACCGTGGAAAAACCCTTCCCCTAAGAAGCCCTGTGTAAGTGCTGTAGCTGTTCAGCTGGGAGCTGCCTTTTCCCACCCTGGCAGAGGCAGCCACCCTCCTGGATTCTTCCCTCCCAATAAATCTCTTAAATGAGGTGTGGCGAGACCTTTATTTGCTGGAGCAGAATGGAGCAGAAAAATAACAACTTTTTGCTGGAGTCTGAGCTGAGCAGAACTGTTAGACTTTTGCTGAGGAAACCCTCCCCTAGAGGAGCAGGGTGGTTACACTCTGGGGGTTCTGGGCAGAACTGTAATAACTTCACTGGGGAAACCCTTCCCTGCTAGAGCAGAGTTGTTACCCTGGAGAAACCTTTCCCTGGAGCAGGGTTGTAAGCTGCTGTGCTTATGCTGACTTTGAGATATTCCCTGGCTCCTGACTGCCAGGATCCCTTTCCATCCGAGCTGTAATGCTTACCTATGAATGGACAATATAATTAATTAATTAGAATGTTTTTTAAATATTTATTTATTATGTATACAATTTTCTGTTTTGCGTGTATGCCGAAAGGCCAGAAGAGGGCACCAGACCTCATTATAGATGGTTGTGAGCCACCATGTGGTTGCTGGGAATTGAACTCAGGACCTCTGGAAGAGCAGGCAATGCTCTTAACTGCTGAGCCATCTCTCCAGCCCTAGAATGTTTTTTGTTGTTCACTGTGTAGCCCTCAAACTCATTAAAAAAGAAATCTACCTGCCTCCGCCTCCCAAGTTCTGGAATGAAAGGCATGTGCCACCAAGCCAGGCAAATTTTTTTTTATTTATGTATCTCATGTTTGTCTGCTTATCGGAATATACACTATGTATGAGGAGGTATCCATGGAGGCCAGAAGTGGGTATCAGAACTCCTGGAATAGAATTAATAGGCAGGTGTGAGCCAACATGTAGATCCTGGGAACTGAACCTGGGTCCTCTAGGACAGCCTGTGCTCTTAACCATCGAATCATCTCCACAGCTCCTCAAGTACTGATTTTTGAGCCACATATTTTAGCAAATAAATTTGTAAATATGAAGTCTGTGGATAATGTGGACTGAGTTTATGCTTGGCTTTTAGATCTAGAATGTTTCCCCAAAGGCTCACATATTGAAGGCTTGATTCCCCAGTCCCTGGTGTTACAAGGGGTCATGGTGGAACCCTTAAGAGGAAGAGCCTTGCTGGGCAGTGGTGGCACACACCTTTTATCTCAACACTGGGGAGGCAGAGGCAAGTGGATCTCCGATTTCAAGGCCAGCCTGGTCTACAGAACAAGTTCCAAGGCAACTAGGTCTACACAGAGAAACTGTCTTAAAAAATGAAAAAGGGAGAGAGAGGAGTAGCCTTGTTGGAGATAAGTGGTGAGGGCATGTCTTCCCTTGAAGGCTGTAACAGGGTAAGAAAACCCTGACCTTTCTCTGTCTCATTGAATCTCATGTGTGGTGTTGGGTGCTGGGCATCAGACCTGGGGCCTTGGGCAAGCACTTTACCAGTGAATATACTCGCAGCTCCTAGACTGCATATGTTGTGTTTATTGCAAGTTATTGGCTTGTGTGACTGTGGAGGCTGAGGACTCCAAATTCTACATGGGGAGCATGACATTCTGCAGGAGCTGAAGTTCACATGCAGAAATATGTTATTGTTCTCTCTGCCACTCTCCTCTGGCCAGAAAAAAAAAATTACTCAATAAAAGTGACAAGCCACAGGAGATGGCCCAGCATATTAACTGTTCAAATAACTGTATATTTGAAATATACACAATATTTGAAAAAAACAAGTATCTATGCAGAAGGATGCTGCCAGGGGCAGTTCACCAGAAGCTCATGCACCGCAATCCCATTATCTGTCTCAGAAATGCACAGAACAACCCGTGTGACCTAAATAATGAGGTGAGGTCATGGAGAGCAGTGACCTCACAGTGCAAACAGCAAATCTCCATGCTGGAAACAGCCAGCATAGGCCCCATGGGATCAGACCCTACCTGACTCAGGCACAGACCCTTTGTAGATTCAGAAACTGTCCTGTGCCTGTTTTGTCTCTGTTCATAATGCCACCTTCCTCTTGATATCCAAGGTTTTTTTTTTTTTTTTTTTTTTTTTTGGTTTTTCGAGACAGGGTTTCTCTGTGGTGTTTTTGGAGCCTGTCCTGGAACTAGCTCTTGTAGACCAGGCTGGTCTCGAACTCAAAGATCTGCCTGCCTCTGCCTCCCAAGTGCTGGGATTAAAGGCGTGCGCCACCATCACCCGGCTATCCAAGGGTTTCTTGAAGGGGCCTGAGGGTGGCAGGAACTCAGTAGAGTCAGGGAATAATGCCGTGTTAGAGAAAGGTCCAGGGAGTTGGGAGTAGTGGGTACTCTGGGGATGGAACAGACAGAATTCCCATCCCAGACCTGAGGACAGGGAGAGTTCAACTGCTGAGAATCCCAGTGACTGAAAAGAGGCAGAAAGCTGGGGTCTAGAGAGCACTGGTTCAGCACAGGCAGAGGCTCCAGGATAAGCACAGCACCTGTCTGCTTTAAGACAACCAAGACCCTGCCTTGCAGCCCTAGTAATTGTAGCTATTCCTGGAAATGTGACCTACAACAACAGTTCTCAACCCATAGGTCACAAACTGACTGACAAACCTTTATCTCCGAAAGTATTTACATTACAATTAATAACATTAGCAAAATTGGTTATGACATAGCAATGAGAATAATTTTATGGTTGGGAGTCACGACAACATGAGGAACCATAGCAAATGGTCGCAGTGTTAGGAAGGTTGAGAACCACTGGCCTAGATTGTTTATCCCCTGGTTTCTGAACCACATCTGCAATTGGTGCTCTTTCAAGTTGTGCCTTTCTGCCAGGCCACTAGACACTGCTTGCTCAGGTACTTGTCCACCTTGAATTATTTTCCCAGTTGCCGTTATAGCGTGTCCTTGCTCAGGAGCCAGGTTTGCATCCTGGCTCTTGCCCTGTTCTAGCATGGAGCCACCCCTTACCCCCTCTTACACTGGAATTGGGGATGACCCCAGGACCTCACTGGTGAGCTATATTCTTAAATCTTTTAAAACTTTTCTTTTTTAAAAAAATATTTTATTTATTTATTATGTATACAATATTCTGTCTGTGTGTATGTCTGCAGGCCAGAAGAGGGCACCAGACCTCATTACAGATGGTTGTGAGCCACCATGTGGTTGCTGGGAATTGAACTCAGGACCTTTGGAAGAACAGGCAATGCTCTTAACCACTGAGCCATCTCTCCAGCCCCCTTAAAACTTTTCTTTTTTTTTTTAAAATATTTATTTATTTATTATGTATACAATATTCTGTCTGTGTGTATGCCTGCAGGCCAGAAGAGGGCACCAGACCCCATTACAGATGCTTGTGAGCCACCATGTGGTTGCTGGGAATTGAACTCAGGACCTTTGGAAGAGCAGGCAATACTCTTAACCTCTGAGCCATCTCTCCAGCCCCCCTTAAAACTTTTCTTTAGCCAGAGTCTCACGAAGTTGCTCAGGCTGGCTTTCAACCAACTCTGTAGTTCCAATAAGCCTTTAACTTGTGATTCTCCTGCCTCAGCCTGCTAAGAAGCTGAGCTAATAGGCCTGCCTGTATCACCAAACCCAGTATTAGAGCTAGAATTTCTTTTGTGTGATGCCTGTACATGTCCTTGTGTATGTGGAGGGTGCACATATGCATACAAAGGACACAGGTTGCATTAAATGTCTTCTTCAATCATTCTCTGATTTTTTTTAAGATTTATTATGTATACAACATTCTGTCTGCATATATGCATATATGCCCACACGCCAGAAGAGGGAGCCGGATATCATTACAGATGGTTGTGAGCCATCATATGGTTGCTGGGAATTGAACTCAGGACCTCTAGAAGAGCAGGCAGTGCTCTTAGCCGCTGAGCCATCTCTCCAGCCCTCTACCTGATTCTTGATACAAGGTCTCTCGCTGAACCTGGAGCTCACCAAGTCAGCAAGACCAGCCTGACCAGCCAGGTCCAGGATTACAGCATGGGCCATCACCACATCTGGCTGGGGATCTGAACTCAGGTCTCCAAGCATGCATGGAAGGCACTTTATTAGGCCATCTCCCTGGCACAGGACCAGAACTTCTTATTCAGAATGTCTTCAGAAAGTCCTTGGGGGACTGAAGAGATGGCTCAGAGGTTAAGAGCATTGACTGCTCTTCCAAAGGTCCTGAATTCAATTCCCAGCAACCACATGGTGGCTCACAACCATCTATAATGGGGTCTGGTGCCCTCTTCTGGCCTGCAGGCATACACACAGACAGAATATTGTATACATAATAAACAAATAGCCAGGCAGTGGTGGTGCAGGCCTTTAATCCCAGCACTCGGGAGGCAGAGGCAGGCGGATCTCTGTGAGTTCGAGACCAGCCTGGTCTACAAGTGCTAGTTCCAGGACAGGAACCAAAAGCTGCGGAGAAACCCTGTCTGGAAAATCCAAAAAATAAAATAAAAAATAAATATTAAAAAAAAAAGAAAGTCCTTGGGGTCTTTCAATTAACGGACGTAAGCTTTTATGATAATTTAAAATCTCTTAGTCAGGTTCACAGCAGAGTTGCGGACTGCTGCCTGGGTAGACTAACATGTTAAAAGGCCTTTACGGTTCTTGAAAGAAATCCCAGATGCTTTCCTACACACTACAGTAGCCCTATTGAAGAAGGAAGCTGTGATTACCTCCTATCTAGTTTCTCTTGCAGTCACAAACACAATAGGACACAAGAGCCATGGTGTTTCCTTTGCTAAAGAATGTCTGTGGCTGTTAGAATGAAGCCAGGAAGACTGAAAAGATGACTCTCAGAAATACATTTGAAGATACACATATTTAGCCAGGCATGGTAGCGCATGTCTGAAATCCCAGGACTAGATACGCAGAGGCAAAACAGGAGCATCTGTTGCAGATTCAAGGCCACCCTGGTTTAGTTCCAGGCCAGAGCTACAAACTGTAAAATAAATTTCATAAAAGCAAGCCTATTTGTGTTTTAAATTCAATTTGTGTGATGTGGGATGAGAACATTTATGTGGAGGTCAGAGTTGTTTTGGGAGTTGGTTCTTTTCTACCAGAGGCTCCCTTGAATCGTTTATCTTGAGCAGTAAGCATTTCCACTGAGCCATCTTATTCTTTTTTTGAGAAGGGTCTCACTTTGTAGCTCAAGCTTGCCTGCCACTCAAGATCCTTCTGTCTCAGCCTCCCAAGTGTTAAGATCATAGACTTGCATTATCATTCCTAGTTTGCGAGGGAGTGTTGTACAAGAAAAGCTCAGTCCAAAAACTTAGAGGCCTGCAGATAGAGTTCAATAATAGAACGCTTACAGGGTATGAGAAGTCTTGGACTTGGAGGTCAGATACAGGGGATGTACGCCTGTCATTGCAGGGCCTGGGAGGCAGGGACAGGAGAATAAAAAGGCAACCCTTGCCCACATCAAGATGCATTCTGGATCCCTTGGTTTGTTGTACCAACGTTTACTTATTGGTTTTTCAAGACAGGATTTTTCTGTAGCTTTGGAGCCTGTCCTGGAACTCACTCTTGTAGACCAAATTGGCTGAGATCC
Source organism: Microtus oregoni (assembly GCF_018167655.1). Lineage (NCBI taxonomy): Eukaryota > Metazoa > Chordata > Mammalia > Rodentia > Cricetidae > Microtus > Microtus oregoni. Next base: position 10,398,261 of record NW_024543063.1, on the reverse strand, counting down.
ACCTGCCTCTGAAGTGCTGGGATTAAAAGCATGCACCACCACCACCCGGCCATTTTTATTATTTTTTTTGTATTTAGGTTTTTTTCCAGACAGGGTTTCTCTGTGTAGCCCTTGCCATCTTGGAACTCTCTGTAGACCAGGCTGGCCTCAAACTCACTGAGATCTACCTGATCTGTCTCCCAAATGTTGGGATTGAGAGTGTAGCACCACCACCCAGTTCTTTGGAGTGGCTTTTTTTTTTTTTATTAAAGTCAAAGAAAACACAAGAAGCAGTTTCTTCCGGTGATATAGAAGAGGTTAAGGGGAGCTGGCTTTGCTGGGGAGCATACTGCTGAGTGGCCACACATATACCCTCACTGTAGGCATTAACTTGGAGCTTGCATCCTCCTGCCTCCATGCCTGAGTGCTGGGCTTATATAGGTGGATACCATCACACTTGGTTTCATTGTCGTTTTTGGCAATGGAACCCAGGAGCCTTACCTTGTATTAGGAAAGCTTTCTACCAACTGAGCTGTACTTTAATACTGACAGCCTACCCTGCTTTACTCATGCCCAGACTTTCCCACTCTGTGAAGAAATGCTGCCTGTAGGGCCTCTTCCCAATCTACAAAGGCCGTGGGTGTCTGGGAAACAGAAAAAACTAATCTAACAAAATTTTTCTTGGAAAGCAGTTTGTCTCCAAGCCATAATTTTGCCATCTGTGCTTAAAAGTTAGTTCTCAATGTTGTCTGACAGGATTTCACCTATGCCCTTATGTTCTATCAATCAAACTACATGTCCAGCCCTTCTGTGCTTTTCAAAGTGCTTCCTGCCTTCAAGATTTCTGACATCATTGCTGATGTCACCAATCTTATCACTGTCTCGCAGCTGTATCCATAAACCTTGATGGGGAAACTTTCTGTATTTCAACAAGTTTCTGTTATTTCAAAGTTTCTTTCTGTATTTCAATAAGTCCTAGTGTCTCTTCAAACTGTCAGCAACGAATTATTTTTCCTGGAGAAGGAAAAAACCCAGATCTAGAAAACCTATTAGGTTTGCTTTCCCATGTGGGTATGTATTAAATACTTATAATTACTGTGTGATATGCATATGCTGGTACTTTTTATAAATGTTACCATTTATGGTGTCCCTAAAAACTTGAAAGCTTTTTTTTTTGATATGGCATCTTTCCAGGTGATCAAACACTGGATTCTTTATCAGTTTCTTTATAAAAAAAATATGCCAGCACTCAGAAACTTCACCTCTCAAAGCTATTTCAGTCATGTATCCACCCCCCACTTACATTTAAACTATGACCCAGCTAAACGTGAACTTCACATTTGTAGAAGTCACATTAAACTTAAGCCTCATCAAATTTGAAGAAAAACAAACTTAGATTGTTAGCTACCTGTCACTGTAATAACATTCAAGTTGTAACTTTAAGGGAAGAGACATTTTAGCTCAAGGTTTCAGAATCAGTTTATCATGGCCAGGAAGGCCAAAGAGCTGCTCATAGCTGGAGCATAAGGCTGCTTGCTGACATTAGGGCAGAACAGAGAGATGAAGCAAGGTACTTTAGCTGCTCTTCCAGAGAACCTAGGTTCAGTTCCCAGCACCTGCTTTTCACTGAAAGGCAGGTATTGGAAGGGTCACAGCTTAGGTAAAAGGTCTAAAAGCAAAATGCCAACACAAAATGCACCTAAGCTAGCAAGACTAAACCTAAGCCCCAGCATAATCAGCTTCTGTAGTATCAGAGTGCAGTTTAGACATGCAATGTAAAACAATGGTCCACAACTCACTCTTCCAGACATCCTGGGTTCAATTCCCAGCACCCACATGGCAGTTTCACAACTGTCTGCAACTCAATGGATCTGACTCCCTCAGACATATATACAGGCCAAACACCAAGATAAATTTTAAATTTACAAGTAAGAACTTCCATCACTGTAGGTGTTTCAGAAACTTTCATGAAAAGATGAAGATATTATTTATTTATTTAGGTTTTTCGAGACAGGGTTTCTTTGTGGCTTTGGAGCCTGTCCTGGAACTAGCTCTGTAGACCAGGCTGGTCTCGAACTCACAGAGATCCGCCTGCCTCTGCCTCCCGAGTGCTGGGATTAAAGGCGTGCGCCACCAGCGCCCGGCTAAGATGAAGATATTAAATGACAAATATGAGGGTTTTGTGAACTGGGAATTAAAAGCCTAGAAAAGAATACTCCAGGGGTTCAGAGATAGTTCAGCTGTTAGGAGTCCAGGGAACCCAAGTTTGACTCCCAGCACCCATGATGGCTCAACTGTGACTCCAATACTGGGGGATCCACCCTCCTCTGGCCTCCAGTGGCACTGTATGCATAGTGAAAACACCCATACAAATAAAACCCATGTTTTTTAAATTAAAAGAAAATAAACTGGGTGTTGGCGATGCACACCTTTAACCCCAGTACTTGGGAGGCAAGAGTCAGGCGGATCTCCAAGTTTGAGGCCAGCCTGGTCTACAAGAGCTAGTTCAGGATAGGCTCCCAATGCTACATAGAAACCCTGTCTCAAAAACCTTAACCAGTAAACTAGAAAACAGATGAATAGAAAATATCCAAAATAATGTTCAAATAAAGATAGGGGAGAAAAGCTAATGACAGCATCAGGTTACTTTCTGTATCATTTTTGGGGTGTTGGGATTTAAGCTGCTTGTCATCATCACCTGACTCATCCTTTTGACAAGAAAATACATCATAGTTGGGCAAAGTGACACATGCTTTTAATCCCAGCACAGGGACAGGTAGATCTGAATTTGAGCCCAGCCTGACCTACATAGTGAGCTCCTCAAATGTATAGGGGCTACAGAGACGCGTCTCAAATGAAAAACAAACCAAAAACTAAGATGGTAGCCTTGGAGATTTATCACATTCCTACAGCCTCCCAGAAGAAACAAAACTAGGTGAGCTGGTGGTGGCGGCACATAACCTTAATCCCAGGCAGAGAGAGGCAAATCTTTGAGTTTGAGGTCAGCCTTGTCTAGAGCTAGTTCCAGGACATACTCCAAAGCTAGAGAAATCCTGTCTTAAAAAAAACAAATTTCCACTGGTAGCCACTAACTAAATAGTACACTGTATTTAAACATATATGGTGGGTATTCGTTAGTGTTCCATCTCTTGCTCAACACTTATGAGCATTCGTTTTGGTTTCTAGAGGACTGCAAACGAGCAGATTCCTGTTTTAAGAAAGCCTTTTTCTTATGCCTTTGTAGTTTGCCATTAGCTGGATGCAAAATGTTAAAATCCAGGCGTGGTGGTTGGTAGTGGTACACGCCTTTAATTCAGGGCTGCAGAAATAGTTTGGCAGATAGGAATGCTTACTGTTCCTTCCATGAATGGACTCAGGTTAAACTTCCAGCACTCAGTGTCTAAAAAACTTATCTGTGTGTTCCTAAGCCCTCAACCTCCTGGCCTCTATGGGTAGAAAGCATACAGGACACACACCAACAATAGATGCAGAAAAAGCCACCAACATTCAAGAAATGGGAGGAAAAAACCCCCAATCCTCAGGATTTTGCTTTTTCTCTCTTTTACACCTCAGTCAGTCACCACCCTCTATCTTGCCTATCTTTTTGAGGTTCAGGAAAATAATCTGAGAACTAGATCATTCCTAGATAGGAAACAAACCACACTACTAGGCTAGTATGGTCAAAAGCAGATGAAAAACTTAAGTTCGGAGTTTATCTGCAGACCTCCCTCAGTTTTCATGTACACTTATATTGCCACCAGCTGGAGAATGAGAAAAAGGAGTGACAACCACTTCCTACCGCTCCTCTAAAATGGCTGCAAGGTTTTCCAATTTAGAATGGGGGGAGGCATCCTATAGTAAGCCAGAGTATTCTTACTCCTAAGAAATTAGTGCATGCCTGCCCTGCTAGCACCAAAACATACACCACCATTGTCTGGCTTTCTTTTTGCTTTTCAGGTAAGGGTTTGTGTAGCCCTTGGCTGCCCTGGAACTTATTCTGTATAGGATAGTCTCAAACTCAAGATTTGCCTGCTTCTGCCTCCTGTTCCTCTTTGACTACCAGTTTTACCATTTGTTTCCCTCCCCTGAAGTACCTCCAGTTCTAAGTTATTAATTTTTCTTTTTCCTAGGAATGCCAGCAGAGCCAAGGGCTCCCCTCCCGAGAGCAAAAGAACCCACCAAACTGATCCACATTATACAAATCCAGTGTGTATAGCATCCTAATTATTTTCTACACAGGGTAAATACTTTAACCTTTAAAACATTTGAGGGCCACACCACATACCCAATCCGAAAGGTTCTAAGAGCAGAGGGCCTTTGAGTTTGTTCAAGACAAGTAGCTCTGCCTGATCTTAAAAAAAAGCCAATGGTGAGGGCAGGGTATTAAAAAAACAGGATGGATGATGGACCACTGAGGTAAGTTTTACATCCCATTCTAAACACACACAGGCCAAGGGCCACTGTACTTCTAAATATATTGGAGGGAGCACCTTTCCTTTAGCTACACAAGCTTCCAGTCAGGTTCTCTCTACAGGATCTATACAGTGGCCTTGCGGTTTTCCAAGGGTTCTGTAAGACTTGGTATTTTTTTTTGTTTTGAACAGGAGTTTTAGCCCTGTCTAACCTGGAACTCAAAAACTGTGATTAAAATTACATATCACACAAGGTCTTGTATGGCTTTACTTTACTGCCATTTCAGCAATGATCCACGTGTTTCTCACCAATTGTCCAGTACACCCACCATCTGAGGTGCAAATGCAGCGTCTTCAACAAACCTTCCAGTTCAGAAACTGCTGTGCTTCCTCCCCTCAAACTAATTTCCACTTTTTGTAGTCAGGATTCTTGAAAACAGTAGAACACAGCTCAAATCCCCACTAGTCAGAATCTGGCTGAATAGCAGAGTTGGTCTTGCTGAGCTCTTAAGCATCATTCCAAAAGGAACATTTAGGAAGGTACAAATCTGGCACCAGAGTTTAGGACTTTTAATTTGTCCTAAAGTCACTGAAGCAAAAAAACAAAACAAAAAAACCATGATAAACATTCTTTTACAACCCCCAACGCAAAAAGAAAAAAAGACTGTAGGAAAAAAAACTTCTGGAAATGTCCTTAAAAGGCTCTGTCATTTTTAACAGGTAACAGTGTAAAACCCCAGAGTCCTTTCTTTAAAATGAATCGGGAAAGATTGGGATGGAAGGAATTATTCAAACTTCGTCTTCTTTCCTTGTGGCTTGAAGTCTCCCCCTCCTCCTCCTCCTCCTCTGCCACCTCGGAAGCCTCCTCGACCTATTGGAAGGCAAAACATCATGAAGAATGCATAATACTTGGAATTGACCTTCCCACAAGGATGGTTAGGACACAAAGTTAGGAATCAGAGGTCCAACTTACCTCCAAAGCCTCCCCGGCCTCCTCTGCCGCCAAATCCGCCTCTTCCTCCTCTGCCACCGCCTCGTCCTCCGAAACCTCCTCTGCCTCCTCCTCGGCCACCAAAACCACCCTCACCCTTAGGTTTGGCCCAGTCCAAAGTAACTTTGTTTCCATCAATTTCTCCATCTTCCATGGCCTCCTTGGCAGCTTTGGCATCTTCCTCACTATTGAAATCTACAAAACCAAACCTAAAATAGAATAAAAACCAGACATTTTAAAGTAAGCACATTCATACACACCAGAACCAAGTCATTCATACATAATTATACAAAAAGCACTTTTATTGGAGGTCAAGAAAGACACAAATGTGATAAATTCTGATTGGTCTGAATTTAGATCTCAGAATGTCTCACACGATAGCCAAATATACCTCTGTAAAAACAGAAGCTAAGAGCTAGTTCTGTGAATTCTCTCTTCTTCTCTTGCGAATCCATAATCTGCCACCAGTAGACAGAAAGGAGCTCAATGAGAAGACACCGAAGAGCCACTGTCCATGAATACAAAGAAAAGCAGCATAATGCCCTACCCTTTAGAGGAACCTGTTTCCCGATCTGTGACGATTCTTGCACGAACAGAGCCCTCAAATGATTCTTTTAAGGTCTCCTCAGTGGTATCTTCAGAAAGACCTTTGACAAACAGAGTTTTGGATGGCTCTAGAAGAGAAAAATGATGTTTGTTTTACAGGGTTTGACTATGTAGTCTTGGCTGGACTAGAACTCTGATCTATTCATTCTGCCTTGACTGCTAGGATTAAAGTCACATACTACCACATTCAGCTGAAGTAGATTCTTAATGACAGTGACTTTGTATGTAAAATGTATATACAATACTTGTTTTTAATCAGAAAAAAAAAGCAACTAATTACAAGTAAAGGTAAAGAGACTACACTGGATTTGACACATCAACCTCAAGAGAACCAGAGGCAATCAAATCCACAAGTTGCTGCTTTGAGCTGACATGACACAGCTGGATCAGAACTTGACTATCTAGAGGAATTTTCTTGAGATTTCATCAATTATTTCTCAGGTAATCAGTCATCATATCCAGTTGTCATTTACTCAGCAGCAACTTAAAGCAACCAGCCCCACATTAGCTCAGAAAATTGCCACCCAAACCCAGCTATACCATGCCAAGGGTACTTACGACTTCTTGCATTAGCTGATCCCCTGGGTCCTTGTAATTCCAGCCTGATTGTTCTGCCCTCGATTTCCATTTTATTACAGGAGCTTAAAGCTTCTTTAGCATCTTCAAATGAAGCAAATTCTATAAATGCATACCTGAGGATTGAAAAGTCTATACTCAGAATAAAGCTTACAAACACATGGCACCAGCACCAATACTATTACTATCAACATTTATTGTCACTTGCATAGCTAAAAAGGATAGTGTTTTTGGTTTACTCTTATTAGCTGTGTAAAGAATATGTCCAGCTTACATCTAGCAACATTAAAAATAATAATTTTACCCTTTAGATTTGCCTTGTTGGTTCTGGGGCACTTTGATAAAAGTTGCTTTCTCAAATACCTCCTGAAGAGTTTCTTCTGTTGCACTGTAGGAAAGGTTACTTAAAACCAAAGTTTTTGATTCACCTGCAAGTACAAAGATGTTATTAACAAGGCATGTTATGTCTGTAAATTAAAGCACTCAGACAAGAAGGCCACGGTGGGCAACTACCCCACAAAAGAATGCTAAATGAAAACATTGATACTTCAACCATAGGCCCTATATCATATAATCCTAAGAATCAACACACTTGACTCAAAAGTGAGCATCCACCATACACAGTAATGCCTTCCTTGATTGCTCCTTTCATTTTCAGTCTAACTAGATGACTGAAATGATGTTGTCCTAGAATATTATTTCTAAAATATAGTTTAAGTCATTTCAAATAAGACACACCTAACAAGGAAAGCAGTAATTGCCTTCTCTGAAATTAATTTAAATTGTAATTTAACATCTCTCATTCATGATACTAAGCATTATGAACAAAAAGTGAATCAATTCTGGCTAACCATAAAGTTCTTAAAGTATGAAAACAAGTGACTTCCATCCCTAATGTAGAATGAACCCCTTTAACTTACCACTCCAAGTGCTATTCTTTCCAGGTCTTTCTTGCCTTTGTTGTCCTTTCTCCCCAGTGTAGTAGAGTGAAACAGACCGCCCATCAATTTCTGTCCCCTGCTTCTCTTCAAGGTTTTTCTGTGCATCAGCTTCAGACTTAAATTCAATGTAAGCAATCCTACAATTTTGATAAACAGAGTACCAATAGCTCTAAGATCAAAAAACCACCTTATGTCAAAGAGTCACATAGTACTATGTTTAACTGCCCAGAACCACATTCTTCTCATAAAATATGATGTTACCAGGAGCCTGAGGCAACAGATATTGATTTGGATGTAAGGCCAGCATGTAATAGCGATCACAGCTTCTAAAGCAATCAGCTCGTCTTGATGCCATACTCCTGACCTCAGCATCTTAGGTGGTGGAGGCTAGAGAACCTGGCTACAAACTAAGTCTGAGATCAACATGTACTGCATGTAGCCCTGTTTTGGGGAAGATGTAGGGCTGGAGAGATGGCTCAGTGGTTAAGAGCACTGGCTACTCTTCCATAGGTTCCAAGTTTAATTTCCAGCAACCATATGATGTCTCACAACCACCTGTAATGAGATCTGGTGCCCTCTTCTGGCATTTGGGCAGAACACTGCATACATAATCAACTTTTTAAAAAGGAGAGGGACACTAAACTACCAACTCAAACACTTATTGATGAGTAAAAGTTTATCATTTAGATACAAACATACCCTTTACACCTCCCATCTTGGGTAACCATTCTGATCTCCACAGCATCTTCAAATGTTTCTTTTAAATCATCCTCAGTGATGTTGAATGAAAGGTTTTTTGCTAAAAGTGTTCTTGCAGCTCGAACTAGAATTTAAAAAAAAAAATCCAAGCACATCATTTAACAAGTCACTAGAGAATAAAACAAAAAGCTCCTATAAAGGACAAGGCTCATACTAAGAAATAAGGGACAGGGCTGGAGAGATGGCTCAGAGGTTAAGAGCATTGCCTGCTCTTCCAAAGGTCCTGAGTTCAATTCCCGGCAACCACATGGTGGCTCTGTAATGAGGTCTGGTGCCCTCTTCTGGCCTGCACACATACACACAGACAGAATATTGTATACATAACAAATAAATAAAAAAAAATATTTAAAAAAAAAAAAGAAAGAAGGGACAGAGAGATGGCTAAGAATACTTTGCACAAAGAGGAGCCATGTTTAATCCTTAACACTCATACACTAGGCACACATGTCGTCTACACATATACAAACTTGCAGGTGTGTGGGGGGAACCATCCCACCCAACACATTTAACATGTACAAATACAGAAAAAAACAAAGGCACAAATTTAGGAGTCTGATATAATTAATGATCTGAAATTACAAATCTAAATACTTTTTGAGCAATCACATTAACAAAGCTAGAACAATATCTGAGTTGTTATTAGCCTGTCAAAATGCAAATTCACTAAAAACATTGTATATAGTTTCCTGGTGGTTATGTATATTTTAAGGTTCCATCCCTAAGATATTTCATCACAAACATGGATTATGATAACCAGTGACATTGTCTTTATGCAGTAAGTTCATGAACTGGATAAACTACAAAATGAGTTCATAGCCACCTTCCCAAATGTTTAAAGGGAGTGAGGATATGTAGCACAGGGTTAATGAGTGCTTGCCTAGTATGCAGAGGGCCCAAGTTCAGTTTCCAGAACTGTTAATTAAAGAGAAAACAAACACTTCAAATTCCTAATTCTAAAATATAAAATCCTTTGAGTATCATTAATTCATTCTAAGAGATAGTTCACTTATAATTCTTTTTATTGTTTAAGCATGATGCAAGCTGAGATCACAGCATGAAAACACATGTTCAGAGGACAACTCTGGAGCTTTCTCTCCTACTTTGTGGTGCTTCTAGAGACGATCAAAATCGGGTCAAGCTTCACAGTAAGCAGTTTTACTCAAAAGTTATCCATTCTGTCAGCTAACACTACAATTTCCTGAGTAAGACAATCCCTGCTGAGTGTAACACACTACTATTAAAATCAGCCTGGTTTGCCTAGTGAGCCTTAGAATTGTCAGTGCCACACAGGTAAGACTCAGAAAACCTAAAATTATACTCCCTTTTGAATTCATAAATTTTAGCAGTCGAAGGCAGCCCCACACCCCAAGAACTTGTCATGTCAGCCTTCTCACCACGAACCTCACCTGTATCAATCCTATAGGGTTTTAAGGGAGAATGGGCAAAGCCTACCTACCAGACCCTTTTCTTTTACATACCTTTCTTACTATCTCTTCCTTTTGGTTTTTCTAGTTTAATTTCATTGCCAAACACTTTTAAACCAGTGAGTTCCAAAGCCTTTTCTTGGTCTTCAGCAGACTCAAAGTCCACATAGCCAAATTTCCTTGAAGATGAAAAGGACAAAATTACAGGCTTGAGAGTGAACATCTGCCACAGAATCAAGTCTATGTACCAAGATGACAGCAGACCCAGATTTCTTCATTTACTGCACTGTTAGCTGGAAAAGGAACCCGCTCTAAAAGCATTCAGTATGACTATAAAGGTCCAAAATGCCATTTTTTTTTGTTTTTCGAGACAGGAGTTTCTCTGTGGTTTTGGAGCCTGTCCTGGTACTAGCTCTTGTAGACCAGGCTGGCCTCAAACTCCCAGAGATCCGCCTGCCTCTGCCTCCCGAGTGCTGGGATTAAAGGTGTGCGCCACCACCACCTGGCTAGTCCAGAATGCCAATTTTTAAACTTGCTGTTACCTGACATAACCAGAAGTCAGACATTGAAACTTTAAATCTGTGGGTTCTGATTTGATGACTTAGTTCTTTAATGGCTAATCTTCATTAAAGTAATTATACATCTTCATGTTTAACAGTATCTGCTAATCCACACATACAATAAAAAACTTACCTATTTGTACCAGTTCTGACATCCACAACAGCAAGATCATTTTTAGCAAAAAGTTCACTGATGGCATCTTTTAATTCTGCAACAGACTTGTTTGGATTAAGGTTTCCAATGAAGAGATTGTAAGGTGTTGTTGATTCCGAGCCTACACAGAAAAAACTTAGTTCTCTTATAAGATCACTACACATAAACTTCAGCATAAAATTTTTATGAAGCACATCAGCATACATAGTGAATCTCAACACCAGGTTTCAGTATTAAGTCCCTTTGTCATTCATCACTTGTGCTATTGCTACTTTTATCTCCTTTCAAACTCCCCAATTTTGTAGGTTACCTTCCACCACTTTCTGTTTCTTGGCTTCGGGGACTTCTTTCTGCTTGGTCATTTCCTTCTTCCTTTTTCCAGGTGCTACTTTAACAGGCTCTGGATAAGATTTTTAGTGTCAATCATGAGTAAGCAGACAGCTAAAGCAATTCCATTAAACATTAATGAGGTTCACTTTAGAACTTAATTTGATTACCTTCCTCCTCTTCTTCATCTTCATCATCCTCTTCTTCATCTTCTTCCTCCTCTTCATCATCATCCTCATCATCTTCATCATCCTCATCATCCTCTTCAGCCACAGCCTTGGTTTTCACAGGAACAACTTTTGCAGGAGCTTTCTTTCCTTTAGCAGGTGTGATCTCCATAGCTTCTTCCTCAGAGTCTAAAAGAAAGATGGCTCAGCAAAGACAGCCAACCTTGGTAACATGAATCCCTCACACTTAAAAGAGTCTTAGAAAGGAAATGAAATCCTGACAACATGCTCAGTTATATTACAGAAAGAACTATGAGCAAAAAATAAATAAATAAAAAATGTGACTATCTAATCTAACCATAAAGTGATCAGGGAAAGTACACTATATTGTTAGCAAAACCTAGGTCTTAACTATCCTGCAACCTGAAATCTACTTACCATCATCTTCTTCTTCATCATCATCATCTTCCTCATCATCTTCCTCATCTTCATCCTCTGAGGCAGGAGCAGCAGCAGCTACTTTTGCTGGCTTCCCTCCTTTCACTACTGGTGGTTCAAATTCATCCTCTTCCTCATCATCTTCATCCTCATCACTGTCATCTTCTTCATCGTCATCATCGTCTTCATCTTCATCACTCTCTTCCTTCTGCGCATTCTTACCATTCTTTGCGCCCTTGGCTGGTGTGACAGCTCCCTTTTTACCAGAGGCTGCTACCAATGCTTTTCCTTGTGCGATTCCCTTCTTACCAGGTGTTGCAACTGCTTTGGCTGGTGTAACTGCCTTCTTGGCTGGTGTGGCTGCTGCCTTTTTACCTGGGGTAACAGCAGCTTTCTTAGCTGGTGTGGGAACTGCAACCTTTTTTGTTTGTGAAACAACTACCTTCTTTGCTGGAGTTGTAGCCTTCTTGCCTTTTTTCTGAGGGATGACAACCTTAAATGCAAACAAATCATTAGCATTTTCCTTTATCCAATGCTATGTTAATATATTGCCACTAACTTTGAGTTCAAGAACCCTGGCATTAGTGTTAAGTCCTGGAGTCAAACGACTACAGATATGGCACAGCAGTTAAGAAGTACTTGTTACTCTAGTAGGACTCAAGGTCAGTTCTCAGCATGCACCCACATGATGGCTCTAAATTCAATTCCAGGGGATCCAAGAGCATTCTTCTATGCCGAGGGCACTAGGCATGCTTAGTACAATTACACACACACAGACACACCAATAAACTAACAGAAAAATAAATCTTAAACCCTGGAGTCAGGGTATATGGCTTTCTATATGCTCATAGTTGCAGATGCTTATCAGACAAACACCCAAGTTTAAGAAACCCTCACAAACAAGACCGGCTTTTAATTCCACCCCCACACCTCAGCCTAACTACTAGAGCTACAAAGTATTTTTACTTTCATTTAAAAAAGTTCTACCCAAACCACACTGTTGATTACTAGTATACCTCCTCTAAACAAGAAATCTGAGCATGATCATTATATAGCCCCAACTTAACTCAAATTCAAGAATATCCCTACTTCTGCCTCCTGAATGATGGGATTAATTAAATTACCATGTCTTTAAATGAACCAACAAGTAAGAGCGCTAATGAGTACCAGATCTATCAAACTGGTAGCACTCCATCTATATCAGATGTACTTTAAACATTCATTGGCTTATATAGCTTACACAAAAGGTGATAAGGGACAGAACTTAAAAACATTCATGATGGAATATTGGCAATGATAAATAGTGCTTGAAGAATTAAAAGATTACACTCACATCTAACGTGTTCAGTTTAGTTTATTGAAATACAGAAAAAATATACCCATACACATAGGAATAGAACAAATATGGTGCCACCTGAACTATGAGACCCTTATTCTCATCTAAATCAAAGTTCTGGGTTTCTTAATAAATAATCTGTCATAAGCTGCATGCAGTGGCTAATGACTATTCAGTAGACTGAGGTCAGCCTGGTCTACAGATTGAATTCTAGAACTGCCAGGGTCATAGGGCGACCCGGATTCAAAACAAAAATGGGAATTTTGTGACATAATGTCCTTCCAAAACGCATGAAGCCATGCAATTGTAGCCTGAAGAAAAATAAGTTGGAAAAATTCTGTCTTCCAAAAAAGGAGGGAAAATAACCTGTTAGGAAATCTATTTATTACAGCACATGAAGCCTGACTAGTGAAATGGACATCCCTCCCAAATCGTCTATTTAAATCCTCTATTTAAATTATCAATGGCACTAAAGTACTTGTCACTCAATCACTAACTGCATACTACAATACTGTATTTCTGATAAACATTTAATTCCTTCGGTTTCACTGCTTAAGCTTATCCACCTGCCCCTGCCTCCCAGTATGCCGGAATTAAGGCGCCAGCACAGCCCATCATATCTTAAGCATTTAATGACTTTTCAATTAGCTGTATACCTCCTCTTCTCCACTGCTGTCATCTTCTTCATCTTCTGACATTTCTTCATCCTCACTATCTTCTTCCACTTCCTTTGGGGGAGGAGCCATTTTCTTGGATTCACCGTGGGTTTTGCCGGCCTACAAGTGGACACAAAATCATGCCTCTGCCCCATTTTGGGCTTTGTCATTATCTTCTTTTCTGCACAAGCAGAAAAGACATCCTTTTGACAATGTATGACAATATAGCATATTTTGCTCAGAACCACCTATAATTTCTTTCCTTTTCAGATAGCTGAAATCTCTACCATTAATTACCAACGCATTTTACTAGTCCTTGTCTTTTATGTTCTAGCACCTTCGCCTGAATTCGACTTAGGGATAGCCCTCTCCACTAATTGCTTGGGCAGGGGGTATCTTCCAAGTCCCTTTTTAGAAGAAGCACCTCTCTAAGAGATCTACTTCCGACTTTCTCGTGTTGGTGGCGGGCCACGTGGGGGGACCAAGCAGGCCACCACGCGCTCCCTCTGGAGTCCACCACGTGCTGGTCGGCCCGTCATGGACAGATCGGGGATGGCTAGGTTCCCCACGTAGGTCAATCCCCCAGACCCCCCTTACCAGTGTACCGACACAGCCCGACCCCGAGGCGCGCGACACACGCCGAGCGCCAAAACCCACGTGGCGGGCCGCGCACCGGAGCACGTGCGCCAGGAGGCGGGGCCCAGGGAGCGCCGGTCGCACGAGTTTGGTCCCATCTCCAACCGGCAGCCCTGGCGCCTTCTCCACGCTCGGCGGCTCCGATCTCAGTTCCCCCCCCCAACTCCCACCGCGAGACATACACGCGGCGACCCCCGCCGCACTCCACAGCCGCCTCCCGCAACCCGCCTCGGCCCTTCTCACCATCAAGTCAGGAGGCTAAACGCCGCGAGACCTCCCGCTAGTCGCGCGAGACTTCCCCCCAGCATGGCGCCCTCGAACGCGCCCGGGATTGCGCTCAGGCCCTCCTCCCCTCCGCGGAGCGCGCGCGCGCGCCCTTAGGCAGCAGGCCTAGCGGCCCGTGTCCGCGCGCGCAGGGCCTCTCACCTTTGCGAGCTTCACCATGGTGGCGGATGACGGCGGCGGCGCAGTGAGCAGCTCAGAAGAGCCCGGGAGAACCGACGCGAACTCGACGGCAGCGGCGGGCACTGAAGACACGGGAGCACGTACGACTGACTGCCAGCTACAGCTAGCGTCTGAGGCAAAAGACTGAGCCTGCTCAGTAATCGCCTCTGGAAAGGCGACGACGGTGTCCTCGTGACCCCGCCTCCGCCAACCAGAGCCCGCGCCCGTTCCCCGAGCCAACCGCGAGCCTTTAAGCCAGGCCGGAGCGGGGCGGGACTACGGCGTCTGTGGGCGGGGCTTGGGCGGGCGGGGCCTGACGGCAGCGCCCTGAGGGCGGGACTTATTTTGCGCTAGGCGGACGTTGACTGGTTGGCGTGCGGGTCCGTTTAGCTGCCCGCTCTAGCCGCGCCTGCGCCGTAGGAAGCGCCGAGTTTGGTATTGCTTGCGTGAGGGATGTGGGGGTGGCGACATGGCCGGGATGCTCTCATGTGCTCGAACGCTACGGGCACCCCTAGGCTCGCGTGGCCGGGGGTGTTCCGCGGGGGTTTCCCCCGTGCTGCGGAAGCCAGCAACCCACGGTGGACGTCGCTGTGGCCTAAAGGGTTCGCCGTGCGTCCCTGCCGAGGAGCCGGAGAGCGCCGGAAGTCCAGGGCCTAGAGCCCACTTGGGCCAGCTCGCAGTCCTCGGCCTGCCCTCAGTGGAGCCGAGCACATCCCCTTGGCTATAGTGGTGTGCCTAGGGCCACCGTTCTCCTGAGCTCCTAATAAAGGCTGCGTGTGTGTCTGTGTGTGTGCGTGCGTGCACGCGTGTGTGCAGTGCACAAACAGCACACTTAATGTCTAATCTCGCGCGGTAGGTAGGTTTACCTCCTATTGGGACAGGCTCGGAGAGGTGACTTCCTGGTGTGTGGTGCCCGGCCTGTGACCACTCACGGGTTCCCCCAATGGCGGGAAGGACAGAGTTAGTTCTCTTGGGTTGCTTAAGTGGATTGCCCCGTGTGTGGGACCTTGGTTCCAAGCGTGGCATACTGGAGTGTTTTATTCTAGGGTGTTTTCTGGACATCTAAAACCTAACTTGCTACAGAGTCAGTGTTCCATCATCTGACAATCTTGGTTGAAAATCACCTGTGGAGATTTTGCCCGGCGTGTTGAAGCAGGCTCTCAGTTGCTCTTGCTGTCCTGGAGCTCACTGTGTAGACAGGCTAACCTCGACCTGCCTCACGTGTGCTGAGGTTAAATGAATGGCCACCACCCCTCGGGAGGTTTTAAGGCAAGCGGCATGTGGTTGGGTCTCAAGCTTTCTTTCTGAGCACAGGTCTTTGGAGATAAGTAGGAGTAGTTATTAGGTGACTAAGGCCTTCCCAGCTCAACTCCACACAAGTGCTCTACGGTCAGGGCATGGGGTGGAGACCAGCGCTGTGGTGTGGGGGCTTTGTCTTTAAAGAGAGACCGGTGTCACTAAGCATTGCAGCTCGGATGAAAAGGGATGCTGACAAGATTGGGAACCAAGGAGTACCACAAAGCCACCGTAAGCGTTGACGTTTACAGCCCTGCTCCAGGGAAAGGTTTTGCTGTGATCCAGCTAGATGAAACAAGGTCTCATCAATCTCGTTCAAGAGATTGATTGGGAGGGAAGAATCCAGGAAGGTGGCTGCCTCTGCCATGGTGGGAAAAGGCTGTCTCAGCTGAACAGGTACAGGGCTTCTTAGGGGCGGTGTTTTTTCAACGTGGAAATTGGTCGGATTTCAGTCCCTGAGCTTGGCTGGATTTTGTGCTCAGGAACTGGTTGGTTTTCATGCTGAGTTCGTGAGGGCCAGAGTGTGTTTCTTTGACTCTGGCTTCAGGGCCAAGGTAGGTTTCTTTCACTGGCCCTTTAATTTTTTTTAAAAAAAAATTTTTGGGGGGGAGGGGGTTTCTAGACAGTGTTTCTCTGTAGCTTTGGTGCCGGTCCCAGAACTAGCTCTTAGAGACCAGGCTGGCCTCGAACTCCCAGAGATCTGCCTGCCTCTGCCTCCTGAGTGCTGGGATTAAAGGCATGCGCCACCACCGCCCGGCTTTCACTGGCCCTTTAATCTTGAGTTCTATGGTATGGAGCCAAGAGAGACTCCTGGTAGAGGGACGGGAAGAATGATGTGAGCCAAGACCCTGGGTATTTCCAAGAAGAGCAAGCTAAAGCCACTTGAGACAGATGAGCTCTGAGTGTGAAATGATAGGAAGATCCCAGCAACACTGGCATGGCGCCTCTTCTTTGATCCCATCTGTCTATATGGGGTCTTCCTCAGCCCTCTATTGTAAAGTGCCACTAGGAGACTCACTAAGTAACACGCAGGTATTATCTCTTATTAGTATTTTTCTTGGCCATTTATTTTTTTGAAAATATTTCTTTTTATTATTATTTATTTATTAAAGATTTCTGTCTCTTCCCTGCCACCGTCTCCCATATCCCTCCCCCTCCCCCAATCAACTCCCCCTCTCTCATCAGCCCTGCCCTGTGGGGAGTCCAAGGACCACCCACCTCCATCAAGGTCAAGTAAGGTGAACCTCCAAACAGCCTAGGCTCCCACAAAGCCAGTATGTGCAGTAGGATCAAAACCCAGTGCCATTGTTCTTGACTTCTCAGCAGTTGGCCGTTTATTATTAACTTGCCTCTTCCCCATACAGAACACAAACTCTTGTCTGCCTTATTACTGGTGCCTAAAGTATTGCCTGTTACATTATAGTGTTGAAAATTACTTGCTAACTGTCGTTATGGATATAATTTAGTGGTAGGCGCACACATGGCCCTAACACCACAGAAGGAAATGTGAACTTAAGAACACATTTGGGGGGGGGGGGCGCGGCTCAGGACAGGTCCTCTCTGTACATTTGAAGCCTGTTCTGGAACTTACCCTGTAGACCAGGCTGGCCTCGAACTCACAGAGATCCGCCTGCCTCTGTCTCCTGAGTGCTGGGCTTAAAGGCCACCACTGCCCAGCTGATCTTGGTTTTGTGTGTGCCAGGCAGGCGCTTAACAACTGAGCTACCTCCCCAGCCCATCTCTACCTGATTTTTTGAGCAGGGTTTGTGTAACTGAATCTGGCCCGTTATAGACAGGCTGGGTAGTAGAGGCCAGGGATCCCCTGTGTCTGCTCCCTCCACCCACCACCATGGTGCTAGGATCACAGGAATGTGCCAGCCCATGCTTCTGACAGGGATGTTGGGGATCTGAACTTGAGCCCTCATGTTTCTGCAGCAAGCACTTTATCCACTTAATATTCCAAGGTGAGAGGATTGAAGTCAAGACCAAAAGGCAGAAGAATAATGACGTTTCTCGGTCGGTTTCCCCGCGTTAAAGGCCCTGCCTTTTGTTCACTGTGCTTATCTCGCTTAGTTCCAGTATCTCACAGCATGTCTCAGCATTCTTTTTTCTTTTTGAGATGGCCTTGTTAGGTAGCCCAGGTTAGCCTGGAAATTGTGTTTCTGGCCTTGTTAGGTAGCCCAGGTTAGCCTGGAAATTGTGTTTCTGGCCTTGTTAGGTAGCCCAGGTTAGCCTGGAAATTGTGTTTCTGGCCTTGTTAGGTAGCCCAGGTTGGCCTGGAAATTGGGTTTCTTTTCTTTTCTTTTTTTTTTTTTGAGACAGGGTTTCTCTGTAGCTTTGGTGCCTGTCCTGGAACTAGCTCTTGTAGACCAGGGTGGCCTCAAACTCACAGAGATCTGCCTGCCTCTGGAAATTGGGTTTCTGTCTCTGCCTTCTGAGCTTTACGGGTGTGTTTCTCCACACCTGGATTTCAGCAAATACTAAATGAAAAAAATCAGTTATACCACATAAGGTACAAAACAGCTAGGCACAGTCGCTGATGCCTATAATTCCAGCATTTGAAAGGCTGAAGCGGGAGAATTACCATGAATTTGAGGTCTGAATTTATAACATGAGATACTGAGTTCCAGATCAGGCTGAGCTACAAAAATAAACCCTATCATCAGCGTGAATAAATAAGATTCAAAACAACCAATTATGGTGGCATATGTCTATAATCCCAGTTCTTTTTGAGGATTGCCAGTGCAAAGCTAACCTGGGCTACACCAAAAAAATAAAAGAATAAAAACCAACCCTGCCCCACCCTTCCAGTTTCTTGGACTAAACAGCAGGCGTGGTAGTACCACCATTGGTGTGCAGGAGTACTACAGAAGACATCAATTTCGTTTGTTTGTTTTTGTTTTGAGGACACATGAGTCCTGGGAGGAATTGATATAGAGCCTGTCGTAAAGAATTGAGATATGTGAGAAAAGGTCTTTTTTGTTGTTGTTGTTGTTTCTTCCTTTCAGACAATGGCTTATGCTGCAGTCTAGCCTGGTCTAGAACTGACTGCCACAGCCTCCCTAATACAGTGATTATGTAGATGAACCACCAGGCCTGACTTAGGAAGAAACCTTGGATGAAGGACCACTTCCTGGGCAAGAGCAGCTTGGAAACAAAGATATGGATGGATTTCTTGTAGCCGTGTAAATAAATACCCACATGTAAGTTGTGGTGGGCAGCACTTCTCTCTGACTAGTTCAGTGCCTGATTAGTGAGTGGGGCATGGGTATGAATTAAGGATAGCCCTGTCTGCTGGTGTCTTGGGGGAGTAAGCTGTCCCAGAAAGAAAGGAAAGGAAATCCAGGTGGGTAGTAGGCACAGAGATCTTAACCTGCATTGGGGGTTGTCCAGTGCGGTGATGCGTGCCTTTAATCTTGCAGTTGGGTATCTTCGGGAGTTTGAGGCCAGTCTGGTCTACATAGTGAATTCCAGGACAGGTAGAGCAGCATAGACCCTGTCCCAAAAACAAATAGCTTGCCAAGAAAGCATCAGAGTTGGCCAAATAATTATAGTTCATGAAAGTTTATCCATCTGTATACATGACCTTGAACCTCCATGCTTTCCATCTATTAATTGAAGGCAGTAATTACTATTCCTTTGCGAGGGAATGCCTAAGTACTAACAGTAAGAGAAATCCGATCCACGTGCACTAGGGTTTTAATGTCCAGGTCTAAGATCATGGAAAGGAAACCAGAAGGAAGCTGCCTAAGTGCCTAGAAACTGGAAGAAGGCTCTGTTCCTCCTCCCCAATCTGTAACCAGGACCACGAGATACCATGATAGAATAGGTGAATGCAGTTAGTTTATTTTCCTTATAATTTGTTTATTTTTTGTGTGCATTGGCATTTTGCCTGCATGCATGTCTGTGTGAGGGTATCAGATCTTGAAGTTATACTATGTGCATTGTTCTGAATTCTCCTGTTTTTTATTAACTACATCTCATAATCGCACTTATATCTGCTGCTATATTAATAGTTACAGGCTCTTCCTGATATAGAAAGGTCATTTACTTAACCAATTGCTGTTCTTAAACATTGCAGGGAGAGCTGTGTTTAACTATTATTACAAACTAGTAAGTAGCCAGATGGTGGCACACACCTTTAATCCCAGCACTTGGAAGCAGAGGCAAGTGAATCTCTGTGAGTTCAAGGCTAGCCTGATCTACAAAGCGAGTTCCAGGACTGGCTCCATAGCTATTGAGAAATACTATCTTGAAAAACCAAAAAAAAGCCAGGTGGCTAGGTGGTGGTAGCGTGCACCTTTAATCCCAGCACTTGGGAGGCAGAAACAGGCAGATCTCTATGAGTTACAAGGCCAACCTGGTCTACAGAGCGAGTTTCTGAACAGCCAGGACTGTTACACCGAGAAATCCTATCTCAAAGCCAAACCAAAGCAAACTAAAATAAAACAAAAATCTATCAAACTAGCAAGTAATCCTTTTATGCACTTTGTCTTACACATGTACAAATACACATCTGGACAATCTTACTAAAGCAGCTGGATCAAGGGTCCAGCCTTTTACATTCTGACAGGTGCTCTCACATGCAGAACCTGGAGTCGGTCCCAAACTTTGGCGCTCTCTCTCTCCCTCTTCTCTTTCCCGTTACTCTTGTCCCCAGGGACCTTTGCCCCCTTTTCTGCCCCTTCTCTCTCCTCTTCCAATAAACCTTCAATGTGACTCCTTTCTGCCATTTTCTAAAATTGCAATACTGGTTCCCTGACCAGGAAAGGTTCTCCTGGCACCTTCTCCTGCCAGCAGGCAGTTTGAGGTACACTGGAACCCCAGAATGGGTTCACATACGACAACCTTGCTTCTCTGGGATTGCTGGGTCCCTTCATCCAGCACCAGCATGATTGGTGAGCCACTCCCTCTTCCCCACCTCTGGCTGTTTTCCATCTCTGAGCGCGATTTCTCGACTTTCGGTTCATTAAGCCCTGGTACCAGGCAACCACAGCTCTCTTGGGCTCAGAGCCCTAGGTCCCCCTGCACTTTGCATGATGACTCACTGGTCCTTCGGGTCCTTCTGGCTTTGCCCTTCAGCCCCTTGCTCCTTGAGTGACAACTCTGGGCAGCTTGTGCCTTTCTCTCTCTCTCTCTCTCTCTCTCTCTCTCTCTCTCTCTCTAAGATTTGTTTATTTATTTATTTATTATGTATACAGTATTTTCAGTATTTCTCAGTATTCTGTCTGCGTGTATGCTGCAGGCCAAAAGAGGGCAGAAGACCTCATTACAGATGGTTGTGAGCCACCATGTGGTTGCTGGGAATTGAGCTCAGGACCTTTGGAAGAGCAGGCAGTGCTCTTAACCACTGAGCCATCTCTCCAGACCCTTTTTTTTTTCTTTTCTTTTTTTTTGGTTTTTCGAAACAGGGCTTCTCTGTGGCTTTAGAGCCTGTCCTGGAACTAGCTCCTGTAGGCCTTTTTCTCTCTCTTGATAAAAGCCATTGGATCTTGTTCTGCTTCACTCATGGGGAATAAGCCTACCACAATCTGCTTCCCGGCACTTTATATCCTGACATTTTACGGGACCTTTGCAACGTTCTGCCAGGGATCGTGATAGATGATGAAAAGAGGTATCACCCCTTCACCCTTTCCCTCTCCTGCTTTCCCCTTCCCCATCACATCTTACATTAAGTCTGTTGTGTGCAGCATGTTTGCTTGGTGACAGTCTACCAAAATGTAGTCACTACCCAGCTGCTCCACCCTCAACAGATCTGTTCTCTTCCACCTGCAACAACCTGCTTTCGCGCTCACTGGTGGCTTCATCTTCTATTCAGTATTGACTGCTGGGTCTCCTGCATGGCTACCCAGGCTACCCACCTCTGACCCCCTCCCTGGATGTGAGATTTTGTTTCTCAAGCACAGTCCTTTCCTCGACTTCTGGCTTTTTTGAAGTACTGGTACCCGGTGACTGTGTCTCTCTTGGGCTCAGAGCCCTTGGCCCGTGCTCTGTGTTTGAATCGCTGAGCAGCCTGTGCTGTCTCAAAATCGACCCTCTCTGAATTCCTGGGACACTAGGAATTGCAGCCCCTTGAGTCTTACTTCTCTGCCTCACTCATGGGAACTGTGTTGTCCTTTATACCTCCTCACTCCCACTGGGATGGTTTTGGAGCCCCACTGACCATTCCTAACCAGCTATTGTTGCAGGACTACCAGCTGTTGGCCATAGAGCTGGAGGTGCAAGACGACCAAACATGTTTGGGTGGTGAGAACCAGCAGCACCCCAGAGGTACTAACTCCACAATGACTGCCCTCAGCAATCAACCACCTGTGTTTCCTGGTCGATTGGATAGAAGGGTGTCTGGGTGACGCTGTGCTGATGGGAAAGGATCAGGTGCTTTAAGCCCTAGGGAGTCGACTCGGATCCACAGCAATTTACCAGGTCTGAGCAGAGCCTGGCGGTTCCACAGAGCCTGGACAGTGAAGCAAAAAAGCCAGCAACTCCAGACATGGCCAGCACCCCAGCTTTCTCATGTTCCCCAAAGATGAACGACGCCCCCCAGGTCAGCAGAAAGTAGTCTTGAGAATCCCTGCCTCACCTGTTCCCCCTTTCTAACAAAAAAAAAAAAAGGGAGAAGTGTTCAGGCATCTGTACTGGCCTGCCCTGGGGGTCCTGGCAGGATACGTCCTCAGCTGCAGCCGCTGAGAACCACCTGTGCACCTTGCCCACCTCCCATCTCTGTTTCTGTTTCTCTCCCATTACTCTTGTCCCCAGGGACCAGTCCCTGTCCCCTTCTTTGTCCCCTTCTCTACCCCTTCTCTCTCCTCTTCCAATAAACCTGTGTGAGCCCTATTGCATGGTGTGGCTCCTTCCCGCTGTATTTGAAATTACAACTAACTCAGGAGTGTGATCAGTCTCTGACACCAGGTCAGATGCTCTGAAGGCACTACCCTGAATGGCCACTGTCACCTCCAAATTTGCATAAACCTAGCCCAACTCTGTCCTGTCCCTGCTGACAGATACTGAACTGCTTGCTGTCCACTGTTCCCACTCAGGGACCTAGCAGCCCAGTGGATGAAGTCTGGAGGATTTGAGGATAAGAACCCACGAATCCCAGATAGACACCTCTAGGAATGGATTGTCTCAGGTTCCAACCAAATAAGAAAGTCATATCAAATATTTAAAACAAGTTTCACACAGGGAACTGTTTATGTGAGTGACGGGATCACTGAGAAGACTAAGCAGCTGCTGCCCTCTCCCCCTGGGTTCTTCCCACTGAAAGGAGAGCCATAATAAAGGAAAGGTGCCTAACTGGCTCTAAGGAGATGGAGGACCTGTCTTCTGAGTGCCAGGTCTCCATCCAGCCAAGCCTGGAGAACACCTAGCTAAGAAAGGCTGCAGTGAGTTCACAACCAACCTGAGCACAGCCTGAGATGCCTTCTGTGAATATGGGCAGAGCTGAGTTCCCTCTTCGCTTGTTCTCTGAGGCCTTTATATGCCGTGCAGAATTTTAGCCAGATGCCTACATCATAAGCCCATCGCCAGGCTGTGGCATTTTGAATGCAGTCGGCCCCCAAAAATCTCATAGGGAGTGGCACTATCAGGAGATATGGCTTTGTTGGAAGAAGTGTGTCACGATGGGGGCTGGCTTTGAGGTTTTCATATACTCAGGATACCACCCAATGAGTTCAAATTCCAGAGCCTGCAAGATGTAGGATGCTCAGCTCCTCTAGTACCATGTCTGCCCGCATGCTGCCATGCTCCCCAACATGTTGATAATGGACTAAACACCAGAAACTGTAAGCAAGCCACCCTCAATTAAATGTTTTCTTGATAAGAGTTGCCATGGTCATGGTGTCTCTTCATAGCAATAGTAAACTCTAGGACACAGGCTTTTCTTAGTACTTTAACCCATCTGTGGTGGTGGCACATGGGAAGCAGAGCTAGGCAGATCTGAGGTCAAAGCCAGCTTGGTCTACAGAGTGAGTCCAAGGCCATAGAAAGAAATCTTGTCTTAAAAAAAAAAAAACTGGGGCTGGAGAGATGGCTCAGAGGTTAAGAGAACTGGCTTCACTTCCAAAGGTCCTGAGTTCAATTCCCAGCAACCACATGGTGGCTCACAACCATCTGTAATGAAATATGCTGCCCTCTTCTGGCCTGTAGGGACATATGCAGGCAGACCACTATATACTTAATAAATAAATAAATCTTTTAAAAAAACAAAGATTATTAATATTACGTATGTAATTTTGTTTTGAAATAGGTTCTCATATATATAGACCATGCTGACTTCAAACTCCTGCTCCTCCTGCCTCCGCTTATGAACGCTGCGACTGTGGTGTGTATCACTATACATTTATGTTTTGTGTGATAAATGTTTGTTTTGACAAACATTTGATAAATGTTATGTTTTGTTTGGATAAAATCGCCTCATAGGCTCACAGGGAATGACCTTGTTGGAGTAGTGTGGCTTAGTTGGGGTGGGTGTGGCTTTATTGGAATAGGTGTGTCATGAGGGGTTAGGCTTTTCAGTCTTAGATGCTCAAGCCTGGCCAGTGTGTCATAGTCTCTTCCTGCTGCCTTAGTATCAAGATGTAAAACTCTCAGCTTCCTCAGAACCATGTCTGCCTGCACACCAATATGTTCCTGCTGTGACGAAAATGAACTAAAACTCTGATCTGTAAGCCAACCCTAACTAAATGTTTTCCTTTATAAGAGTTGCTGTGGTAGCAGGGGGCAGTGGTGCACACTCTTAATCCCAGCACTGGGGAGGTAGAGGCAGGCAGATCTCTGAGAGTCTGAGGCCAGCTTGGTCTGGAGAGTAAGTTCCAGGACAGCCAGGGCTACACAGAGAAATCCTGTCTTGGGAGAAAAAAAAGGGGGGGGGGGGGAGAGTTGCTGTGGTCATGGTGGCTGTCTAGTCACAGCCATAGAAACCTAACTAAGATATTTTGTTTTCAAGATTTTTATTTTGGACCACATCTCTAGCTCCACACCCCCTTCTCTGTCTCTATCTCTGTCTCTGTCTCTCTCTCTCTCTCTCTCTCTCTCTCTCTCTCTCTCTCTCTCGGCAAGGTCTAACTGTAATCCAGGCTGTCCTGGAACTCACTAGGTAGCCCAAGCTAAACTCAAATCCATGGCAACCCTCCTGCCTCAGCCCTATAAGTACCAGAACTAGTGACTTGAGCTACCACACCCGACAAGCCTTGCTTGCTTTGTGTGAGCATGCTGTTTGACCCAGAGTGGGAGTCAGCACAGCCCCCACCTTCCCCAAGTCTCCCTGAGGCAGCCCAAGAGCGGATCACCAGCTACCTCGATAGCAGTGCTATAGCAGCCCAGCCACGGGCCTGGATGGGTTTCCCGGCCTCTGACTCCTTTATTCCCCACCCAGTGGCTGTTCCAAGCCTTCTCCCCCTCCGGGCCATTCACTTCTGTCCTGTCAGTTGCCAACCTCATTCTACTTGACAGGGAAGGGCAGACTTCACTGAGGTGCTCCCACTTCTGGTTTATAGAGAGCCCTAGGCAGCATTGGCTTCCCATCATGGCCTCAGTGTCCCAGAGAAGCCAGAATCATCCTCTACAACACAGTTCCTGTGGGTGGTCTCAGTCTGTCGATCACAGCCACCTGCTGTGAGTGTCTCCTTCCTTTCTGTCACCCTGCCAAGGAGCTAGCTTGTATTTATGTTTTGGTAGCCTTGAACTTGAAATCCTCCTGCCTACCCACTAGAATGCTGAGATTATAGGCATGTAGAACACCAAACCCCACCACTATCCTTGTTGCTGGCCTGAAGGGCATTTTGTAAATCTCTCCTCATCACTGTGCAACTCTTAGAGTTGAAAGCTGCCAAGTGGGTGCTAGGAATCGAACCCTGGCCCTCTGGAAGTCAGTGCTCTTCATCGCTGAGCCATCTCTCCGGCCTCCTTCTTCAACATTCTTTCTCATGGTAAAACCATTTGCCTGGTAGTCCCCATGTGTTGCCCTCTGCTTGGGTTTCCTTTTCATTGTTATTTTTCATTTCTCCCCCTTGGCAATACTGGGGATTGAACCTAGGGTCTCATGCGTTCAAGGCAAGCATTTTTTCCACTAAACTCTAATCCCAGCTCTTCTCTCTAGGGACGGTTTCTTTGGTGACAGCTGAAGCTCCTTCACAGTGGCTCCCCTTCCATCTGATGGTGTCAGCGTAGTTCCTTTCTTCCTGAGCTCCAGACTCTGCGCAGCCCAGTAGATGTCTCCCTCCACGTTCAGCATCTGGCCCTTGAAGAGTCCAACAATAAGAATATAGAAATGTAGATTCCGTAAGTAAGAATGTAGAAATAAAAAAATATAAAGTTGTAAGCCTAGGAGAATGAGAGCAGGCTGTCAGCAGCTTTCTCAGCAGTTTATGGATTAACTATTAACCATGGGTTACTTTGTTTTACAACAAATAGCTCTGCCTGCAAGGCTGAAGTGCCCTCTACAAACTGAGGGTCAGCTCTGCAAACAGAGTTAGCCCTAAGGTAACAGCCTGGCCACCTGTGGTCAACAAGGATATGAACTGAGTTAATTTTTTTTTTTTTTTTTGAGCCTGGAACGAACTAGCTTTTGTAGACCAGGCTGGCCTTGAACTCACAGAGATCCACCTACCTCTGCTGGGATTAAAGGCGTGCACCACCACCTCCCGGCTCTGAGTCAACATTTTTTTTAAATGTTTATTTATTTATTATGCATACAACATTCTGTCTGCATGTATGTTTGCAGGCCAGAAGAAGGTACCAGACCCCACCACAGATGGCCGTGAGCCACCATGTGGTCGCCGGGAACCGAACTCAGGACCTCCGGAAGAGCAGGCAATGCTCCCAACCACTGAGCCATCCCTCCAGCCCCTGAGTCAACTTTTTAAAGTTTTTTTTTTAAATATTTATTTATTTTGTATACAATATTCTGTCTGTCTATACGTCTGCAGGCCAGAAGAGGGCACCAGACCCATTACAGATGGTTGTGAGCCACCATGTGGTTGCTGGGAATTGAACTCAGGACCTTTGGAAGAGCAGGCAATGCTCTCAACCTCTGAGCCATCTCTCCAGCCCCTCTGAGTTAACTTTTAAATGATGAGGTGTACCTGACTTTTTGGTTGTGCATTTTCCCATACCCTTCCCTGCTGTGTGAAACCAACAGTATCAGGGGAGGTGCAGAGCTTTGATAAACACTGTCAGGGAGCGCCAGGAACAAACAATGGACTAAATACAAACACTAGTTTACCTGAAAAACTCTGTTAATGGAAATTGTAGAGGACAATTTGTATCTGGGTTTTACCTCGAAGCTGTAAAAACCCCTTTGTTATTGCCTAATGCTTGTTTCTCCTTGCTATAAAAAGGGGGAGTTCAGAAACAGTCCTTTGCCACAGACTTACAAGTCCATCTCTGGCTGTGGTCTCAGCTAGCTGATAGGCTAGTGCCCCATGGAGATTTGTTTTTCTTTAATTTTTTGATTTTTGCAAATGAAAACCATTATTAAGAATTTTATGTGTTTCCAGGCAGTGGTGGCACAGGCCTTTAATCCCAGCACTCAGGGTGGCAGAGGCAGGTGGGTCTCTGTGAGTTCAAGGCCAACCTGGTCTACAGAGTAAGTTCCAGATAGCCAAGGCTATACAGAGAAACCTTGTCTCAAAAAAAAAAAAAAAGAGAAAGAAAGAAAAGAATTTTACATGTTCTGGTATCTGAAGAGATTTCTCAGTGGTTAAGAGCACTTGTTCTTTTTTTTAATATTTCTTATAGTTTATTTAACTTTATTTTATGTTTTATATTAAGGTGTCAGATCACCTGGAACTGGATCTACAGACAGTTGTGAGCTGCCATGTGGGTGCTGGGAATTGAACTCGGGTCCTCTGGAATAGCAGTCAGTGCTCTTAACTGCTGAGCCATCTCTCCAGCCCCCAAGAGCACTTGTCCTTGCAGAAGACCTGGGTTCACTTCCCAGCACCCACATGATAGCTCATAACTGTCCTTAGTTCCAGTTACAGGGAATTTGATGCCCCTTTTGGCCTCCACAGGCTCTTGCATGCGTATGATACACATACATACATACATATACTCACATACACACACATAAAGTTAATCAACATTTTTAATTTTTTTTTAAATTTTATATGCATTGATGTTTTGCCTGCATGTGTGCCTGGGGGAGGGTGTTGGGTCCCCTGGAACTGGAGTTATAGACAGCTGTGAGTCGCCATATGGGTGCAGGGAATTGAACCTACGTCCTCTAGTAGAGCAGTCAGTGCTCTTAAATGCTGAACTAACTCTCCAGTCCCTCTAAAAATGTTTTACAAGTGGAAGTTGTCTCAATGCCAACTGTTTAAATAGCACTGAAACACTCATGTTGTCATTAGCATTCTGGGGAAGCTTAAATATTGCTTTAGGAATTACTTACTTGTATTTTCAAAACTCTATCACTCTCTATGAGACTAAGTATATATTGACTTGTTTTGAAATAGGGTTGCCCAGGTTATCCACAAATTCAAATCCCCTTGCCTTCTGAGTAGCTGGAATTACAAGTGTGTGCCAGTGCACCAGGCTAGACCTAAAGATTTAGACGGGGGGGGGGGGATCACTGTGAGGTCAAGGTTAGTCTGGTCTATTTAGGGAGTTCCAGGCCAACTACAACTACATAGTTCTATAGTCTAAAATTAAGAAATTAGGCAGACATCCTCTAGATATGCTGTCTCTGAGCCACTGTCAATATGTTAATGCATTTCAATCATTATGGTGCCATAAAACACTGTACTTAATTATAACATATTCTCATATGTGTATATGTGTGTGAGTGGGTGCACATGTGTATGCTTGGGGGGGGGAGCATGACTGCATTCGGAGTCAGCAGATAACCAGACACGTCGTCAGCAGGAATGCTTCTCACCTCTTTTAAGACAGCATCTCTCAATCTCTCACTGGCTTCGAGCTCACCGACAGAGCTAGGTCCAGAGGCTGGTGAGCATCAGGCTCCTGTCTTGGCTTCCCACTTTGTGTGGTTAGAAGTCTGTCCCACCACACTCAGAATTGTCCCGTGTGTTTTGGGGACTGAACTCAGGTTCATAAGTTCATAACTTCAGGCTTATAAGTTAAGTGCCCTGCATGTGTATCATGCTTATAAGGCAAGTATTTTACTGACCGAGCCATTCCCCCACCTGCAGAATTATAATTTTAATTATTTGTTATTGGTGTGTAGATGCATGATGTACATCATGATGTGTGCATGCGTGTGCATGTATAACAATGAGGAGGTCAGAGGACAACTTTGGGGAGTCACCTTTATAGGGGTTCTGGAGCTTGAACTCAGGTCCTCAGGCTTGGCGGCAAGCACCTTTACCCACTAAGTCATCTCACCTGTCCCATGTTTTACTTCTTTGGAACAGGGTTTCACTATGTAGCCCTGGCCAGCCTGGAACTCACTATGTAGACAGGCTGGCCTCAAACTCACAGAGATCCACTTACCTCGGGCCTCTCAAAATCTGGGATTAAAAGTGTTTACCACCACATCTGGCCATGTGGCTATACTTTGTTCCCTTTTTCCATCTGTGACTGTACTTTTGATATTCCCATTGCTGGCATTGATCACCAAGGGTGGCTATGGCCTCAGTTTCTCCTCTGTAATGCTCGTTTGCTCTGTAACATTTACTTCTCTATGGGGCAGTTG
Source organism: Microtus oregoni (assembly GCF_018167655.1). NCBI lineage: Eukaryota > Metazoa > Chordata > Mammalia > Rodentia > Cricetidae > Microtus > Microtus oregoni. Next base: position 10,368,905 of record NW_024543063.1, on the reverse strand, counting down.
AGACTGTATTACTAGATGTGTCTCATCAAGTTTTTAAACTTTTCATTAAAAAAAGGAGGAGGAGGAAGGAGGGAACGTTGGGTCATTTGGCAACTTTCCCCCTTAACCCATGATTCCCTTACTGCCGGTCAGTGCAGTAGCACCAGAGGACCAGCAGGTGTCAGTACCGAGACACATACCCTGTATCTTGGGTTTATGATTCTTGGCGGCCGATGTCGCCCTTTTCAAGATTTCCTGTCACTGGCACTACTGAGACATGAGGTCATCCTTCCTTTGTGCCCCAGGTTCCATCTTCCGAGGGGCTCCCTGACCACACTGTCTCTAGCCGCTCTGCGGGAAAGGGACTCCCACAAGTGAAGGACAAAACCCTACGTGATGGGGAGGAGCAGTCCACACAAGAAAGAGGACAATTGCTCATGGAATCCATGGGGAAGACAAGATCTAACTTGGCGGGGAGGGGACGGAGACCTGGGTGGGAATGACACTATGCTCCGACCGAAAGACGACTGGGACTTGGGAGCCGGACAAGAGCCACATGTTTGGTGTGTGGGCCCCTGGCTGAACTCTAAGCAGTGGTTATTGCGGAAACCAGTCAGAGGCCAAGTGGTCAAGAGCTGAGGGCTGCTTGCCCACACGGGTCTCTCCTGTACTTCCTCAGAGTGGTCATTTTCTAGGGATGGGTGGGGACTAGTTCCACTTTTCAGAGAAAGGCGGAAGTATAGATGCTTCAGGGGCCCCTGAGATGGCTCTTTGTGTAAAGGTGCTTGTCACCTAGCATGACAACCGGAGTCCGATTCTTGGACCCCACACGGGAGAGAACAAACTCCCACAGATTGTCTCTGACCCCTTCTGTGTGCAGCGGCAGGCATGCGCTCACCAACCCCCAAATAAAATGTTCGAGGGGCACTCGGGAGGCAGAGGCAGGTGGATCTCTGTGAGTTCGAGACCAGCCTGGTCTACAAGAGCTAGTTCCAGGACAGGCTCCAAAGCCACAGAGAAACCCTGTCTCAGAAAATCCAAAAAAAAAAAAAATGTTCGAGGGGGAGGAGAGTTTCCTGCCTCCAGGTTTCTGCTTTGGTTTCACACCTTGGCTTCCCTCCATGACAGACCGTAACATGTAAGCCAGATAGACCCTTTCCTCCCCAAAACTCCCGTGTTTTATCACAGCACTAGAAGCAAACAAGACAGTTTCCCACCCGTGTGATTGTGGTGGTTTGGATGGAAAACGTACCCCAGAGTCTCAGGCATTTGAGCACTTGGTCCCTAGATGGTAACAGTTGGGGAGGTTGAGGAGGTGTGATCTTACTGGAAGACATTTGCAGGGGCAGGGTAGGCTTTAAGAGTAAAAGTCTTGAGGGCCAGAGAGATGGCTCAAAGGTCAAAAGCACTGGCTGCTCTTCCAGAGGTCCTGAGTTCAATTCCTAGCAATCACGTGGTGGCTCACAACCCTTTATAATGAGATCTGGTGCCCTCTTCTGGTCTGCAGGCATACATGCAGGCAGAGCACTGTATACTTAATAATAAATATGTCTTTTTTGTCTTTGTTTGTTTTTTGGTTTTTCAGGACAGGGTTCCTCTGTGTAACAGTCCTGGCTGTCTTGGAACAATAAAAGAATCTTTAAAGAAAGAAAAAGTAAATATCCTTATCTACTTGTTTACTCTCTCTGTTCTGTGCTTAGGTTAAAGATGTGAGCTTTTAGTCTTCTCCAGTGCCGGGCCTGCCGCTCATGCCATGTCTTCCCACTACGGAGGACTGTGTAGCTCAGGTTGCCCTGGGACTCACTGTCTCAACATTCTGAGATTACAGGGGTGTGCGCATTTGCCATCGTGCTAAACCTTATGATAGGTTTTTATTACTTTAATAATTGAACTAGTCTTTTAAAAAGATTTATTCTTTTCAAGATTTATTTAATTATTTATTATGTATACAACATTCTGCCTCCATGTATGCCCACACGCCAGAAGAGGGCGCCAGATCTCATGACAGATGGCTGTGAGCCACCATGTGGTTGCTGGGAATTGAACTCAAGACCTTTGGAAGAGCAGCCAGTGCCTCTTAACCACTGAGCCATCTCTCCAGCCCCTAAAGGCTTATTTTTCTATGCATGTCTGTGTGAGTACATACATGTGTACACAGGTATCCTCAGACCCCCTGGAAGCTATGGACAGGTATGAGCCACCCAGTGAGGGTGCGGGTAACTGAACTTGAGCCCTCTGCAAGTGCTCAAGCCATCTTGACTGCTAAGCCATCTCTCCGGCCCCACCACCTAGTTTTGTTTGGTGGTTTTATATTTGTTATTGTTTTGTATGAGACAGTCTTACTCTGTAGCCCTAGACTGTCCCAAGACCTACAGTGACCCTCCTGCCTCAACCTCCTGAGTGTTGAAATTATAGGTGTCTTAGTCACTGTCCTATCATGGTGAAGAGACACTATGACCTTGGCAAGTCTTATAAGAGAAAGCCGGGCTGGGCGATGGTGGCGCACGCCTTTAATCCCAGCACTCGGGAGGCAGAGACAGGTGGATCTCTGTGAGTTCGAGACCAGCCTGGTCTACAGAGCTAGTTCCAGGACAGGCTCCAAAGCCACAGAGAAACCCTGTCTCAAAAAAAAACAAAACAAAACAAAAAAAAAACAAAAAAAAAAAGAGAAAGCATTTAACTGAAGGCTTGCTGCGCTTTGAATAGGTATCGCCCATTGCAGACTCATGTGTTTGAATGCTTGGCCCATAGGAAGTGGCACTAATAGGAGATACAGCCATACTGGAGTAGGTGTGGCCTTGTTGGAGGAAGCGGGTCACTGGGGGTGGGCTTTGAGGTCTCAGAAGCTCAAATCTGGCTAGTGTGTATAAGTCTTCCTTCTGCTGCCTGCACATCTAGATACAGGACTCTCAGCTCCTTCTCCAGCACCATGTCTGCTTGCACAATGCCACGCTTCCTGCCATGATGATAGGGACAAAACCTCTGAACTGTAAGCCAGCCCCCAGTTAAATGCTTTCCTTTATAAGAGTTGTTGCAGTCATGGAATCTCTCTAGAGATAGAAACTCTAAGTAGATGCTTGCTTACAGTTTCTGGGGCTTAATCCATTACCACTTGCTAGGAAGAATGGCAGCAGGTGCGGCAGGTCTGGTGCTGAAGAAGCAGTTGAGAACTACATCCTGATCCGTAGGCAGGGGGCAGGGGGTAGGGGGCTGAGACTTGTGCTTCAGAGTCCACCCCAGTGACACACCTACTCTGGCAAGGCCACACCTCCTAATCCTTTCAAACAGTTCCACTCCCTGATGGCCAAGCATTTAAATTTAGGAGCCTTTGGTAGCCATTCATATTCAAACTACCACAGGAGGGGTGAGCCCCTTTTAGGTTCCAGAGCTCTCTGAGACCATGCTGGCAGCCACGGGCCATTTCCCTGGAAGGATACTCAGCTACGCTCACACACTAACCCCTGTTATGCCTTCCCTAGGGCTGTCTGACGCCAAAGCTGCTCCCACTGCTGCCTGTTGATAGGCCAGCCACACCCATTTAAAAGCCAGCAACATTTCAAGAGACGTGCATGCATAAATCAAAAATGGAATTACCGGGACTGGAAAGATGGCTCAGAGGTTAAGAGCACTGACTGCTCTTCCAGAGGTCCTGAGTTCAATTCCCAGCAACCACATGGTGGCTCACAACCAGCTGTAATGAGATCTGGTGCCCTCTTCTGGTCTGCAGGTAGACATGGAGGCTGAACACTGTGTACATAATAAATAAATAAATCTTTAAAAAAAAAATGGAGCCGGGCGGTGGTGGCACACGCCTTTAATCCCAGCACTTGGGAGGCAGAGGCAGGTGGATCTCTTTGAGTTCGAGACCAGCCTGGTCTACAAGAGCTAGTTTCAGGACAGGCTCCAAAACTACAGAGAAACCCTGTCTCGAAAAACCAAAAAAAAAAAAAAAAAAAATGGAATTACCAAAGTCAAAGCCCAGAGATCAGTGAAACTGTACAAAACCATGCAGAGAGGATTCATCACTCAGCTGGGACAGGCCTATCACCCTTAGTCAGGCCTTACTAGAGGACTGAATAGTCAATTCCTCCAGGCTCTTTTGTTCACAGTCCAGGCTCAGAAGTGCCTTTTGGAGCTGGAGAGAGGGCTCAGTGGTTAAGGGTACTAACTGCTCTTGCCGAGGATCTGGGTTCAAGTTCCGGCACTGAGAGGGCAGTTCACAACCATAAGTAACTCCAGACCCAAGGCCTCTGAGGATACCAAGCATGCCAGGCACACCCACAGAGTACAGACAGACAGACAGACAGGATACCCATAGATGTTTAAAACAAAAACGAAATTTTTTTCAGATACTTGTTAGGAAAACAGGACTTTTTTCTTTAGGGAAGAGGTTTCTAAGTCTGAACAGCTCAGAGCCAGAAATTACAACGCAGTTGGAAGCATAGGCAAATCTCACTATATATGTGATATGAGGTGTAAAAATCACATGAATAATGGCAGATGTTTGGGTGGAAGCCCCTCCCCAGCTCCACAGTTCCTGCCCGAGCTGCTCAAGACCAAGCCAGCAGGGTATTTAAGACTCGGTCTCTAGACCTGCCACATGGTTTATCCCCACCCCTCACCAGAAGACCCAGGTTGCTCAGGTTAAACCCGGTCTTAATTATCCAGCCTGATCTGATTTATTGCAACTGCAGAGAGACTGAATATCAGGGTACAGAGAACCTTTCAGCAGAGATTCTATTTCATATCTATGCTGAAAAAAAAATACAACCTGAAAATAAAATTAGTGGGCTGGAGAGATGGCTCAGAGGTTAAGAGCACTGGCTGCTCTTCCAGAGGTCCTGAGTTCAATTCCCAGCAACCACATGATGGCTGACAACCATCTGTAATGAGATCTGGTGCCCTCTTCTGGCATGGAGGTGTACATGCAGGAGACACATTGTATATGTAATAAATAAATCTTTTAAAAAAATGAAAATAAAATTAACTTTTCAGTCCCATTTATTTTTTTCTCAGATTTGAAATCTGAGATCTGACATCCCCTCTGTATGCCTACACATGTCAAGTAATGTCAGGCTGTGGTAACATACCATAGAGTGGTGTGGGATTCCCCTATGTATGCCATGAATATGTTTTAGTACCATCAGTTATTAAAGAAGCTTTTTCGGCCAATGGCTTAGTAGAGTAAAGCCAGGTGGGAAATCTGAACAGAGATACAGGGAGAAAGTAGGCGGAGTCAGGGAGATGCTATGTGGCTGCTGAAAGAGAAAGATTCCAGCCACCTGCCTGAACTTTACTGGTAGGCCACAGCCTTGTGGGGATTCCCAGATTAATAGGAATGGATTGATTTAGCAGCTCTGATTTTTTTTTCTTTTGGTTTTTAAGAGACAGGATTTTTCTTTCTGGAATTCCTGGTTTGTCCTGAAATTCACACTGTAGACCAGGCTGGCCTTGAACTCACAAACTTCTGACTGCCTCTGCCTCCCAAGTGCTGGGATTAAAGGCGTGCGCGCTACCACTGCCCAGTGCAGGAATGGGTTGATTTAAGATGTAAGAGTTAGCTAGAAATATGCATAACCTATTGTTCAGTGTTGTAATTAATATAGTTTCTGTGTGATTATATGCATCTGAGAGGCTGGGAAAAAATGAGCAGCCCTGCCCACAATAGAGCATTTACCCCCAAATCCTTGAATCAGGAGCGACCTTTAGTCCGACTGCAGTCTATGACAGATTGTTTATAAAGGTTTGAATGGATTAAGCCACATTACACAACATTATTTTGTTCACAGCAAAAATATTAACAGATACTTGTTCTTTTCTGTAATAACTTTACTGGCTTTAACATGTTTTCTGTCTTATCTACATTAGACTGTAAAACAACAAGATAGAGAAATATATTCACTGAGTGGCTGCATAATCTTCAACACAATTAAAATCGCTTAAACAAAAGGGGGAAATGAAGGAGGAAATCCACTAGAGTAGCTGTATCTAGGGTAAACTTCAGAATGAGTAACTGACCGGGAAGAAATCACTGTGGAAAACTGACTGTTTTCTGTGATCTACGGAGCTGTTTTTCTTTTTTGTTTGGTTTTTCGAGACAGGGTTTCTCTGTGGCTTTGGTGCCCGTCCTGGAACTAGCTCTGTAGACCAGGCTGGCCTCCAACTCACAGAGATCTGCCTGCCTCTGCCTCCCGAGTGCTGGGATTAAAGGCGTGCGCCACCATTGCCCGGCCGGAGCTGTTTTTCTAAAGGGGCTGTACAGCCCTTGCATGACTTTGGTCAAAGACGGTCCTGGCACACCTGGATGTCTTGCATTATTGGGTGCTGCAAAGAATGCACGGTAAGGACTAAAGTCGCAGGGCTGTGATGCTATGTCTCCTTCGTGAAACATAGATCAGACCTGGCAACTTTGGTATGAGGAACTTGTTTACCCTCAAAACAACTTCTGTGTACCAATAACTCTGCTTCTGCGTGGCTGTTCGAGGTCCATCCATTGAGGCCGGACCTCCTTGCTTGCCCATAGGCTAAATTTCATCCCGGAGAGACTCTCTTTCTTTGATTGTCCCGCATAACTCAAACACTGACAGAGACTGAGAGCTCACACACGTGAATGCTTCCAAACATGGGCAGAACGGGCAAGATGATCTTATACTGGGGGTAGCCATTCCCAAAGTGTCGGTAGATACAAGAGACTCCGGGGCTGGCGCATTCGGCTCTCTGTGCAGCGCTGCACTGATGTCCCACAGCTGCCACTGCAGCTCCCCACTGACTGACGTGATCCATATTCACTGAGAAGGATGAGCTGAACAATCACCGTTCATTTCCATAAAGGCCGGAATCAGAGACCCTTTCCTGGAATCCAGTCGTTGGCTCATTCATTCTGGGAATGTAGTTCAGGCCACAACTTTCATTCTCAGAAACTAATTTCAACATGGAAAAGTGGGCCAGAGAGGGTCCTTGTCAAAGACAAGACCAAGACGGTTTTGCCAGGAATGAGCCAAGTGAGTCATGCATTTGTATAACTATAATGGACATACATGCCAAGAACTATCCAGCATATTTATTTATTTATTTAGTATACAATTCTGTCTGTGTGTATGTCTGCAGGCCAGAAGAGGGCACCAGACCTCATTACAGATGGTTGTGAGCCACCATGTGGTTGCCAGGAATTGAACTCAGGACCTTTGGAAGAGCAGGCAATGCTCTTAACCACCGAGCCATCTCTCCAGCCCCCTGTCCAGCATATTTAAATAGCTTGTGATATCAGTCAAAAAGGCCAAGTCTTTGGCTTTATCTCTGCTCCCTAGCTCAGTCATGGGGTTCCTTGCAGAAGACGTGAACAAGTCAGTTCCTCCCAATGGTTCATAGTCTGCTCCAGCACCCTACCACAAGTTGGCTGCCATATTGCCTAGTTAAATCCCTGAACAAAGCTCTGAGCTCTGTGGTATGTGATGAGGGGGAGGGATGTCCAGGTTATGGTGTGGGGCTGGCCAGGGCTATTGGCTATGTAGCTAGGGATGACCTTGAACTCCTGACTCTCCTATCTCCACCTTGGTGACAGGATCCAGGTAGGTGTCCAGCACAGTGATTCCTGGCCAGTGACCACATGCACACACATGACAGCCTCTTTATAGAGCCCCACTTCAGATTCTAGTATTGGATTAAACTTCTTAAATTTATTAGGCTGGGCAGCGGTGGTGGCCACCTTTAATCTCAGCACTCAGGAGGCAGAGGCAGGCGGATACCTCTGTGAGCAGCCTGGTCCACAAGAGCTAGTTCCAGGACAGGCCCCAAAGCTACAGAGAAACCCTGTCTCAAAAAAAAAAAAAAAAGTTTATTATAAGTTCTAGCTGTCCTTGAACTCACCCTATAACTCACAGAGATCCACTCCTGCCTCTGCTTCCCTAGTGCTGGGATTGAAGATACCACCACCACTGCCCAGTCACATTAAACTTTAAGACTTTCTCAACCTAAAAGAATTAAACCTCGGGCTGGTGAGATGGCTCAGTGGTTAAGAGCATTGCTTGCTCTTCCAAAGGTCCTGAGTTCAATTCCTGGCAACCACATGGTGGCTCACAACCATCTGTAATGAGGTCTGGTGCCCTCTTCTGGCCTGCAGACATGCACAAAGACAGAATATTGTATACATAATAAATAAATATTTTAAAAAAAAGAATTAAACCTCTCCTAATGTCATGCGCCACCACTGCCCAGTGCAGCAAGCACCTTTCTTGCTGGCCTCTCATCAGCCTGGAACTACTCACTCCTCTTACCATCACCCTCTTCCTGGCAGCTGCTAAGATTTACCTCTTGCCTGCCCTGCTGTTTCTCTTTTAAATTCCAATAAAATGGTCCTTGGTTTTAAGATTATTTTATTAACTAAGAACTAACAAAAGGAATCCTGAATTTCAAGGACTGAGCCTACTTTTAATTTAATTTTTATATGGAATGCTTTGCTAACACCAGAAAACATTAAAAATTGGTATAAAAATATGACAGTTTTTGGTGCATGCTGTAGTGAGGTAGTTCAGTATAGCATTGTAACAATCTAAAAATGGAAATTCCTTAACCTAAAATGACCAAACATCTAGGAATTCTAGTGTTTTAGAATGACATTCCAAAATACCTAACATTGCTACCAACTATTCAAATGGAATAAGGACCTCATGCCAACACAAAAACACCACCGCTCAAATACCTCAGCTCGCTAGCATCAGCAACAGTGGAGCAACATTCATTACTACACACAGACCAACTCAGAAAGAGCACTGGCCACTCGAGCCAGCACCTATAATCCGTGCTGCACACACACACACTCCGGTGCCTCAAGGATGCACCCCCGGAGGAAGACGGCCTGAAAAGCGGCAGGCCTCTTTGACTCGCTTGGACCAACCAGAGCCCGTGCAGACCCCTTGGGGCAGGCTATGCGACCCTCTATGCCCGGCCTGCACGTGCTGCTCATGCACGCAGGGCCCAGGCTCCAGTCCTGGCTGGAGCTGGACCTTGGCCCGAGTCCGGTGGCTCAGGTCGGCAGGGTGGTCCAGGTGATTTTGGCTACGGGTGGGCAAGGCGTCCGACAAGATTCGGGGACCTGGAAGCTGATGGAGCCGTAAGTAAGTAAATGGCCATAAACGCCACTATTCTTTGAAGGTTCAAAAGCCAGGCTCCCTCCATGCTCCTAGATCTGTAAGTCATGAGTTGCTACCACCGCCATTCTCCAGCAAAGAGGAACGAAGATGGCTAATCCTCAGGGTTTTACCTGTTGCGAGAGGGACCTAAATCCCGGTCCCACCCCTCTCCTCAGACCTGTAGCTGAAGACGCCCAACGCTGTAGCAGTTGAGACCTGTCTACCTCCCTGCTGTTGCTGCACGCTGTACTGGCTGGTTTTTCAGTATTTTATTATAACTTTCTCAAAATAAGCTTGAGACTTAACTGTTAACAGATTTGTTGTTGTTTGCTTTCGAGACAGGGTCTCACTATGTAGCTCTGTCCTGGAACTTACTCTGTAGACCAGGCTGGCTTCAAACTTACAGAGATCCATCTGCCTTGACCTACTGAGTGCTGTTACCTACTTACTTTAAAATTACATCATCCCAGAACTGTGGGTGAGAATCCCAGGAATCAGCCAAGTGTGGTGGTCCTGAAGAGGTGGAGACAAGATCCGGAGTTTATCTCCATCCTTGGCTTCACGGAGAGTTTGAGGCCAGGCTTGGGTACAAGAGGTGTTGTCCTTCACAGCAAAGACACACCTAAGATATAGTCTCACACTTCAACGTGGGGAGTGTGTGTATGTGTGTGTGTGCACGCACGTGTGTTGAGGGGTTGAGGGAAACTGTTCCTAGGCAAGGAACCCTGGATTGCCCATTTCTCGAGTGTGTGTAATGGACATGTATGTATGCATCCAATTACATATGTGGTGTATATGTGTGCATGAAGAGAGGCCCAAGGCTGATATCAGGAGTTATCCTGGATCCATCTTCCATTGGCTCCTCTTCTATCTTCTGTACTGAGGACGGGTGTCCATCAAACCCAGAGCTTGGACATAATATTGCTAGCCATCTTGCTTTGGGGTGCCCTGTCTGCACCTTCTGAGACTAGAATTCCAGCTGGGCCACCGCACACACCTGGCATTTCCATGGATTTCCGTGGATCTGAACTCTGAACAGCAAGCACTTTAACTACGGCGCCACTTCCTTGGCCCTGTCTACATTTTAGATTCGGTGCCTCACTTACCTAACTTACAAGACGATTAACAGGGTGGCCACAGGCCAGAGAGTCGAGTGGGAGAGAGGTCTCTAGAGCAGCAGTGAGGTCATCCACATGGCCTTGTTGTCATTTATGGTCATGCAGGAGCGATGTGTAGATGGACCAAATTCTATGGGAAAGGGGCGTGATGACAACATACCAAATAAGCCATACACTTTCAGGACAGTCAGCTTCTAGCCTCAGGGTGGCGTTAGGTCCACGGAGCTCAAAACCCCACCCTGACAAGGCACAGGAGCAGCAGAGCCTTCTAGAAGGAATACAGGGTTGATGCCCCTGACCGTCCCCTGTGCGTGCCCTAGGTAGGGATGGCTGCTGTCTTCTGCATTCTAGACCTTTTTCTCAAGGACTGAACTCAGCTGCCGTTTCCTTTTCAGGGCCACTGACACACACACACACACACACACACACACACACACACACACACGGACTCCACTTCTCAGGAACTTCTCTGTCCTTTCTATCACTGAACAGAACTGGTCTCTGGCAACAGTTTTAGCATCTACCCACAGGCTATCCAGTGCTTGTAACAGAGAGATGGTTCTTCGGCAATCAGCTCTAAATAACATCTTTCTTTCTTTCTTTCTTTCTTTTTTCTTTTTTCTTTTTCTTTTTCTTTTTTTCTTTTTTTGGTTTGTCGAGACAGAGTTTCTCTGTGGCTTTGAAGCCTGTGCTGGAACTAGCTCTTGTAGACCAGGCTGGCCTCGAACTCACAGCGATCTGCCTGCCTCTGCCTCCCAAGGGCTGGGATCAAAGGCGTGTGCCACCACCACCAGCTTAAATAGCACCTTTCACAGGCTCCTTTGTTCACCGAATCCCTCCTGTCCCTCCAGTCCTTGACCTGGCCTACTGCCCCCCACCTCTCTAAGTCTGCTTAGGCGCTCAGGTGGAGCGCACCCTGCGGCCACACATCCAGGATCATCCACTGAGGAAACTGCCTTCCTACAGCCAGCTTTTCTCTCAGTTCCACGATCCAGACGCAGCCTCCTTGGAGTCCCTACTTCTCCCAGTGCCTTTAGAGAACCCTCACACGTCCACCCCAACCTCCGCTGTCTATCCCTGGCCCCTGTGCCTCCCATCTTTGGTTAGCCGGAATCCGAGGTCAAATGGGCTGCACCCTTGACTTTGGATCATCCATCATCTTCTATGGAAAAAACAGGACAGACTTGTTTATAGATGGTGAGAACAGCCAGATAAAAACACTCTTAGGAGGAAATATGCCAAAATATATACAGTAGAGCAAAGTGATGGAAAATTGTGATAAAATATACACAACAAGTTTACCATTTTTTTTTTAATTTTTTATTTTGGTTTTTCGAGACAGGGTTTTGCTGTAGTTTTAGAGCCTGTCCTGGAACTAGCTCCTCGAACTCACAGAGATCCACCTGCCTCTGCCTCCTGGGTGCTGGGATTAAAGGATTGCACCGCTACCACCCAGCAAGTTTACCATCTTAACCATTTAAACGGATGGGTCAGAGTTGTGGTGTTTCATCTGTGTTGACTGGATTTGGAGTCACCTGGGAAACACACTTCTGGACATCTCTGTTTAATTAGACAGCACCATCCCGTGGGCAGGGGTACTGGACTGAATAAAAATAGAGAAAGCTGACCGAACCCCAGCATTTCCACCTTCCTGCTTCCTGGTCTGTCCAGGCGTGGGAGCCGTGGCTGCACACTCCTACCACCGTAAACACCGGCATCCCCACCAATGAACTAGACCCTTAAGCCATTTCCTCATGTTGCTTCTAACAGCTATTTCATCACAGATATAGGGAGAGCTAACTCATGTAAGTATTATTAAGGATAATAATTGAGCAGCCGACCTCCAGAGCTTTTCATCTCTCAAAACAGAAATTCTGTGCTCATTAAACAAGTTCTTATTCCTGCTTTTCTGCAGCCCCTGGAGAAAGTGCTCTCAAAAATGTTTGTATGTAGGTGAACAGTGATGGTGCACACCTTTAACCCCAGCAGTTTGGAAGCAGAGGCAGGCGGATCTCTGAGAGTTCGAGGGCAGCCTGGTCTACAAGAGCTAGTTCCAGGACAGTCAAGGCTGCACAGGTGTGTGTGTGTGTGTGTGTGTGTGTGTATGCAGGCCGGCGAATGCATATGCTTGTATTCTGTATGTGGGATGGATACATGCACGTGTGTGTGCGCATGCACACGTGTGAGTCTCTGCACCTGTGCATGTGTGTTTGTAGAAGTTGGAGGACAACCTCAAATTCCATCCTCAGTAATGCCACCTATCACAGGCGACTGTGACACCAGGCATTGTCGCATTGGTTCTGAGGATTGAATCAGATCCTCATGCCTTATGGGCTGGCCCATCAGTCCAGTTCCTCCCCATCCCGTTTTTTCTTCCCCACTTGCTTGTTTGCATTTCCATATTTTCTTATTTTCTAAAAAAAGATTTATTTATTTATTTATTTATTTATTTATTTATTTATTATGTATAGTGTTCTGCCTGCATGTATGCTGGCAGGCCAGAAGAGGGCACCAGATCTCACTATAGAGTGCTGTGAGCCTCATGGGGTTGCTAGGAATTGAACTCAGGACCTCTGGAAGAGCAGCCAGTGCTCTTAACCTCTGAGCCACCTCTCCAGCCCACATTCCACACTTTCTACAGTAAGTGTTTATTATTTGTATGGATGCGTAAACAACATATCTGCAGCTGTTATGATGTGGATATTACAACCCCGCCCCCCCCCACACACACACACAGGCTCATGTGTTGAAGTCTTGGTTCCTAGTTCACATGTCCAATGTAACTAAACTAGGTTTGGAAGTGGAGTTTTGAGGAAATGATTGGGTTGTAAGTGCCCTATTGATGGAATTATAACTTCATGGTATTACTGGAGGGTGATGGAAACTTCTAGAGGTAAGGCCAAGTTGTAAGAAGTAAGTCACTGGAGGTATGCGCTGGGAGAAAAAAAAAATGTGTCTTTTCTACCGTGTTTCACTGCTTCCTGTCTACCTTGAGATAAGAAACTCACCATACCCTTCTCTCTCACTATAGGTAGAAATAATGGATCCAGCCATTATTAATATAATATAATATAATATGGTATAATATAATACGGTATCATATAATATGATAGACTGGAACCCTGAGCCAAAAGAAATCTTATTTGTTTATTTGGTCTTTGGATGGGGAATCTCATTGTGTAGCCCAGGCTAGCTTCTCACTGTGTAGCCCAGGCTAGCTGCAAACTCATGACCGTCCTGTCATCACTTCCAAGGTGCTGAGATTACAGCCCTGTGTCACCATGCCCAGCTCCCTGCCTGTAAGGTGTTTCTGGCAGCCATTGTCACGGCGATGTGAAACTGACTCGTGAAGCCACCCGCTGCCATCTCCTCCACTGCACAGGCGGGGAACCCAGGGCACCACTTAGCAGGCTGTCTACAGGGTCCCTGTGCAGCCCCTAACTGTGGACACCAGGGCTCTCAGGACAAGACCCAGCATTGCAGCAGGACACGGTCAGTCCATTCATGAGGTCCCTCCTGAGCACCAGGTTGTCGCTGAAGTTCAGAATGGTGTGGAATTTCAAGTATTGTCCCTGACCCCAGTCCCTTTAGCAGACCTGCGTGTCCTCATTTGCATTTTTTTTTCTGTGATAAAAACACTGACCAGAGACAACTTGGGGAGGAAAAGGGTTTATTTCAGCTTACTGTCCATCACCCCGGGAAACTAAGAGGCAGGAACTGGAGCAGAAGCTATGGGAAAATTGGGTTGACTGGCTTGCTCCCCCATAGCTTGCTCAGCTTTTTTTTAATTAATTAATTTATTTATTATATATACAGTGTTGACATCAGATCTCATTATAATGGTTGTGAGCCACCGTGTGGTTTCTGGGACTTGAACTCAGGACCTCTGGAAGAACAGTCAGTGCTCTTAACCTCTGAGCCATCTCTCCAGTCCCCAGCTTGTTTTCTTAGACAACCTAGGACCTCTTGCCCAGGAGTGGCACCACCCACAGTGGACTGGGCCCTGCCACATCAATCATCATGAAAATGTCCCGCAGACACGTCCACAGGCCAGTCCGATGGATGTAACTCCTCCACTGAGGTTCCCTCTCCCAACACACTGTCTCTGCATGGCCACTTCTGGTCCTTGGTTAGCCCAGGTTTCTTCCTTCAGAGATCACCTGGCTAACAGCATCAGTACTTTGTTCAGCGGGGGCTGCCAGATCAGCCTGTCTGCAGGTGAGCAAGGCAACAGGCAAGGGAATGCAGTGTGCACAAGTCGGCCCTAGCTGCTCCAAGACCAGCAAAGGACCTGCGCTGGACAGCTTGGGGCAGGAGCACGTGGAAGTCAGGAGGCAAGCAGGGTTTGGTAGTGATTCAGGTCAGGTGAAGCCATCGGTTGGCCTTTGTGCACGCAGATGAAGCACAGCTAGCACCAAAGGGTGACACCTCAGCACGCCTCCGCGGGGCAAACAAGGAACAAAAGCCTAGAATGGCAAGATGACTTGCCCAATGCCACGAGGCAACAAGTGGGTGACAAAGGTGTTTAGACCCAGGTCCCCAGGGTCCCTAGGAACCCTGACACCTGGCATCAGATTTCAGGGCCATGGTGAGAAGATGGTCTCAAGTGTAGTACAAGAGCTGAGGGGAAAGATAGGTCAGAAGCTGTGGAGGTTTAGAAGTCACCAGAATGACAGCTAGGCCCTGTGGAAGCATTTGTGAACTTGAGAGGAAGGAGGGATCCCCAGAGAGATAATTGCTGAGGCCTCGGGGGCTGTGATGGTTCGTGGGGGAGGATTCAGCTAGGGGTCTGGGGTATGGAGGGGTGTATAGCATGTGCCTGGCTCAATGTGGGTATTTAAGGGTTTTTTTTGTTGTTGTTGTTTGTTTGTTTTTAATGAATGTGTCCTCTGTACATGTGGGTGCTTTCAGAAACCAAAAGAGAGTGTCAAATGACCCAGAGCTGCAGGTACAGGCAATTGTGAGCTGCCATGTGGGTGCTGGGACCTGAACTCAGGTCCTCTGAAACCAGCAAGCATTAATTGCTGAGTCAAAAAGACCCTCAATTTGAGTCTTTGACAGTCGGGGTTCAATCCTCTTCTTCTTGCTGTTTCCCGCAACACTCAAATATGTGGGCAGGGTGAAAATCAGTGGGGTGCTGATCCGACTTTCCAAGCTCATCCCAGTAGCTCCCCAGACTGTGTGGGGCCGTCTGGCCCAGGGGGTGAGCCTCCTTTGGGATTTTACTCAGGAGAGTTCCGTCTCTTGGTGAAACCCTGGATCCCTGTTCTCAGCTAGGGGTCCAGTCCTGCTGTTCCGGGAACCCATGTCACAGGTGCTACCTGTGGTCAACTTGCTGTGGTTGTGGGAGCTATGACAGTATTGGCGACGGCGGCGACGGCATTGGGTTCTCAAGCCCAGAGCTTGCCGGAAGTTCTCCCGGAAGCGACTGGACATGAGGCTGTAGAGCACTGGGTTGGCTGCTGAGCCGAGGTAGAAGAAGACACCAGATATAATGTGCACAAACTGGAAGGCCAGGAGTAAGTCGTCGGTCCAGTCGGGCACCAAGCTCCACATGAGGCGCTCCGCATGAAACGGAGCCCAGCAGATGCCAAACACCACAACCAGCGCAACTGCAGGAACAGAGAAAAAGCTTGCGTCTCACTTAGCATTTGCTTCTCCCGCTCACTATCCTCCCATTCTTCAAAAGTGGACAGGAAAGCCTGGCCATGGTAGCGCGTGCCTTTAGTCCCAGCACTCGGGAGGCAGAGGCAGGTGAATCTCTGAGTTCGAGGCCAGCGTGGTCACATAGTAAGTTCCAGGATGGCCAGGATTACACAGAGAAACCCTGTCTCAGAAGAAGAAGAAGAAGAAGAAGAAGAAGAAGAAGAAGAAGAAGAAGAAGAAGAAGAAGAAGGGGGAGGGGGAGGGGGAGGGGGAGGGGGAGGGGGAGGTGGAGGGGGAGAGGGAGAGGGAGAGGGAGAAGGAGAAGGAGAAGGAGGAGGAGGAGAAGAAGAAGAAGAAGAAGAAGAAGAAGAAGAAGAAGAAGAAGAAGAAGAAGAAGAAGATCTGGGAAGAAGCACAGCAGACCTAAGACCAGCTTCCAAAATCCAGAAGCTCAACTCCTTCCCCAGACCCAAGGAGGTTCAACTCCTTTCTCACCAATGACACTTACATAGCATCTTGGTCACCTGTCTCCGGCCCCTTTCTCGACGCGGAAGCCGTCTGTTGCAGGTCTTCCGGGCCGCTGCCGTTTTCCTGCCTTTGACCTCCTCTTGAAGCAGCATCCTCTCCCTCCGCAGCTGCAGCCCAATGAGCAGGTACAGCACACTGATGGTGACCATGGGCAGGCAGAAGAAGAGCAGGGTGGTGATCTGGATCACCAAGTTGTAAAAGAGTCTGGGACGCACCAACGTACACACAGTTGAGTCAGGCACCAGACCCCGACAGGGCACATAGAGCTGCTTGAGGCCGTGGAGACTGGTGTTAGGCAGAGAGAAAAGCACAGCTAGGATCCAGATGGTCCCCAACATGCGGCGCACATGGGTCCGTGTCATCACAGACTTAGCTTGGAGTGGGTGCACCACGGCCACATAGCGCTCCACGCTCAGGGCTGTGACGTTAAGCACTGAAGCCAGGCAGACGATCTCAAAGAGCAGTGTTCGGAAGTAGCAGCCGCTCGCCCCCAGCTGGAACGGGTAATTGTGCTTCATCTCATAAAGCTCCAGGGGCAGGCCCACCAGGAGCACTAGCAAGTCAGACACAGCGAGACTGAGAAGGTAGAAGTTGGTGGGCGTGTCCATGGCCTTGTGGCGCAGGATGACAGTGCAGGTCAGCCCGTTGCCCACGGTGCCCACCACAAAGATCAGCAGGTACATGGCACAGATGGGCATGAACAGTGCCATCTGCTGTGGCCCCAAGTACTTCAGCCTCAGGGCCTCATCCGTTAGGTTCAAGTCCTCAGGCTCAAAGTTTCCCTGGACCTCACTGCCATTGCAGAACAGGGGGCTCCTTGAACCATTTGGGGACAGCTCTCCAGGAGAGATGGAACAGTTGAGGCAGGGAGGAGTCTGTGGGATAGAGGGGAAAGATGCTCATAAGTCATTTAAGTGTTCTAGCTCCGTCCTAACACATCACACTGAAGAGGACAGGCTGCTATTCATGCACCTCTGAGAACACCTGCCGCCCCTACTGCAAAGTCCATTACATTCGCGGGATACTAAAAGTGTGAGCCTTTCAAGTGATAAAATAGGCCGGGCAGTGGTGGCTCGTGCCCATCCCAGCACTCAGGAGACAGAGGCAGGCAGATCTCTGTGAGTTCGAGGCCAGCCTGATCTACAAAATGAGTTCCAGGACAGCCTGGGCTACACAGAGAAACCCTGTCTCGAAAACCAAAACAAAAAATAAATAAAATTGGGGCCAGTGAGATAGCTTAACAGGTAAACAAGCTTTCCCCCAGGCCTGATGACCTGAGTTCAGCCCCAGGAACTACATGAGAGAAGGAACAAAACAACTCCAGCAAGGTTTTTAACTAACCTCTACACACACGCCAGGACACACGTACACACACACACACACACACATGCACACACACATATGCACACACACATATACACATGCACACACGCACACACATATACACATGCACACACATATACACACGCACACACACACATATACACATGCACACACGCACACACACACATACACATGTACACACACGTGCACACACACATACACAAGAACACACATACACTCACACACGTTCACGCACACACAAATAACTGTAATCATTTTTAAATGATGCTTGGCTTTTACTTGGAAAATCACAGTCTACTGAAACCTTTGAATAAATGACGGATTCTTCCAAGGTTTGACCGTCTCCTTTGGGCATCCCCTCCCCCCCTTTTTCCTCCATATAACAGCCCTGGATGTCCTGGAACTCACTCTGTAGGCCAGGCTGGCCTTGAACTCACAGAGCTCCGTCTGCTCCTGCCTCCTGAGTGCTGGGATTAAATGTGTGCTACCGTCGCCTGGCAGGTGTCTCCCTTCAAGAAGGACTTCAGGAGAGCCACTCAATGGGAGTATCAGAAGACTGGGTACAACTGTAGCACTGCTTGAAGAGCCAGGGCTCTGAAGCCACTGCGGGGCAGAGCTGACCCCCGCAACTCGAGGTCTTTAATCCACAAAGGGCAGGCCTGACGTACAGAAAGCCGTGGTGACCTTGGTGTGGAGAGAAAGCCACCTTAGGGATCAAGGGAAGGAGTGAAAAGGCTAAAAGCTGTATTTTGGTCCCAAATTGGTTCTGTTTTCTGTCCTTTGAATCATTCCCAGTCTATCTGACATTCTCGGCACCTACTCCACCTGGAGTTCTAGCTACTCAGAACTCTCACCAAGAGAGAAGCTGGGAATGGACAGGTGACAGCCCGGGTTCAAAAAAGATGCCTTACAGGGCTGTGATGACGCACATCTTTAATCCTAGCACTCGGGAGGCAGAGGCAGGTGGATCTCTGTGAGTTCGAGGCCAGCCTGGTCTACAAGAGCTAGTTCCAGGACAGGCACCAAAACTACAGAGAAACCCTGTCTCGAAAAACAAAAACCAAAACCAAAAAAGATGCCTCATGATCCAGAGGAAGGGTCACCGGTGGCAGCCAACAGCGTTGGGACGACCAGAATCAGAAAAATGACAGAAATAACGCGGTTGGCTGAGTGATTTCCCCCTCAACCCCCAAGTGCCCCCACAGTGTTCCCACCCTTCTCATCTCCACCCGCGCCTGTCGGACCGCAGCACCCTGACCAGGGCCGGCAGTCCCGCTCACCTACCATGCCTTCTGCCCTAGAGGTCCTGGCTGTGCCCTGGCTCCCACCGACAGACAGACAGATGCTGAGCTGCGGGCGACTTGACAGCGGCCGTCCTCGCCAGACCAGTGGCTCTGCCTGTTGTTCGCAAGATCGCCACTAGGGGGCAATGCTGACCCCCGCAGCTAGAAGTACTTCGGACCATTCACCACGGACCCCATCTGCATCCAAACCGAAATAGTTGTTCCGGTGTCTTTTTTTTTTTTTGTCTCCCCCCCCCCACCCGCAGCCTTCACAACAATCCCATTTTACATGTGAGAAAAATGAGCCTGAAAGAGGAAGACCTTGGGACCTGCCATGCTCTGTCCACCAACCTGCACTATGATGGCTTTAACATAACTCTTTGTTTCATGTTCCCCAATTCTTTCTGCCCCCCCCCATTTTCAGACACACCTCCATACATACCTCTTCAGCCCCTGAAAGTCAGTAGCCCTAAGATCTCATCCCGCTAACACTCTTACACTCACAGGCTATCAGTTCCCCCAGTACACACAGTCACATTAGGGGCCTCCAGTCCCAGTGCCCGGCACGGGTGTCCTTCAAGGAAATCTCCCTAGATGCAGCCTGCGCCGTCTCTCACACCGGTCCTTTTCCTGAGCCTCGCTGTGACCCACTTCTTCACCCAAAAGGACACACGAGACTCTAGTCTGGTGTCAGACTCTCCTCACTCACCCTCTGCATTTCTGTCTCGAATGCTCCCCCCAGCTTCCTAGAACCTTCTCATTCATGCCAAGGCTCCCTTTGCCCAGCCCCCTCAATGCCTGGCTTCTTAAGAACTCCATCTGTAAACAGTCCTGGCATAGAGAGATTGTGGGAAACTCTGGTACCCTTGTTCCTGAGAATCCCAGGAGAAAGAATTTTGAGAGCGGTCTACTCAGCGACAGATGGACCAACCAGGGCTAAGGACTTCAGGAGAGAGGCGGCTGCTGTGACCGATGAGTGACAAGGTTCAGCACCACGGTCCCGGCCTTACAGAAGACAGATGGCTCGGCTCGTACCCGTCAAGACTGCTACTGCTGACTGTGTCATTTCTCCATATCTGCTGCCGTCACGCTACAGGGGCAACCCTGAAAAGAAGGACCATGAGTTCCCATGAGAGCAGCCCCGTTCATACTCTGCCCAGAGCGCTCTGGTCTGGGTCTGAACTTGAGACTATTGAGGGAAAGTCTGCTCTGCAGTCTGGTTATGGGGACAGCTCAGAAGCTTCGATTCTCTGGTGTTGCCTGCCTCCACCCAGCTAGGCCTGTACCAGGCTAGGGCCAAGAGAGCGAGAGCAGGAGGGTCTGAGCCAACTCCGGGTTGGAGATGAAGGTCTAGTCCTGAGCCCCCAGGTCTTGGCTGCACTCATAGAAACCCACCCACTCCCCTAAAGAGGGATGGCAAAGGAGAGCCGTGCCATGCTAATCACACACTTTGCAAGGAGACCCGGAGGGAGTCTTCATTCCCACACCACCCTGGCTATGCGGCCTCAGTTAAATCCCTTCCCACTCCAGGCCCAACTTCCTAGCTGGTAAAATGGCAAAACTAGCCCGTCTCTCAGGAACATGGTGAGACCTAAGCAGGACCATGGGCTAAGGCCCTTGAGGGGAAGCTGGAGAGAAAGCTGCCTCAGTGGTGAGGAGCACTTGGTTTTGCAGAGGACCAGAATTCGGTTCCAAGCACCCACACAGGGCTTACAACCACCTGGAATTCCAGTTCCTGGGTACCAGATGCCCTCTCCTGTCCTCCTCAAGCACCAGGCACTCACGTGGTACAATACATACATGAAGGCAAAACACTCATAGACATACAATAAATAAATCTTCAAGGTTTTTTTGTTTTTGGTTTTGGTTTTGGTTTTGGTTTTTTGAGACAGGGTTTCTCTATAGCTTTGGTGCCTGTCCTGAAACTAGTTCTTGTAGACCAGGCTGGCCTCGAACTCACAGAGATCCACCTGCCTCTGTCTCCCAAGTGCTGGGAGATTAAAGGCATGCGCCACCACCGCCCGGTAATCTTCAAGTTTTTAAAATATGCATTGGTGTTTTGCCCACATGTGTGTCTGGGCGAGGGTGTTGGGTCTCCTGGAACTGGAGTCACAGACAGCTGTGAGTTGTGGTTGCTGGGAATTGAACCTGGGTCCTCTGGTAGAGCAGTCATTGCTGTTAACTGCTGAGCCATCTCTTTGGTCCCTAAATCTTAAGGTATTTTTTTTTATGAGTATAGCAGAATATCATTAGTCTTTATTATGTTGACATGTTTTTCCAATAGTCTTGGTTCTATTCTGGGTCTGTGGGCCATTCACTTTCTGGATCCTGACAGTCCAGGCAGTGTCACTGGTAAGCTCACTGTCATGGTAAGTGTCTGAGGCAAGTTCAGTCACTGGTTGGCCATTTCCACAATCAAAGAGTGTCAAATTTATATAAAAGTATCTATTCTGGTGACAAGAGATAAAGGATCTCCCTTCCTTGTGGATCAGAGAAGTAATAAAATGAAAATTATAGATGCATGGAAATCTCCATAAAACTTCAAAGACTATCTTCTCAGAATTGGGGGGGGGGGAAGTACTGAAATGGATATGGGATCACAAGAGACTCCAAATAACAACAAACAAACAAACAAATAAACACCAAAACAGTTGTGGGTAAAAAACTGACCAAATATAATGGAAGTATTACATCTGATTTCATCCTGAACTATGGACTCATAGTATCTAAAACAGTATGGCTCTGACCTCACAGCAAGCACATAGGTACAAGAATAGAACACAAGAGCCATAGTTAAACCCACACCGTACTGCCAACATATTTTTGACAATAAATTTTTGATTGAAGCTTATTTATTTTCTTTTTTTTATTATCTTAAGGTATTTTTAAAAACACTTTTAGAGTTGAATACTTGAGAAATGGTGGATTGCTCAGAATTCCCAGAAGATTCCAGAAGCCATTGGGGTTTCAGAGCTTATTGGAGCTGCACTGAGTAGGATCTAGAAGGGCAAAGTTCCCAGATGGGGGCAGAAAGAAAAACCCAAAAATCAAGGAATCTGTGACTATATGGTAGAGACCTCACCTGAGGAGACCTCCGGCTGAGGAGATCTCCAGGGAGACCTCTGCCTTTCCTGAAGATGGAGGCACCAGGATTGCTTGGCCCTGGGCACGTGAGGACCATGAGGCTTATATCTGTGCTGTACCTGTGCCCTGCTCCCCACCCTGCCCCTTTAATCCCAGCACTCAGGAGGCAGAGGCAGGTAGGTTTCTGAGTTTCAGGCTAGCATGGTCTACAAACAGAGTTCCAGAACAACCAGGCCTACACAGAGAAACCCTGCCTCATAAAAACTCAATAAACAAACAGACAGATAGATAGACAGACAGACAGACAGATAAACTACAAAAACAAAAACTATACCCCTCCGAGCTGGAGGGGATGGGGAGTGAGCCCCTTCCCGCTCTTGGGGCTCAGTGTGCACACTAGGCCTAACCCCACTTGAAGTGGGAGGACATTTGGGATCTCACAACAGGGTAAGTAGAGAACACCAGGATCTCTGTATTCCAGGGACTGCATGGGTGAGCTCTGACTGGGTACCCACAAAGCTTCCCTTGTGCCCTGCTCATCCAGGGCAGTGTGGCCACCCTCGAGTCCACCAGTTTTTCCATGCAGCCGACCTCAGGTGTGTGCATCCTAGAAGCCCCTTTTGGGGTCTTCCCACACATGAGTGCCCAAAGTCCCAATCCAGGTGAGACTTTGGGATAAAATCCCACCCCAGTCTTGTGTCTTTTAACTTTTTATATTATGCCAAGATGAAAATCACATCCTGCGTCTGTACCCTTGCCAGGTATGGTACATGGGGTCGGGGCTGCTGGCCTTCTGGAGTGGAGGAAAACAGTTGCCCTTCCTGATGGGATTCTACCTCCAGACAGATAGCCCAGGGCCTAACAGTCATGAAGAGCTACAGCTGTCCTTGCTGCCTGGGGTCTCAAGGTGTCATCAAAGACACCCACGTCAGAGAATGGTGGGTGGCTATGGTGGCATCACAGGAAGAATGAAGAGAGGAGTGGGGAGAGAGAGAGAGAGAGACAGAGAGAGAGACAGAGAGAGAGACAGAGAGAGACAGAGAGACCGAGAGGTGAGATGAGAGAAGACAAGAGGAGAGGAGAATTCTGTGCACATTTCTGCCCATCTTCCCCTAGAACTGCCCTGTCTGAGCGTTGTTTCTAGCTCTTCTTCCATCGCTAGCCTGGTACTCTTTTGCTTGGCTCAGAGGCAGCTCTTGTGTGAGGACAAGCCAGGGACTCACTATATGGTCCAGGCTGATCTTGAACGTCTGGTCCTCCTGCCTTAGCCTCACAGTGCAGGGATTACAGGTGTCCACCACCACAGCTGATGTGCTAAGGAACCTCCCCCCCCCCGCCACCCGTGTGATGTGAAGCAAGAAGAGGGCATCAGATCCTCTGGAACTGGAGTTAGAGTCGGTGTGAGCCACCATAGGGATGTTGGGAACTGAAGCCAGGTCCTCAAGTTCCCTAGCTGGAGCTTGGCGTCTTCCAATGGGCTTCATCATGCAATCTTGGCTCTAAGAGGCCCTGAGATAAGTTTTAGCTTCTTTCATTTTCACAGGCTACTTAGACTTCCTGTGACTCGGTTTTCTCATATAAAAAGCTGGGTGACAACAGGCTCTACTTCTAGGTTTGTGAGGAGGAGTGGCTAAATGGAGACCAGTCATTTCCTAACTGGTTTTCAGATAAATGTGAGCGCTTATCTCAAAATCTTGGTACATTTCCCAAACACAAAGGAAGTATTTGGGTGAATTATTTTTGTTTTGTTTTGCTTAGACAGGGTCTCACTGTGTAGTCTTGGCTAGCCTGGAATTTGCTATGTAGACCAGGTTAGCTTTAAATCCCAGAGACCTGCCTCTGCCTCCTTAGTGCTGAGATTAAAGGCGTGCACCACCATGCCTGGCAGGAAGTGAATTTTAATATTTTTCTTCCAAGACAAGGAAAGAACCCAAAGGTTTTCCCTCTTAGTTCCCAGAGAAGAGTGATGTGGGAAAAGCGGTAGGGAAAGAGACGATGAAGGACACGGAGGCAGATGGCAGGAACCCAGTGACCATCCACACGTAGGTCAAAGGCTGCTTGCGACTTTCTCAGCAATGTCTTCATAGGAAGTTCTCAAGTGTGTTTATTTGGAGACGCCATAAACAAAGGGACCCGTGGCCTGCTTTAACAGGCCTTTGTTAGGTCAGAAGGATTCTCAGCGAGACCCACACTCCTCCCTCCCAGCCTAGGGCCCAAGACCCTAGGAGGACTCCAGCTTCTGCCTGCTACCCTGTTCCGGGTGTTATCCATTGCCGGGGCAGGAGGGTCCTCACCAGCAAGGCTGTGCAGGAGAGAGAGCAGATCCACAAGCGTGTAAACAGACCGTATGCCATTCCTTCTCCTCTTAGACTTACGCCCCCCTGGCCGGCTTGGCCTGGTCCATGCGCATTCCACGGCCTCAGTTTCGGAACCTGCTGCTCCTCTAAGGAGACAGGATCTGATGTAAACAGGGATTCTCTGTGCGAGGAGACCAGGCTGGCTTCTCGCATGTGTTTTTGTTTGGTTTTGTTTGGTTTTTTGTTTTTGTTTTCAGTTAAAAGAGAATGTCAGGGCCCAGTGAGAGGGCTTGCTTGGTAAAAGTACTTGGGGTACAAACCTCACAACTTGAGCTGGATCCTTGGAATGTGGCAGAAGAGAAATCCCAAAAGTTATTCTCTGACCTCTGTTAGAATGAGCTTAGACTGGATCACACAGCCCAAGTCAGGTCATGCCCCATGTTCCCGCACCCCTATACCCCATATTCCTCTGGGGCAGAGGATTAAGAGGCTGCCTGTGCCTTGGCTTAACTGCAGTGCCTTCACCCCCAGATTCTAGGGTATCTGGTTCCTCCATGTTTTTTTGGTTTTTGTGTTTTGGTTTGGTTTGGTCTGGTTTGGTTTTTAAGACAGGGTTTCTTTGTAGCTTTGGGGCCTGTCCTGGAATGCTCCATGTTTTTTTGACACATAGGCTATGCTGGGTCATAAAGCACAGGATGTGAAACTTACCGCCACCCCTAAAAGGTGGTAAAACATCATCTCTCTCCTGTGTTTAGGGGTTTGTTCAAGAGCCACCTCAGGAAGGATTTGCTGAGGCTTCTCCAGCCTCCCTTCACCAGTGGTCCTTCTCATGACAGATGTGTTGTCTCCCCACACACACATGCACACTCTTTGTGTCTGTCTGTTTGTCTGTCTCTCTCCAGGCATATACGTGGGGTCTAAGGATTCCAGCTTAGGTTTCCGTGCTGTAGGATATAATCTTAGCCCTTTATTCCCATTTGATGCTTTGTTTTGTTTCATTTTAAAGGTTTATTTCTATTTTATGCTTATCGGTGTTTTGCCTGCATGTACATCACCTGCACACCACATGAGTGTTCAGAAGAGAGAATCAGATCCCCTGGAACTGGAGTTTCAGACACTTGCAAACTGTCATATGGGGTTCTAGGAATTGAACCTGGGTCCTCTGGAAGAGCAGCCAGTGCTCTTAACATCTGCGCCATCTTTCCCAGTATCGCCACTATTAATGATGTGCCTGTCCAGCTTTCTTTAATTGTTTTGAGACAGGGTCTCACTATGTAGCCTTAGCTGGCCTGGAACTCACTATACAAACTAGGCTGGCCCTATCAAGATCCTCCTGCCTCCCGAGGGCTGGGATTAAAGGCATATACCACCATGCCCAACTCTCTCTCCAGGCTTTAAAGCAAAACCTCTCCACCCCTTTAAGGCCCTACTGTGTCAGATTCTCCAAATATTGCACTGTTTCTGTCTAACGCTCTCCCTCCCTCTTCAAGGCCCAGTCATGGCCGTGAAGTGCTTTCGTTCTAAGCAACCTAACTTCTGAAGGGCGGTATGAATTGTGTGTCAACTTTCTTCCAGACCAACCACTGCAGCTCTTGTCTGACCATTGTAACACGCTCTACACAGACACTGTGACATGTGAACTTCCACGTAACACACGCATGGAATGTCAAGAGTCACTGTTTGTTCCTTCTGTAATATATATGTAACATGTAGATGTGGGTATGTGTTTTGGGACCAGTCTCATGTGTAGCTCACTGGCCTGGAACTCAGGATCCTCTTCTCTCAGCCTCTTCAGTACTGAGAGAATGACAGGCTTCCACTATAGGAACAGAAGTTCCTGGGG
Organism: Microtus oregoni; assembly: GCF_018167655.1. Lineage (NCBI taxonomy): Eukaryota > Metazoa > Chordata > Mammalia > Rodentia > Cricetidae > Microtus > Microtus oregoni. The sequence goes on along the minus strand of NW_024543063.1, from coordinate 10,342,655 downwards.
GGGGGGGGGGGGACGACAACAACAACAACCAAAAACCAAAAAAACAAAAACAAACAAACGAAAACACCACTCCACGTTATCCCGAGCCTCCTGCACGGCAGAGAACAGGAGAGCTGAGAGGACAGGCTGCAGCAAGGCTGGGCCTCATTATCTCCGACGGCCTCTTAATCGCCACTTATGCCTCTTACCGCCTTCCCCTGTGTGTGACCTAACGTTTTTGTGACCATTAGGTGAATCCTTCGGAACGTACAGAGAGTCCAGCCAGAAGTCCGAGAGCGCCATCAGATAGCCTAAGAGGCCTGTGGCAGAGAGTCCCCGCCTTTCTGTGACTTGGCCACTTGATGTTCCAAGTGCTGTCTGTGGAAAATATCTTGACTTATGGCTCTTTGTTCTAGTCTATAAAAACTCTGTGAAACTGTTACCACATTGGGACATAAATTGGGATGACCCAAATCTGTGTTTCTGGGCCACGGCCTCTCTTATTTGGCTCCAGAATAAACTATCTCTTATTCCCTTTGAGGCGACAACCGTGAGGTTTTGTTTGTTTTGAAGATTTAGTTGATTTTTAGCGATGTGTCTGTGTCTATGTGAGTGCCAGCCAAGTGTGTGCTGGTGCCTACTGGGGCCTGGAAAGGGTTCTGGATTGGTTTAAAATATGCCTTCCCAGTAAGAAATCACTTCAAGCACTTAGAGATTAACAGAGGGAAACTTCTTTAATAACAGTGCGTGACCAGTTCTGGGTACCGCACAAAAGGGAACCAGCCTTGAACAGAAATCGCCCAGGATCACAGCTGTGCTGGCTCCTTACACTCCATGCAATTAAACACGTTTTTCAGGGACAGCAATGCCAAAGTTTGGTTGTCACTGTCATCCCAAGACAAACCGGGGGTCTTTTCTGGAGCAGCTGCCACCAGGGTCATCCAGCCCGCCTGACAGAATTACGTTCTTCCTGAGGCATGTGGCCTGATCAACGGCTGTCAGTCATACTGATCTTGTCTACACTGACTGCCTGGCAGAGGCTTGCTACTTCAGTGCAATTTTACTTTTATGTAACTTAACATTTTCTAAGCAAGTTTACTAGTAAATTCTTGTAGCATCAATTCATTGCTTTGTTTTCCCCTTCAGGAGCCCCTGGAGCTGGAGACATAAACAACTGTGGATCACCAGCCCCAAGCGCTGGGCACTGAACTCAGGTCCTCTGGAAGGATGGCAAAGGCTCTTAATGGCTGTGTCACCTCTCCAGTCAGGGAACTGTGTTTCTGTGGGGACATCACCACCCCAAGCTTGCTTCCTGTGTTCTACCGCTCGCCTGTCTCGGGCCGAGGCCTTTCTGGATCCCACCACTAGACAAGATCAAGCCAGATAAACTAAGGCACACAGATCACTTGCCTTGCCACAACCTCCCTTAGGTCACACCTACCACGACTTGCGCTTCTGAAGCCCAGGGTGAGGAGCAAGGGGCCCACAACAGTTCCTATCCTCACTGCTCCCCTCCTCTCAGCTTGGCATCCGTACTCCCTGGTGACCACTCCAAGGCTGGCGTTTGGCCGAGGGACACGCAGCATTAGCCCAGGTTGAGAACTCATTCTACTTAGCTCTAGCCACAGTCCGAACCGAATGGCCTAAAAGGATAGAGAGCAGAATACATTCCGGCACCAAAACACTCCGAGTCCCCTCCGTGCCCCTATTGGCCCGTATGAGCCGCAAGATTCCTCCCGTGGCCTCACTCCTCTCCCTCACGAAGCAGTTCAGCTGCGCAGAAGGTACTCTTCCCCACAGACACCTGGGAACGCACGGTCCCTTTAGAGACACACGCATTACAGAAACAATTTGCAAGTACAAATAGCCTTTGTCCCAAACCATCTGAGGGTGAGCAGTCAGTCTGAAGCCCGGGCTGCCTGAGTACTTGACTGTTGTCTGTAAACGGGGTACTTCCTCCGTGGAGCCGACAGAGCCATCAACATCAGGACCGCACTGAGGAACCACCTAACGGCAGATCCTCTCCAGCTCCTCCGTTTGAGGCTATCTGAAGAGAGCCTTCGACCTGCCCTCATTTTTGCCACTTTGAATTTTTTATGAAAAATATTTCTTTTTAATGATTGTGTGTGTGTGTGTGTCTGGAGGTCACGTGCGCATGTGTGCAGCTACCTAAGGAGACCTGAAGGTGGCACTGGATCCCTTGGCGCTGTAGTCAATTATGAGCTGTCTGAAATCTTGCTAGGAACTGACCCTGGATCCTCTGTTCTCAACCAGAGTCAACCCTCCAGCCCCCACTCCCTTCCCTTCTTCTCTTCCCTGTGTTGTTTTACCCCAGTTGCTATGGTTGCGGGGGAGGAGGAGGCTCAGATACCATCGTATCAGCGCCACACAGTAAGCTCCATTTATAATTCTGTTTTGGACAGGGTCTCACAATTAGCCCAGGCTGGCCTTTAACTCATAACGCTCCTGCCTCAGTCTCCCAAAGGTTGCCATTCCAGAGATGCTATCATCCTGGTGAACCAACGATTGCAATGATGTTGGTAAATGGTGGTTCCAGTCCCACTGTCCCCTCACTTGTCAACTGACATTGATGTAACACCCGATTCAGTGTTACCCCTCGGTACAGTTAGCGCCACTCTACCGTAGGCGAGTCGGGCAAGGGCCTGGAGATTGAAAGAACACACAAAGAGACCTGGGTCATTCAAAAGGAGATCAGCCGAATGCTGTTTATTCAACCTTGGGGAAATCCTTATATACCTAGCTGCTGCACAAGGATTTCCGCCCAGGCAGGTGGGAAGTCACCATACCAAGATGGAGTCAACAATGCCCTACAGCTAATCACCAGGTGGGGCAGAGGGAGCACAGGAAGAAACACCGTTTTAGCTGGCTGACCAGAAACTGTCCTCAAAATGCACCCCAGGAACAAGGGTAGACCAGGGCCCTACACATTGACAGTTGCAAGAATGCGATGCTAGGATCCAGCTTCAGCTTAGGCCCTCCTCGTGGATACTGGCAGGGACCCAGTGAGACATTCTTCATGAGTTCCAGCAAGCCTGCCTGCTGCATCTTGCCATGAACATTCCCACTTATAAGACCAGATTTCCACTATTACCAAGTGGGCTCTGTATCTCTTCGGAGACCCCCATCCTGCTGTCTGGGTGGGGGTGTACTTGAGAGCCCCTGCCCAAGCTGTTGCCTCTCTGTCTGCCCATCCATGGTATTAGTAAGTCTTCCAATAAACATCTTATTCTCCCACAACCCATCTGTGTCGAACCACTTGCCCCACTGAAACCTGACGACTATAAGGGAAAACATTCTCTTATCACTAAGTATGTATACTCATGTGGTCTGAGGATTGCATGTTCCATTTAACACACAATAACTAATTGTTACATCTGAGCTCAGGGACTCACACAATCCCAGGATGTGCGAAGTTGGAGATAGAGAATTAAAAAAAGCATGAGACCAGCCTGGTCTACACAGTGAGGTCCAGGCCAGCCAGGTTTATACTGTGAGATGATGTTTCAAACAAAATAGATGGTGGTGGCACACGTCTTTAATCCTAACACTCAGGAGGCAGAGGCAAGAGGATCTTTAAGTTTAAGGCCAGCCTGATCTATAGAGCAAGTTCCAAGACAGCCAGTGCTACACAGAGAAACCCTATCTCAAATAAAACAAAAACCAAAAAACAAGGAGCCAAGGCCTGGTGGGCATTTCCTCCTGCCATTCCGGAGCCCTCTAACAGCAAACCAATGTAGGCAGGTTGATAAACTCAAGGCCAGAATTGGATCTGTTCACCCAAAATTGTTCACCCATCAGCTTCCTTCTCTTAATCTAAATTAGAGGGAGGGTAACAAATTCCAGACCATCCAAGACCCTTAAAGATCCCAGCCCTCGAGGAGAGATTCAACTTTGAACCCGATTTCTCTTACCCTGCACTACAGAGATGGTGATCCCCCCCCCCCGCCTCTCTCTCTCTCTCTCTCTCTCTCTCTCTCTCTCTCTCTGTGCATGCACTAGTACTTCACTTCTTTACCTTTAATAAAAGTATTTTTCACCTGTTGATTCTGCTGCTGTGTATGGGATTTTCCCTGCTGCTCCCTGCGGCGCTTGAGATTCTTCCTGCCTTTTCATTCTTTACTTGGCAAACGCTGGGGCTGGGGAGATGGCTCCGAGGCTAAGAGCATGTAATCTGTACTCTTACAGAGAACCCAAGTTCAGATTCCAGCACCCATGTCAGGCAGCTTGATACAGCCTGTAACGCAGCTTCAGGGGATCCACTGTTTCTTCTGTCCTCCACAGGCACCTGTGTGTGTGTGTGTGTGTGTGTGTGTGTGTGTGTGTGTGTAGACACACAGACACACTTAAAAATAAAGTTTTTTATTTATTCAACTTTTTTTAAATTTTATATGCATTGGTATGCAAGGTGTCAGATCCCCTGGAACTGGAGTTACACAGTTGTGAGCTGCCATGTGGGTGCTGGGAATTGAACCTAGGTTCTCTGGGAGAGTAGCCAGTGCTCTTAACCGCTGATCCATCTCTCCAGCCCCTAAAATAAGTTTTTTTTTTAAAAAAAAAATATTTAGGGCTGGAGAGATGGCTCAGAGGTTAAGAGTATTGTCTGCTCTTCCAAAGGTCCTGAGTTCAATTCCCAGCAACCAACCACATGGTGGCTCACAACCATCTGTACTGGCGTCTGGTGCCCTCTTCTGGCCTGCAGGCATACACACAGAATGTTGTATACATAATAAATAAATAAATATTTAAAAAAATATTTAAAGGAAGAAAAACCATTATGATTTGGGTATGAAGTGGGCACTAAGGGTCTGAAGTGGTTGGGAGCTGAAGGCCCCAGGGGACAGATCCTGTCACTAGCCGAGAGTGAGATTTCTGATTCAAGCAAGGACTAAGCCAGGGATATTCACAGCTGGCAACCTTAGCTTGTCTGGGAGGAATGAAGATGTTTAAAGACACCTGTGTCCCTCCCTTTAGCCACTGATATCAAAACAGTATACAGGAGAAATTCGAGATCCCCCAGGGATTTTCCTTTGTGGGAACAGGCTTGGACCCCTGCGGAAGCAGAGGAGGAACTTGTGTGCAGGGGAAATTCATTACTTTTACCCAGAGACAGGGGACTGGGACTGTGTGCTTGGGATGACACCAGGGCCAGGACTACTTAGCTATGCATTCATGCAAATCTCTTACCTGCTCTGTTAACCCTTCCTTCAGGTTCAGACCCAGAACAAGGACTGGGGAAGAGGGGACTGTGGATCTCTTTGTCCCTCTTCCTATTGTGGCCTAGTCAAATAATTCTCTGCATAAATCTTTCTGCTTTTTATTATTAATGTGACTCTTTTCTGTCTTATTGGGGATGGGTAGCCAAATCTGGCTTGCTGGAACACGGGCTGTAACTCTTCTTCCCATGACAAAAAATAACGATATTGCTGGAAGGTTGTGGAACATCCAGATGTGGAGACTAGAGGAAGCGGGACACAGGAAGCTTGTTCTTGGAGATTTTCTCTTGTCCCAGATGTCTTTCTTGGTCTCTCTTTGCTTTCTGGCCACCCTGAGGTGAGCACAAGTAGTCATGGACAAAAACTATAAGCAAAAATAAACTTTTTCTTCTTTTTAAATTATTTAAATTAAATTACTTTTAAAATTATTAATGCTTTTTAAATTTTTAGAAACAACAAGGATTAACCTTGGTGTCACGAAAAGGAACATAGAAAAGGACAGGTCAAAAACTGCTCAGGAGGGGAGCTGGAGAGATGGCTCAGTGGTTGAGAGCATTGCCTGCTCTTCCAAAGGTCCTGAGTTCAATTCCCAGCAACCACATGGTGGCTCACAACCATCTGTAATGAGGTCTAGTTCAGACATACAGACATAAGATTGTATACATAATAAATAAATATTTAAAAAAAAAAAAAAAAAAAAGCTGCTCAGGAAGACAGTTCTTTCTGTTGTCGGTTTTTTATGTGTTTTTTTTTTTTTCATTTTTCTTTTTACTGTTTTTTCTTTCTGTTGGTTTGTTGTTGTTTTGTTTTGAGATAATGGCTCACTATGAGTCCTGGCTGGACTTGAACTCACAGAGATCCACCTGCTCTGCCTCCTGAGTGCTGGGATTAGGGCATGCACCACCATGTCCAGCTGGCAATTCTTTTTGTAAAAAGAATGTGCCAAGAACCAAACAGGTCTAGCAGGTACACTTGGTCAAGATGGCGTCCGTCTTTTATCCTGTCATAAGTGACTGCGGTTACTCAGCCCTTTGAGCTCAACTTCTTCACAGCCTCTTGCGATTGACTAAACACAGAAAGGGGGTGTGGGAAGATTTCAGGAACGATGAGTCCTTGCTGGGCTAACTATCTTTGACAGAAACAACAAACACACACACACACACACACACACCAGTTTCTCACGGGTATATTGTCCCAGATTTGTACAATGGGAACTCTTTCAAACTGGCTCCTGCTCTTCTCTTGTCTGTCCTTATCACCAATCTTTCCGGCCAGGCGTGGTGGTGTGCACCTGCGCTCTCGACACTTGACAGTCTGAAGGACGCAGGAAGTTCAGGTGTTCAAGGCCAGTGCCAGTTATGTAGCAAGTGCATGGCAGGGCTAGACAGTGCGAAATCCTGTGTTAAAAACAAAAACAACAGCAAAACAAAACCCCTGTATTTTGTGGGACAATAAAGGAGAAAAGATTTTGGTGACCGTATTGAGCTGAGGGAAGGAAAGTTGGTGACCCTGCTGGAACTATGTGTGAGAATCTTGAGCAAGCCCACTGCTGGCCATGGGCCAGGACTTCTCACCTGGGGGACAAATACATCCAAAAGGGGCCAGCTCCTGTTCCCCATTGTTATTCTTTTTTAAAAAATACTGCAAGATCCCCGCGGCAGTAGGCAGCAGAAATGCTGTAGGTCCCAAATGGTGGTAGCGGGCCATGTGGCGGCAGACAGCAGGGCCCTGGGAGCAGCCAGTCCCAGGCAGAGACAGCTGCTGGTCTCAGAGCAGTGGTGGTGGGCCATGTGGCAGCAGGCAGTGGGCCCCAGGCAGAGACGGCTGCTGGTCCCTGAGCAATGGCTGGTCCCAGGCAGGGAGACACATGGCAGGCGGGCAGAAGACAGAAACATGGATAGACATGACACACAGGGTGAGGTTGAATGTTTATTCAGGGGGTTATGGAGGAGGAAGGGTGAAGGGAGGACAGAGAGGGAGGGAAAGAGAGAGAGAGAAAGAGACAGAGAAGGGGGAAGCAGAGAAGTGGGGAGAGAGGCAGAAGTGGAGGGAGGAAGATGGAAAAGAGAGCGAGCTCAGGCCAGAAGCTGAAGATCAGCCTGCCTCAGCAGATGGGGGAGGGAATGGGCGTGGCTTGTCTCTTAAAGGGACCAAAACCATAACACCCACCCCTTTCCCTGCCTCTGCTGGGGACCAGAGACTTCAAGCTCTTGCTATGAACATCCCCATCCTCAGAGACAGCACAGGTTTTTTGAGAAGTAGAAAAAGACCCATGCATATGGGGGTCTCTAGCATGAGAATCAATCTCACTTCCACCCCTCTGGCCCAGCCCCAGCTTCCAGTTACAGTCTGGAGTAGAGCAAACGGGGAGAAAGGGAGAAAAATTCCTTTATGACCACAGCTTGTCAGCTGCTGAGGGAAGCTAGGAAACAGGTATATGGTAGGGTAAAGAATGTCAGGTGACTGGTGACATGAGGGTTGATAGGGTAGGGACAACAAGAATCTAGGATTAGTTCTGGGAACCAGGTTACTTTGGTTTGGGGAATTGTCATCATCCAACCAAAATGGAGGCTCCTTATGAAATGGTATTGTCATAACAACCTGTTGCACATATTTTTGAATAAGCTAAAAGCCACTTCATGGAGCTGGAGAGATGCTCAACAGTTATGAGCACTTGCCGCTCTCGCAGAGGACCAGGATTCAGTTCTCAGCATCCATACAACAGTGCCCCCTACAAACATAGTTAATTCCAGTTCTGGGGGGCTCTGATGCCCTCTTCTGGTCTCCCCAGGTACTACACACACGAGGCACATACACATGTAGTTGAAACACTCACACGTAAAAATAAGTAAATCTTTTTTAAAAGAAAAATGAAACACTGCAGATGTAGCAACAATAAAGGGAAAAAAGATGGGACAGGTGATTTGAACATATAATTGCAGTATTTAGGAGGCAGAGATAGTAGGAACATGGGTTCAAGGCCAGTCTGGGATACATAGTGTAGACCAATTCATGCTACAGCAGAAAGATCCCCTGTCAAAAGATAATAATAATAATAACAACCAACAACAACAAAAATTCTTCATTGTATACTTCAGATAGATGAGCTGGCCAGCATGTGATTATACGTCAATAAAACTGGTCTTAAAAATAGATAGCACACCAACCACAGTTTCCTCACTCTTGCTGGGTCAACTCTGAGTCACGTTCTGCACAGCACAGTGCCTGTATCTCATCTTCTTCTGGCTTGGCCTCACTTCCTCTACCCCTCCCATGTTTTCTGGACTTACATAACAAATGACTTCCTCCCTAGTCTCTGGGTCTGCACTCTCCTTGGGTTGGAAGCCAAAGTCTTTGGGGGTGGGCTTGTATGCATGCACTAGCCATGCATACACATGTTCAAGCAGACCCTGGAGGCCCATGTCAGGTGTCTTCTTCCATTGCTCAGCACCTATCTTTAAAAAAAAAAAGATTTATTTGTTCATTATGTATACAACATTCGACCTCCATGTATGGTTGCACGCCAGAAGGCGGTACCAAATCTCATTGTCAATGGTTGTGAGCCACCATGCGGTTGCTGGGAATTCCAGGACCTCTAGAAGAACAGCCAGTGCTCTTAACCTCTGAGCCATCCCTCCAGTCCTCTTCACCTATTTTTTGAAACAAATTCTCTAGACTGAATGCTGGTGCTCATCCGTTGGCTAGACTACCCGGCCACCAAGCTCCAGGAAACAGCTTACCTAATCCTCCCAGCACTAGGGCTGCAGCTGCCACAGATACATGGCCATGCGACTTTTACATGGATGCTGGGAATCCGAATTAATGCTTGCAAGGCAGGTGCTTTACCTGTTGAACCACCTCCCAGTCCTGTAGTATAAGAAACCCAGCCCAGGCTGGACAGTGGGGATGCACGCTTTTAATTATAGCACTCGGGAGGCAGAGGCAGGCGGATCTCTGTGAGTTCGAGGCCAGCCTGGTCTACAAGAGCTAGTTCCAGGACAGGTTCCAAAGCTACACAAAGAAACTCTGTCTTGAAGAACTAAAAAAAAAAAAAAAGAAAGAAAGAAAGAAAGAAAGGAAGGAAGGAAGGACAGAAAAGCAAAGAAACCCACCCAGAGGGCTGTTTCCCATCAGCTGCCTGCCCCAAAGAGAGGCTCCTACCAAAGTCAAAGACAGCCGACAAGCTGGTCTTAGCCACTCCAATGTAACTAGCATCAAGCCAATGTGATTTGCCTTTGTCAGGCCTGGGAACAGTGGCAGGGACTGTTAAATAACCAAGCCCTGTCGGTGATCTTTACCCCAGACCTCATTACCCTTTGGCTCATTTTGGCTGTCCCTGTGGCAGAGACTTCCTCTGAGCACACAGACCAAGACAGATGAGGCTACACACTGCACGAGACAGAGTTCAATAGTCTGTGAGAAGACTGAGCCTCCTCCATTTCATCTTCTCAAAAATATTGTCCCGCGTAACCCAAGCTGACCTTGAACTTGCTAAGGAGCCAAGACTGGTCTTCAACTCCCAAGTACTAGGATTACAGGCAAGTGCCACCATGCCCAGCTTCATTTTGAACAAGGGTAAGAGAAAGAACACACAACAAAAGCTTGAAATTAGGGAACTGGCAGCACCCTGTGGGCCCCCAGAAACAGTGTATCTGCTATAACAAAGGGCCACAGACAAAGTGGCTACCAAACAGAAAGCTATAAGTTCAAGATCAAGGTGTGGGCAGATCATCCAGTTTCTTCTGAGACCCCTCTCGTTGGCTCAGAGAAGAGCACCTCTGGCAGGGCATTCCCTCTATAAACCTGAGTCTCTTCTCTAAGGGCACAGCTGAAGAGATGGCTCATTAGCCAAGGGGACTTACCGTTCTTGCAGAGGACTGGAGTTCAATTCCCAGTACTCACATGGTGGTTCACAAACACCTGTAACTCCAGCTCCAGGGGATCCGGTACCCAATTCTGACGTCCTCGGGCATGGAGCATGCGTGTGGTACACACACACACACATGCAAGCAAAACACTCATATCAAAAGTGAATAAATTTAATTTTTTAAATTAAACAAAAAAGAAAGAAAAAGAAATGCTGGCATGGGCTAGCAAGATGGCCCAGCAGGCAGAGGCACTTTCTGGGGAGCTGATCACCCAGGTTCCATCACTGTGACCCACATGTTAGAAGGAGAGAACTGACTCTCACAGGCTGCCCTCTGATCTGCATGACCCCTCCCCACCACACAATAAATAGATAAATGTCATAAAAAGAAAACCATTAATATAATTAAGGAAGAAAAGGGGGACCATGAATGTCACTTTTCTTATAGTTTATTGACACATTTGGTTGTTAGTACCTACAAAGTCAGGCTTTAGAACCCTATTACAATTCAAATGCTAGCCAGGCAGTGGTGGCACACACCTTTAATTCCAGCTCCTGGGAGGTAGAGCGAGGTGGATCTCTGTGAGTTCGAGGCCAGACTGGTCTACAAGAGCTAGTTCCAGGACGTGTTCCAAAGCTACACAGAAACCCTGTCTTGGGGAAAATAAAATAACTCAACTGGGTGGTGGTAGAACACACCTTTAATCCCTGGAGGCAGAGGCAGGCAAATCTCTGGGAGTTTGAAGCCAACCTGGTCTATAAAGCAAATTCTAGCACAGCTAGAGCTATTCCACAGAGAAACCCTGTCTCTAAATAAATAAATAATAACTTAAATGCTAATCCAAGTAGATGTTGTCATGATGGCCTGTGGGAGATGTGGTGGACACCTGCGATGAACTGACCTCAGGTAAAAGATATTGCCTCTGCTCCTGTCGGTTGACCTTACCCAATCAGCTGAAGACCTTGAACAAAACCCAAGGCCTCCCAGAGGTGAAGGAATTCTTCAGTGGCCCCTCCTCTCTGAATCTCCAGCCTGCACACGTCACGCCCACCAGTCCCACAGGGACCAGAGTCAATCCTGTGAACTAGCTTACAGAGATAGATATGTGGAGTTGTACGTCCTTATATACCTGTGAGTGATGGAGAATGGCCTCTGGGCTCCGCCTCTCTGCAGTGCCCGGTGGAGACCCAAAAACGTGAGCCTGCTCCACCTTGTCTGATGGTCAGAGAGGTTTAGTTTGCTCAAAGTTGTTGACAATTGCTGTGGTTACACATCCTGACCTAGGGTGTTGTTACTTGGTGTTTTGGGCTTTAAGATGGCCCGTAGAGGTGTATCCTCTCCACCCTGACCAAAGGTCAGAGAATTCAAGCATACTTCTTCTTTTTTTAATTTATTTGTTTTATGTGCATTGGTATTTTGCCTGAACATATGTTTGTGTGAGACTGTCAGATCTTGGAGTTTCAGACAGTTTTGGCTGTCATGTGGATGCTGGGAATTGAGCTCAAAAGCTCTAGGAAGAGCAGTCAGTGCTCTTAACCCCCTGAGCCACCTCTCCAGCCCTTCAAGCATACTTCTGCTCCTTCTTTTGAATTAAGAGGTTTGACCTTGGGAACGACAGTCTTCAGCTGCCTAAACAACAGAATGCTTTTCTCATGAATTAATGGCTTGACGTCTCCAAGTATGGAAGCAAGGATCTGTTCCAGGTGTCCTTTGTATCATGTTACAGCAGTCTTGCCTTTTCTCCCCTTTTTGTATTGGAGTATGAAAGCGTATGGAAATTAAACACAGGAGGACTCAGAACTGAGAACCCGGTGTGCAGGAGGCACTGAGTGGCCCTCCTGATATACAGACCCGCTGTGGCTAGGACCGCGGCAGTAGCCTCCCCAAAAAGATGGCCCCTGACAGTGCCCTGGCCAGCACATCTACCCTTGGAAGTCAGGGATGTGCAAGGGGCTGGCTGGGGAGTATTGAGAACAGAGTCTACTGTGGAGGTGGGGGTGTCAACCTCTCCTGAGGTCATAGGGCAGTGGAATGGGAATTTTCTGCCACCTGTCCTGGGTCTACGGTCAGAAAATGTATCCTGCCACCGGCTTCACTCAAACTTCCAGAGAACCAAAAATAGGCCCCACAAGTGGAAAATTACAACCCTCGCAGCACCCTGAAGTCCAAGTCCCAAAACGAGCTCTCCATAAATCAGTCCGGATCCCAACACTGCTGATGGGAGTTCTCCAAGAGTCCTTCACACAATCCCAGCTCAAACCAGCTTGGAGCCTGGGTCTGTTCCTCCACTCTTCCTGGCTATGCTCCTGCCTCAGAGAGAATAGGTCCATTTCATTCCCTCAATCCCAGGGCCTCAGGAGGGAGCAGCTAATACAGATCCATGCTTGCATGCATACATATGCATACATATAAATAAGTGAAAGATAAATGAATTCCATCCATAAAGCTTCTCAGTACCCATCAGGCCCTGGGTCAAGCTATGGTGGCCCTTTGTGGCTGACACAGAGCCTTGTCTGGCCTAAGTACCCAGCTGTCCCAGCATCCAGGCTGGAAGGGATGGCCCGGGCATCTTATATGAGTTTCAGCAGAGAACCTGTTCATCAAGATGAACTTGAACTGGGTCATTGAGGACTGCTGTCTGACCAGGCTATAAGAGCAGAAGAATGTTCCAGAACACCACAGCAGCAGAGGACAAATCTCCAGGCAACTTCTGCCAGAGCCCACAGGAAGCCAAAAAACTACCTACCTAAGGTAGACAGAAAGCTGGCTCAGAGAGGGGCATACAGGTCTCTTCTGGCCCAGGCCAAAAAGAAAGAGATGATTTCTGTTGTGTCAGATGGGAAAGTGGGAAACAGTACAGTTTTACTCAGGTATCAGCTATACCACTGATTTATTCTTTTAATCTTTTATTTTAGTATTCTATGTGTGAGTGTTTTGCCTGCTTGTATGTAGACGCACCATGTCCATGCGGGGTGCTTGGAGAGGTCAGGAGACGGGTGTCAGAGCTCCTGGGACTGGAGTTATAGAAGCTGCCATGTGGGTGCTGAGAATCGAACAGGCAACTTCTGCAAAGGCACCGAGTGTCCTTAACTGCTGAGCTAACTCTCCAGCCCCCCCCCTCTTGTTTTTTTTTATTTTTAACTATGTACAAATATCGCCTTAAAATTATAAAAGAAAACAAGACAATGCCAGCGTCTAGACTGGGAAGCTAGACAGTGAGAGGTGCCTCTCCCATTTTACTGACAGGTCCTTGTTGGCCTGTTGTTTGTTTTTCCAGGTGAATCACTGCATTTCCCAAGCAGAAGAAGCAGTGAGAAAATAAGTAGAACTTCTGAGAGAGGGAGAAAGACAGCTGACAGGAGTTGTCTTCATCCTTTACCTTGTTCTGCTAATTCCTTTCTGAAGGCGGTTGTGATGGCTGGCGGTCCTCCCCTTGAGGGCTGGGGATTCAGCTCAGAGGTGGAACGTGATAAGGCCTGTGTGTGTGTGTGTGTGTGTGTGTGTGTGTGTGTCTGTGTGTGCAGTCTGCCTCTACCTCCAGAGTGCTAGGAGTAAAGACACGCACCACCACCACCTGGCAAAAAAATTTTTTTGAAGTCTTAATAAGTAATAGAATCTTAGCTGGGCAGTGGTGGTGTGCGCCTTTAGTCCCAGCACTTGGGGGCAGAGGCAGGCAAATCTTTGAGTTTAAGACCAGCCTGGTCTACAGAGCAAGTTCCAGGACAGCCAGGGCTACACAGAGAAACACTGTCTCAAAAATGCAAAGTAATAATAATAAAATCTTTTAAAAAAATAATTTAGAATATACTAATAATTAAAGGATAGGTTCACAACCAAAAATAGATCATGCCAATGCCAAACTCTATCCTGCTTTGGGGTAGTGTTCTCTGGAAAACATAAAGAGCTTTAAACAGGACTCAGTTGGAGCAAGCACTAGCATAATGTTTGCTGTTGTCAGTGAAGGTATATATTTTTTTCTTTTTGGTTTTTTTAAATTTTTTTTTGTTTGTTTTTGTTTTGTTTTGTTTTGTTTTTCGGGTCAGGATTTCTCTGTGGCTTTGGAGCCTGTCCTGGAACTAGCTCTGTAGACCAGGCTGGTCTCGAACTCACAGAGATCTGCCTGCCTCTGCCTCCTGAGTGCTGGGATTAAAGGCATGTTGCCACCACCACCTAACTCATATTTTATTTTTTAGATTTATTATTATATATGGTGTTGTGCTTTCCTGTCGCTTTAAGGGACAAGCCAAGCCCACTCCCATTACCTCTGACCTGCCCACCGCCATCTTGGGCCCTTCCTTTTCTGCTTCCTTGACGTGCGCACGCGTTTTCTCTGTCTCTCTCCTTTTATCTCTTTTCTCTCCTTTTATCTCTTCTCTCTCTCTTTCTCTCTCTCCCTCTTTTTCTCTCCCTCTTCCTTAATAAATACCTAAGGCTATTTCCTGTGTTTATGTGTCTGTTACCTGCCGCCACCGGGCGCATGCCCTCCCGCTGGTGGGAAGCTGTAGCCGCTTTTCTCAGCCCGCCTGGGGATCGTTTTTTTAAGAATAACATATGGGTGTTTTGATCTGAGCCTTTTCTTAGACTTCTCTATGAATTCTATCCCTTTGGAGGCTCTGACCCATTCCTCTCTTACTGCTTTTCCTCATTTTGACCCTTTGTGAGCTCAGTTCCAGTGAAAGTTCTCTGCTGAGAATTTTCTCTCTGGGTGTGACTGTGGAACCTGTGACCTTGAAGATCAGTTTGCGCTGTTTCTTCGGGCTAAACACGGCTCCAGCCCTTTCCTGGCAGTCGTTTTAGGCTTGAAGTCTTCATTTTCTTTCTTTTTTTTTTTTTTTTACTCTTATCGGCACCCTCAACATAGATACAATCTTATTTCCTGGTCTATCATGCACAATTTAGCAATTTTTTGGACACCATCTCATCTGTTATGTGGGTGTGTATAACTTTGTCTCCCTGGCCACACACAGATATCTGTTCCCTGCTGTGAGTTAAGTTGCTCAGTCCCCAAAAGTATAAAAGCTAAAGACACGAGGCTTGGGTACCCACTGTTTGGGGTTAGGATCTTTGAATAGATAACTAAAGAAAATCAAAGTCACCAGGGTGAGTTGAAATCGAGTCCTTTAGCACAATCTTAGGACACAGACACTTAGGAGAGATTCAGGGAGAAGGCAGTGGGCTACTAGCCAAGGTGAGGACTCAAGGAAAGCAATCCTGTTCACATCTTGGCCTTGGGCTTGTTGCAGAACTATGAGGAAATTCTATCGTGACAACCTAAGTCCTCTCATGCACCCTGTCTTCCTCGGCCACCACTCCTGCCCACTGAGCCCTTGATGTTGTCAGTCTCCTGGACACAACCAGGTCTAACACGTAGCTTCCCTCTGCATGCTGCACTTGCTGGCAGTCTCCATGCACTGTGAATCTGCACCCTAGCCCCTATCAGCCTGTCTGTACAGTGCCCTTAGGAAAGCAGTCTCTACTCAGCACCCTGAACCTCCACCCACACTTCCTTAAAGAGGTCCCACAAAGGCTCCCCATCAACCCACTCATATCCAGGTCATCCTTACCCTGGACCCTGGACCTCTCTGGCCCAACCCTTCCAATGACCTCCAAGGGCTAGTTCTCCATCAGTTTCTGCACAAGATCAGCCCTGGGGACTGACTACCTCGGATCAGCTCCTCCCTGTCCTCAGCACCCACCAGTCACCAGGCCCTGTTCTTGATGTCTCTAACCAGCTCCAGAGTCCCACACACACACTAGCGCCACAGGGCCTTTTCTTCCCTAAGGGGCCCTGGTTTTGTTTTCTAAAACCTGAAAGACTTAGGAGAACCTGGAAGGCTCTCTGGGGAAGTGAAAGGAGAAGTCAGAGTGATTAATCAATGTGGGGTGAGCCCCCCAATCAATGTGGAGTGAGCCCCCATCAATGTGGGGTGAGCCCCCAATCAATGTGGAGTGAGCCTCCAATCAATGTGGGGTGAGCCCCCTATTCAACAAGGAGTGAGCCCCCAATCAATGTGGGTTGAGTCCCGCTAATCAACATGGGGTGAGCCCCAATCAATGTGGGGTAAGTCCTGCTAATCAACGTGGGGTGAGCCCCCAATTAATGTGGAGTAAGTCCCGCTAACCAACATGGGGTGAGCCCCTAATCAACGTGGGGAGAGCCCCAATCAATGTGGGGTAAGTCCTGCTAATCAACATGGGATGAGCCCCCTAGTCAGCATGTGATGAGCCCCCGCTAGAAACCAGAAAGGAAAGCCAGGCAGGCAGAAAGTGGGGGAGAGAAGCAGATGGAGGAGTCCAAGGGCAAAGGACCCTTTTCCTGTCTCCTGATCTTGGTGAGAAGAGCCCTAGAGAGGAGGTTCTGGCCCTGAGGGCAGCATCACAGGAGTCCGAAGGGCAGCTGGCTTTGGGAACAGCTGGTCCTCAGGAAACCCATAGAAAGACAGGGGATTCTGGGCACCACCCCAACCTATCTGGTTTTAACACCAGTGGACGGGCAAAAGGGCAGAGTGCATGCAGGAGAGCTTGGTGAGGGCTGAGATCGCCCCACCAGGATGGAGTTACTGGAGAGGGACACTGAAAACAAAGGTGTGGTCTCAGCTCTGGGTCTCAAACCCTGGTTTCACTTGGGAATTTCAGGCAGCATTGACTTGGTGTTTTCCCCATTTATTTTCTAGATGGAAAGTAAGGAGACAGGCAGTGGTAGAACATACCTTTAATCCCAGCACTCCTGAGGCAAAGGCAGACAGATTTCTATGAGTTCAAGACCAGCCTGGTCTACAGATCAAGTTCCAGAACAGCTATGACTATTTCACAGAGAAACCCATCTTGAAAAACAAGCACACATACACACCAAAAAGAAAGAAGAAGAAAGAGAGAAGAAAGAGGGAGGGAAGGAAGGAAGGAAGGAAGGAAGGAAGGAAGGAAGGACAAGCAAGACAACTCAACAGGAATAGACACTTGCCATTGAGCCTGAGTTTGGTCCCCAGGCCCCACAAGGCAGAAGGAGAGACTGACCCATGTAAGGTGTTTTCTGATCTCCATCCATAAGACCTGATGCGTGCACACATGCACACATGCGCATGCACACACATACCCAATGTAAAAAGAAAATCAAAGCATCACATTTGCTACTGACTCTGAGCTGACATCAGACAACTCCGGGCCAGGTTAGCATTAGAGAGGTCCTCTGGGACAACAGGCAGGCACATATCCCCTCCCTAGGAGGGACAGAGAAGAGCCTCCTTGCCTGGGACCCATGACGTCATAGAGATCTGCCTGGAGGTGGAGATAGGGACACGGGCACCACCTGAGACCATGGAAGGTCATAGGGGTGAAACGTGTTTTCAACAGACTCTCAAAAGAGAGCAAAATTAAATGGGTCACCAAACGAAGGGACTTTAACTACACTGACTGATATCACCACGTTTTTCTCTTCCGGTACCCTCCAGGAACTTATCTGCAAACCGAGTCCTGCACGGCTTCACCACTTCCTGGTCTCCAGCACGCGGGGGTGGGGGGGTGGGGGGGGCTCCTACATGACTCACCAGGAAAGTCCCAAGAATCAAGACCCCACAATGGCCCAAGAGACAACAGGGTCCGGAGGAAGTGTTCCAGAAACAGAAAAGGCACCTATCCTTAAACTGGACTGACCCACTGTGGGCTTAGGGGCAGTGTGCCTACAATGACCCTTACTGAAAACGTTCTACGGGCTTCCTGCCCGCAGCACCTCCCGACCCTGGCTTCTTCCCCCAGCTCTCTACTGTGCTAGCCCCATTCTCCCGTCCAGGAGCCCCGGACTCACACACCTTCTCTCTGACTCCCGTCCCTTCCTTCACCACAGATTCAGCTGTTCTCACAGGCCAACTGCAGCCCTGGGACACCACTTGCCATGGCGGAGGGGTGACAACCCTCAGATGACACCTGTTCCTAGCTAGCTATGATGTACACTGGTGGTGGTGACTGTAGAGGTTGGGGGGGACAAAGGGTAACGTTCCCACTGTATTCTTGACTACAGTCAGCAGGAAGGGAGGCTTCTGCCAACACCCAGAAGTCCCTGCAGTGGCAGGGGGACATGGACCTCACGTGCCTTCCTGACTCTAGACAGCTGAGAGCCATCCGGTGCTGCTCAAGGATTGGCGGCAACACTGGTTGCGGAGCCCACTCCCGGTCAGTGAAGCTGGGCTGAGATCTGAGAATCTGCATTTCCAGCAGCTTCCCAGGTGGTGCTGACTCAGTGGAGGACCATGCTGAAAACTGGTACCCATCTTTATATTGGGTAACTTGTCTCCCAAGCCCAAGTCTGCCCTCTGCTGGCACGTGGCCTTTTAGGCCCAAAACGTCTTTCCAGTCTGAATTTTTTTCTCAAGTGGATAATGAACATCTCTGGAGGCTTTCTTAAAGATTAAGACAGATTATTTGAAGGAAAAAAAAAATCCTTGAGACAAAGTCCCACTATGTAGCCCTATCTTGCTTGAAGCTCAGTATGCAAGCAGGCTGACTTAAAACTCAGAGATCCTCCTGCCTCTGCCTCTCAAGTGTTGTTTGGCATCAATGATGTGCCCATGAGATAAATAGGAAATTATTTATCTCAGTTTTCAGCACATCAAAAGACTGGAAAGTGGCTCTTTGATAATTAGTAGAGGTGTGTGGTGGGTAGGAAAAAAAACTTCTGTGATTTTTTTTTAAGATTACTTTATTTTTTAATTGGATTTATTCATTTATTTTAAGTGTGTTTTGCATGTATGTATGTATGTATATGCACATGTGTGCTTGATGCCTGAAGAGGTCAGAAAAGGACACTGAGTTGCCTGGAACCAAAGCGAACCACCATGTGATGCTGGGAATTGAACCAAGGTCCTCTGCAAGTGTACTGAATTGCTGGGCCACCTTTCTAGCTCCTCTGACCCCCAAGACAGGGTTTCTCTGTGTAGTCCTGCTTCCCAAATGCTGGGATTAAAGACATTCACCACCACTGCCTAGCCTGTTTCTGCTTTTTTTTTTTTTTTTTTTTTTTTTTTTTTTTTTTTGAGGCTGCATTTTTCTATCCTGGCACTAGCTCTTGTAGACCAGGTTGGCCTTGAACTCACAGAAATCCACCTGTCTCTGACTCTGGGTGCTGGGATTAAAGGCGTGCACCACCACTTCTCTGCTCTTTTTTTTTTTTTTTTTTTTTTTTGACGGTGTTTCATAAAGCCCAGGCTGGCCTAGAACTCACTATGTAGCCAAGGTTAACTTTGAACTCCTAGTCGCCCTGCCTTCACCCACCAACTGCTGGGATAACAGATGTGAACCACCACGTCCAGCTGACCACCAGTATTTCTAATGTGATGTTGATGGGACCCCAAAATAAAATTTTCCCAGAAGCCACAGGGGTTACTAATGACTTTTGTTCTCTTGTTATTGGACACCTTATGCAGTGGCTGTGAATAGCTAGCTTTGGGGGTTCAGGGTGAGTGAGGTACACAGCGCAAACCTCATGCACATCCCGACTGGGGAAGTGGGGTTCAGACAATCCTGAGGGATCAGCCAGCCATAGAAGTCAGTGCTGAGTGAGTTCCTGAAATACCACAGGACCGGCACTGGGAGGCAGCAGAGAGCTGCACCAGGCAGGTCAGGCTCCTTAACTGCTCCCCAAATCCCTGCCACCAGTACTATCTCAATTAGAGTCAGAAGATGGTGTCATTTATCCAATGTAATTTTTAAAAAATGGGGTGGGGAGTTTCTAGACTGGGTTTTCTCTGTATAACTCTGGCTGTCCTGAAACACGCTCTGTAGAACAGGCTGGCTTCAAACTCAGAGATCCACCTGCCTCTGCCTCCCTAGTGCTGGGATTAAAGGTGTGAGCCACCACACCGGGCTTTGTTTTTTGTTTGTTTGCTTTTTTCATTTTTTTTTAAAGATTTATTTATTTATTATGTACACAACATTCTGCCTCCATGTCTGCCCACATGCCAGAGGAGGGCGCCAGATTTCATTACAGATGGTTGTGAGCCACCACGTGGTTGCTGGGAATTGAACTCAGGACCTCTGGAAGAGCAGACAGTGCTCTTAACCTCTGAGCCATCTCTCCAGCCCCTGTTTTATTTCATATTTATTAAAAAGTTATTCAAGAGTGAAAGGTTACCAAAATCCTAATGGGAGTTTCCTTCTTGTACTTGAGAACCAGATATGCCTGGGGTTCTGGATTTTTTTTTTCTTTTTAGTTCTCTTTAGTTTTTTGAGACAGGGATTCTTTGATAGCCCTGGCTGTCCTGGAACTCACTTTGTAGACAAGGCTGGCCTCAAACTCGCAAAGATCTGCCTGCCTCTGTCTCCCAAGTGCTGGAATTAAAGGCGTGTGCCTCCGCTCAGCTCTGTATAACTTTTAATATTTTTATACACGCAAGTTATCTTGGGGTAGGACCCACACCTTAAAATGAAATTTATTGGGCTGGAGAGATGGCTCAGAGGTTAAGAGCATTGTCTGCTCTTCCAAAGGTCCTGAGTTCAATTCCCAGCAACCACATGGTAGCTCACAACCATCTGTAATGGGGTCTGGTGCCCTCTTCTGGCCTGCAGACATACACGCAGACAGAATATTGCATACATAATAAATAAATAAATAAATAAATATTAAAATATATATAAAAAATGAAATTTATTTATGGTTCATGTCTACCTTTTATATACAACATTTTTAGAAAGCCCGATTTTGACTGTGACCCATCTTATGCTGTCAGGCCCGGAATTTCTTACTGTGATGTCTTGTCAGACCTCAAACAATTTTGGATTTTTAGATTTGGTAACTGTTCTAGTATCATTTCCTGCTGAGATAACACACTGAGCAAAAGCAACTCAGCTTACAGGTCACAGTTCATCACTGAGGGAAACCAAGATGGGAACAAACCAGGAACTTGAGGCAGAAATCACAGAAGGGCTGGACACGGTGACGCACACCTTTAATCCCAGCACTTGGGAGGCAGAGGCGGGCGGATCTCTGTGAGTTCGAGGCTGGCCTGGTCTATAGAGTGAGTTTCAGGACAGCCAGAACTGTTTCACAGAGAAATCCTGTCTCAAACTAATTATAATAATAAAAAGGAGGAGGAGGAGAAGAGAAGGAGGAGGAGGAGGAGGAGGAGGAGGAGGAGGAGGAGGAGGAAATCATGAGGAGCTCGGCTGCTGACTCGCTCCAAGGCCTATGCTTCAGTAGCTCTTGGTCATCTTAGGACCTGCACAGAGGATGGTGTCACTCAGTGTTGGGTTCTCCTCTATCAGTTAACAATCGTGGTTCCCTACAGACACCCGTAGGCCACTCTGACCCAGGCAACCTCTCAACTGAGGCTCTCAGGAGACTCTAGGCTCTTTCAGGTTGACAGAGCTAACTGTCTGGGATATTCCACTTGTGATGTGGTGTGGTTGCTGATTAAGCTGAGCTAAGAAAAGAAGGGGTGGGTGGGGCTGGAGAGATGGCTCATCGGTTAAGAGCACTGACTCTTCTTCCAGAGGTCCTGAGTTCAATTCCCAGCAACCACACGATAGCTCACAACCATCTGTAATGAGATCTGGTGCCCTCTTCTGGGGTGCAGGTACACATGCAGGCAGAATACTGTATGCATAATAAATAAGTGAATAAACCTTCAAAAAATAAATGGGTTGAAAGCTGTGTTAAAAGAGCAGGGGCTTGGGCACTCGGCAATTGCTCTACCATGGAGCCCCAGTCCGGCCCCATCACTGAGCTTGTTCTTGGGTTGGGCTTGGCCAGAATCTCCCACTGGCCTCACCTGCTTCAGCACAAGGCTTCAGTGAGCTGGGTGGAGCTAGTTGGTCCAGCTTCCAGTATCCACATGCATCTACTTGCAGCGAGGGTGATGGGACAAACAGGGCCACATTTATCTCTTCATCAAGCAGCTCAGACTTCTTTTGGAAGCTGGGCCCAAGAAGGAGCAAGAACGGCCAAGACCGGGAGCAGAAATGTTCTCGTTGCTTTGCTCCGTCTCCTGCTGTCCTCCGGATCTAGGAAGTTCCTGACCTATGCGCTCATCCAGGAAATGGAGAAAGCAGTCTCTTTAAACAAGGAGCTTCAAAAAAAAATGTCTACCACAGGCTCTCCTCTTCTGCCCTGGCCAAGGACATCCATATCCACACAATGTCGATGACAGACACCTACCAATGGATTGTTTACTGACCTCTATGCCCCTGGAAGTTCAAGAAAATTGTTTTTTGGGTTTCTTGAGGGAGGTTGTTTGGGTTTTGTTGTTGTTGTTGTTGTTGTTGTTGTTTTCGAGACAGGGTTTTCTCTGTAGTTTTGGAGCCTGTCCTGGAACTAGCTCCTGTAGACCAACCAGGCTGGCCTCAAACTCACAGAGATCCGCCTACCTCTGCCTCCCAAGTGCTGGGATTAAAGGCATGCGCCACCACCGCCTGGCTAAATTCAAGAAAATTAAGTGTATTTTCTAAGCTGCATCTGGGAGGGGGAGCAAGTTCCCATGAAGTAAGGTTCTATGGATGGAGCTGGAGTCTCCCTAAAATACCATACTGTAACTTGTGTTGAAGCCTTAGCCCCCAGCCTCACTGTAATTAGTCACTGTCTTTAAGGTGGTGACTATGGTAAATCTCACAGGGCTGTGTCATTAGAAGAGACAACTGAAGCTGGGTGTGTCGGCACACTCCTGTAACCCTAGCACTCAGAGGAGGCTGAGGCTGGCACACTCCTGTAACCCTAGCACTCAGAGGAGGCTGAGGCTGGCACACTCCTGTAACCCCAGTACTCGGGAGGCTGAGGCTGGCACACTCCTGTAACCCCAGAACTCAGGAGGCTGAGGCTGGCACACTCCTCTAACCCCAGCACTTGGGAGGTCGGGTGTGCGGGCACACTCCTGTAACCCCAGCACTCAGAAGGCTGAGGCAGAAGGATCAGGAATTTGAGGCCAGCCTGGGCTACAGGAGACCTTGTCTCAGAATATTAAAACCAATAAAGTAGAAGGGAGAGAGAGGGGAGAAGAGAGAGAAGGAAGGAAGTGGAGGGAATGAGGAGGGGAGAAGAGGGACTGGCACAGAGACAGGAGACACCCGAAAAGAAAGCGACATGGACATGAGGACCCTGGCAAATCCAGGGACTGCAGGAGGTGGCCCTCAGCATGCCCAGATGGAGGAGGGGCCAGATCAGGTTTGGCTGGTGCTCCAAAGTCTTTGGGTTCAGTGTAGATTACTCTCTAACAGACCTTTGGAACTGAGAGAGAGCCCCAGCTGGCCCCGTCTGTAGTTTCTGCCGATTTCCTGATCCTGGGGCCCTGTGCACTTCTACAAATACATGGTTGGCCTTTGGAGCTGTGTGGTGACAAGATAGTGATCTGGGCACATGTATGCAGGTAGGGGTGTAAGTGTTTGCCTCTGTGTCTGTGTGTGAGTGTGTGTGTGTGTGTGTGTGTGTGTGTGTGTGTGTGTGACTGGAGATTATACCTAGGGCACAGTATATGGTAGAAAGGTGTTCTACCACTGAGCTACATCCCCAGTCCCTCTGATATATTTACTTAATCTTACATGTATGAGTGTTTTGACTGAATGTATGTATGTGCGCCACATGTGTGTCTGGTGCCTGCAAATTCAGAAAAAAAACATCAGCTCCCCAGAACTAGAGTTATAGATGCATGTGAGTTCTGGGAACCAAATCCAGGTCCTCTACAAAAAGCAACAAATACCCTTAAACACTGAGTCATCTTTTCAGTCCCCTCCCCTTTTAAAGAAAATTATACTTAGTTATTTTGTGTGGAAAGGACTTGTATGTGTAGGTCAGAGAACAACTTTTGGGAATCGTGGGTGGCGGGGACGCCAGGATGGAACCTGGGTTACCACGCTGGGCAGGAAACGATGTTCCCTGCTGAGCCTGGCCACTGGGATTCTGTCCAGTATCATTGGCTGTGACAGGGAGGACAGCAGGAGGGACACTGTAAAGTCATCACAGCTCCCACTACCGCCTCCAAGGCTGGTCTGAACCGGGGTCCCTTCAGCGGGCACATGGCTAGGCCACGGAAGGGCCTAGAACAAGCCACCTTCCTGGACCCTCAGATAACTTCCCATGGTGACTCACAGCTGTTGCCTGGCCATCTTGGGGAGTGGCCCATCCATGGCCCTGGAGATGGGGATCAACAAAAGCTGACTTCAGAGCTGGGTAATCAGGGCGGGGATAGGGAATGTTGAAGCACCCCTTTGTTTCAGAGATTGGGTGGGGAGTGCATATGCAGGCTTGCTCAGTTCTGTCCCCCTCTGTGGGCTTTTGGGTAGAGCTCTGAATTCTATTTGCATCAAGGACCTGAGGTTCTGGGATGTTTAAGAAGGAATTTTATTTTGACTTGCAAATGTGTTCTAGTAATTTAAATAAGATTTACGCCTTGTTGAAAGGGCAAATGAATTATGGAAGTTTCAGAACAAAAGCCCCAAAGATGGGTCCTGCACCGTGATGACTTAAGCCCCAAATGCTGGCTGCTGGCTGCTGGCTGGCTGTCTGGTGGAGCCTCATAACTCGGGAGGTGTTTTCCTAGGTAGCCCAGGCTGAAGTTGAACTTCTTGTGTGTGATGTATGGGATAGTGACCTTAAATGTCTGCTCTTCCTGCTGTGCCAACCTGCTGACGGCTGGAAGAACAGGCCTAGCCCACACCTGGCTACAAGTTTCATATAGGCCTTTATGGCAGAAATAGCAAATGTCATTTTTCATAGTTTGTGATTTATCTTAAAATGTTCAGACTACAGCGGCTGTCAGTCTGTGGGGGTTGCATACCATATCCTGCATGTCAGATATTTCCATTACGATTCATAACAGTGGCAAAATGACAGTTATGAAGTTGCAATGAAATAATTTTATGATTAGGAGTCGCCCCAACATGAAGAATTGTATTAAAGGGTCGCAGCATTAGGAAGGGTGAGATCCCTATCCTATGTCTACTTCCCCCTGTGGAATTTTTTTGCCAGCTTTTACACCAGATATTGTTTCTCTTCTTCGAGTCAGTTGCCTATAAACTGACGTCTGGACTTGGTCTGTCACTCCTTGTAACTCCCACCTGAGTCTATCTAGAAAAGAAAGTGCGAGGCTAACCCAGTGTTTCCCAGATACTAAGCAACCGCCCAGCACTGCTGTCTGCTGCCCTTACTGTCTCTCAGTGGCCCCAAGGGCAAACTCTGCACCCTCCAGAAACCTGTGCTTTCTCAGTGTTCACACAAAGGCCGTGGTAAGCCTGGCACACACCCACTGAGGGCTTTACCTTGGAGACCTAGACACAAACAACTTGAATCTCTCTTAGAAGTATTCCTATTCTCCCCAAGCCTGGCAGGGCTACACTCCCCAAGCCTGGAATCTTTCGGCTTTTCCTTGGTGGATGGCAGAGCGGAGTCCCAGCTCTGGTGGTGACCTATACAGCAAGAGGGTTCTCTCAGCCCCCTGCTCTAACCCAGCCCTGCCCTCCTGGCTCAGCCACCCTTCTTGGAGAGTAAGCTTAGTAACCCAAGAATGCCTTTGGGGTCTCGGTACCCACCCACGGGACTCCTTAAACTGTTTCTTCCAAACACACGCGGAGTGTCTTCCAAGTGGAACTCCCACACCATCTGCTCTTGTGGCCCTGTTTTCTTCATTGCCTTGGTTTCTCAAACATTCAAGGAGGAGGTCTCCAAGGGAGCCAGGGAGCCAAGTGTTTGCTCCTTAGAGCATTGATTTCCCGGGAGGCTGTCTCCAGGGACAGCCAGCCCCATGACTCAAGCTCCCGGGACTTTACCAGGTATCCCCAAAGTGGCCTCAGTAGCCAGGCAGGAACTTGTGCACTGGCCTTCCCCAGCTGTGTGAGACCACATGGAACACCTGATTGCTGAGAAGGACCACAGAACCTGGGAAAGCCCCAGAGCCCACACCCAGAGGGAAAGTGGAAAACCTGGAAAGGGCTAGATTCCTAGGGCCACATCAACAGACAGCAGCCAGAAGAGGAAGATAAAGAGTGGGCAAGAATAGCAGGATACTATAGGCTTAAGTTTGCCCTGGCCACGTTCACACAAGTAGCACACTCACACAGGGCTCTGGCCTGTTCTAACACATCTGTGGATCTTCCATAACAGTTTACAAAATTGATCTTGCAAGTTAAGGTACAGGTTTAAAGTCTGCTGTCCTACTATATGCTATTTTCTTTTTTTTGTTTTGTTTTGTTTTGTTTTGTTTTACAAGACAGGGTTTCTCTGTAGCTTTGGAACCTGTCCCGGAACTCACTCTGTAGACCAGGCTGACCTGGAGCTCACAGAGATCCACCTGCCTCTACCTCCTGAGTGGTGGGATTAAAGGCATGCACCACCACTGCTCGGCAATTTTATGTTATATTCTGTTCTTTCTGTTTGCTTGTTTATTGGAGACAATAAGCTGCATAGCCCAGGCTAGCCTCCAATTTGCCCAACTCTTCCTGAGGCAGCTTCCTGGCTTGTAGAGATTAAGCAGGATTTCAGGGAACACATATTTTTCTCAGATTTCATATGCAGTCAAGAATGACCTGAAACTCCTAATCCTCCTGCCTTCACCTCCCACATACTGGGATTACAAAAAGTATTTGCCACCATGCCTGGCTTCACACAGATTTTTTAAAAAATTTGTTTATGTGCATGTGTTTGTGCAGGTGTTCTTGGAAACAGAAGAAGGTGCCAGATCCCCTCCCCTGGAGACTGAGTTACAGGCAGCTGTGATCTGCCCCATGTAGGTGCTAGAAACCAGACTCCAGTTAGAAGAACAGCAAGTGCTCCCTACTGCTAAGCCATCCCTCTAGCCCCTTTCTCCTTCCTTCCTTCCTTCTTTCCTTCCTTCCTTCCTCCTTTCCTTTCCTTTTCCTCCTCTCTTTTTTCTTTCAGATGAGATCTGGTGCATTCAGGGTGGTATAGCTGTAGACTCCTTTTTCTTTCTTTTTTTTTTCTTTTTTTTTTCTTTCAAATACTTACACTCACCTCCCCAGCCCTTTCACACATGGTTTTCATAGCATTTGAAATTTAATGAGTCTGGGGATGTAGTTGTTAGCAGCCCTAGGTCTGACTGTGATAAAATACTCCACACAAAGCCATGCCTGAGGATGTGGAGGTGGTTCCGTGGATAACAGCGCTTGCTGCACAAGTCTGAGGATCTAAGTTCGAATCCCCGGCGCAAAAAGCGGCATAAAAAGCAGGGCATGGTGCATGCTCAGATCTGTAGCCCTAGCACTGTGGGGAAGAGGCAGGAGGATCACTGGAGTTTGTGGCTATAGCTCCAGGTTCAGTGAGAAGGTGCAGTGAGAGACGCTGTCTCAGAGCAGTAAGACAGAGGGTGAGAAAACCGGACAACTGATATCCTCCTATAGCCTCTGGGTACATGGAGGCATACACACACACACACACACACACCCCTAGCTCTTGGAAGGGTTCTTTATAAACTTCTACCCAACTCCCATGGAGTAGAGCCTACCTCAGAGGGTTAGGTGGAGGGCGGCTGAAGGGAGCTAAGAGTCTCCGTTCCTAAGTATAGGAATGGAGAAGAGGGGTTCACCAGAGGAGAAGGGGTGGGCACGCCTTCTCTCATAGTTACTTTGGCTAAAGTAATTGAAACAACTTGAGAAAAAGTTTATTCTCTCTCTCTCTTTTTCTTTTTTGGTTTTTCGAGACAAGAGTTTCTCTGTGGCAGGGCGATGGTGGCGCACGCCTTTAATCCCAGCACTCAGGAGGCAGAGGCAGGCGGATCTCTGTGAGTTCGAGACCAGCCTGGTCTACAGAGCTAGTTCTAGGACAGGCTCCAAAGCCACAGCGAAACCCTGTCCCGAAAAGCCAAAAAAAAAAAAAAAAAGAGTTTCTCTGTGTAGCTTTGGAGCCTGTCCTAGCACTCACTCTGTAGACTAACCTGGCCTTAAATCTGCCTCTGCCACCCAAGTGCTGGGATTAAAGGCATACGCCACCACCAACTGACTGATGGTTCAGAGGCATGTCAGTGCATCATGTCCGGGAAGGCATGGTGGCAAAAATATGAGTTTGTTTGTTCAAGTCACATTAGACAGGAAGCAGAGAACATGACTGGAACCCGGGGTGAGCGTGACATCCTCAGACCCTGTACCAGAGGGTTTTATTTCCTCCAGCCAGGTCTCACTTCCTCCAGGCTCCATAGACTTCAAAATAATTCTACAAGCTAGGGACTGAGTGCTCAAAACAAAAGCCTGTGAAGGACATTCCAGATTCAAACTAAGAGAGGGGAGGAGCCAGGGACCGAGAGGCAGCAGGGGAGAGAAGAGGGGAAGGATCCAGGACACAGCCCGTGTATGGTGATGGGCTCTTGTGGTGTGACCCAGAGCTGGCAGTCGCTGGCATCAGCAGGCGTGGAAAGCCAGTTACCGTGCTAAGCCTCTGTTATACTGGCCAGCAGCTCTCATTTTGTTTTCATAGCGCTTTTTTGGTTTGTTTTTTGTTTTGGTTTTGGTTTGTTTTTTGTTTTTTTAAAGAAAAGGTCTAGGCCGGGTGGTGGTGGCGCGCGCCTTTAATCCCAGCACTTGAGAGGCAGAGACGCGTGGATCTCTGTGAGTTCAAGGTCAGCCTGGTCTACCGAGGGAGTTTCAGGACAGGCTCCAAAGCTACAGAGAAACCTTGTCTTGAAAAACCAAAAAGAAAAAAGAAAAAAGGAAAGGAAGGAAGGAAGGAAGGAAGGGAGGAAGGCCGGGCGATGGTGGCACATGCCTTTAATCCCAGCACTCAGGAGGCAGAGGCAGGCGGATCTCTGTGAGTTCAAGACCAGCCTGGTCTACAGAGCTAGTTCTAGGACAGGCTCCAAAGCCACAGTGAAACCCTGTCTTGAAAAAACAAAAATAAATAAATAAATAAATAAAAATAAATTTAAAAAAATTAAAAAAAAAAGAAAGAGAGGAAGGAAGGAAAGAAGAAAGCAAGCAAGCAAGCAAACAGGGTCTTGCTGGGCAGTGCTGGTACACTATGTAGCCTTGACTGTCTTAAGGCTTAGTAGACCAGCCTGGCCTTGAACTCACAGAGATCTACCTGCCTCTACCTCCCAAGTGCTGGGATTAAAGGTGTGAGCCACCACACCTGGCCCAATATTTTTATTATTACATTTCCTGTCTGTCTGTCTGTCTGTGTGTTGCCATGACGCATGTGTGGAAGGCTAAGGACAGCTTGCAGAAGTCAGTTCTCTTTTTCTACCATGTGGGTCCTGGGCATTAAATTCAGATCATCACAGACTTAGAAATAAGTGCCCTTCCACACCCCCTCCCCACCCCAAGCTGTCTCACCAGTCTCAACTTTACAATATCCCCTCCCCCAACAAAACCCTAAGAGCTTGAAGACTTTAGACAGGTGGGCTGCAAACCCTGGAGTCAGTGATTGCTCCTGAGATCTTGAAGAAAAAGCTGATCTCCACCTTCACCCCCTGACCACCCACTGTCGCCTCCTCCAGGAGAGAAGGTGTAAAAGTAGACCTAGGCCTCCAGGGAGATGCTGTGGCCCATGGTGGGTTCAAAGGTAGCTAGAAGTATCTCTGTCTATCCCGTCCAGTCTGCCTGGACTGGTTTTTCCTCTACAAACTGGGTCCCCACAGCCATTTATAAAATAACCACTCAGAAACTTAATATAAATTATAATTGTTTGGCCAATGGTTTAGGCTTATTACTGGCTAGCTCTTCCTCTTATAAATTAACCCATTTCGGGTCTGGAGAGGTAGCTCAGAGGTTAAGAGCACTAGCTGTTCTTCCAGAGGTCCTGAGTTCAATTCCCAGCAACCACATGGTGGCTCACAACCATCTGTAATGAGACCTGGTATCCTCTTCTGGCCTGCAGACATACATGCAGACAGAATACTGTATACATAATAAATAAATAAATAATTTTAAAAAATTAACCCATTTCTACTGATCTGTGTATTGTCACATGGCCACGGCATTACCTCTGTTCTGGCATCTTTCTCCTTAGGCTGCTGCTGTGCGGCTACATGGCATCCACTCGACTTCACCTACTCAGTCTATCTCCATCTATCTATCCATCTATCTATCTATCTATCTATCTATCTATCTGTTTGGATTTCCCACCTAGGTATATTCTGCCTGGCCATTGGCTGAAACAGCTGTCTTCCTCAACCAATAAGAGAAACCCATAGTCACAGCCTACAGAAGGACATCCT
The DNA here is from genome assembly GCF_018167655.1 of Microtus oregoni. Lineage (NCBI taxonomy): Eukaryota > Metazoa > Chordata > Mammalia > Rodentia > Cricetidae > Microtus > Microtus oregoni. Next base: position 10,312,439 of record NW_024543063.1, on the reverse strand, counting down.
ACATCAACAGGATGCTCGCTGCTCCCCTCCCCCCTGAGGAGCAGGAACTATGCATGGTCTGACAACCTGGGAGAGCATAAGCACACAATGGAACCTTCCACTCCAACCTCTATGCTGGGGATGAAACCAGATGCATGCCAGGCAAGCTCTCCACCACTCAGCCCTATCCAACCCCCAGCTACCGTCTTAATTAACACAGGGGGATTCTAGGGCCCAAACTCTTTTTAGGATGACCCCGGAGTTTGCGGCCTTTTGCAGCCCTTTGTCCTCCCAGCTCAGCTGAGTAGACAGACTTGCCCTGTGTCACAAGGTTAACTCTAGCACCAAGGATAGTCAGCTTAGATGCCACCCAGGCCCTGTTCTCCATTATCCCGCCCCACTGCTAGAGAAATGGCTCCCAAAGAAAGACTGGCTAAATTGGTGTCCTGAGCACAAATGAGGACAGAGAGGTGGTGGGAGGGGTGACATAAATCTTAATTCTAACCCAGTATAGCACATCTGTAACCCCAAATCTTGAGAGGCTAAGGCAGGAGGATCATAGTGTGAAGTCTGTCTGAACTACATAGCAAGTTCCCTCCCCCCTCCCCAGCCCAAATAAATAAAAAAACTCACCGATTCAAACTCAGTATCACCCTCCCTTATCATCCCCCAAAGTATTGTCATGGCAACTTCTCACAGCCCCATGGCTGCACCCACACACCTACCTACACACCTCCAGCGTAAAGCAAGACAGTCATCTCTCATTTCCTGTGTACCTGCAGCTCTGGCTATGAGTCATCCCCTGCATTCAGCCCACCAGGACAGCCAAGTGGCTCAGGACATTCAGGACCCTTGCTTTACAAGTACCTGTGACATCACCAGCTGCCCACAACCTCCTGTGACCTCACCACCTGGACAACTGAGCCTAGCAGAGCCCCAGCCACTCCTTCCCAACCACCACACCTAGCAGGGGGCATAGATGACCACCGAGCCCCGGGAAGAGGCTGAAGCCACCAGCAGGCCAGTATACGATCTTCCCGACGCCTCTGTGGGCAATGAAGCTGATGACAACTCTGCAGAATCGCCTGGAGAGTCCCAAAGTCAGGACTTCCTGCCTGATGATGTCCCGCCGGTAGGTATCACTGCGGCATTCTCCGAACATGAGGATGTAGTCCAGGCCTCTGAGACGACAGCCGTCGCCACAGAGAACGATGAAGATCAACTCACCATTGCGGCTGACACCTTCATGGGGCAGGATGAAGACCGGGCCCCTGTGCAGACTGCCACCTCCATGGAGCAATATGTAGACCAAGTGTCCGTGCAGACTGCCACTCTTACTGGGCAGGATGAAGACCAGGCCTCCATGCAGACTGCCACCTCTAAGGGACAGGATGAAGACCAGGTGTCAATGCCAATCACCCCTCCAATGGGACAGGATGGAAATCAGGCCTCCATGCAGATAGCCACCTCCATCAGGAAAGGTGTAGAGATAGTCATCTCCATGAATATGCCAACTTCTGGGGACAAAGATGAGAACGCAGACGCTCCAAGCCAAAACCAGGAGAATCTTGAAGGGAACACATCTCTGCTGCAGCAAGACTCAGGTATCCTGCAAGTGTTTGTGGGCTTCCAGAACCCAGTGTGGGACAGACTGGCTGAAAATAACCGCACAAGTCGGAGCCGCACAGTTTTCCCAAGTGACTCCCAGAACCAGGAAAAGACACCAGGAAAACTGCATGTTCCTGAAGGGGAGCCAGAAATAGCTCCAAAAGCTGAGGTCCCATCTGCTCCGCCTGAAGATGTCCAGCCTTCTGTGGGAGCTACTGACCCATCCACTTTGAATACCAGTAGTCCTGACCAAGAACCCAAGGGCATCACCAAATCTGCTGAGCAGGAAGCTGAAGGTTTCGGGGCCTTGAACCCCGAAAGCAAAGATAGACCTCCAGGGCCTACCAGGGAGGATTTAGCTGATGAATCAAGGATCTCGCAGACACCCCCACCTTTCTCCAGCTCCCCAGGAGGCAGTCCACCTCCCTCTCCAGGTCCCTGCCACGTGTCCCTGGGCAGGAACCTTCTAGACCCCAGCCTGTACAGGCCTGATGTGGAGAATGACTACATGCGCTCCATGACCAGCCTGCTGGGCGGTGGTGAGGGCTCCACCAGCTCCCTTGCAGACATCCTGGTGTGGTCAGACACAGCCACCGGCATGCGCTTGGCCGTTGGCATCCTGACTTCAGGCTACAGCTCTCCAGCTGACAGGCTCCACGAAGAGGGTCCCAGCCTGCGCACTGTCTCCAGTCTCTTGGGTAGTGCCAGGTCAGCTCTCTCCTCTGGATTGGTGGCTGGAACCGGCTCGGCCCTGCGCTCAGTCACGCACCTACTGGAGTCTGTGGAGAGACGAACTGTAGAAGGCATCCGGTCAGCTGTTCGCTACCTGGCCCACCACTTCACCTCACGAGGGGCTCGCGCTGGCCCCAATAGTGACTAGACCAGCAAGTCCCCTGCTCCCTCCCCAGCCCTGCACTAGATAGACGACTGCCCCAGCCCTTCAGTAAATAACCACAAGCGTTTATTTTCTAATCTCTGCCCTCATCCATGCAGTAGGACAACAGAGTAAAGGGGCAGAGGGGGCCCAAAATGTTCTGGTCAGCCGTGCTCTGACAGGGCTGGGGAAGAGAGTGGGGGAGTTCCAAATGGGCAAAAGCCAGCTGTGTTTCCACGGGTAACCTGCCTGTTGAGGTTCTGGGAGGCAGTAGAGGGTATTGGGGGAGAGAGTCCTATTCCGGGCCTCACAGAAGGGACACACACCCCTGAGTCCCGTGTAATCCTTTTATAGACTTCCGGTGTCTCTTGCCCTAGGCCCCACTCCCTGGCCTCCCTCTCTTCATCTGGAATAGAGACAGAATGCCACCCCGTCCACACACACACACAAACATGCCAATGCCAGAAGACAGAGGGTTTTATGTAGACAGTGGGGTTTTATGTAGTACTCCATGGGACAGGGCTCAGGGCGGGTGATCAAACCATTGCTTGGACTAATGGGGTGGGAGGATTCCGAGATGGATGTAAGGCCATTAGATTTCCAGGGGGCCAAGCAGAATGGCTGCCCACCTTTGGCACAGATAATTTTCATGATGTTTGCTCTGACCTCTGCCATTCACATCTTGGAAAGTATGTACAAGGGCGAGAATCGCGAGCACACCCAGGGCCACTTGTGTTGAAAGCCACAGTCACCCTCTGACAAGACCCAGTGCTGTATCTTGGGCAAAGCCCCAGGCCAATCCTGCCCTCAGGCACAGCCTTACAGCCCACCAGGGACATCCACCCATCCATTCTAACTTTCCTGTGTGTCTCCAGATGGGGCCCTGGGGGTGAATCCAGGCCTAGTTTAGTTTTTAGAGTTTTTCTTATGCTCATATTTTTTAAAACTTTTTTCCTTTTAAATATGTTTATGTATATGAGTATTTTACCTACATGTATGTTTGTATATGCACTACATTCATGTAGTGTCCATGGAGGCCAGAAGAGGGCGTTGTGTTCCCCATCTCCCAAACCAGCGAGTTTTGAATTAATATGGGTGTTGGGAGTCAAACCTGAGTCCTCTGCAAGAGCAGCTAGTGCCCTTAAGTGGCGAGCCATCTCTCTGGTTCCAATTGCTCACATTTTTAAAGTTTACAGAATGTTTTAGGCTTTCTATTGCTGTGAAGAGACACCATGACCATGGCAACTAATAAAGAAAATATTTAATTGAGGTGGCTTGCTTACAGTTTCAGAGGTTTAATCCATTATCGTCATGATGGCTGGGACTGTGGTGGCAAGCAGGCAGACATGGTGCTGGAGAATTCTACACCTTGGTCCAAAGACAACAGGAAGTGAACAGTCTCACTGGGCATGACTTGAACATACATGATATCAAAAGCCTGCCTCCAACAAAGCCACACCTAATAGTGCCTCTCCCTTTGTCAACCATTTTCTTTTAAACCATCACACATAACAGGACTTTTGCTTCTCTGAAATAAAAACAAAACAAACAAATAACAACTAGCCGGTTGGAGAGATGACTCAGTGATTAAGAGCACTAACTGCTCTTCTAGAGGACCCAAGTTCGATTCCCAGCACCCACATGACAGCTAACAACTGTCTGTAAGTCCAGTTCCAGGGGATCTGACACCTTCACACCAATGCACATAAAATAAAGTTAAATAAATTATTTTTTTAAAAAAAAAAAACAAAAAACAAAAAACTAAGTCTTGCGAGATGACTCAGCAGTTAAAAACAGTGGTTGCACTTCCAGAGGTCCTGAGTTCAATGCCCAGCAACCACATGGTAGCTCACAACCCTTTATGAGATCTGGTGCCTTCTGGTGTGGAGGCATACATGCAGGCGGAGCATTGTATACATGCTAAATAAATAAAATCTTTTTTTAAAGAAAATATAAGATTCAGAGGCAAAAAGTTGAGAGGATAACTTAAGCTGGCTAGAAACAAGCCAAGCTAAAGCTAGACATTCGTAAGTAAGAATAAGTCTCTGTGTATTTATTAGGGAGCTGAGTGGCGAGCTCCCAAAGAGCAAAGAATAAAAATAAAAATCAACCACAGGGAACAGCTCATAGGACACAGACACCAGGGCAGTGACCCAGCCCAGGATGGGGACGTGGACCAGAAGGCACCAAACCACATCATGCTAAAAGAAAATTGATATGAGTCAAATATAGGGAGGAGAAGAGGGCGGATGTTTGCAGAGTACTTTCGGGTGTTTCGGCTTGAGGTGGGACAAAGTTATAAATCCACCCCTACCAAAGCCTGATGTTACGGGATCTGTGACAACCGACAGCAGCTGCTGGGATGGACTTTTCAATGTCTTCTGTCAACTGTTAGGAATATTTCCTAACCGAGCCACTCCGCCGACGCAAAATAATCCCAATCAAGCTAAATTAGAACAAATTAAAAGATATCCATGTTTAATTAGACACCTGCGCTCCCGGGTGGCCCCAAGGGGAACTGGAACCTGTCAATGTGACCACCTGAGAGGAAGAGGGAAAACCATGTGTTTATTTTCTGAGGAGCAGTTTAAGTAGCCTGTGGGAGTGGTCTTGGCCTTTCCTGGGGAGGGGTCAAGGTTCAAGGGGCACAGGAGAGGGGCCTCTAAAGATGGAGGCCGAGGTTGGAATTACATCAACAACTTGGGGGATAGAGGCAGGAGGATCAGAAGTTCAAGGTTATCCTTGGCTACAGAGTGAGTTAGAGGCTAACCTGGGCTACTTGAAATCCCCTCTCACAAAACAAAACAGGGCCTAGAGAGATGGCTCATTGGCTAAGAGCACTTACAGCTCTTGCAGAAGACCAGGGTTTGCCACCCAGATGGCAGTTTACAACCACCTGTGACTCCCCTGTGTTAACACTAGGGGATCCAACACTCTCTTTTCTGGCCTTGGCAGGCACCAGGCATGTAAGTGGTACACAGACATAAATGCAAGTAAAACATTCATATACATAAATTTTTTAAAAATTGTCAGGGGGGGCTGGAGAGATGGCTCAGCGGTTAAGAGCATTGCCTGCTCTTCCAAAGGTCCTGAGTTCAATTCCCAGCAACCACATGGTGGCTCACAACCATCTGAAATGAGGAGGTCTGGTGCCCTCTTCTGGCCTTCAGGCATACACGCAGAAAGAATATTGTATACATAATAAATAACTAAATATTTTTAAAAAAATAAAAATAAAAAAATAAAAATTGTCAGGGACCAGCCCTGACATAATCCATTTCTCATGCCAGAGTGGAGGTGTGGGAATGAAAACACAATTCACAGGACCGCATCAGGAGGGAGTTCTCAGGGATCCTTCATAAAGTCCTGAATTCACATCCTAAAAATCACCCTCATTTATTCACCAAACAGCTTTTATATCAAAATGTAAACTGAGGGAGAAGTTCATTAGCATTCTGTCGCCTAGGTAGTGGGGGGAGTTGACTTAGGTCACGGCTTGTCTATTGCCTATGCCCATTGTGTCATGTAGACTGAAAAACACTTTTCCAGGTGACCTCCTAAATTACAATAGAAGGAGCAGAACGACATTAGCATATCCTGACCACTTGTTTAGGATGGTATTAGGTGGTTTTACTACCAAAAGCCCAGGCGACCACACCTTCTGAGTGGCAGGTGCAAATTGTGCCTTGTAGGTCACTCAGAATTCTCTGACTGCCAGACAATGTAGGAATATGGGCCTGTATAATTTGGCCCCTACAAAAAATAGAATTAGAGACAGGCAGTTGTGGGACATGTTTTTAAAGTCCCAGCACTCGGATTACAGAGGCAGGCAGATCTCTGAGTTCAAGGTCAGCCTGGTCTACCGACTGAGTTCCAGGACAGCCAGAGCTACACAGAAACCCTGTCTGGAAAAAGAAAACAATAGGCCAAGTACAGTGGCTCACAATTTTAATGACTTTAGTCCAGGTACTAGGGAGGCAGAGGCAGGTGAAGGCTAGCTAGGTGTATATAGCGAGTTTCAGGCCAGCTGGGGCTACACACAGGGAGTCCCTGTCTCAAAAAAACAAAAGAGAAACTAAAACAAAATGTCATTTCTGCCAGGCCAAGAGTCAGCAAGACAGGCCTAGTATCTGCCATCTGTATCAAAGAAGGACTTGTTCCTACAGCTGCTGGGAGCACTTGCTAGAAGCCGGTCCTGCAGGGAGCTGCCCCACCCAAGATCTTGCTGTCTTGTGAGGCTAGCTGGGGTCAGGTGACTGGCATCTAAGCTTTGACTTTTCCCCCTGCCCACTCTTCTACCCCCACTCCACTCTCCCCCTCCCCGCTCACTCTCCTCCCCGCTGCCCACTCTCCCCCTCACTCTCCTCCCCCCCTCCCGCCCACTCTACCCCCTCCCCACCCACACTCTTCCCCTCCCTGCCCACTCTCCTTCCCCACCCACCTCCACCTACTCAGGCTTCACTCTCTTCCTTCATAGCAGGGTGTAGTGGCCAGTGACTTAGTTTTCACCACTGCATGACTTTGAGCCTACACAATGCAAGAAGCCCACACTGTGACCATGACTGTTGTCTCCATAAGAGAGGAGTATGTATATCTCATGAATTCAAATGATGGGAAAAGTCAAGCCAGGCATGGAAAAAAATGTGTGTGTGTGTGTGTGTGTGTGTGTGTGTGTGTGTGTGTGAGAGAGAGAGAGAGAGAGAGAGAGAGAGAGAGAGAGGAGAGAGAGAGAGAGGGAGAGAGAGAGAGAGAGAGACCAGGTACAGTGCACAGGTGTTTAATACCCCCACTTGGGAGTCAGAAGCAGACAGATCTCAATGAGTTCTCGGAGAGCCAGTCAGTGACCCTATGGGAGAAACAAAACAAAACAAAACCTTAGGCCAGTCATGGTGGCGCAGTCTTTGATCCCAGCACTCAGGATGCAGAGGCCGGTGGATCTCTGTGAGTTCAAGGCCAGCCTGGTGAGTGAGTTCTAGGACAGTCAAAAATCTTGCCAGGCTGGAGTGATGGCTCAGCAGAGAAAAGGAACACACATTGCCTTTCCAGTGCTCAGCTCCCAGCACCCACACGGTGCCTGACAACCATCTGATTCAGGGGAATCCCATGCTTTCTGAAAGGTGCAGACAAAACTCTCGTATCGATAAAATATATATCTGAAAAAAATCGTTTGTTTGTTTTGGTTCTTCCAGACAGGGTTTCTCTGTAGTTTTGGAGCCTGTCCTGGAACTAACTCTTGTAGACCAGGCTGGTCTCAAACTCACAGAGATCTGCCTGCCTCTACCTCCCGAGTGCTGGGATTAAAGGCGTGCGCCACCACCGCCCAGCCTTGAAAAAATCGTTTTAAGTCAGATGCTCAGATTCAGGATAGGCTTCTGTAGTCCCGGCACTCCTGCTCCAACATGGGACACAGAGACAGGAGAACTGGCCAGAAGCTCCTGAGAGACTGTCTCAACAAAGCGGACAGGGAGAACCAGCTCCAAAAGTTAGCCTCTGGTTCCTGCATGTGCATCTAGCACTCATGTACACACACACCGCGTGCTTGCACACACTCTTACACACACACACGCATGCACATGTACACTTACACACATACATACGCACATACGCAATACACCAAATTAACTTTTGAAGAAGGAATATCTTGCCACAGGCACTGCTATGTTTCTTCTTTCTCCTTTTCTTTCTTTCTTTCTTTCTTTCTTTCTTTCTATTTTTCCTTAGACAAGGTCTCACTATGCAGCTTTCCTTGCCTTGGCCTGGAATTGCTATACCAGGCTGGCCTCAAATCCATCTGTCTCCACTTCCCAAATGCTGGGATTAAAGGTGCCACCATGTCCAACTACTGGCATATTTCTGTAATTCCAAGACCTAGAAGGTGGAGGCAGGACTCTGAAAGTTCAAAGCGAGGCCAAGGCAACAACCTGAGTGTAACCCCAGGATCCTCACTAGGAGAGAACCAACTCTCACAAGATGTCTTCCGACCTACACAGAAACACACAAACACACACTAAGGGATAAATTTAAAATTTATAAAACCAAATCCAGCCTGGGCTACATAGTGGAATCCCATTAATAATAACAATAATAGAACAGGGCCCAAGAAGTGACTTAGTAAAAGTATTTGCCACATCAGTTTGAAGACCTGAATTCAGACTCCCATGTGAGAAAATACTCGGAACTCAGAGGCTAGCAGATCTCTGTAATTTTGAGACCAACCTGGTCTACAGAATGAGTTCCAGGACAGTCAGGGCTACACAGAGAAACCCTGTCTTGAAAAACAAGAAACAAGAAACAAAAAAAAAGAAAGAAAGAAAGAAAGAAAGAAAATAAAAGGAGAAGGAGGAGAAGTAGAAGAAAGAAGAAAATTTGGAAGTTTAAGTGAGGAGTGTAGCACGCATGCCTGAACACACACATAAATATAGTAATAATACTCTAAAGTGATCATGGTTTTTAAAATACACCTTTAAATATTGAACTGAAAGACCGCACCTCTCCCAGTCAAGGAGTAGTAGCCAGCCCTGTGTCTCAGACTTGCGGCTCCTGAGCTTCCGAAGTTCTGAAGAATGCAGATCGCTCCCTCTGCTGGAAATATGGCAGTACTGCTCCACACCTGCCTGTCAAGTCCTTGAGACTTGTAAGAGTAGACTGAGACAGCCTGGTTACGAGGTGCAGGCTGAAAAAAACCTCTAGGAAGCCCCTAGGCATAAGAAGACACAGGGAGGCCTGAAGAGTTGGCTCAGCAGTCAAGATCACTGGCTGCTTTCCCCCAGGATCAGAGTTCAATCCCCAACACTCACATCGCAGCTTAAAACCATCTGAGTAATTCCAGACCTCTTCTGGTCCCCTCAGGCACCAGGTACACATGTGTTACACAGACAGCCATGCACGCAAAACACCTGTACATACTTTAAGAGACAGAGGGTCACAGAATCTCCAACAGGAATCGTGATAGCTGACCAGCTAAAATTCTTGATGCTCAGAGACACAAAACACCAGAGGGCAGAGGCTTTCAAGCAGGGTCCAGTCAAACCAAGGTGTGGGACCTTGCACACACTCTTACACACACACACGCATGCACATGTACACTTACACATACCACACACACATACATACGCACATACGTAGAGCCAGGACAGGCATTAATTATCCTTTGAACCCAGGCCTAAAAGCAAGCAGAGTCCTGCATCAGTGAAAACAGTGGTCCTGGAACAGGGTTTTCATATCTCCTGATTTTGTTTTCATCAACTGTAAAATAGATCTTGTACTGGCTAGGTGGGGGGGGGGGGGAGAGCACACCCTGAGAATCCTACCACTCAGGATGAACAAAAGGATCAAAATCTCAAGGCTGCCCTTGACTATAACACAGCAAGATCAAGGCCACCCTTCCTCAAAAACAACACATCAGAGACTGCAGGATGGCTCTGTTGATGCTGAAAACCTGAGTTGAAATCTCTGAGACCCACATAAAAATGCCAGATGTAGCAGGGTTTGGTTACATAAACCTTTAATCCCAGCACTCTAGAGGCAGAGGCAGGCAAAGTTCTGTGAGTTCGAGGCCAGCCTGGTCTACTGAGTACGTTCCAGGAGAGTCAGGGCTACCACCTTGCCTGGTGGTGGTGGTTGTGGGGGAGCGAATGAGATAGTTCAGTGTCTAAAAAGCACTTGCTGCCAGACCTGAGTTCAAGCCCCAGGACCAACAAGGTGGAAGGAAAGAGCCAACTTTCATAAATTACCCTGTGATTTGCACACTTGCACCATGGTAGGCATGCACACACATGTGTGTACACACAGTAATTAAAAAAAAATGTTTGCAAAACAGTGTTTCTCACCAGGCAGTGGTGGTGCATGCCTTTAATCCCAGCACCCTGGTCTACAGAGAATGACTGTCTTGAAAAACAAAAACAAACAAAATAAACTCTCTCTGTGTATAGCCGTGGCTATCCTAGAACTAGCTCTGTAAACTAGGCTGGCCTTGAACTTAGAGAAATCTGCCTGCCTCTGCCTCCCAAGTGCTGGGATTAGATATGTGTGCCCCCACCACCCGCTTTAAATTTTTAATTTCGCCGGGCGATGGTGGCGCACACCTTTAATTCCAGCACTCCAGAGGCAGAGGCAGGCGGATTTCTGTGAGTTCGAGACCAGCCTGGTCTACAGAGCTAGTTCCAGGACAGGCTCCAAAGCCACAGAGAAACCCTGTCTCAAAAAAACAAAATAAATAAATAAATAAATTTTTAATTTCAAAAACACAGACATCCACAAAGCAAAAACTAAAACATTAAAAAAAAAATCCAGGGCTGGAGAGATGGCTCAGAAGTTAAGAGCCCTGACTGCTCTTCTGGAGGTCCTGAGTTCAATTCCCAGCAACCACATTGTGGCTCACAACCATCTGTAATGAGCTCTGGTGCCCTCTTCTGGCGAGTAGGCATACATGGAGGCAGAACACTGTGTACATAATAAATAAATAATTTTTTTTTAAAAAATCCAAACCATGGGCTGGAGAGATGGCTCAGCGGTTAGGAGCATTGCCTGCTCTTCCAAAGGTCCTGAGTTCAATTCCCAGCAACCACATGGTGGCTCACAACCATCTGTAATGAGGTCTGGTGCCCTCTTCTGGCCTGCAGGCATACACACACAGACGGAATATTGTATACATAATAAATAAATAAATAAATATTAAAAAATATCCAAACCATAAAATTAAAATTTTCCATAACCTTAACCTCCAAACTTTAATAGTAAGGGCATTTGGACTTTGGACTCGTAACTGGGATTCAGTAAGGTAACCGTGATCTTATTATAATTTATTTACTTAGAGATAAGGTTCTGAAGCCCTGGCTAACTTGGGATTTACTGTGGAGACCAGGCAGACCGAACTCAGAGATCTGCCTGCCTCTGCCTTCTGTGAATTAGAATCAAAGACGTGTGCCACTACTTCCAGCCATTTTGTTTTGTTGTTTTGTCTGTTGGGGGGTTGTTTGGTTTTGTTTTTTGGCTTTGTAAGGGAAGGGGGACCTGAGCTAGTATGTTTGCTGTCTTCACATCTTGGTGAAGCAAGCAGACTCCTGTAGATACTGGTCGCATGCCCTTGGACGCCCCAGTCTCTAGAACTGTGAGCTACACCGATGTCTGTTCTTTAGATTCCCCAGTCTCAGGGACAGAAAACAGGGGAAACGGTATTTAACAGGGGTGAATCCTGGGACTTGGGAGCTGAGGCAGGAAACACTAGAGTTCAAGACTAGCCTGGTCTACATAGTACATTCCAGACCAGCCTGGGCTACCTAGCACATTCCAGACCAGCCTGGTCTCCATAGCACATTCCAGACCAGCCTGGGCTGCAGAGGACTCAGAAGTCTCGGAGAACAGACCAAACAGCAAAGCCTCCTGGGGTTTCCTGTCTGTGTGTGTGTCAGGAGTCTCTTCGCTGGACACGACAGAGCCCAAGGTGGAGTCCTCTGGGCACAAACTGCGTTGATGACTGGTGTTAGGAAGAACGAGGGAAGAAATGGTTGTGGGGACGTCCGGTGTCCACCACCCTTCCTGTGGCTTTAGATCTCTCCCGTCCCACTTTCCTGCAAACAGTCAACCTTGTCTCCAACCCTGCTGCGTACAGGTGGAATTCTACCCTCCACACCTCCTTATTAAATGGTCATCAGCACACCAACGTCGCCTTTCCCACAGGCACTGCCAGAGCCACAGACCGGACCAGACGTGTGCCCAAGGCCAGGCACAGCCCACTCCTGGACTCTAGAGCATGCCCGCCACGCCCACACAAGCTTGCCAGTGCCCTGCAGCTGTCCCTTGGAGGGAGCCAAGGCATCTGGATCTTTTTAAGTCCTCTACCTAACTCCGTGAACTAAAGGAATATTCCTTTGCATGCGAATGAGGAAATAGGTTGACTAACAACCTCCTGTATCGTATTAATACTTTTCCTTTTTTTTTTTTCCCCAGACAGGGTTTCCTTGTATAGACCTGGCTGTCCTAGAACTCACTCTGTAGACCATGCTGGTCTCGAACTCACAGAGATCCACCTGCCTCTGCCTCCCAAGTGCTGGGATTAAAGGCCTGCGCCTCCACGGCCCGGCTAATATTAATACTTTTCAAACTGCAGCTTTAGTGAGAAAAAACATCTTCCCACACATGACCTCACCACGCCGGACTTGAACTAGACTCACTAGAGACAGCAGTACTCCGGCCAGGGAGGTTAATGAGGTAAAGCAATTAGTAAGAGGTTCTGGATTTTATCTCCCAGCTGGACTTCCGGCTTCAGTGCTTTCTATTGAGCAGTGATGTGGAAGAGACATTCAGAGAGACATTATAAGTATACACAAAGTCCCCTGTTTCCTAACCTGGAGCACCTGGCCTAGCTGTTTGGAGGTGAAGGTCACATACACAAGCCCTAAGTCGGGCTCAGGAGTGGAGTAGGAAACGGGACTTGGACAAAATGCAGGAACAGGGCCGTAAATCTCCTCCTCTAGGGCTGGTGGCCAAGAGCCTACATTTCCTGGATGGTCGGGGAGGAGGAAGGAGAAAAACACCCTGTCCTGCCTCCTGTTAGTAGAACAGGAGCCCAGGTTGGGGCCTGGTGAGGAAACATGGCTGGAACAGAAAACTGGGCAGCTGAGATGGGGTGAGGACAACAAAGGCTCTGTCTGCGAGAAAAATCCGAGTGCTGGCCGCAACGGGCCACAAAGGGGCTTTCTCCGGCCCGGCCAGCCCAGGGCAAGGCAGAGTGTCTGGGTTGCTGCAAGCCAGGCGGCACCGTTTCCTACCAAACGCCACAAGGCTCCGAGGCTTCCAACCTGGATCCAGGCCACTAGGGGCCCAGCCGCCCCGCCCCGGCCCCGCCCCACCGTCTCCTTGACGACCGTGACCTCAAGGCCCGGGCGGGGGAAGGAGAGTCTGTACCAGTTGCTATGCAACGGCCGGGTGACGTCAGTCCATTGAGTTTAGTTCCCCAGGCAACTGGCCGGACAGCTGCGCGGGGAACTATTTGTGTCCGTCCCTAGAGGGGCGGCGGAGCCTCCAGGGTCTGGCGCAGCTGAGGAAGTGCTCTCTCGGCTGCGGGCGGGCGGCGGCGGCGACACAGAGGCCCTTTCAGGCCTCCGGCCCGGGCGGGGCGGGGCCTGCGCCCCCGTGAAGCGCCCCGCCTTGGCTCCCTGCACCCTGCTTTTTCTCCCACTGCCCGGGAGGCCCCTGGACCGCCTGGCTTTGTCCTGTTTATAAACGCTCTCCTGCGTTAACCCTAGAAGAATGAGGCTTCTGTTTGTGGCAGTCCAGTCCACACGGCCACCTTGGCTGGTGCCCCAGTATCGGTGGTACATAGTAGGTGTCCAGCACTGGCCTTCCCAGAGGGCGTTTTCTGCTTTTTCCGAGCTGCCAGAATCAGAACACAGCGACTGGGCACTGCCTAGGGTGCCCTGGTGAGCGGATCGGAGCTTTGGAACCTCGGTGCAAAAATAAAACGACGGGCCCCTTGTACAGAAAAGATTCACCGTGTAGGAAATAAGCCCAGCTCTGGCCACTGGGGATGAACTACAAGTGTGTCACATACGTGGGAAATTGAGGCAGATAGCATCAGTCAGGAGAAAAGACAAGGGTCAAGCCTGGAGCAGGGAGGAGTATGACTTGATAGAAGCAGAAAAACAGGTGTGCAAAAATAAAGCCATGACCCAAATTTGGGCCTTAAAGCTGGTCAAGGCCGGCCAGTGCCAGGGGCTCAGGATTCGGGGTGCTGTGACTGAGTCTCTGGCTTAGGTTACATGGCAACCCAAGCCTCTCCCAGGCTCGTCCCTCCCACTGGCAGTCTTTTGATCCAGGTCTCTCACCATCTGTCTTCAGGGAGCACCCATCCTCCTCCAACACCCTCCCCCAGCCTCACAGGCCAGGCACTGACTTCCAGACAGGTTGTCTAACACCAGGCAGCCCTGCCTAGCCCAGGAGGCATCCTGCTGATCGCTGTAAACTCAGGCATCTTGGCTTCTCCTCAACCGCCAGTGGCTGCTATATGACATCGACCCAGGGTTCTGAGAGCGGGAGGTGGCTGCCATTTTTCACGGAGTGGCCTCTGGGCTGGCTTTCCGGGGCACTGACTTCACAGTCTCAGCGGCAGCTGGGACGGTTGAACTAAGGTTCTCTCCTTCCCTCTAGGTGGAGACAGCACCACTATCCCCCGGTTAACACACAAACAAGGATATTGTAATCCCTGCATTACGCAAGCAATCCGCAATCGAGGCCTACCTGGGCCCATGCCCTAAGTGTGTCTCCTTGACAACCCCTCAGCAATCAGCCTTGAGTCAGTATCAAAAGCTGGAGAACAGGACCAATTGTGTAATTTGTACAAAAGGAAAATTCAAAGTTCCTTGTTCAACAGGTAATTGGCAACTTTTAGGTAAGGTGTGGTCGTGCCCATTTGAGAGCCTCATCTTAGGAGGCTGAGCTGAGAGCATCATCATCTGAACCCAGTCCTGCAAACAAAGATAGACTTTGCAAATATAAGAGAGGGTGGGGACTTAACTCAATTGATAGAGTATACTCGGAGCCGTGGGCTCAATCCGCAGCACTGTGTAAACCCGGGCATGGTGGTGACATCTGCTAGTATTCCATCCCTCGGGAGATGGAAGCAGGAGGACCAGAAAGGCAAAATCATCCTTGGCTATACGTTCATGTGGTTAGAGTTTCCTGAGGCCATCATCATAATCACGATTCATCTCACTCTACCCTTAGGACTTCTGCAAGCACCCCCAGGGTTGGGAGTGGGGGCTCATTTCCATCTCGTTCAGGCATATTCCCCGACGGGACTCGGACTCCCATCCTGGGTGGGTCCCACATGCTAGATACTGTCCTGTGCTATGTGAAGCCCCTGCAAGACTGAAGGGCCCACTCCCCAGTGCCTCTGGCCACAGATGGCCTCATCTGTCAGCTTCCCACTGAAGATAGCTGTCATTACGGAAAGTGTACTGCCTAGAGTCACACTTCCCTTCCTAGCGTAGCCAGTGATGGCTGTTCGTGGGTGCAGAAACGTCCACTCTCAATTCAGGACTCTGAGAAAAGACCACCCTTGTGCTGGAGGACCCAAGCATCTGGTGAGGCTTCCCTGAGACCCTACCACCGTCCACTTCTTCCTTCTTTGCCTGGCCCTGCCACCTCCTCCTGCCTTGCAGGAGGACCAACCTCAGAAAACACTCCCTGAGGAGGCTGCTACTGGCTAGTTGCCCTGCCCCTTCTTAGATATGACCTCCCTGAAGCCTGATCTGCCCCTGGGACACTTCTGGATACCTCTGGCTTTTTCAAATACCTATCCTGTAACAGCCATTCATTCAGCGGGGCCTGCTATGTGCTGAACACTCGATGTTCTCAGTGGGAATAGTAGAACACCATGAAACACAAAACTGTCTGGCCCCAAGGAGTTCGTTCCAGCAGAGAAGCCGGTAAAAAGAAACCCAAAATATAAAGCAGTAACAGAAAACCTGGAAGTGCTATTAAAGAAAAAAGAAAAGGGGATGGGGGCTGGAGGGATGGCCAAGCTGGTTAAGAGCACCAGCTGCTCTTCGAGAAGTCCTGAGTTCAATTCCCAGCACTCACACGGTGGCTCACAACCATCTATAGTCCCACGGGATCAGACGCCATCTTCTGGTGAGCACATGCACATGCAGACAAAGGTACCCATATACATAACATATGTAAATAAATAAATCTAAACAGACAAACAAACTCAGAATGATAAAACAGAGAATACTCGATCATGGCAATGGACAACATGTTCTTCTCCGAGCTTGCTCTAGACCAAGGAAGGTGTCTCCGCAGGAGGCAGCTCACATAACGGGCTAGGCACTGGGTGGATACTGACCAGCCTCTCAGATGGGAAGGAACGAGCTGGATTCCAGGCTACAAAAGGTAAGTATGAATGAACGTAATAACAGGTGAGAACTAGGCAGGTACAGATGTTGCAAAGCCTGGGGAAACACAGTTTTCATTCTTTTTTTTTTAATATTTATTTATTATGTATACAATATTCTGTCTGTGTGTATGTCTGCAGCCAGAAGAGGACACCAGACCTCATTCCAATGGTTGTGAGCCACCATGTGGTTGCCGGGAATTGAACTCAGGACCTTTGGAAGAGCAGGCAATGCTCTTAACCACTGAGCCATCTCTCCAGCCCCACAGTTTTCATTCTAAAAGAGGCGGGGACTATGCAGCAGATTCGGAGGGCAAACATGAGACAGTAGGGGTGTTTTGTTCTGAGACAGGGTTTCTCATAGTTCAGGCTGGCCTCGAAATCATTGCATAGCCAAGGATGACTTTCAATTTCTTTTTTTTTTAAGATTTATTTATTTATTATGTATACAACATTCTGCCTCAATGTATGCCTGCACGCCAGAGGAGGGCGCCAGATCTCAGTACAGATGGTTGTGAGCCACCATGTGGTTGGTGGGAATTGAACTCAGGACCTCTGGAAGAGCAGCCAGACCTTTGAGCCATCTCTCCAGCCCGACTTTCAATTTCTTAATTCTCCTGCCTCCACCTCCTGAGTGCTGGATCACAAAATATCAGACCTAATTTATGCAATGCTTGGAACTGAATCTATGGCTTCCTGGCTAGGCAAACACTCTACCACCTGAGCCACGTCCTCTGCCCCTGAGATGATTATATATAAAGTATAGCACTGGCTGAGGCAGAGAGCCTGGATCTCACATGTACCCATACCCTTTGGGACAGGAGCACATTCAAAAACACTTCTAGAAAAGCTGTATGGTGCCAGACGGTGGTGGTGCACGCCTTTAATCCCAGCACTCGAGAGGCAGAGACAGGCAGATCTCTGTGAGTTCGAGGCCAGCCTGGTCTACAGAACAAATTACAGGACAGGTTTCAAAGCTACAGAGAAACCCTGTCTCGGGGGGAAAAAGTGCTGTGTGACCTGACGATTAGTTTTAATCTGTGTGATACTTTGCTGCTTAGAGCAGCCATCTATAGAGCTCCATCCTGGAACTTGTTAAGTCTCTGCACACTTGTGTTGAGTCTTGGGTTCAGCGGACACTTCTGAATCCATCAGCTGACACCTGTGCTTCTGCAAGCCCAGAGCCTTGTGTGTTTCTCAACGTGTGGCCTTCATGATAGCCATCAACACTTCTGGGGAGATTGGGAGATTGATGGGAACATAGACTCTCATTCTCCACCCAGATCGCTGGGTCAGAATTATCTAAATTCCCAAGAATCTCTCACGCTTGATAAGGTTTCGGAAGCACTTCCGGAAGCGAAGATATAGCTCTGTGGTAGAACACCTGCCTGTCATACATGAGAAGGTGGATCTGGATTCGATTTGATCCTGCACTAGGAAGAAAAAGGGGAAAAGCAGGGTTGAGTTGGGCATAGTGATATAATATACACCTTGTCTTTAATCCCCGCACTCCAGAGGCAGAGGCGGGTAGATCTCTGTGAGTTCAAAGCCAGCCAAGTCTACAGAGCAACTTCCAGACCAGCTTCATAATGAGACTCTGTCTCAAAAGTAAAGAGTTGGAGGTATGGGTCAGCAATTAAGAGCACTGGCTGCTTTTCCAGAGGTTTTCAACCATCTGTAATTCCAGTTTGTTCCATGGGATCTGATGCCCTCTGTGGGTATCAGGTACCCATGTGGTACAGAGACATATACATGCAGGCAAAAAAAAAACCCACATACATACAAAGGGAAGGGGGTGGGGAGATGACTCAAGGGGTGACATTTACCAGCCTAATGCAATCTCCAGAACCCAGGAAATAAAACCGCACAAAGTGGCTAATCTGTAATTCCAGCACTGGGAGATAGGAGGTGGATACAGTATCCCCAGTATCCTGTATCAGGGAGAAGCTCACATCAAAAGTACAGGAACAGAAACAAGAAAGACGCTGGCTCAAAAGTGAAGTTGAAGTTCAGGTATGGTGACATTGGCCTTTAATCCCAGCGCTCAGGAGGCAGAGGCAGACAGATCTCTGTGAGTTCAAGATCAGTCTGTTCAACTCAACAAGGTGAGTTCCCGGCCAGCCAGGACTACATAGTGGGGCTCTGCTCAAAGCAGCAGCTGGAGGTCTAGAGGGGAAAATAGAACAAGAGCTTGGGAGAAAGCAACCACTAGGCCACAAGGTGTAGGAACAGGGTGGGAAGTCAGGTAGTCCTTGAGCTAGGCAGGAGGAAGGTTTTTATTGGAAATAGAAGAAATGTCCCAAGCTAAAACAAGGCTGGGAAGGAGGAGGGAAGGAGGAAGAGGCAGGTATAAAGGTGGAAGACCAAATGGCTTAGTCAGAGTCCTTGGAGCCAGTGAAAATAGCAGGCAAAGACTCCCAGAAACACCAGGGAAGGCTCTCCCAGGGACTGTCCCAACAGCCGAACCAGGACACTGACTCTGATCAAGTTGTTTAGCTCTTAAAGCTTCCCTGTTGCATCTCCTCAAAGTGGGGATAATGACAGAGGTACCAGAGGATCTTGGGAATGAATGAGCTAGCACTCACTTAGAGGAGAGCTATTACAGGGGGCGCCGAAGGCTTCCCTGCAAGGCTGACCATCCTGCAGGCTGTGATGTTGGAACTCTGCAGCAGTGCTGGGAAGGGACAGATGGCCAGAAGCCACAGGCAGATGGGAAACTATTGTATCCAGGCAAGCAGAGGAGGGCAGCTGTTTTTTTTACCAAGGGATACAAGAATCCAGATAGCTCTGGGCCCTCTGCGCTAGGAAATGGATCTGGGGGAGATGGGCTGTGGGAAGTGGGTAGCTAGTGAAGGGGTTCAGGGACAGCAAGGCAGGAGAAGGGCCAGGAGCAGAACCATGAAGAAGGGCTCAACCACAGAGGCGTTGGGAGCAACATGGAGATGTTGCCCTCCCTGGAGCAGGGGTGGGGAAGCAAGGGGTGGGCCTTGGGCACACACAGTAGAATCAGCTGGCAACTCTCCCTTCCTTAAGAGTGGCAATCACCCTGAGTGTGACTCCTAAGTGACTCACCACACACAGAAAGGAGAATCTTTTAGGCTAAACCCCACTACTGGGTGTTTTAGATTCTCCAGACACTTCGGCAAGCCATTACATGCCTAACTAATTTAGGCTTCAAAAGCCCTAGAAAATGATACTGTTACCATCTAAATCCCCATATAGTAGGCAGAGAAGCCAGAATCAATAAGGCTGACGCTGGTCCAGAACTTTGAGCAGGTACACAGAGATTTGGGCGTCTCTGTCTAGTACAGCAAACTCTGTTCTGATTAGCTGATGCCTATCCTACTGGTTATTCAATGTTTTGAACGTTGCCTTGGATACACAGCTGGATGGAGGCGGTAAAATCCAAACCACCCCTGAGCAAGGCAAAATGATCCCTTCCTAAGGAGGTCCCGCCCAGAAGCAGCAACCTTTGTAAACTGTAAAGTCTATTATAAATAGCAAGTTAGCTCATTCCTCCACGGCAAAGGGGGCCTGTTGAAGTTGGAATAAGCTGAGGAGCTGGATGGCTGAGGAGATGCTGCTGTGGGGAACCAGACTTCTTTCTGTCCGCTTAAGAGGAAAACAAGACACCAGGGACAAAGGCCAACGGTGCCTCCGACGGGGAGCAGGTTAGCCTTGGCCTGCCTTCGGGGACCATATAGACACTACTGTAACTGTCCAGCAGGGGGCGCTACTCCCCCAGCCTTGCCTGCCACTGGCCACACCACAATCCCTCGACAAACACACACCCTCCCGTGCTGCTCACAAGAAATCGGAGTTTAGGAGGATGCCCCTGGGATTTTGAGAAGTAGCCAAGGAGGAGCTGTGGAAGTGAGAATTGGTGACTTCCCCACTGTGAGAGGTAAAGCAGGACCGAAGGGAGACTGACAACCACTTTCAGTATCATAAACCTTGGACCCATTTTACTGATGAGTAATTTGAGGCTGGACAAAACTAGGTGACACCAGAAAGCTTGAGAGGGGCAACGCTAAGTCATCTGATTCCAAGGTCAGTTTCAAAGAGCACAAGTAAATACCAACTCGCTGGATCCGGTGGGGTCGGGTAGGCACCTGCCTACTTCTGCGGTATTGAACCACGACCCGAAGAACAGTCTTCCCGCTGTACTCTCCAGCCAGACTTCAGAACAACTGCCTTTTCTTTGTTATTTGATTAGTGTGAAGGGGGTTGGGTTTGCTGGGGTTTTTGAGACAGGATCTCCTACAACCTTAAGCTTGGCTCAATCTTTGTAGGGGAGGTTGGCTTTGAGTTCCTTGATCTCCCCGCATCCCGAGGTCTGGGATAACAGACTTCTGCCACTACCTCACTACCTCAGTTTTTGGTTTGTTGTTTTGGTTCGAGACAAAGGTTTCTCTTTGTAACAGCCCTGGCTGTCCTGGAACTTACTGTATAAAACAGGCTGTCCTCGAACTCACAGAGATCCACCTGCCTCTGCCCTTCTCACTCCCCCCCCCCCCCCCGGTTGTTTTTTAATTAAATGTTTTGAAGCCCTGGGTTTCTGCTTCTTTATCCTCTGCCTCCCAGGAACCACCCCTTTCTCTACCCACTACCCGCATCAGCCGCTTCACACAGGGAGAGCCTGGGCTTCTCTGCTCTAGGCTACCGGAGTAGCCGTGTTCTGCGACCCTTTCTTCCCTCACCGTCCTAAGAGCCCCCCACGCCGTAACAGGCAGCAGCGCAAATAAATAAGGGGACGGACATATGTGAACCGATATGAGTCTGTGCTACTTCCCACAACCGAGCTCAGTTCCTCCTTCATTTAAGGGGGAAAAAAATTCAAACTAGAAAAGGTTTGGGAGTCAGTGGGTGCATCTTGCACCAACACTTTTCTTTTCTCCGGGGAAAAAGAAAATTTGAAAAAAAAAAACGGTCGGGGTGCCGCCTCTCCAGATCTGCAGCCAAATTTACGAGACTAGACTAGGCTGGGCAGCGGCCGGCACGAGAGGGAAACTCTAGCCCGGAGGCGGGAACTGGGCACGTCCGGCCGTAGGAGGCCCGGAGCCAGCACCTGTAAAACGGGGGGCAGGCCTTAAAGTGGCTTCTTCAAAGTCTCCCCAACCCCCGCCTCTCGCTTCTCCGAAGTTCCAGAGTCTAGCCGTGGGGGCCCGCCCTAACGAGCCTCTATTTCATTTCCTCCTCTTTCTGTCCAACCGTTTCCTTCCTTCTGCCCTGGGAGTTGTAGGCAGCTCGCGTGTCTGGGCGCACGTGCGTGTAGGTGATCATGTGCACACTGGAGCGTGTGCGGGCTCGTCGCGCCAGTGTGGGGTCCGTGCGCCCCCACCCCACGTGGCCACTGCGACCCGCTGCCGCACTTTCGCCCGCCAGCCAAGGGGCCATGTACAACACTCTGCATGTACCAGCCGGGCGCACGATCGCGAGCCCGCGGTGGTGCTTACGGGCACCCGGAGCGTGGTGAGCCGTCCCGCATTTTTCCCGCTCCCCGGACCTCCCCTAGCTCGTGGTGGTTCTGGCAGGGAGCGGCCCCGCCCGAACGGCCGGCTAGATGCTGCGGCTGCCAGGCGCACCGCCCCCGCGCCGGCGCCCGGATGGGTTTTTCCATGACTGCATCCGGCCCCGGCCGCCTTTGTTCCCGCTGTCCCTGGCCTGCCCGCGCGCCGGGGTTTTTCCAGGGCTCAACTGGAGCGTAGAGGAGCCGCCTCCGAGCGAGCTCCAGCTCCGAACCCCCAGGTCTACTCTCCATGAGCCGAGCGGATGCATAGTTTTGTATCCCCGACCCTGTCCCTGTCTCCGTAGAGCTTGTGGCCTCAGCCTCATGATTGAACACAAAGTTGGCGGTCACCGTGACCCGCGCGCCTCAGTATTGCGCGACGTCGCTGGTCGCGATAAAGTCCCTCGGGGAGGTGGCAAGGGCTCACGGAGGTTGGGGGTGCCCCTGCGTCCGGGATGGGAAGGGCAGCGTTTGACAGCCCGCAAGGAGGTTATGCCCAGCGACCGATGAAGGAATCCTCGTGCTTACAGGGCACGGCGGGGGAGACCGTGGTGTGTCTGTGGCGTGGGCGCAGCTCGTGAGTGGAAAACTGAATGGGCACACTCAGTCTGGATGCAACATCTCGTGATCTCCGAGACTCTCGGGATGTCAGGAATAAGAGAGCTGACATGGAGCGATGGGGAGGAAGGCAGTGGACAGTAAAAGCAGACTCGGGTCATTACCTTGGGCAGGCATAAGGTCCTTGGGTCCCTATTGTAGTACTCCGTGGGAATTTGATTCCGTGGCCCGACCCTGCCCACACTAAGGTTAATTCAGTGTGTGTGCCCTGTGACCTAAACCGTCCTTGTTATTACCCTAGCTATGTTGGTGGACTTTTTTTTTTTCCGCGCTTTTTGTTTCCTAGAGAGGTTCACAGGACAGCCTTCAGGCTGGAGACCAGTGTGAGGAAGGTGTCTGCATAGAAAAGAGCCCTGGATTAAGTAGGTGAGAGGAGGAGTTCTCCCTATGCCCTTCCAACAGCCAGCAGGAGGCTTGTCTTCAGGGCCAGGACACCCAAATACAAAGAAGTTCGAAGCTGTGCTGCTGTACAGGGTGGGAGGGGTGAGCCCCGCGGTTCCCGGCTGGTCTCTGTACCACCCTCACTCTGTCGGAAACAGTAATGAGCGGGCGTGGTGGCCTTATTCCTAGCACTCAGCAGAAGCTGGAGGATCTCTGTAGGTTCAAGGCCAGACTTGGTCTACAGAGCTGACCCAGGACAGCCAGAGATACTTACTCAGAGTGACCCTGTCTCAAAAACAAATAAAAAGCAAACAAACAAAAACCCACAAGGGCTGGAGAGATGACTCAGAGCATTGGCTGCTCTTCCAGAGGACCCAGGTGCAATTCCCAGCACCCCCATGGCATCTTACAACTTTCTGTAACTCCAGTTCCAGAGGATCTGATGCCCTCACACAGACATACATTCAGGGAAAACATCGATGCCCATGAAATAGAAACAAGTAAAATTTTAAAAAACAACAAAACACCAAACAGCCACCAGGCTATTATGAAATATCACTTGGTCCAAGTTCCATCTTTTTCAGTTCTTTGGAGTGTCTGTATCTAGGATCCCCTCCCTTCTGGATCCTTCTATTTGCTGCCAGAGGCTAAATACTCTCACCCACCCATCCTGGTGTGGGAAAGTCTTGTTCCCACACAGCTGGATTCCCTTCTGCCCACAGGCTAACTCCCACAGGCTAACTCCCACAGCCTTTCCTTTGTGGAAATGAGGGCGGTTCCTGGCTAAGGCCAGCCCTGACCCTGAAGGGAACTGGAAATGAGACGTCAGCTGCCCTATGTCAGGCCCCACCACTGCCCTCACCTTGTAGGAACTGGACAAGCAAGGCCTTCGTAGACACACCTAAGCAAGACTCAACCCAGTTTTCTCTACCCTCTGGCATCTAGCTCCTTGCTTCCTTCAGCGCCCCACACTTAAGTGGTTTCTTCTGTTCTGCCTAGAGACTGACTGCCTTGGTTGGAAGAGAGGGACAAGGAACGACACACACTGAATTCTGATAAGGAAACGAGCATCTCAGATTATCCGTGAGATGAAGCACCGGTACCACTGGCATCCAGTTTGCTGTCCTTTGTCCTTAGTTCTGTTCCATCCACCATTTACCTCGACGAAGATTTTGTCGTTCGTTGGTTTGGGGTTTGTGCTAGGGTCTCCTGTAGCCCAGGTAGCTCTTGAATTCTCTAACCTCAGCCTGAGGGGTAGCTGAGATTAGAATCCTCATATACCAGGCCCAAGCAGGGCCAGTCTCATCTCCATGTGAGAGATGAGAACACTGAGTCATGAGATGTTAGGCAACTTGGCTGCACAGGCCTAACCACCTGAAGTCATAGTGCCTGACCCCACGTCCGGAGAGCTATCTTCTGACTACCACTGTGGTAAGCCTGCACACACACTCAATATATAAAGAATGTTGTTTGTTGTTGTTGTTGTTTTATTTGATTTTTCTTTCTTTTCTGTTTTGTTCGTTTTTCAAGAGTGGCTTTCTCTAAGTGGCTGTCCTGGAACCCGTAACTCAGTCTGTATGTAGACCATGCTGACCTTAAACAACTCACACAGATCCACCTGCCTCTGCCACCCTAGTGTTGGGACCAACCACCTGACTCATAAATTTTTTCCCCCTGAGACAGGGTTTCTCCTGGCTGTCCTGAAACTATCTTTGTAGACCAGGCTGGCCTCAAACTCAGAGATCTGCCTGCCTCTGCCTCCCAAATGCTTTCATAAATGTTTTTAAAGCACAACATACACTGGATAAACTAAAGAAGTTAATACCTTTTTAAAGGCAGGGCAGTCCTGGAACTCAGCCTGTAGACCACGCTGGTCTTGAACTCAGAGATCTGCCTCCTCAGTGTTGTGATTAAAGGGTGTGGTCAACAGTCTGGCTCATAAATGTTTTTAAAGCACACACATATATACTGAATAAACTATAAACATAAAAAACTTTTTTTTTTCAAGACATGGTTTCTTCATGTAGTTTTGGAACTTGTCCTGGAACTCACTCTGTAGACCAGGCTGATCTCGAACTCACAGAGATCCACCTGCTTCTGCCTCCAGAGTGGAATGTTGAGATTAAAGACATGCACCACCACTACCCGGCCATAACTTTTTAAAAAAGGAGCTAAAAAAGGAGCTAAACTTGACGTGGCCCACGCAGCCTGGCTGCAGCGCCCATTCTCCAATCCCAAGCTTGTGAACGTGTGTACTCACGAAGACAGCAGGGCTTAATATCCATCGCTCATGCGCAAATCAGGAGGAAGGATTCTGAAAACCGAAGTACGTTCATAACGGTGCTGTCCTACCTGGTTCCCACTCTGCAGCCGTTAATTTCCTTTATGAGTTTTTATTTTAATTACAACTATCAAATCAAAAATTTATGAGATTCAAATTGTTGTTAATGGAAATCCATT
The DNA here is from genome assembly GCF_018167655.1 of Microtus oregoni. Lineage (NCBI taxonomy): Eukaryota > Metazoa > Chordata > Mammalia > Rodentia > Cricetidae > Microtus > Microtus oregoni. Next base: position 10,287,116 of record NW_024543063.1, on the reverse strand, counting down.
ACAAATCCCTTCAGTCATAAGATGCCATTTCTTTCTTTCTTTTTTCTTTTTGGTTTTTCGAGACAGGGTTTCCCAGCAGCTATCGAGTCAGTCCTGGAACTTGTAGATCAGGCTGGCCTCGAACTCGCAGAGATCCACCTGCCTTTTTCCCCCTGAGTGCTGGGATTAAAGGCGTGCGCCACCACGGCCCGGCGCCATTTCTTTTTATATTTGTTGACCTGTACCTTACGTCATGGGGACGACATGTACATCGTGTAATGGGGATTCTTTCAACTGCAGGAAGGAATATTTCAGTTCCCCGTCATCTAATACCTAATGAGGACCTGTGAGGACCCCAACTCTAATCCTTTTGGTCTCTTCAGGCTTCTGTAGGCGGAGTCAGGGAGGCGGAGTCAGGTGGATCTCTGTGAGACTGAAGCCAGGCTGATCTACACATGACTTCCAGGACAGCCAGAGCAATGTAGAAAGACCCCGTCTCAAATGAACCAAAAGGGAGGTGGGCGGGAGGGGGGATTAGGTAAAGAGAAGCCTAAAAGATTGTACTGAGTTCTGTCTGTGCTTCCCTGAGCTTAAAACTTCGCTTTCCCCAGTGGAGCTTTAGATAGGACCTTGGCTTGCACAAAACCAAGCCCGGATTTTTTTTTTCTTTCCTTCTCATCCTCTTGTATGTATGTATGTATGTATGTATGTATTGTATGTCCGTGGATGTTTTGTGTTTGTGTACATACATGTACCGTGTGCATGCCTGGTACCTGTCGAAGTCACAAGAGGGCACTGGACCCCCCCTGGAACTAGAGTTACAGATGTTTATGAGCCATTGTGTGGGTTCTGGGAGTTGAACCTGGGTTCTCTGCAAGAGCAAAAACGTACTTTTAACCACTGAGCATTCTCCTCAGACCATCCCAGCCCAGATTTCTTTGACAAATTAGGATGTACTAAATATATTAACTTGCCGTGTTTGTGAGGGTATCGTTAAGCAGTAAGGGAGAGCTAGCTCAGGACCTATGAGGTAAAACACCCAGCGTGAGGCCATTCATAGGTACAGACCCAGCAGCTCAGGAGCTCAGCCGACAAGGTGAGCATTGTTTAACTGTCAGACCTGGAAAATTCACATTTCCTGTTAGGAAAGGGAAAGTGTATGGATTAGCACCAAAGGATCAAACAGAAGGGAGAGAGCGCTACAGATCGATATCCACTACACCATAAGATCTCTCCTTTCCCAGGCTTCTTCCTCTTTGGTGTTTGTTTGTTTAGTTTTGTTTTGATTATTTGTTTTGTTTCTAGAGATGGAGTTTCTCTGCGTAGCCCTGGCTGTCCTGGAACTCGCTCTGAAGACAGGCTGGCCTCAGACTCACAGAGATCCGCCTGCCTGTCACCGAGTGCTGAAATTAAAGGTGTGCACCACCACCCACAACAACCAGGCTCCAGTCTTCTTGGCCTGCCTGCCTGCAAGCTATGTCTTCCCCCAGCTCCTCTCCACTCAGCCCTTGATTCCTACATTCCAAAGACCTGTTTCCTCTTCTCTGGATTCCTAAGCAAAGCTAACTACTTCCTCCTTGATTTCCCAAATAGCTATCATAAGGCTAGCCATTCACTATGTTCCTACTGTGTCATGTCTCTGCGAGGTGTAAAAGATACAGACATAACAGGGCGATGGTGGCACACGCCTTTAATCCCAGCACTCGGGAGGCAGAGGTAGGCGGAGCTCTGTGAGTTCGAGACCAGCCTGGTCTACAAGAGCTAGGTCCAGGACAGGCTCCAAAGCTACAGAGAAACCTTGTCTCGAAAAACCAAAAAAAAAAAAAAAAAAAAAAATACAGACATGGCACTGAAGAGCATACTTCTTGGAGGCCAACAGTCTGGTGGTGATACCAAAGGCAGGGCCCTATCCTCTTCACACAGAGCCCGGCTTCCTCGTCCTCGTTTTTCAACAGGACACATAACAGCCATGAATGTTTTTATGTGTTTATGAAATGAACACCTGAGGTGAGTTGCTGGCTGCCTGGGAAATCTTTCTGTGAGACCAGGCAGTGGTGGCACACGCCATTAATCCCAGCACTTGGGAGGCAGAGGCTGGTGGATCTCTGTGAGTTCAAGGCCAGCCTCACCTACAGAGCTAGTGCTAGGACAGGCTCCAAAGCTACACAGAGAAACCCTGTCTCAAAAAGCCAAAAAAATAAAAAATAAAAATAAATAAACAAGCAAGTAAAGCAAAAACGTAGCCCCTCAGTCCAATACTACGAAAAAGCAAATAAGCAAACGCTACTAAATTGTTGGGGTGTCTGATTTAATGATGCCCACGGGAACTCAATGTTCATGTGTAAAGTGGACAGCAGCTGACTGGCTTCGTTTACCTGTGCTGAGTGAAGGTTGAGGGGCCACTGGGATCAGTAGCACACGAGGGTTGGTGTTGGCTTAAGGAGTTAAGTCTCTGAAGTGAGGCAGAGAAGGGAACATCCTGTACCAGTGATGGCAGGTTTCAGCATCTAATTTATCTGACCTTTGGAGGACTTTTGCAACAAGTTACGAAGCAAGTGACCCAAGGCACACCCACTGGGCTTTATTGCCCAGAGCTGTGCTGTCTGTCCCCATTGCCTGGGCCTATCACATACGCTGTTCAGTGACTGTTTTGGTCCCCCAGCAGGACCTCAGGAGTACTACCCAGGTTGTCGGAACTTGGCATTGTGCAAGGGCCTGGACTGGCTTCCATCTGTCGCCATGGGAAACAGCCCACTCAGCCTCCACCACCACCTTCGGCCCATCAGTGGCGGACGTGGCCCCTGTGTTCTGGGCGGTGGTGTCTTTTCCCAAGAAAGGTGTGTAACTCTCGCCCAGCCCCCTCCTCCGTGGGGTCTGGCGCCTTTCCAGGGCTGCATTGTGCCTCCTCATTGGCTGCATCTCGTTAGGTTTTTCTGCTCAGCCGCATCCCCGCACCTGGGGCCTCCTCCGTTGGAAAGCCCCCGCCCAGCAGCAGCAGCAGCAGCAGGGCAGGAAGAAGGCCTCCAGGCACCCCTCACATCTGACACGCTTCCAGGAATCCGGCCTGGAGTTTTGCTCCTTTCTCTCCTGAGCGTGTTTACTTGGGTTTACAGCCTCTCCCCTGGGGCTGCTGGGAGCCTGCTCCCCAGGGTAGCAGAGCTGGTGCGTGTTTGTTGCTCCACCAGTTTGCCTTCCCTTTTTTTCTGAGCAGAGTTGACGGTCTCGTTTCATTTACATTTCAGGGAAGGTATCTCAGAATGTGGGCGGTGGGGGACACGACCAAGTGCCCTCTCAGTCTAGAATCTATAATGTCTCAGATTTGGTGAAAGCCCCCCACACTCACTTTTCTGTTTGATTCTTGAGATGTCGTGACTCCAGCTTTGACCTGACCGCTAGACCTCTCAGACTTGGCCGCACATTCTAGAAGGACTGCTGGGTTACACTCTGTTTCCTAGGGGCCCTTAGCGCCAGCGCAGGACACAGCTCATCCCCCCCTCTCCAGGGTCAGCCCCCATTCTACAAGATGGGGAGTGATTAACAATACCGAATGCCAAAGAGGGAGGGAAGAAAGAGAAGGAAGGAAAGGGGAGGGAGGGAGGGAGGGAGGAAGAGAGGGTAAAAAGAAGAGAAAGAAAAAACTTTTTTTCTCAGTGCTGGGGATTGAGCCTAGAATTTTCAGGCTTGCTAGGTAAGCACCCTGCTGAGTTACATTTCAGACTCTGTTTTTATCTTTTTTTCTTCTTCTAAATTTATCTTATTTTTTTATTTTATGTGTATGGGTATTTTGCCTTAATGTATGTCTAGGTACCTTGGGACTAGCGTAAGTCACCATGTGGATGCTGAGAATTAAATCCAGGTCCCTTGGAAGAGCAGCAGGTACTCCTAGCCAATGAGTCATCATTTTTATTTTCTCTGTAGCTTTGGTGCCTGTCCTGGAACTCACTTTGTAGACCAGACTGGCCTCGATGTCACGGAGATCTGCCTGTCTCTGCCTCCCTAGTGCTGGGATTAAAGGCCTGCGCCACCACGTTCCGGCTACCTTTTACTTGCACACAGAGTCGCATTAATTTAAAGGTGACCAGGCTCAGCTTGTGATCCACCAGGTTACTTGCGATTCTCCTGCCTCACCCCACCAAGCAGGAGGGGATGATGGACCTCTGCCATCAGGCCTAGTTGAAAATCTTTTCTTCTTCTTTTGTGACAGGGTCTCAGTGTAGCTCTGGCTAGACTTGAGATCTCAGTGTAGACCAGGACTGTCTCTGCCTCCTAAGCGCTAGAGGATTAAATCCGTGTGCCACCATGCCCAGAAAAATCTTTTGGAAAAAATATGATAAAAAATTTAAAACTTGGGCTGGAGAGATGGCTCAGTGGTTAAGAGCATTGCCTGCTCTTCCAAAGGTCCTGAGTTCAATTCCCAGCAACCACATGGTGGCTCACAACCATCTGTAAAGAGGTCTGGCGCCCTCTTCTGGCCTTCAGGCATACAGACAGAATATTGTATACATAATAAATAAATAAATTATACATAATAAAAAAATATTAAAAAAAAAATTTTAAACTTAAACCAGGCAGTGGTGGCACATGCCTTTAATCCCAGCCTGGTCTACAAGAACTAGTTCCAGGACAGCTCCAAAGCTGCAAAGAAACCCTGTCTCGAAAAACCACACACAGAATAAAAAATTTAAAACTTAAACAACTAACAGAATAGTCCAGCAAACTGTGAGACACCCTTACTCTTCGGTTCCCCTCTGCAGCACAGGTAACTATTTTTGGTGTTGTTTTGCCAGTTTTCCTGGCATTGTTAGAATAGAAAAAGCTCCTGGTCAAAAAATAGAATCTCTGGCCAGGATGGAAACCTAGCATTCCAGTTGGGCTGGTTCAGTCACTGGGCCAAGGGACCACCTCTAGAAAGGCTGGCTCACCTCAAGCCAGGCTACAGCGGCAGGTGGGAAAATAAATGAGATCCTTGTTGAGACACCGCGGTACTTTTTGTCCAGAATCCCGCCTCTAGAGGGGACCTACAGGCCACGCCCACATAGGGCTGTGAGGCACCCGTAGAACTTTCCCTTTTCTCTTTTCTAACACTTTGACTCCTCCCCCCCACCCACACAGCCCAACCCTCACTCCTGCACTCCCCAGGATTTCAGGCTTCCTTACTCTTCCCTAAAGCCTCCCTCCCAGCCAGGTGGTTCCTTGTCCACCATGTATCTACCCTCCATGCCTGCCTCAATGTCATAACTTTTTTCCCTTCTCTTGTCTATTCTTCTCCTCCCTGGGGGTCTTCTGAAAAGCTCTGATAAAATTGCCCCTGTACTTCCTTCCATTTGGAGTCCATTCTTAAATGACCTTATTAATGGAACCGAGAACCCCAAAGTGCACTCAGGACATCCCCTTTATCCACAGAACTACTCCCACCAAAACTAAATGGCTATGGAGTTGTGGGAAGTGCACCAGGTGGCTAGGAGGTGAGACTCCATGGCCATCATGATGTCACTCACTGATCAGTAAACACAGCCAGACACAGTGAACAAAGACACTTGTATCTTGTCGCTGAAGCTGTGCTTGCCCTGACCTCTTGGGCCAAAGAGCTAGTATAATGAAAGGTAGGCACCAAACCCACCTTTTCCTCAGGGAGATGCTACACAGGACCATGCACACATGAGCTGCTCAGACATACATATAAATACCCACACACATTTAAAAAACTAATAATAAATAAAAGAGCTTGCCAGGTGGTGGTGGTGCACGCCTTTAATCCCAACACTCCAGAGGCAAAGGCAGGCAGATCTCTGAGTCCAAGGCCAGCCTGGTCTAAAAAGAGAGTTTCAGAACAGCCAGGGCTACACAGAGAAACCCTGTACAAAACACCCAAATAAATAAATAAATAAGCATAATGAACTGAATGTAGGGGTGCATGCCTGTGATCCCAGCACTTGGGGGGCAGATGCAGGAGAATTAGGAGATCAGAGTAGCTCCTAGGTGAACTGGGCTACATGAAATGTCATTAAAACAAAACAAACAAAAACCCAGGAAGGAACAAACCTAATGGAAACTATGGTTCAAGTACATCTATTTTCTGTTTGGTGTTTTTGTGTGTGAGAGAGAGACAGAGAAGAGGGAGAGGTTTCAGTGCCTGCAAGGCCAGAAGAGGACATTGGATACCCTGGAGCTGGAGTTAACAAAAATCCTGGACTGCCCAAAGTGAGTGCTGGGAACTGAACTTGGGTCCCCTGAAAGACCAGTCCGCATGCTTGACTGTTAAGTCTTTTCTTTTCAAAAGACAGGGCCTCCTGTAGCCCAGGCTAGCCTCAAACTATTGTAGCTGAAGATGACTCTGAATTCCTGACTCTTCTCTGGTGACAGGGACTGAACCCATGAACTCATGAATGCTAAGGAAGGACTCTCTACCTAGTGAGCCACATCCCTAATGTGCATAAATTCCAAACCGTATTCTAAGCCGGGCGGTGGTGGTGCACACCTTTAATCCCAGCACCTGGGAGGCAGAGGCACGTGGATCTCTGTGAGTTCGAGGCCAGCCTGGTGGTCTACAGCCAGGACAGGTTCAAAGCTACAGCAAAACCTTGTCTTGAAAAAAACAAGGGAGCACTCGGGGGGCAGAGGCAGGCGGATCTCTGTGAGTTCGAGACCAGCCTGGTCTACAAGAGCTAGTTCCAGGACAGGCTCCAAAACCACAGAGAAACCCTGTCTCAAAAAACCAAAAAAAAAAAAAAAAGAAAGAAAGAAAGAAAGAAAGAAAGAAAAAAGAAAAAAACAAGGGAAAAAAAAGAAAACCGTGTTCTGGTTACTAAGGTTGGGTGAGCCCTTAATTCTGGACAGGGTTGTGGGGTTGGGGAGGTGTGGTTTTTTTGTTTGGTGGGGTTGGGAAGTCTTGCCATATAGCTCAGGCTGGCCTCAAATTTGTGAACCTTCTGCCTAGTTTTCCAAGTGCTGGGATTACAGGCCTTTGCTCCTTTGCCTGGCCAGGATGGAATTTAAAACATTCTGCCAGGAAGGAAAAAGCTCATCAAATAAGGTAGTGCACCCCAGAATCCCAGCCCTTGGGAGATGGAGGCAAGAAGATCTGAAGTTCAAAACCTACCAAGTTCAAGGCCGGCCCAGGCCTCTAGAGACCCAGTCTCAACAAACAAGCCAACCATGGGGTTCAGTGGTTCACGCCTGTAACCACCGTGCTCCAGAGAGAGGTGATCACAGTGAGGTTAAGATCAGCTTGCTCTACATAGTAAGACCCAGGTCAGATAGGGCTGTCTTAAAAAACAAAAACAAAACAACACAAAAAGCTGGAGAGATAGCTCAGCAGTTAAGAGCACAGTCTGCTCAATGAAAGGACCCAGGTTTGATTCCCAGCACCCGTATACCAGCTTACAATCATCTGTAATTCCAGTTCCAGGGAATCTGATTCTAGTCTACTTGGCTACCAGGCACAGTACATAGATACATATGAAGGCAAAACATCCATATACATAAAAATAAAGATAAAAAAAATTTAAAGAAAATGAATTTTTAAAAGAAAAAGCTTCTTGCTTCATGCTGGCCATTGCTAAGGTGACAGGAACTTTTTGTGGGTGACTCCACCACCAGTATCCCCACTTCCCTTGAAGTGACCCCAGAAGAAATGAGTCCCCAGGCTTCATCTCTTCCAAAAACACCCCCTGGGAAAACATCCATTGCGAGCACCTAGAAATATACAAACTACTTAGCTAAAGATAAACAAAAAGTTCAAGGGACTCTCTAACCAGAAACAGATAGCTAGGATATCTGCTTGGATCCAGATGTGGTAACACACTCCTGTATTCCCAGTATTCACTTCTGTAGACCCAGGATTTGGGGACAGAGGCAGGAGAATCAGGAGTTCAAGGTCAGCATGGGCTACTAGAGACCTTGTCTCAAAACAAAAATGGCCTGAGCAGGCATCAGAGGCTCACTGGGAATAAAGCAAGCTGGCCCTGGGAAGAAAGAGAAGTCTGTAGACTTGTTCTTTTGGCCCCAAGATAAGGCTTTGAACTCATTGGCAGGAAGACTCCAGACCACTTCCGGGGCCAGACACCATCAGGGGAGCCTTGCTGAATATATTTAAGCTAAAGGGCAGTTACTCAGAATATGTTGCTGCTCCCATGGGGAAAACCACAGCCTGTTCCAAGGCATTGTGTGCAGGGATAGAGAGCTTCAGTCCCAAGAGTCTGAGGCCAGTGAAACTGGGTAGGCACAGGGCAGTGTAGAGCAGTGAGGGACTTAAGGCACATAGGGGTGAGATGGGCTTGGCTTTCAGCATTAAGAAGGAGGAAAGAGCCCCATGGAATAAATATGTAGTGAAACCTAAGAATACGCTTCTAAAATAATAAATTTCAACCTCGACTCTGTAATGCCAGGACTAGAAGGCTGAAGGAGTACTGAGAGCCCAAGCCTGTAATGGACTATAGTAAGATTCTGTGTCAAAAAAGCTAAGCTAAAAATAGCTGGGTGCTGGTGGCGCACACCTTTAATCTCAGCGCTCAGAAGGCAGAGGCGGGTAGATCTCTGAGTTCAAGGCCAGTCTGGTCTACAGAGCGAGTTCCAGGTCAGCCAGGGCTACAGAGAGAAACCCTGTCTGAAAAAAAAAGAAAGAAAAGAAAAGAAATAAAGCCTGTTGTAAGTCTGAAAATACTGGATGCTTGTGAGGATGCACAGAAATGGGGAAGAAGTCCAATTCTGTTGGCTGCTTTGTTTTTTTTATAGGAACACGTATGTGTTCCTTGTTTTTTGACTTATTTATTCATGTACATGTGTGCGCTGTCTTCAGACACAGAATAGGAAGCAGTCAGATCTATTATAGATGGTTGTGAGCCACTATGTAGTTGCTGAGAATTGAACTCAGGACCTCTGGAAAAGCAGTCTATGCTCTTAACCACTGAGCCGTCTCTCTAGGCCCCTCTTTGTTTGTTATTTGAGATTAGGTTATATGTACCCCAGTCTGGTCTCAAACTTGGTAGAGCTGAAGCTGGCTTTGAACTTCTGATCCTCCTGCCTCTACCTGCCTGTGCTACCACGCCCAGCAAAATGAGTCCTCTCAAATGTGGTTGCTGGGAGCAGGCATCTTGGCAGGACTTAGCACAACCTCGCAAGGATGCAGGTCTGCACATGTCGTTCCTCCATGTTACCAAGGCTGTGGACTGGTGTTCAAGGGAGCAAGCACCGGGAAATTTACTGAGACACTTCTTTTTTCTGTAGGAAAAGGGGAGGGGGGCAGTTGGGAAACCACCTGTCTCCGCAAACTAGAGGAAAAATGAACTCTATCAGCTGCTGGCGGTGCTCTGTTCTGCCACGAGCAAGAACAAACAGGATCTTCGTGTCTCAGCATGGGTAATTGCAAACACCTAGGTTTGTTAAAGAACAGGTTGGAGAAGGGTGGACAGCGTGGTTCCATGGATGTAGAGTTTCAAAATGAAACTATGAAGTGTATAGACATGGATGGAGAAGTGGTTTGGGGGTTAAGAACACCTGGTACCCATGCAGAGGACCCACACTCAGGCCTCAGCTCTTATGCTGGATGGCTTACAACTATCTGTAAGGCCAGATCCAGAGCATCTGAGGTCTCTCTCTCTCTCTCTCTCTCTCTCTCTCTCTCTGCCTGTCTCTACCTCCCAAGTGCTGAGATTAAAGCATTCACCCACTATGCCTGTTTCTCTCTCTCTCTCTTTTTTTTTTTTTTTTTTTTTTTTTTTTGGATTTTTCGAGACAGGGTTTCTCTGTAGCTTTTGGTTCCTGTCCTGGAACTAGCTCTTCTAGACCAGGCTGGCCTCCAACTCACAGAGATCCGCCTACCTCTGCCTCCCGAGTGCTGGGATTAAAGGCATGCACCACCACTGCCCGGCTTTTCTCTCTCTCTTTAAACTAATAAAGTGGCCAGGTGGTGGTGGTGCACGCCTTTAATCCCAGCACTCAGTTAGTCAGGACAATCAGACTGAGGACTTAGATGAAAAGGGCAGAGTCTAGAGAGGTGAGCCAGATGGAACCAAGATGAGAGAGGACAGGTAAAGCCGTGAGCGATGTGGCAATAATACATTAATAAAAAGGGGTTAATTTTTTCTTTTCTTTTCTTTTCTTTTTTTGGTATCTCTTTGTAGCTTTGGAGCCTGTCCTGGAACTCGCTCTGTAGACCAGGTTAGTCTTTTTTCTTTTTATAATTATTTATTTATAGCCGGGCGGTGGTGGCGCAGGCCTTTAATCCCAGCACTCGGGAGGCAGAGGCAGGTGGATCTCTGTGAGTTCGAGACCAGCCTGGTCTACAAGAGCTAGTCCAGGACAGGCTCCAAAACCACAGAGAAACCCTGTCTCGAAAAACCAAAAAAAAAATAAAATAAAAAAAAATAAAATAAAATAATTATTTATTTATTATATATACAATATTCTTCCTGCGTGTATGCCTGAAGGCCAGAAGAGGGCACCAGACCTCATTACAGATGGTTGTGAGCCACCATGTGGTTGCTGGGAATTGAACTCAGGACCTCCGGAAGAACAGGCAATGCTCTTAACCGCTGAGCCATCTCTCCAGCCCCCAGGTTAGTCTTCTTCTTTTTTTTTTTTTTTTTTGTTTTTGTTTTTGTTTTTTGAGACAGGGTTTCTCTGTGGTTTTGGAGCCTGTCCTGGAACTAGCTCTTGTAGACCAGGCTGGTCTCGAACTCACAGAGATCCGCCTGCCTCTGCCTCCCAAGTGCTGGGATTAAAGGCCTGCGCCACCACCGCCCGGCCAGGTTAGTCTTCTTAAACTCACAGAGATCCGCCTGCCTCTTTCTCCCTAATGCTAGGCTGCCCAGCAATAATAGGTTAATTTTAATAGTCAGAGCTAGTTAGCAATAAGCCTGAGCTATTGACAGAGCATTTATATCCATATATAAGCCTTTGTGTATTTATTTGAGAATGGGCAGTCGTGACAGGATAACATCCATTTACCCTAAAATTTTAAAAATAATAATAATAAAACCTTTACAATAGACATGTGTTTATAATATACAGAAAAGAAACAGTAATGTACTGTAGGGGTGATGAACACTGACAAGAGAATAGTGCTCACCTCTGTGAAACGAAGGAAAAAAGCATTCAGGGCTCTAGCTATTCTACAAAACTTTATTTGTTTGTCGTATGTATGTATGCATGCAATGTGTGTATGGGTACCCCTGAAGTTCAGAAGAGAACTTGAGATCCTTTGGAAATGGAGTTACAGGTGATTGTGGGCCACCAGATGTGGGTGCTGAGATCTGAACTCAGGTCCTCTGAAAGAGCTCTCTCTTAACCACTGAACCATCTCCCCTTTATTTTTTAAGGGCTGTTGTTGTAGCCATGTATGGTTGCAGTTCAAGTATTCAAAGGGTGATGCAAGAGAATGACCATGAGTTCAAAGCCAGTCTGTGTTACGGAGCAGACTTCAATAAAGACAAGACTGTCTCAGACAGACAGATACATAAGTCAAGCATGCTTATAATCTTTTTTGTTGTTGTTGTAGTCGTCATTTTTGTTTTTTTTTTTCAAGTCAGGGTTTCTTAGTGTAGCTTTGGAGCCTGTCCTAGAACTCAATTTGCAGACCAGGCTGGCCTTGAACTAAAAGAGATCCGCCTACCTCTGCCTCTAGAGTGCTAGGATGAAAGGCTGCATGTTTATAATATTAGCACTTGGGAGGTAGAGGTAGGAAGATCAGGAGATCAATGTCATCCTTGATATTCTTAGTAGAAAACTTAGGTCAGCCTGGACTACATGAGATTTGTCCTCAAACAAAACAGAAAAGGAAACAGCATTTTGGAAGTGAAGGCAGGAGGATTGGGAATTCAAGGATAGCCTCTTCTAAAAAAGAGTCTTAGGCCACCCTGGGCTACATGAGACCCTTATCATCCGAAAGAAAGAAAATTTAAAAAGGCAGGGAGCCGGTTCAGCGGGTAACAGGTGCCCTGCCACCCTGGCGATCTGAGTTTGAGCCTTGGCAACCACGGAAAGGAGAAAACTGACTTCTGCAAGTTGTCTTCTGACCTCCACCTGTGTGTCTGCACACATCATAAACACACACAGTCCAATAATAGACAGAAAAATACAAGCATCCATTGTCTCCTAGTGGACCATAGCTAGAGGGTCATCCTGAGAAGATGCGCTGCTTGCTGAGGCCATTTGCGGGGGGGGGGGGGGGGGGGACACATGATGACACAGGAAAGAGAGGGACTCAAGGGCATTAGAGGCCAGAAATAGTTACTCTGTTTAGCAGGGCACCTGTATAGGTGGTGGAGGCTGCTGATGAGAAAGTACTATGTTTATATAAGTGTGCTTGCCTCTGTGTGTGCGCATGTGCTTGCATGGGCTCATTTATGACCACATGGATGTTGGCTAGCATTCTGTTAACATAAACTAGTGTCATCTGAGAGAAGAGAGTGTGGTAGTTTGAGTGTAATTGGTCCCACACTCCCATAAACCCATAATCTCATAGGGAATGACACTATGAGGAGGTGTGGCTTTGCTGGAGTGGGTATGGCCTTGTTGGAGGAAGTGGGGGTGCGGGCTTTGAGGTTTCTTATGCTCAGGATACCACTGAGTGTCTGTCTCGGTTGACTTCCTGTTACTATGAGCCAAGATGTAACCAGCACATCTGCCTGCACACCCGCCATGCTCCCCACCATGATGAAAATGGACCGAACCTCTGAAACTGTAAACCATCACTTCAATTAAATGTTTTCTTTCGCCAGGTGGTGGTAGTACCTGCCTTTAATCCCAGCACTTGGGAAGCAGAGGCAGGCGGGTCTCTGTGAGTCCAAGGCCAACCTGGGCTACAGAGCAAGTTCCAGGACAGCTAGGGCTATTACATAGAAAAACTGTGTCTCGGGCTGGAGAGATGGCTCAGAGGTTAAGAGCATTGCCTGCTCTTCCAAAGGTCCTGAGTTCAATTCCCAGCAACCACATGGTGGCTCACAACCATCTGTAACGGTGTCTGGTGCCCTCTTCTGGCCTGCAGGCATACACACAGACAGAATATTGTATACATAATAAATAAATAAATATTTAAAAAAAAAAAGAAAAACTGTGTCTCAAAAAACAAACAAACAAAAAATTTTCTTTGTAAGAGTTGCTGTCATCATGGCGTCTCTTCGCAGCAATAAAAATCTTGGCTAAGGCAGGGAACCTCAGTTGAGAAAATGCCTCCATAAAAATCCAGCTTCATGCAAACCTGTAGGGCATTTTCTTAATTAGTGATTGATGGGGGAGGGCCCAGCCCCTTGCAGATGGTGCCATCCCTGGGCTGGTGGGTCCTAGGTTCTATAAGAAAGCAGGTTGGGCAAACCATGTGGAGCAGATCAGTAAGCAGAGCCTCTCTGTGGCCTCTGCATCAGCCCCTGCCTCCAGGTTCCTGCCCTGTGTGAGTTCCTGTTCTGTCCTCCTTGGATAAGAAACAGTGATGTAGAAGTGTGAGTCCAGTAAACCCTTTTCCCCCAGGTTGGTTTGTCCATGCAGTTTCACTACAGAAGAGCCCCGGGTGACAGGCTACGGGAAGGAAGGAAAACAGGGCAAAGGGGAAGGAAAGGCCACAGCTGGGATTGAGGGCTGCAGGGCCCATGTGACACAGAGCAAAGAATTTTAGGCCTGGGGGAGATGGTTCTTTCCTCCCCCAGATCTAGAAACTGACAGGAATGCAGTCCAGGGTTTGGGGAGATACCAAATCTGTTCAGGACTTAGTAATTTGCATGCAATTGGCTCCCACAAACTCATAGGGAGTGGCGCTGTTAGGAGGTGTGGCTTTGTTGGGAGTGGGAAGTGTATCACTGTGGGAGCAGGCAGTATTTCCGTCAACTTCCTGCTGCCTGCAAGTTGTAACATCAGGTCTGCCCGCATGCTGCCATGCTCCCCGCCATGATAATGGACTGAGCCTCTGAGACTGTAAGGGAGCCACCCCAATTAAATGTTTTCTTTATAAGAGTTGCCAGGCAGAGCCAGGCATTAGTGGTGCACGCCTTTAATCCCAGCACTCGGAGGCAGAGGCAGGCGGATCTCTGTGAGTTCGAGGCCAGCCTGGTCTACAAGAGCTAGTTCCAGGACAGGTTCCAAAGCTACAGAGAAACCCTGTCACGAAAAATAAGTAAGTAAATAAGTAAGTTAATTAATTAATTAATTAAATTAAAAGCCAGGCTGTGGTGGTGTACACCTTTTGTTATGGTTTAAGTAAAATGCTGTTGATGTGGGAAAGTCATATATCAATCTGTTGATTTCATTTGTTAATAAAGAAACTGCCTTGGCCCATTTGATAGGCCAGCCCTTAGGTGGGTGGAGTAGACAGAACAGAATGCTGGGAAGAAGGGATGTGAGCTCAGTCACCATGCCTCTTCTCTCCAAGATGGACGCAGGTTAAGATCCTTCCCGGTAAGCCATGTGGTGCTACACAGATTATTAGAAATGGGTTAAGCAAGATATAAGAGTTAGCCAAGAAAAGGCTAGATATAATGGACCAAGCAATGTTTAATAGAATACAGTTTCCATGTTATTTTTTGGGGGCATAAGCTAGCCAGGCGGCCGGGAGCCGAGTGGCAGGAACACAGCCTGCAGCTCCATCTACATGCTGTGGTTTCCTGAGTGGTGGCAGCGGACCAGGAGACCACGCTGCAGGTTCCCAAGTGGCAGCAGGCAGCAGGTTACAAGACCACGGGTGGGCCACGAAGGCAGCTGGGTCCCTAGCAGGGAACCTCCCAGAGTGGCCCGCAGGCCATGAGGGCCAGCAGGTCCTAGGCACAGAGTCGTATGGTGGGTGAGAGACTGAGATGGGTAGGCACACCATGCAGAGGAAGTGGGTATTTATTTAGTGGGTTATGGAGGGGTAAGGGAAAAGGGGAGATGGGGGTAGAGGAGAGGAGCCAGGGCAGCAGCTACCTCTTTGGGAGAAAGAAAGTTCAGGCCGAAGCAGAAGATCTGCCTGCCTTGGGAGTGGGGAGCTTGTCTCTTTAAGGAACAGGACAGACCATTACACCTTTAATCACTGCACTCAGGAGGCAGAGGCAGGTGGATCTCTGAGTTCGAGGCCAGCATTGTCTACAGAGCGAGTCCCAGGACAGGCTTCAGAGCTACAGAGAAACCCTGCCTCAGCGGGACAGTGGTGGTGTATGCCTTTAATCCCAGCACTCGGGAGGCAGAGGCAGGCAGATCTCTGTGAGTTTGAGGCCAGCCTGGTCTACAAGAGCTAGTTCCAGAACAGGCTCCAAAGCTACAGAGAAACCTTGTCTTGTGAAACCAAAAAACAAAACAAAACAAAACAAAAAAAACACACTGAGACAATGGGGATGTTCTATCGGGAACTCACCAAGGCCAGCTGGCCTGGGTCTGAAAAAGCCTGGGATAAAACCGGACTCGCTGAACATAGTGGACAATGAGGACTACTGAGAACTCAAGAACAATGGCAATGGGTTTTTGATCCTACTGCACGTACTGGCTTTGGGGGAGCCTAGGCAGTTTGGATGCTCACCTTACTAGACCTGGATGGAGGTGGGTGGTCCTTGGACTTCCCACAGGTCAGGGAACCTTGATTGCTCTTCGGGCTGATGAGGGAGGGGAACTTGATCAGGGGAGGGGGAGGGAAATGGGAGGCGGTGGCAGGGAGGAGGCAGAAATCTTTAATAAATAAATGAATTAAAAAAAAAAAGAAACCCTGCCCTACCTCAAAAAGTTAAAAAAAAAATTGTTGCTGTGGTCATGGTCTCAAGCCCTGACTAAGACAAGGACTATGTGATATGGGACTGGGTTCTGAGAAGGGGAGGATGGTGCAGGTCTCACTCCACCTGGACAACCTTTAATTACTGTTCAACAAAGATGTACTTACACACACTACTTGCAAAATTAAAGGAGTCAAGCATAGTAGCATCCATCTGAATCCCGGCACTCAGTAGGTTGAGGCAGGAAAATTAGTCTGAGTTCAAGTTCAAGACTAACCTGGGTTACATATCAGGACCCTGCTTTAAAAAAAATAAGGCTAGGAAGATAGCTCAGTCAGTAAGGGATTCTGATATAAGAACAGGACTTGATTTGGGCCCTAGCACCCTGATAAATAGCTGGGTGTGGTGGCTCGCACTTGTAATCCCTCCTCTGTGGTAGCAGAGGAAGAAAATATCTCTGGGGTTCACTGGGCAGCCACTCTAGCTGAGTCAGCAAGCCCCAGGTTATAGAACAGTGGTTTTCAACCTTTCTAATGCTGCACCCCTTCAATACAGTTCCTTGAGTTATGGTGACCCTCAACCGTAAAATTATTTCATTGCAACTTCATAACTGTAATTTTGCTACTGTTATGAATAAGATATGCAGAATATCTGATATGTGACCCTGTGTAAAGGTAATTTGACCCCCCCCCACACATGTTAAGAGTCACTGCCCTAGTGAGAAACCCTGTCTCAAAAACTAAGGCCGGGTGGCTTCTGAGGAAAAGACTTACATCTGGTGTGCACATGCATGCACACAAGCACACATTTTTTTAAAAAATTATCCCTTGGGATGTACCTCAGTTTGTGGAACTTTTTTTTCTTTTTGCAGAATAGTTATTAAGGTTGCTTAATATATAATTTTTTTTTTTTTTTTTTAGTTTTTCGAGACAGGGTTTCTCTGTAGCTTTGGAGCCTGTCCTGGAACTAGCTCTTGTAGACCAGGCTGGCCTCGAACTCACAGAGATCTGCCTGCCTCTGCCTCCTCAGTGCTGGGATTAAAGGCATGCGCCACCACCGCCCGGCTTAATATATAATTTTCATTCGACATTTTGGAAGTCCTTTATTGTAAAGATAATCTTTTGTCTGGTGACAGACAGCAGCCACAGCGATCATTCTGGCCCTCCACGCTGGATGAAGTCCATTTCTTCCTGAGATATAGGTTTCCTTCTGTACTTCTGAGGTAATGTTTTTTGTATTTCTGCAGTGTCTGGTGGCCCCGGATGCATCAGCAGATCTGGGGATTTGCTTCCTTTAGAATGCTGTGAAATTACAGAAGAGTGGGAGGGTAGCCCAGCCAATCTCAAAACGTCTGAGGCACTGAGTTTAGGATTGTCTCTTCTGTCAGGGAACCTTATTAATGGAGTATGTGGCTTCACTACCTGCACAACACTGCTGGCAGAAGCCATCTTGCTGCCCATCGTGACCCCCGAGCAGGGGCCAGTTTGTGGAACTTTTGTGTGGTAGCTATTCTTGGTTGTCTACTTGACTACATCTGGAATTAACTCAAAAATGGAGGGCAAACTATGAGGGATTTTTGCTTAATTTGAAGTAGGAAGATCTACTTCTAATCCAGATACTTGAGGAAGGAAGACACACTTTTAATCCAGATCTGCTGCGGGAGCTCCTTCTGCTCCTTTAGCCAATAGCCGTTGAGATACCAGCCCACTGGGGTGTGGTCTCTTTCTCTTTAAAAAGCAGCAGCAGCCCTCCACTCTCTCTCTTGCTCCAGCTACTAGACTCCTTTCCTGGCTGTCGTGTAGGACGGTATTCTGTAAAATTTTCCCCTCAGATAAATAACCCTTTGAATCCAAACTGGTGTGGGATTGTTTTGTGCTTTATCTGGCACCCAACTTTTGGTTTTAGAACCAGGTCCTGCTTGTTGGGGGTTTCTGTTTTCCCATTAGGTCTCACAGCCAGCAGGCCCCAAAGAAAATCACACAGAGGACTGTATTAATGAAAAACTGATTGGCCCATTAGCTCAGGCTTCTCATTAGCTCTTGGTAGCTTTATTAACCCATTATTCTTATCTATGTTAGCCACATGGTTCAGTACCTTTTTCAGCGGGGCAGGTCACATCCTGCTTCTTCAGTGATCTGAGCAGGACTCGGAGGAATGGGCTTCCTCCTTTCCAGAATTCTCCTGTTCTCATCACCCTGCCTCTACTTCCTGTCTGGTTGACCCACCTATACTTCCTGCCTGGCCAATCAGCATTTAGTTAAAACATGACTGACAGAATACAGACAATTCTTCTGCACCACAGATCGTTTTTTGACCTGGGGAAACCCACCTCTAACTTGAACCACATGTTCTGCTACAGCCTATATAAGGACATGGAAGACAGAACGGAAGCGTTTGCTCTTTGCCTGCTTGCTCTCTTCTCACTAGCAAGTCCATTCCTTCACTGACATTAGAGCCTACTGTACAGGATTCCAGTGGATACTGGGCAGAGATGTCCAGTCTCATGAGCTGAGTTTTGGACTTTCCAATGACAGTCAGCCAGTCAGATTATCTGGACCACAGCCTATAAATTATTCTAATAAATCCTTTCTCTCTCTCTCTCTCTCTCTCTCTCTCTCTCTCTCTCTCAATTTGTTCTGTAAGTTCTATTACTGTAGAGAACCCTAACTAATACAACAGGTCTTACACTGACATAGTGGTAATACTTGTATATCCCAGCATTCAGGAAGTAGAGGACCCCAGGTGGCACATGCCTTTAACTCCAGCACTCTGAAGGTAGAGGCAGGTGGATCTGTGAGCTCAAGACCAGCCAGCATGGACTACTTAGTGACTTCTCAGATAGCTAGGGCTACATAGACCCTGTCTCAAGAGGAGGAGGTAGACGAAGGCTCAGCAATTCAAAGTCATCTATGGCTAAATAGTCTTCAAGCAATAAAATGAAAAAGAGGCCAGAGTTGATGACACTGGCCCGAAATCATGGTACTTTGGAGGCTGTTCACTGGAAAGTGACAGATGACATAGAAGAGTGGAGCTGGGGTGCTGGGGCACGTCTTTAATCCCAGCACTCGGGAGGCTGAGGCAGCCTGGTCTACAGAGCGAGTTCCAAGACAGCTAGGCTACACAAAGAAACTCTGCCTCAAAAAAACAAATAAATAAATAAATATAAAAATAAAATATAATTATGAGAATGAGTGTGTGCATCTATGAAGAAGCAGAGGGTTTATCCCATGAGTCTTAAACTAGCTTGGGAGGAAATTTACACAACCCATTAGGCCATCTCTCTAGCACATAGTAACGTGTTTGTTGTTGTTTCCATAGCAATGGTGTTAGGGGAACTCAGTGGGCTTGGAGAACACAGAGAATCACCCAGCCTTCTGGACCTCAGAGCAGCACTACTAGTGCGTGATTCTGCACAGGACTCAAACAGAGGACAATGGTGTGCCCACGGCTGCAGTCCCTCTTCCTGCCATATGAGCTTAATTCATGGGAACTCAGGAAGGGGACCAAAGCAACTGTTTTCCTCCTTACGGAGTCAGACTCCAGGCAAACAGGGAACACTGCAAAAAGCCTGTCCCAGTACTGGGGAGAGGGGGAAACAGTTCCCTAAATCAGAGAGGCCTGGTTAAGGTCTCACAACAGGTTAAAGTACATCTTTGGGATATCTGGACTTGAACTGCCCAGACAAGGGTTGAGCAGGGTGTGGCCACTGCATAGAATGCAGGGTAGAATTTCCCCAGGTGAGGGCATCTCTGAGAGAAGTATGGAAGATGGGGATGCAGATGCTAAGGCAGGAGGCCTGGCAGGGTTTCTGCGGATGAGGGGTTACCGTGTATGCCAGGCCACACCCCACCCCCGCCAGGATATCTCAGCATTTATGTTTTCAATAAAACTTACAGTGGACTATTGTTTGGAACTAAGGGGCTGCTGTGCCTGATCCCAAGAAACAAGGCTGAAAAAGCAAAAAGAGGGGCCCGGTGTGGTGGGGATTTTCCTGTAATCCCAGTACTTAGGCAGAAGTGAGAAGGCCATTTTAAGTTTAAAGCCAACCTGCTCTGTGCGGGGAGTTCCAGACCAGCCAAGGCTGCATAGCAAGATGCTGTCTGGGACTGGTAAAGATGCTAAAAGCCAAGCCAGATGGACTAAGTTGGATCCCCAAGACCCACACAGCGGGAAGAAAGAAAATATCCCCAACAGGTTGTCCTCTGACCTCCATATCTGCATATGCCATACACATTCACATACAAAAAAAAAATTAAGACTTTTTTTGTTTTGTTTGTTTTTTGTTTTTCGAGAGAGAGTTTCTCTGAAGCCTGTCCTGGAATTAGCTCTTGTAGACCAGGCTGGCCTAGAACTCACAGAGATCCTCCTACCTCTGCTTCCCAAATGCTAGGATTAAAAGCATGTGCCATCACCCCCCAGTTTTTTATTTTATTTTGAGACAGGGTTTCTCTGGAGGAGACTGATAGTTCTTGAACGTGCTCTGTAGACCAGGTTGGCCTCAAATTCAGAAATCCTCTGAGTTCTGGGAATAAAAGACATGTATTTACCATTGCCCAGGTAAGACAAATTTTTTTTTTATGATTTATTACATATACAGTGTTCTGCCTGCGTGTATGTCTGCAGGCCAGAAGAAGGTGCCAGACCTCACTGCTAATGGTTGGGAGCCACCATGTACTTGCTGGGAATTGAACTCAGGACCTCCACAAGAGCTGCCGGTGCTCTTAAACTCTGTGCCATCTCTCCAGCCCGACAAATATTTTTTTTTTAGGAAAAAGAAAAGAAAGAAAGAAAGAAAGAAAGAAAGGAAGAAAGAAAGAAAGAAGGAAAGAAAGAGAAAAAGAAACCTAAGTAAATGAACCACACAAAAATCAAAGGAAGGAAGGCGCTTGAGAGACAGCTCAATAGTGGTTCCTGCTCTTCCCAAGAACCCAGGCTCAGTTCCCACATCAGGCAGCATACAGCTGACTCTAGCTCCAAAGGATCCTACACCCTCCCCTGGTCTCCTCAGGCACCTGCACCCTTGTGGCTTACATTCACACAAAACACACAAACCTACAAATTAAAAAAAAAAAAAAAAGGGACCAGGGAGCGAGATGGCTGAACTGTTAATAACACTGGATACAGCTGCCTTTAATGCCAGCACTCAGGAGGCAGAGGCAGGGGGATTTCTATGAGTTTAAGGCCAGCCTGATCTACAGAGCGAGTTCCAGGACAGCCAGGGCTATTTCACAGAGAAACCCTGTCTGGAAAAATAAAAACAAAAGACCAATGGATGTTCTTTCAGAGGGTCCAGGTTCAATTCCCAGCACCTACATGGCAGCTCACTACTGGAACTCTAGTTCCAGGTAATCCGACACCCTCACACAGACATGCATGCAGGCAAAACCCCAATGCACATAAAATAAAATTCAAAACAAACAAGGTGGTGCACACCTTTAGTTACAATGCTTGGCGGCAGAAGGTAGAACTTGCTGTGTAGATCAGGCTGGCCTGGAACTCACTGTCTCCAATGGCTACCACACCCTCTCAGCACGCTTTCTCTGGTACCATGGTGGCTACTTCTCTGCTGCTCTAATAAAGTTCCATGGCCAAGATAATTTATAGAAGAGAGGATTTGAAGCCAGGTGGTGGTGGCACACACCTTTAATCCTAGCACTCAGGAGGCAGAGGCAGGCAAATCTCTGTGAGTTCAAGGCCAGCCTGGTCTACAAGAGCTAGTTCCAGGACAGGCACCAAAGCTACACAGAGAAACCCAGGCTCGAAAAACAAAGCAAAAATAGATAGGGGCTATATCCCCAGACCACCACAGGTATTGTGGATGCCCTTACTTTTTCTCTAACATCCCTCCTCACCACCCTGCTCGTCTGCCGTATGGTTGATGGCCCTCCATGTTAACCTTAATCTTTCCTTCTCTTCTTTAGGCAGTTACAGGCTGTAAATGCCTGTCTAACTTAGGACTTTTCTTTTAAACCCTAAAGAAATTGTTCCTAGGTTCTGTTTTATTTATTTTTTTGAAAAAGATCTAGCCGGGCGGTGGTGACTCACACCTTTAATCCCAACACTTGGGAGGCAGAGGCATGTGAATCTCTGAGTTTCAGGCCAGCCTGCTCTACAAAGCTGGTTCAGGACGGTCAGGACTGTTTCACAGAGAAACCCTGTCTCGAAAATCTAAATGAATAAATAAATAAATAAATAAATAGGACAGAATCAGGGAATAAATGCCAAGTACAATGAGTTCAAGTGTTAACAGCATTGAGGGAAAAGATTTCCCCCAATACAAGTGTTGCAGTTCTGAGGGGAAAGGTATCCTGGCATCTGGAGCCAAGGAATGCCACAAAGTCACACTGCACAACAAACCTCACAGAAGAGCTTCATTGGGAGAGACACAAGAGGGTGGCTCCCTCTGCTCAGGGGAAAAGCAGCAAAGAACTGGGTGGGAGGCGGCTCTCTGAGGACAAAGCTGTACACAGTGAAACCCTTTCTTTTTTTTTCTTTAAGATTTTATTTATTATGTATACAGTGTTCTGCCTGCATGTATGCTTGCAGACAGAAGAAGGCACCAGATCTCATTATAGACAGTTGTGAGCCACCATGTGGCTGCTGGGAATTGAAGTTAGTACCTTTGGAACAGCAGTCAGTGCTCTTAACCTCTGAGCCATCTCTCCAGCCCAAGACCCTGTCTTTTAAAAAAGGGAGGTGGGGGCTGGAGAGATTGCTCAGTGGTTAAGAGCACTGCCTGCTCTTCCAAAAGTCCTGAGTTCAGTTCCCAGCAACCACATGGTGGCTCACAACCATCTGTAATGAGATCTGGTGCCCTCTTCTGGCCTGCAGGCAGACACAATACTGTATATAATAAATAAATAAATCTCTAAAAAAAAAGCACTTGGGAGGCAGAGACAGGTGGATCTCTGTGAGTTTGAGGCCAACCTGGTCCACAGAGCGAGTTCTAAGCCAGCCAGAGTTTGCATACTGAAACCCTTTCTCAAAAAATCAAAATAAAGGGGCTGGAGAGATGGCTCAGAGGTTAAGAACGCTGACTGCTCTTCCAGAGGTCCTGAGTTCAATTCCCAGCAACCACATGGTGGCTCACAACCATCTGTACTGAGATCTGGTGCCCTCCTCTGGCGTGTGGGCATACATCGAGGCAGAATGTTGTATACATAGTAAATAAATACATCTTTAAAAAAAATCAAAATAAAATGAGTACTGAGTGTGTATCTCAATTAGCAGAGTTCTAGTTTTGCACACACAGATTCCTGGGGTTGATGCCGAACACCACATGAAAACAGAAAAAGTAATGTGATCCCAGCACGGAGGAGACAAACAGCCAGTGAATTCCACACAGCCAGAACAACGGAGAGAGACCTTAAAACAAACAAGTAAAACCAAAATTACCCGCTAAGCATTCACACACTGTATTCGGTGGTAGCATATTAAATTTTAGAGCAAAGGTCAGGGGCATTATTCGTTACTGACTGTGGGTATTTCAAAAGAACAATCTTTGGCTAACACTCAGAAGTGACAGAAATAGACTATTGTGTCAGTCCCCGATTAAAATGGAAAAGTTGAAGGTTTCCCAAAAGGAAACAAGAGGAGGCAAGGAGTCTAGACTGACCACTCAGAAGTGTGTGTGCACGCACACGAGACCGAGCATCGGTGGGTGGGGGCTTTGCGTGGACAGTGTCCATGTCTGGGTGTGCTAAGTGGGCTCTTTAGTAACCCAGCTGCTCGTGATGTGTGACTAGGAGGTTTTTCCCCGTGGACAAGTGCACAGTCAGGGACTACATCCGGCAGCTGCCTCCCATGACTCTGCCTGTGCCCAAACAGAGAGTGTCATCCCCATGCATTGCCAGGCAACGCAGTGTGTCTGGGCGTGTCCCCTGATGCTCTCTCCAGTTCAGCAGTCCATGCGCTGCCAGCTCTGCCGGTGTCCCTAGCTGCCGATGTCCTCGTGAGATAGCTCGCTCTCTCAGTCACTCCTCCCGTTCTCTCCTTTTCCCCCTTTTCCTGTACTAAGGATGGAAGCCATGGTCTTGTGCAGGCTAGGCAAGCACACTACCACTGAACCACGCCCCTAGCCTGTGAGAGCTCGTGTCTCCTAATCTTAGGATGCAGGGTTTGGGTTCAGTCACACTGCTTCCTCTGGAGGCTGTCAGTAGAACTGGAAGTTTCCATTTGACCTCCAGCGAGGCCTCCCTGAACTTGAGAGTTGAACTGTGGAGGACCCTAGTCAGTCTCTGCTCTGCCTGCAACTGACTTTAGAGAAAAGAACTTATCCTCACAGGGACCTCTGGGTGAGGGAGGACAGTCCAACTCTTCTTTTGAATTTGCCTGAGGTTTTTCTTTGCTTCGACACTATAGGTGATTTTTGTCCTGTTTTTAGTACTTTGAAAACTTTGGACAATGAAAGCACCATCTGAAATCGTCAGAAAGCTCTCCAATTCTCTCGGAGTTTTGTTCTCTGTTGATTTGTTGTTTATTTATATGTACCTTTATTTACTAAGTATATTTGCTTGCGGTGCACAAGGAAACCAGAAGAGGGCGTCGTATCCCCTGGAACTGGAGTTAGATAATTGTGAGCTGTCGTGTGGGTGCTAAGATTCGAACCTAAGTGCCCCTAATCACTGAACCTCTTCTCCAGACCAACATTTTGATTGCAAGGTCAGCCTTGGCTACATAGCCAGTTTGGGGCCAAATGGACCACACGAGATCCTATCTCAAATAAATAATTTGGAGGTACAGTTCAGTGTTGGCGAATCTGTCGTAGGTTCGATATTCAGCGATGAGAAAACAAAAAAACTGGCGTCCAGCAAGATGGCTCAGCCAATTAAGGGATAAAGGCGCCTACTTACCATCATGCCTGCCCACGTGGAAGTTCGATCCCTGGGACTGACATGGTGTTAGGAGAGAAAAGCGCGCTGTGGCACTCACATTTTTAAAAATATTTTTTTTCTCAACTTTAACGCTCAGATACGAAAACGGGTTCAGGTAAAGGGACCTGTTTTGGGTTTCAGGCATCTCCTCGGGCTGCGCTTCGGGCTCGGGTGGATCCCTCCTGGTCCCTCCTAGCAGGGCGGCGCTGTGGGGAAATTCCAGCCAGGAGCTCCTCCGCGGCGAGACCTCAGTTCCAAGGGAGGAAACCAGCTCCGGGGCGGCCACCAGCGCCGCCTCCTTCCAGACCAGGCGTCCTGAGCTGCAGCCACGCCTGGGCTCCCAGGATAAATTTAGCTCTTCTATTCCGGTCTCTGCCCTGCCCTCGCCCTGGAGCCAACCAGTGGAAGTAGAAAGAATTGGAACAGGGAAGAGATCACAAACTGAAACCCCCATCATCTTCCCATGGTTCCAAGCCCGACTTCATTGTGTACACTCTTCTCACTTTAGGCGGACATTTGCAGGAAGTCAGTCATTAACAAAATGCAATGGGAGTCGGGCCCCTTCACTGTACGGGGGAAACCCAAAGAAGAAAAGCACGAAGTTTCACGTCTAGAATTCCGGCACTGGGGAGACTTAAGTCGGAAGGAAGGACGGTGGCAAGGACACTGCCAGCCTGGCCTCCACTGGGAGAACTTCTCAGAAAATGCAAACCAAAGTGGGTGTGGTACCACGCACGCCCGAAAGAGTACAGAACTGCCTCCTACACTCAGTGTTTCCTAGGGACCTGCCTCTGCCAGGTCCAATGCGCATCAGCCCACACCTCTCCAGGCCTGCCTAGGCAGTTTCGATTCAATGTCGTCATAGTGTCCCTACTCCTCTTCCCCATCTCTCATTGAAGATTGGACCTAGAGCCTAAAGTAAGCTAGGCAAGCTATATCCCCAGTCCGGATTCAGAATATGTTATGATAAACCCCTTCTCACCTGAGTTCCCCTCCCCCATCTAAAAAGCCATTTAACTGTTGGACTGTGGATGATGCTCAATGGTTTGCATGCGGCCTTAAGTTTGGACAACTCCTTTTCTTTCTCTCTTCCTTTCCTATTCTTTCTTTCTTTTTTTTTTATTACAAGCTTTCTCTGTATAGCCACGGCTGTCCTGGAACTCGCTTGGTAGACCAGTCTGGTCTGGCCTTGAACCTGGGACCAGCCTGCCTCTACCTCCAGAGCGCTGGGATTAAAGGCCTGCGCCACACCACCCTGCAGGACAATTCCTTTTCAATAGACTGGTTGGTGGGTGTCAAAAAGAAGAGACAGTAGCGGACGAAAATACAGTTACAAAAAGGAGGAAACCATTCCTAAATACATAAGAGTAATTTGCAAAGTCAACATTGATGAATAAATTAAGCTGGGCAGTGGTGACAGGGAGACAGAGGCAGGCAGATCTCTGTGAGGTCGAATCCAGTCTGGTCTAAGGAGCGAGGTCCAGGACAGGCTCCAGAGTTACAGAGAAACCCTCTCTTGAAAAACCTAATGCACACACACACACAAACAAAAAACAAAAAGAAACTGGAGATAGTTTAATCTGGTGCTAAGTGTGTGTGGCCAGGGGCCAGGAACAGATATTAAGGTCCCATCCAAGGACCGTGTTTCATTGCCATTGTAAGATAAGGTGCAAGAGAACCTTGGGGGGCCCCATGGCAGGAGGAGCAAGGTGGGGGAAACAGAATGCACCCTGCAAAGAGAGCTTGAATGTAGAGTTTATTTAAGAAGAGGGTGTGGGGGGAGGGGGAAGGAGGAGGAGAAGGAAGGAGAGGGAGGGAGGGGGAAAGAGAGAGAGAGAGAGAGAGATCGGGGAGTGGGCAGAGCTTCTCTGAAAGGGGCCTTTGCAGTGACCATAGGTCCCCAGACTGGTTAGAATACTCCTTGGGTTCATCCTGTCAGGTGACAGAGCAGGCCAGCATAATCCTAACAGTTCTAACATTTTTCTTGGTGAATTTATAGTAACAGAACAAAAGAAAGTCATACACGGGAGAACTTCAAAAATACTTTGGTGGGAGGAGGGGGAGGGAAATGGGAGGCTGGGAGGAGGTGGAAACTTGTTTTTTTTTTTTGTTTTTGTTTTTTTTCTCCTTTTCTCAATAAAAAAAAAATACTTTGGAAGAGGTGCTGGAGATTAGTGGTTAAGAGCACTTGTTGTCCATGCTGAGGACCCGGGTTCAATTCCCAGCACCCACATAGATGCCTGCATTGTAAGAAAGTCCCAAGACCAAGTCCTCAGCATAAGATTTATTTGCTCCAGAGGGACAAAGGGCAGGAAATAACAAAGATAGAAGATGAGGAAGAAAGGGAAGGAGGGGAAGGGAGAGGGGAAGAAGGGGTTTTTGTCCTGGACGGGGCCACAAAGGCCTGCTTCTGGAGAGAGAGGAGACAACCTGGCACACAGGAAAATAGTGGTTTATAAAGGTAGAAGAAGAACCCCATGTTAGGGTGAGGTGTTTAATTTTAATCGGGCATGTTAATTAGGTGAGCCAAAGGGGGCTTCTGATGGCTGGACTTCAATCATAGCTGGACCCTGGTAGGCAGCCTCAGGAGGAGGAAGTGGCCAGATAAGGGAATAGACCTGGGGGTTAGCTTTAGGAATGTAAACTTTTTTTTTTTAAAGTTTTTTAAGGGGGCTGGAGAGATGGCTCAGTGGTTAAGAGCACTGCCTGCTCTTCCAAAGGTTCTGAGTTCAATTCCCAGCAACCACATGGTGGCTCACAACCATCTGTAATGAGGTCTGGTGCCCTCTTCTGGCCTGCAGACATACACGCAGACAGAATATTGTATACATAATAAATAAATAAAATGTAAAAAAAAAAGATTTAAAAAAAAGATTTTTTAATTTATGCCTTTAATCCCAGCACTCGGGAGGCAGAGGCAGGCGGATCTCTGTGAGTTCGAGACCAGCCTGGTCTACAAGAGCTAGTTCCAGGACAGGCTCCAAAACCACAGAGAAACCCTGTCTTCGAAAAATCAGAAAAAAAATTTTTTTTAAATTTATTATGTGTACAGTGTTCTGCCTGTTCTGCCTGCATGTATACCTGCTCGGCACCGGATCTCATTACAGATGGTTGTGAGCCACCATGTGGTTGCTGGGAATAGAACTGAGGACTTCTGGAAGAGCAGCCTTAACCTGTGAGCCATCTCTCCAGCCTAGGAATGTAATCTAAACTTTTTTCTAGTTAAACCACAGGGAATGGGGGAGAAGGGCAAGGCCTGCCAGAGCCATGTTTGCCATGCTGGAGCTGGCTAGAGTCCCTTCCTACAACTGTTGGTAACTCCAGTTTCAGGGAATCGAATGCTCTAACTTCCTTAGGTACGCATGTGGTGCACATCTGAGGAGACAAAACACATAAAAATAAATAAACCTGGCTGGATGTTGGTGGTGCAGGCCTTTAATTCCAGCACTCGGGAGGCAGAGGCAGGCAGATCTCTGTGAGTTCGAGGTCAGCCTGGTCTTCAGAGCAAGTTCCAGGACAGGATCCAAAAACAAACAAATAAATCTAGAAATTAAAAAAACATACATTGGTGGAAACATCAGGTTGGTAGTTGGTGTCAGATCCAAAATTAACAAAAGGCTAACTGTGGCGGCTACTAGCATGCCAGAGCTCCTGCTGGCCTATAGGCCCTCAGCATACCAGACCACACGCTGGCCCCAGGCTCTCTCAGCTTCACAAGTCCCTGCTGGCATCCTGGCTCTTCTCACCCCACCCCTACCCTAAACTTTTCCTGTTCTTGGGCTTCTCTTCCCCCAGCTCCTCTGTAACCCTGCCATTTCAGCCATGTGCCTTCTTGGCTCCCGACTCTCTCTTAGTCCTCTTTGACCCCCTTTTCTCTTGGCCCTCTCTCTTAATCTCTCCTCCCTTCTCCTCCCCATGGTCCTTAAATATGATTGGACTGGAGAGATGGCTCAGCAGTAAAAAGCATCACCTGTTCTTCCAGAGGACCTGGGTTTGATTTCCAGCTCACTGTTTGGTTGGAAGAAAGACCCCAGCCCCCTGACATCCCTATATCCAAGGAGTCTGGGATGTTTGGGTGGAAGTGTCACCCCAGCCCCCGGCATCCATTTCAAGCCCCCTCCCCTGGGAGTTGCCTTGGTCCTGACTCCACCTCCAGGAAAGCCCACCAAGTGGTGTCCCCTCCCCAGGGAGGATCAGGACCACTCCCCCAGGCGATTTAGGCTGCCCCCCGGGCCCCCCCGGGCCCCCCCACCCCCTCACCCCCTCACCCCTTCTCGTCCCCCGCCAGAATGAACTTGTGGAGGTTTTGCATGGTCTCCCCTTCTCTCTTCCTTGCTATCCCGAGGCACTGCATTAATTGTGGGCATCTTTTATTCGGTCTAATTTGGTCTGATTGGAATTATTTGTGTCGGTGGAGATGCTCGTCTTTGTTTTTTTTTTTTTTTTTTCGAGACAGGGTTTCTCTGTAGCTTTGGAGCCTGTCCCGGAACTAGCTCTTATAGACCAGGCTGGCCTCCAACTCACAGAGATCCGCCTGCCTCTGCTGCCAGAGTGCTACCACCACCTGCCTTGTTTTTGTTTTGTTTTGTTGTTTTGGGGTTTTTTGTTTTTTGGGGGGGCAGGAGGTTATTTTGTTGCTTTTCAAGACAAGGTTTCTCTGTGTAGCCCTGGCTGTCCTGGAACTTACTCTGTAGA
Organism: Microtus oregoni; assembly: GCF_018167655.1. Taxonomy (NCBI): domain Eukaryota; kingdom Metazoa; phylum Chordata; class Mammalia; order Rodentia; family Cricetidae; genus Microtus; species Microtus oregoni. The sequence goes on along the minus strand of NW_024543063.1, from coordinate 10,257,904 downwards.
ACAGGCTGGTTTACAAACTTACAAATTAAATTCTCTCAGCCTTTGCCTCACAAATGCTGGGATTAAAGGTGTGTACCACCACTGCAAAGCTCTTTCTCTGTTCTATATACCTTTCTTCTTACTATGTGGCTTGCTGTGTAGCTGGGTGGCTGGATCTTAATGTCTTCTTGTTCCTCCTCTTCCCTTCTTCTATGTATTCTCTCTGCCTGCCAGCCCTGCCTATCCTTTCTCCTGCCCAGCTATTGGCCTTTCAGCTCTTTATTAGGCCAATCAGGTGTTTTAGATAGGCAAAGCAACACAGCTTTACAGAGTTAAACAAATGCAACATAAAAGAATACAACACATCTTTGCATCACTAGACAAATATTCTACAGCATAAACACATGTGATACATCTTCAAACAATCTTCCCCAGCATGTGTGCAACTGCTCGCTGGCCCTCTGCAAACACCTGATTTGACTTTGTAAAGGTTCTCTCCTCGCTTTTAAAAAGACCACACACCCTAGGCAGGCCTCCAGAAAACTCCCCTCCCGTCTTTATCCAACAGCCATTTCACAACCTTTGCACTTTCTTCCTAACTGTCCTTACTTGAGGAACCGCCCTCTGTTGGTTCATGCTACAAGTAATTTTCTGCTCCTAGGAGAGGTCTTAGGGTAACAAGTCAAGGGGTGGCACTATAGGCACTCCACTCTGTGTGATTCATTAATCCTCAGGCCACCCGTATATTATGGAGGAGGAAACTAAGGAAGTTAATTGGTTTGTCTAAATAGAGTATAATCACTGGTGGGGGGGGGGGGGGGACTAAGGCAGGAGGTTGAGAACCTACAAAGTTTCCCTGCTGGGTGTGGTGGCACACATGCCCTTAATGGCTGTACTTGGGAGGCAGAGACTGACAAATCTTTGTGAGTTTGAGGCTGGTCTGGTCTACCAAGCGAGTTCCAGGTCAGCCAGGGCTACAAAATGAGACCAGCCTCAAAATTAAATAAAGTGTTTTATTTACTTATTTATTTTGTTTATTTATTTTTCAGAGAGGGACTCACTATGTAGCTCTGGCTGTTATTTATTTATTTTGTTTATTTTTCAGAGAGGGCCTCACTATGTAGTTCTGGCTGGTCTGGAACTCACTCTGTAGACCAGGCTGGCCTCAGACACATAGATATCTGCCTGCCTCTGTTTCCTGAGTGATGGGATTAAAGGCATGTTCCACTATTCCTGGTTTATGAAAAATTTTAAAAGAAAAAGCAACAACAACAGCAACAACAAAACAGTTTTCCTAAGTCCAGGCGGGTCAAAATTAAGCCTGCACCTTGTCCCTAAGTCCATGCGTGCTATGCCCCTGTAATGTCCACTTCACGGCACTCATAGAAACTCCTAATTTTGTTCTGTCTCCTTTCCAGAGTGGGCTTGTTGACTTCTCTGCTCTGGACCTCCAGATGGTTTCTGGTAAGGCGCCTTCCGGGACAGCTCTGTCTGCCATAACCCCCTCCCAAGGACTCAGCCCCACCTCTTTCTAACTGGGTGGTCTGAGGGAAGGTCTTTGAAGCTATCTGGAATGGCACAGAAAGAGAATTTAACTTCCTTGGGCTTTGCTAAATGGAAGAACAAACATAAACGGCCACTGTTAGCACATGTCAGGGTTAGAAACGGTGTGCGCGCCCGTGTGTTCTCCAGTCTGACTGATGAACAGCCATCAGATTATTAAGGGCTATATCAAATTTCAGGCAAGCTTTTACTTAGACTTCAGAATTTTCACAGACTCTAGGCTGTATGTAGCCTGTGTTGGCTTCAAACACTTGTCAATTCTCCATTCTTACCCTCTAAAGTGCTAGAATCATAAGTTTGTACTAACACACACACACATATAGCTCAGGGTGACTTTGAATTTATTATGTCCTTGAGATGCCTTGGAACTCTTAATTTTCCTACTCAGATAGGATTAAAACCTTTATGCCACTATGCCTTTATTTTTTTTTAATTTTTATTTTATTTTTTTGATTTTCGAGATAGGGTTTCTCTGCAGCTTTTGGTTCCTGTCCTGGAACTAGCTCTTGTAGACCAGGCTGGCCTCGAACTCACAGAGATCCGCCTGCCTCTGCCTCCACGGCCCGGCTAATGCCTTTATTCTTTTTCTTTTTTTTTTTCTAGATTATGTGTGTCTCCATGAAAACACACACAGGCACACACCAGTGCAGTGAGTCCTTGGAGGCCGAAAGAGGGCCTCGGATCTTTCATAAGAATGCCTTCAGGGGCCGAGCCGAGAAGTAGTAGCGCATGCCTTTAATCCCAGCACTCAGGAGGCAGAGGCAAGTGGACCTCTGCGAGTTCAAGGCCAGCCTGGTCAACAAGAGCTAGTTCCAGGACAGGCTCCAAAAGCTACAGAGAAACCCTGTCGGCTGCAGGATGTCAAGCTGTTTTGTGTCTGGGAACTAAACACTGGTACTCATGATTGTCCAGCAAGCTCTTTTTTGATTTTGTTTTTTTGAGACAGGACTTCCCTGTGTAACAGTCCTGGCTGCCCTAGAACTCACTCGGTAGACCAGGCTGGCCTCGAACTCACTGAGATCTGCCTGACTCTGCCTACTGAGTACTGGGATTATAGGCATGCACCACCACCTCCGGGCTGTGCAGCAAGCTCTTAACTGCTGAGTCATTTCTCCAGCCTCATGCCCAACTGGGAGTCCAGCCTGGGACCCCATACATGCTGACCAGGTATTCTACCCACTGAACTACACTACCATCTTCTACTTTGTTATTGTTTGAAGATCCAACCCAAAGCCTCATGCATGCTGAGCTCTGAATCTCAACCACTGTGCTTCGCCACAAGACCTGACAATTTTAAAATCTAAAATCTACATCAGCACATTTGAGTTTCACATGAGCCTTGCACCTGTCCTGTTCTTTTGCAGCTCTATTGATCCAAGTACATCCTTTTTGTTTTTTTGGTTTTTTTTAATGATTCATTGATTTGTTTATTTATTTGTTTTTGGGTTTTGAGACAAAATTTCTCTGTGTATCTTTGGCTGTCCTGGAACTTGCTTTGTAGACTAGGCTTGCCTTGAATTTACAGAGATTCGCCTGTCTCTGCCTCCCAAGTATGGATTGTTGTGAGCCGCCATGCGGTTGCTGGGAATTGAACTCAGGTCCTCTGGAAGAACATCCAGTTCTCTTAACCTCTGAGCTATCTCTCCAGCCCATCCTTTTTGGTTTTTTGATTGTTGAGACAAGGTTTCTCTGTAGCTTTGGGGCCAGTCCTAGAACTAGCTCTTGTAGACCAGGTTAGGTTGGCCTCAAACTCACAAAGATCCACCTGCCTCTGCCTCCAGAGAGCTGGGAACTAAAGGTGTGAGCCACCAATGCTCAGTGATCCAAGGTCTTTAAGGTAATGTTAATCCCACAGGTTGAGAATAAGACCATTACAATTTTTGAACTAAATTTGAAGCAAACATTATTAACTGACCAGGATGATGGACACTGGCAAGGTAAGGTTCATACTTGAGATACCCAGAAAATGGCCTCACATTTTATTAGCCCAGTGCACATAAAGGCTAATCCCAGCACTTGAGCAGGCAGAGGCAGGTGGATCTCTGTGAGTTCAAGGCCAACCTGGTCTACAAGAGCTAGTTCCAAGATAGCTAGGACTGTTACACAGAGAAACCCTGTCTGGAGGGTGGGAGAGGGAGAGGCAAACCCCACAAAGCTACCTATTTGCCGTCTTCATCCAATCTGGGACAAGTATACATCCTGACATACTTTCTGCCTACCTGCTGTTATGGTTTAGATAAAAAACAAAACAAAACAAAACAAAACAAAAAACCCCGAAACCAAACAATGCGGTTCCTGATGGCCAGTGTGTGTGTGTGGGGGGGGGTGGCAACAGGGTCCCACTACCTGAAGCCTCTGTGGGTCTCAGGCAGGTGGGAGGTGGCGGGTGACAGACCTTGTGGAGGGGCAGCCAGTCCCATGAGGAGCAGGTGAGAGACAGAGATGGATAGATGGCATGCAGAGTGAGTTTGGATGTAGTTTATTTAGTACAAAGGAAGGGGTGGGGAGAAGGAGAGGAGAGGAGACCATAGCCACCTCTTGGGGGGGGGGGCAAGAAAACAGAAGTTACCTCTTCTGGAGAGAGGAAAAGAGAGAGCACAGAATGGAGGAGGTGGGGATATCTGCTTCTTTAGGAGGAAGGGGAGGAGTTGGGAGAAGTTGGGGCTTGTCTCTTAAAGGGACACGGTACACAGGTGATAGACCAGGCCAGCAGTTGCTTCTCACTTAGGTGTGATCAAGCATATCCCGTGAAGTTGGGGCGACCAACCTTGTTTACCGAAGTGAAAACCCTAGGCTTGTTCTCTTACGGGACAACAGCCCCCAGCATTCCAGGAAGCTCTCTGTTTTTGGGCAAGCCTGGCTTATAGGTTAGAGGCAGTTCTGTTTTACAGCTTCTTAAACAGAGTCATTTAAACCTAAAACATAGCTTTAGCCGCACACTCAAGAGCAGTCTTACTTTATGTAATTGCTACTAAGTGCAAAATCCAGCCTTGGGTCAAATTTTATGTTAAGTTGTTCAACGAGAAGGGAGACAAGGGCCGTGCTAATGCTAATGATCATTCTGAGAGCCCAGAGCTGCCGAAGGTTGGGAGGTGTAAGATCTGGGTGAGGAGGTAAATGAACGCTTTCACTATTTTTCTACTTTTTAAATTTTTTTTCTTTCTTTCTTTCTCTGTTTTTCTTTTGAGCAAGATCTCAATTCTGTAGTCCAGGCTGGCTTTGAATTCCCAGCCATCCCTCTGCCTCAGTCTCACAAAGGCTGGGATTACAGGAGCAAGCCATCATAGCCTACTCACACTGTATTTATTTCTGTATATGTGTGGGTAGTGTATTTGGAGGTACATGTGTGCACACTCATGTCAGGTGTTTGCTGGGGTTTTGTTTGTTTCTGAGACATGGAAGGTTTCTCTGTGGAGCTCCAGATATCCTGGAATTCACTCTGTAGACCAGGCTGACCTTTAAACTCATGCCTGCTTCTCTCTCCCAAGTGCTGAGATTAAAGGTGTGTACCACCACTGCCCAGCTATGCATTTTTTTTTTTTTGAGACAAGCTTCTCACTGACCCTAGATCTCACTGGCTGCCCAGCGAGCTCCAAGGATTAGCAGTGTCCAGTCCACATGCCACTTCCTACCACTTGCCTCTGCCCCCAGCTGTATTAGAAATATGTATCTTCAATGCCCAGTGGGTTTTCTTTGGGGAGGGGGGGTGCAAGGTTTCTCTCTCTCTTTCTCTCTCTCTCTCTCTCTCTCTTTTTTTTTTTTTTTTTTTTTTTTTTTTTTTTTTTTTTTGAGACAGGGTTTCTCTGTAGCTTTGGAGCCTGTCCTGGAACTAGCTCTTGTAGACCAGGCTGGCCTCGAACTTAGAGATCGACCTGTCTCTGCCTCCACCCCTTCCCAACCGAGTGCTGGGATTAAAGGCTTGCGCCACCACTGCTCGGCTGACAAGGTTTCTCTGTGTAGCTTTGGAGCCTGTCCTGGAACTCTGGAACTCGCTCTGTAAATAAGGGTAGCCTCGAACTCAGAAATCCGCCTGCCTCCTGAGTGCTGGGATTAAAGGCGAGCGCCACCATTATCCTGCTGCCTCAGTGTTCTTTTTTTTTTTTTTTTCCAGGATTGGGAGGGACATCAGTAAATATTGAACCTCCCTCGTTTATTTTTTTTATTTTATTTATTTTTTTTAGAGTTCTAAGTTTTGAATATTAGACTCTTGGTAAAGCCTTACTAGTTGCTATGCCTCAGTGTTCTTGACCATTACCAAGGGAAGCAATCTGAAAGACAAGAGGCCCCTAGGACAGTTTTGGATTGCAGAGACTCAAGGTCAGTCTTCAAGTGAAATGACCCAGGATTTCTGGGCAAAGAGCCCAGCCAGCCACCTTTGAATGCTTTTGTCACCCAAGGGCCTGGAGGCCTAGGGGAGAGCACCCATCCATGAAGACTCAGGCAGGCTTCCTTCCAGCCAGGGCAAAGTGTCCAGGTCAGCTAGGCCAGTCCTCGGTCTTGCTCTGTCTGCTCCACGGAACCACATCGTGCACAATAGGGTTGGCCTACCCTAAACTGCTAAGATCCCAGGACTGAAGCCTGCCCTCCTCCAGGCCACACTTTCAGTGCGTTTAACTCAGTGTTAACTGGGTAAAAACAAGTCAAGGCCCTTGTTAAAATACAAACTGTGGTTCAGTGGGATTGGAAAGGGGGCAGAGACTATGTTACTTTTTAAAAAAGAATATGTGTCTTGCGTGCATGTGCGCTCACATGTATGTGTGTGTGCATGCAGAACACACATGCAGAAGGTAAGCAAACAACCTCAGATATTGTCCCTTGCCTTATACCTTGTTTAAAGCAAAGTGCTTTGGGGGCTGGAGAGATGGCTCAGTGGTTAAGAGCACTGACTGCTCTTCTAGAGGCCTTCGGTTTGAGTCGCAACACCCACATGGTAGCTCACAACTGTCTGCAATGCCCAGTTCCAAGGGGCTTGACACTGTCTTCTGATCTGTTTGGACATCAGTCAAGTATGTGGTGCACATATATACATGCACACAAACACGCATGCACATAAAATAATAAAGCAGGTACCTCCTGCTTGTCATGTTCTGTGTACTCCAGGCCTGGTGATCCTCCAGCTCCTGGGAATTCTCCTGCCTCTGCTTCCCATCTTGCTACAGAGTGCTGGGCTTACAGACCTGTCTAGCAATTATACTTAGCTTTTACGTGGTTCCAGGGATCTGAATCCAGGCTTGGCTAAGGTATCTGTACTCCTTGAGCCATCTCTCCTTGCCCACAGAGAGGCCATTTCTAACTAGCTGGGGCCCAGAGACCTCACTAGGCAGTTTGTGCCTAGAATATGCAATTAAGAGCTCATAATCCCCCAGAGAACAAACGTGATTTTCTAGTCTTCCGTTCCCACCTCCTCTCTCTGGGGTACTAGAAGGCCATCCAGGAGTGTTGGTATCCATTAAACCTGGACTTTTTTCCTAAAAAAAAAAAAAAAAAAAAAAGAGCTCATAATCTGTTCCTTCAAATTGACCTGTCAATGGCCATCAAAATGTGGCTACCCAGTAAGCCAGTGTCACCCAGACCTGTAATCCTAGCACATACGAGGAAGAAGCAGAAGCATTTAAAGTTCTAGGCCAGCTAGACTTGGGCTATGTGGTAAAATCTGGTCTCAAAAAATATTTACAAAACAAGGCCTGGGGAAGAAGAGCTGTTCTAGTCAAGTGCTGGGTCAGCACGAATGAGGACCCGAGTTTGAATCTCTGGCACCCATGGAAAAGCACACGCCTGTGTTCCTACCGCTGGGGATGCAGAGACAGGAGAGTCTTAGCCAGTCAGTCGAGCTGAGAAAGGTAAACCTTAGGATCAGCGTGGGGTCCTACCTCCAAAGTTAAGATGACAGAGGAACCTGACCTCTGACCTCCACATGCACCAGTCATACCCAAAACACATACAGATGGATCCAACACACATTCTCTCTCTCTCTCTCTCTCTCTCTCTCTCTCTCTCTCTCTCTCAGCAAGGAAATGTTCTTATGGCTAAGTACAGGACCTGAATTTAGTTTTCAGGACCACATGATGGAACAGAAGGAGAGAACTAACTCCTGCAAGTTGTCCTCTGAGCACCCTATGCTAGAGGCCTGGAACTGTCAGCAAGCAGGAGCATGTACACACGTGTACACACACACACACACACACACACACACACACACACACACACACAGTTTAAGCCTGTCAGTGGGAGGCAGAGGCAGGTGGATCTCTAAGTCAACCTGATCTGGAGAGCAAGTGTAAGTTTCAGGATGGCCAGGGTTATACAGAGAAACCCTATCTTGGAAGAAAAAATGCAAAAACAACAACGAAGTATAACCAACAAAACGAAGCTGCCAGAGGAAACCGGCTCACCCAATCCCTTAAACTCCTCTGGTCACTACAGCTAAGAGGGACAGGGCGTGGTCAAGGGCTCATTAGCTGCTGATGTAAACCTCCTCTACCCCCCACCCTCAAAGTGAGCCTTTTCATCCCAGCCAGGAACTACGGAGGGTCCTGGCGGAGTAGAGGGCCCAGAATGCCCTGCCAGCCCTCCCTCCTCTCCCCTCCCCGCTAAAGAAGTGCCACAGCTGCGAGACAAGCCTGAATTTCCCAACCTGCCCATAAAACCAGTTTCCCCAGGTCCTTGCAATACAGTTTCTATTCATTGGGTATGCCTCCCCCATCTAGTTGAGCTACAATCTGTCTTAAAAAAAAAAAACAACAACAACAAAAATTCTCTTTGTTAAGGGAGCCCTCCTTTCTCCTGTACTGGGATAAGGAAGACAAACTTAACATTAGATATGGCATAAAGATAAATGTTAATAAACAAAAATATCATAAGTCAGGGCTGGGAATTAGCAAGGTTGTAAGCATTTACCTAGCACACATAAAGTCCCCAGGTTTGATCCCTAGCACCAGATAAATCAGGTCCGGTGGTGAAGGCCTGTGATCCCAGCACTTAGAGGTAGGAGGGTCAGAATTTAAAAATCAGCCTCCAATACACAGTGAGTTCAAGGCCAGTGTCAGCTACAAGACACTCTGTCTCAGCACTCTGGAAGCAGAGGCAGGTGGATCTCTGTAAATTTGGGGCCAGGCTGGTTTAAAAAGTGAATTCCAGAACAGCCAGAGATCTCTGCCAGCCTGGTCTACGCCAGCTCAAACAGAGCTATATATAGTGAGATCCTGTTTTTTGTTGTTGTTGTTGTTGTTATTTTTTAGTTTGTGGGGGAGGATTCAAACAACTTATTTATTTATTTTATTTATTTTTTTGTTTTTTTTTTTCGAGACAGGGTTTCTCTGTGTTTTTTTTGGAGCCTGTCCTGGAACTAGCTCTTGTAGACCATGCTGGTCTCGAACTCACAGAGATCCGCCTGCCTCTGCCTCCCAAGTGCTGGGATTAAAAAACAATTTATTTATTAAGACCTGCAATGTGATACAGATTATAGACTGAGTCCCAGTGGAGTGGGTGGGGTAGGAAGGCTTTCTTCAATCCCTATATCACAAACTGCTGATATTCTCTAAGGAGGGGACGCAATGACTTTTTTTTTTTTTTTTTTTTTTGAGACAAGGTTTCTCTGTGTAGCAGTCCGGGTTGTCCTGGAACCAGCTCTTGTAGATTAGGCTCGCCACGAACAAACTCACACAGAGATCTTCCTGCCTCTGCCTCTGCCTCTGCCTCCCGAGTGCTGGGATTAAAGGCCTGCACCACCACTACCTGGCCACAATGACTTTTAGGACATTGTCCTAACTGCCCAGAATAAACTAACTGCTTCCAGATAGTAAATTCCTGCAGCTGACCAGATACTCGTTCCTGACCCTCTCAGAGCTGGTTAGCATCCACAGGACCATCAGAGTTTACCCACAGAATCAAAACGTGCCACAGTTTGCATATGCAACAAGACAGAGTCCCTAAGGTGGCCATGTCTTTTGGGGGCTGCCTGGCTGTACTGTTTTTATTTTTCCACTTATTTATTCGCTTACTTATTTAGTTTGCTTATTCTTGTGTGTGTTGCTTGTTTGTTTGTTGATTCTTGTGTGTGTTGCTACAGCATACCCATGACGTCAGCGGATAACGGTGTACTAAACCCTGTGGGTGCTGGGAATTTAACTCGGGTCCTCTGCATAGCAACAAGTGCTCTTAACCACCGAGCAATCTTTGTTTTTTCCTTTTAAAATCATTTCTGTAACAAAGGGTCGATTGACCCCGAACTCCTGACCCTCTTGCCTGCACTGCCAGAAAGAACGCGTACAGGTTGTATGGTTAAAACACTTTTAAAAATGGCTTGTCAGCCCTTCAATGTCTCTTTAATAGAAAAAAATATTTTTCCCTCAAAGGCACTCGGAATCTGAAGCACTTTGCAAAGGGCTGGGTTAATTTGGTAATCGCGATGCCATTGCTTCGTCCATGGAAAACTCTCATAGCTCGGTGAAGGCACGTTAGGGTTAAACTACCATCTTGGAAATTAGGGGGACTGCGAGGGGGAGAGAAGTAGGAAAGGGAGAGCACGGGCTGCCGGGCGGGCGAACGCGTCCCTACAGGCTAGAAAGCGCGCCCAGTAGAGCCGTTAGGGCGCCCGAGAGAAGATGGACGGTTCCCAGCCTGCCAGCGCGCTCCACGCCTGCGCCCTGCGCCCCCGATGCGTCCCGCGAGGCCGAAAGGAGGGGAGAGGAAGGGAAGGGAGCGGAGGGAGGGGCCAGGCTCGCGGTTCCGGTGAGCCCGGCTCCAGCGCCGCGAATCCGCTCCAGGTCGCTGACGACCTGAAGCCGCTCCACAGACTGCGGCCGCGTTCCGCGCTTTCCCGTTAGCCCTTTGTGTCCCAGCGCGCCACTGGGAACGCGGGAACGCGCGCTGAGCTGGGCGCCTGCGCAAAGGAGAGCACGCCCCAAACGGGCGCCTGCGCAGAGGGAGGGGGCATGATGCCCGCACGCCTGCGCAGAAACAGGCGCGCCCCGCCCGTAGTTAAGAATGGGCGCCCCTCTTCTCTCTGCCCCGCCCCTGCCCGCCATTTCGTGCTCCGGCGCCTTTCTTGGGCCGATGTGCGCGGCCTCCGTGTGATGGACGCCCGGAAGCCGGTACAACCAAGTCCGTAGTGCTGAGGCTGCGCGGGCTGCAGATTCTGCCGCTGCGCGCGGCGCCCGAGAACGGGGGGAGGTGGGCACCTGTGTCGCCTCGGGATGGGCCCTCGGGCCAGCCTCAGTGTGCACGGCCTGGTGTGTGCGGAACCCTGGCGCGTGCCCTTCCCGTGTGTCCGAGTATAGTAGCCTGCGCTCTACTCACTTGCACACACTGTCGTCTCTGCCCTCTTCGGATTGTAGGAACTCATGGGTTTCTACTGTGTGCGTTAGTTTGAAGGACGTGTTTGACCTAAGTGTGTTTACAATTGTGTTTGCACCTCCTGGCTGTTGATATCTGAGTGCGGGGCTGTTTGCGAGGCTCGGGGAGCTGACTAGTCTCACCAAGACAAACCCTGCCTCTGTATTGTGGGTCTGGAAAAACCTCCCATTTGAACACAGAATCTATCGTTCCTAACGAGTTTATATGCAAAACCTAACCACCTGTCTCCCATATCCCGTGCGAGTCTATTTAGTTATTTGAGACTGGGTCTCTACATAACCCTGACTGGCCTCTAATTCAGAGACCACCTGCCTGTGTCTTACAAGTGCAGGAGTTAAGGGTGTGTGTCGCCACTCCCGTCTGACATTTTCTTTATATTTAAGTTTCTCTTACAAGGGGCATACAGTGACTTGGAGAGTGGCCCATGGGTAAATAGGCAAATAAAGGTGTCATAATGTCCCTGTGAAGGAGGTGGGCTCCCTTATAAGGTCAAAAAGTGTCCTTGAGGAGGAGGATGTAATTGAGACTGGTGTCGCCTGGCCTCACCGTGCCATCCAGGCAGGAAAGAATCCATGGGAGTGCCGGCAGAGGGAACAGTAATGGAGAGGAGGTTGTGTGGAGAAAGGATACCTGTGGCATCCCAAGAAAAGCCTCTAGAGGTCAACGGAGATTGAGTTTATCCCAGACCAGCATCCCTCTGGAGGAGCAATGGCTCTGGGGTTCTGGAGATGCAGCTTTCTCTGTAGTCTCTTCTGGATTACAGCCCCATACTACTTTTAGGGAGCCATGTTTTCTCTGAAAAATAAGCTCATAGGTAGCTCTGTGATCCCCCTGTCTCCACTTCCCAAGCGCTGACTTATGCCACACCCAGGAAATAGTCCAAAATATACCTAACAGTAGCTAGCCTAAGAAGAGAACTGGAAGCTGGGCAGTGGTGACGCACCCCTTTAATCCCAGAACTCTGGAGGCAGAGGCAGGTGAATGATCTTTGTGAGTCCGAGGCCAGCCTGGTCTACAAGAGTTAGTTCCAGGACAGGCTCCAAAACTACAGAGAAACCCTGTCTTGAAAAACAAAACAACAAAGCAAACAGTTCCTGAACTCGAAGGTGGTATGGTGGTGCCTGTAGTCTTGGCTATCCTGAAGGCTGATGGACCCTGTGAGCCCAGGATCTGAGACCTGCAGGAGCCACATAACAAGAATTTTGCTTCCTAGATGGGCTTGGAAACATGTCTCTTTAATTCTAACTCTAGAGAAGCAGAGGCAGGTAGATCTCTGAAAGTTCCAGGACAGCTGAAGCAATGTAGAAACATTCTGTATCCAAAAAAAAAAAAAATCTGTTTTCCTTTCAAATATGCATCTTACATAACTGGTTTGGTTTGGCTGTTCTGGAACTCAATGTGTAGACCAGGCTGGCCTTGAACTCAAGAGATCTGCCTGCTTCTGCCTCCCAAGATTAAAGGCGCAGCGCCACCACTGCCGCCTGGCCTGTTTGTTTGTTTTGTCCTTTTCCAAATCACCCTGTAGCCTAATTGTTCAGGAATTTGCCATATAACTTGCCTTGAACTCTCACCAATTCTCCTGCCTTAGCCTTCTTAGTGCTGGGGTCTCAGGTGTAAGCCAGCTCACCTGTCTGAGACAACATGTCGCAAGGGCTGTGTTCTGAGACAGGATTTCATGGTTTTCCACACAGGCTAAAGTGATCAATCACGTCTCAGAACCTGCTGAGAGTGCAGGTCTCTGTTTCTGTACTGGCCTTTGACATCCTGAATTAAAACCTGCAAGGGTGGGCTGGGTGTACCCCTTTAATCACTGCACTTGGGAGACAGGCAGGCGGATCTCTTGAGGCCAGTATGGTCTACAGAGCTAGTTCCAGGACAACCAGACCTACACAGAGAATCCCTGTCTCAACAAAACCAAAAGATAAAAAATATCAGCATCCCAGAAGCAGAAAGAAGCAAGCAGATCTGAGTTCTTGGCCAGCATGGTCCACGTAGTGAGTTCCAGGCCAGCTGAGTCTATATATTGAGAAAACAAAAATATGGAGAAGGGGGAGTGTGGATGTTTGGCATGTTCCTTCCCCATAAAGAGAGTGCCTTAGTCTCAGACGGGTCTTTTCACAGTTGCCCAGGTCTGGGCATACGCCACAGCTGTATTGTGGGGTAGAGAAATTGACCATGTTCACAGGGCACCAGGTGGGAGCCTTCATGTGGTAATAGCGAAGGGAGTTACCACAGCTGTCTGAGCGGTTGGTCTCAGCACAGCTGGGCAGCTCTGGGAGGCAAGCATTGTCAGTCTACCAGCCTTCCAGTTGGCCGTGGTCCCCATGTCACTCAGGCATGGCATCAAGTAGGTTTTGCCATTGTTTTAATCTACCAGGGGGGCGGGGTGGGCACAGGCTGGGTCCCAGAAAGCCAAGTATGAGGCCTGACTCATGAGTCCAGTGGGAAGGTCGGTTGAGATGACACCTTTAATGTCAGCACTTGGGAGACAGGCAGGTGGATCTCAGTGAGTCTGAGTTCATCCTGGTCTACATGGTATTTCAAAAAATTAAAAAGGCCATATAGTAAATAAACAAATAAAAGACTGCATAGTATTTCAAAATAAAAGACAAATGGGAAGTAGGTTAGGTGGTCTCATTCCCTTCTCCCTGCCTCAGGTCACAAAATTAGGGTTCATGCTTTCCTTAAAACTAGGTTATGTTACCTTCTGTGGGCCCCTACAGCAGTGAAGGCCTCCCCAGTTCCCCCAGCTGCTGCCTGGGACTGGGGTCCATGCCCAGGAAATCCCTGACAAGAGTTTCTCTGGACCCTAAAAGTGAACCACAGAGACCTAGAAGGTGCCACCATGGCTGCTTCTAACTTCCACATGTAAAGAAGAAAGGTCCCTGCCGTGAGACTGTTTACTGGAAAATGAATGCTGCCTTGTGCCTGCAGACTTCCTGAGGGTTCTGCAGCATTGTTTTGAGAGAGTGAGTGTGTGTGTGTAAATAATTTAATGGAAATCTCCGGAAGGAAGGCAGCCTGACGGAGACTGGCCTCACCCACCAGAAGGCAGCTTATGAAGTGTTTCCCTGCGCTGTAGCTAGGAGTGTATGCACCAGTGAGAATCCTGAGAAATAAACCATTGCTCTGGGCTCTGCCTCTGGAGGCTGCCGTGATTGGACGGAGGGTTTCCTCAGGGGACAGTCTTCCATGTCACCCTTCAGATAACTGCCCTGGGGTGGCTGTTGGGGGATCCTTGGCCCTTCGACCAGACATCTTATTTCCAAGCAGTTTGCCATGCATGAGAACTGGGGGGCGGGGGAGGGGTGTCCGAGGGTGGCTCTACAAAAGAAGCAACTGGAGGACCACCAGGCTGGCTTCTGTTCCTGCCTCCTGGTCTTGCAGAGGCTGGGCTGACCTCCCTACCCAGGCATCTGGGTGACTCCTCCTTGGTCCAGCCTCCTTAGCCGGGAGGGAGTAGTCAACCCACTGCCCAGAGCTGCTAGCCAAGGACACAAACATTTCCTTTTGTGGTGCCTTGGAGAGCCAGGGCTGCGCCCAGGGGCCTGAGAAGGACTATAAGCAAGCTCCCTGCTCCCTGGATGGTTGTAGTGACCTTGGCTCACAGGAACTGTGGCCCTGCCCATCAGGCCCTATCTGCAGATAAAGGCCCAGCCTTTCTTTTTTGTTTCTTAGAGCCCTCACAGGTGGCCCTAGGAGGAAGTGATCCCTGCTTGGCTGTGACCCCAACTTCTCCCTATGTTGGTGGGAGTGTTCTGAGGCTGTAGGTCAGCTAGACATCATGGGAGGGAAAACCCGGGAATGGGCTGCCAGGCCCCCTTGCCCTTTCAGCCCAGAACAGAACCTTCCTTTTCAAAAGCCTTGGGTGCTATTTTTGGCCACTGAGGGGATACAGGGTGACTCTCTAGTGGGCAGACCTGGGATAGGAAGTTGGGGGCTGCCTGAGTGGAAAGTGTGGTTGTTTCTGTTCTAGGTCTGCTGCAGCTCCAGCCCTCAAATGTGTCACACCAAAGTCCAAGGCTGGCAGGACTGCCGTCCTACAGGAAGGGACTGCCAACTGCAGGCTCCCTGTACCTGCTCTGGGTACAGGAGAGTGGGTGCCGAGGCAGCCCAGAGCCTAGTACCCCGCCCTGCCACTGTGATCTTGCTCATCTTGAGATCTGCCATCTCAGGTCCTGGTATTTACTGTGTCCTCCCCGACCGGCTGCTCAAGGCCAGTGTCTCACTGGTCAGTATAGCATTTCAGCACAGTGTAACAATTTCACAAGTTACTGAGGGATTTTTTTTTTTCCTGATTTGGAACTCCCATTTAGATCAGACTGGCCTTGAACTCACAAAGGTCCACCTACCAACCCCAGTGCTGGGACTAAAGTCTTGCTCAGCCTTGCCTGTCCTTTAAGATTTTTTTTTTAAAAAAAATATTTATTTGTTTATTATGTATACAATATTCTTTCTACGTGTATGCCTGCAGGCCAGAAGAGGGCACCAGACCTCATTACAGATGGTTGTGAGCCACCATGTATGTGATTGCCGGGAATTGAACTGAGGACCTTTGGAAGAGCAGGCAATGCTCTTAACTACTGAGTCATCTCTCCAGCCCCTAAAATTTTTATTTATCATCTGACAGTGGTGGGGCACATCTTTAATCCCAGCACTTGGGAGGCAGAGGCAGGAGGAACAGCCTGTTCTACAGAGTAAGCTGCTATGTGGGTACTGGGAATTGAACCCTGGTCCTCTGGAAGAACAGCCAGTGCTCTTAACTGGCTCTCCAACCCCAAGAAACACTGTATTGAAAAATAAAAACAACTAAGAGAGACTTACATAGTTATAATCTACATGGGAAGTAGAAAGTATAAAAAGACAAGATCTCCTGAGTAAATTGAGAGCATAGGGACCTTTGGGGAGGATTGAAGGAGGGAGGGGAGAAACAGGGAGGGGAACAGAGAAAAATGTAGAGCCCAATAAATATCAATAAAAAGAAGAGACACAAGGAAAAAAAATAAAAACAACAACAAAAAAAAACTTCATTTATTTGAGACTGGGTCCCATGTACCCCAGCCTAGCCTGGCCTCATATTTACTGTATAGTTGAGGCTGAGTTTGAACTTAGGATCCTCTTGTGTCTACCTCTCAAGAGCTGAGATTACAGATGTTTCAGGTGTTTGACACCATGCCTACTGTGTTGGGCTTCAGGCATATAGACTGTTGCTTGCTGGGTAAACAAGCACTCTGTTCGTTGGGCTACGTCTCCAGCCTAGTATAATTATTATTACTGGGCCGGGCGATGGTGGCGCACGCCTTTAATCCCAGCACTAGGGAGGCAGAGGCAGGCGGATCTCTGTGAGTTCGAGACCAGCCTGGTCTACAGAGCTAGTTCCAGGACAGGCTCCAAAGCCACAGAGAAACCCTGTCTCGAAAAAACCAAAAAAAAAAAAAAACCAAAAAAAAACCAAATTATTATTACTGGTTGGGCTTAGGACATATGGGGGGCTCTGTCTTTGGTACAGAATCCATGGCCTTGAACATGCTAGGCCGTCAATTCCAATGGCAAGAAGGAAGCAGTATCCCCAGTCCTGTCCCGAGCCCCTTTTTTTTTTAAATATTACTTATTGTTTATTTATTTTATGTGCACTGGTGTGAAGGTGTCAGATCCCCTGGAACTGGATCTTCAGACAGTTGTGAACTGCCATGTGGGTGCTGGGAACTGAACCCGGCTCCTCTGGAGGAGCAGTCAGTGTTCTTAACCGCTGAGCCATCTCTCCAGCCCCTGGCCTGAGCCCTTTTAAAGCAGGGCTTTTAGGAGCAGCTCCTCTCCTGAGCATCTCCACCTGGTTTGATCTGAGGGAGTATCGTTTGAAACTGCAGCAGAAACATGATCCAGGTCCAGGAAGCCTTTGCAGTGCATCCTGTCAGGCTAGTACCTAAGCAGGGCTCTGGCTGGCCCTCCCCACCAACACCCCAGGGATTCCCATCCCTTCTGCTTCCCCTAGACACTTCTGCTTCTCACACTGAGAAGTCACCTATTGCCTGAGCTTTCCCTGGGCTTTGCCCAGCTAGTTTTATCCAAATCTGTGAGAATGGACAAGACCAGCAGATTGGAATCCTCGCATTTGTGGGGCCCTGTGTTAGATCGCAAATTGGGGTACCTATTTTACATACAAAAGTGGACCTGGCCTCCAGGTTCCCCCAGCACGTCTCAGTAACTGTGAGTTCAAGGCCAGCCTGGTCTGCAAGAGCTGGTTCCAGGACAGCTAGGGCTGTTATACAGAGAATCCCTGACTCAGGGAAAAAAAAATTATAGTCAGTCAACTTTGCATAGCATAGCAACTGTACCAGTGGACAAACTACAGTTTCAGAATTTCCCCTTACATTTTGAGATAGAGTCTCACTATGTAGACCTGACCTGAAACTCAGAGATAGGGCTGCCTTGCTGTTTTAAGGCTGGGATTAAAGACGGCCACTTTGCCTGAACTAATTTTTTTTTTAATTCTTTTTTTTAAACATTTATTTATTTATTATGTATACAATATTCTGTCTGTGTGTATGCCTGCAGGCCAGAAGAGGGCACCAGACCCCATTACAGATGGTTGTGAGCCACCATGTGGTTGCTGGGAATTGAACTCAGAACCTTTGGAAGAGCAGACAATGCTCTTAACCTCTGAGCCGTCTCTCCAGCCCCCTGAACTAATTTTTTTTTAAGATTTAAAACTTTTATGTGCATGTATGCCTGCAGTTATGTTTGTGTACTGTGTGCATTCCCGGTGCTCACATCCCCTGGAACTGGATAGTTTTACCATGTGGGTACTGGGAATTGAACGTGGGTCCTCTGCAAAATCAAGTGGTTTGTTTTGTTTGTTTGGTTGGTTGGTTTTGGTTTCTTGAGACAGAGTTTCTCTGTGTAACATTTCTGGCTGTCCTGGAACTTGCTTTGTAGACCAGGCTAGCCTTGAACTCACTGAGATCCACCTGTTTCTGCCTCCCAAATGCTGGGATTAAAGACGTGCACCACCACTGCCTGACCAAAATCAAGTGTTCTTAACCACTAATCTATTAATCTGTTTCTTCGATACCCTAAATATTTTTTTAAAGAGATGACATGAGCCTTTAATCAGCATATGGGAGGTGAAACAACAAGTGGATCTTCACAAATCTGAGACTATCCCAGTCAGCCAGGACTACATAGTAAGACTTTGCCTAAAAAAAAAAAAAAAAGGTAGCCCCAAAAGTAGCCTGGCAGTGGTGGTGCAAACCTTTAATCCTAGCACTCGGGAGGCAGAGATAGGCCAACCTGGTCTATAAAGTGAGTTTCAGGACAGCCAAAGATATACAGAAAAACCCTGTCTTGAAAAATGTTTTTATGTCTCTCCTTTCACTATGGGGCCCAAGAATCAAACAACATTTATTTTTATTTATTTATTTTTTTTTGTGAGGGGGGTGGGTGTTCAAGACAGGGTTTTTCTGTGTAACAGCCCTGACTGTCCTGGAATTCACTTTGTAGACCAGGCTGGCCTCGAACTCACAAGAGATCTGCCTGTCTCTGCCTCCAGAGTGCTAGGATTAAAGGTGTATTCCACCACTCCCTAGCTGGCAGGATGGACCATCTCACTACCTCCCAGTATTTTTTTTTTGTTGTTTGTTTGTTTTTGAGACAGGGATTCTCTGTGGCTTTGGAGCCTGTCCTGGAACTAGCTCTGTAGACCAGGCTGGTCTTGAACTCACAGAGATCCGCCTGCCTCTGCCTCCCGAGTGCTGGGATTAAAGGCGTGCGCCACCATCGCCCGGCCCAGGATTTTCTTTCTACACTGGAGAACAGCTTCTGAGAACTCTTGGAGAAGGGGGATAAGGAATTGGGTGTGCAACATGGCTTGCACATGCCTTTCATGAAGTGGTATTGAATATTCGCTCTGGGCGAACCCCTACCAACTTCACCATGAAACCACCTGTGATGCTTTCTGGACCACTTCGTCCTTCATCAGCTGTCACAAGAGGCTGTGGTATATCTTCTAAGCAAGAGTCAAGCTTCAAGACCAAAAACAAAGTTTTCGGTGTGTCCTGAGCAACACAGAAGTAAAGTGGGGGAACTCTGCCCTGTGCTCCCCACAGCCTGCACCATGAGGCTTCATTCTCAGTGCTGCATTGTGGTTGTCTTGGCCATAGGTACAGCTACAACTTTAACTGACAGTCTCTTTAATTTTTTGCTTTCCTTGTAAGACATTACTTTTAGTGTATATGTATTTATTTATGTTTTTATTTTGTGTGCATTGGTGTTTGGTCTTCATGTGTGTCTGTATGTGGTAGTTAGATCCATTGGAATTTGGATTACAGACTTTTGTAAGAAGCTGCTTGTTCATTTCCTGGCCACCCAGACTCCCGAAATAAATCACAGCTTGGCCTAGTAGTTCTAACTTCTTATTGGCTAGCTTTTACATCTTAATTTAACCCATTTCCATTATTTTATATTTTATTACGAGTTTCGTGGCCTACCGGCAAGGTTCCACAGTATCTGTCTCTGTGGGTGGCTCCATGGCTTCTCCTAATTCTGCCTTCTTCCTCCCAGCATTCAGTTTAGTTTTCCTGCCTAGCTAAGTTCTGCCCTGCAATAGGTCCAAAGCAGTTTTTTTATTCATTAATAGTAATCACAGCATACAGAGGGGAATCCCACATCAACAGACAATTGTGAACTGCCATGTTGGGAGTTTAACCAGGGTCATCTGGAAGAGTGGTCAATGCTCTTAATCACTGAGTAGTCTCTCCAGCCCCGTGTATATGTATTTTTTAAATTTATTTATTCTTATTTTTATGTACATTGGTGTTTTGCCATGGGTGCTGGGTCCCCTGGAACTGGAGTTACAGACAGTTGTTAGCTGGGAATTGAACCCAAGTGGGCCATATCTCCAGCCCCCATGTATATGTATTTTTGAGTTTATGTGCACCATGTGCGTGCAGGTGCTCTCAAAGGTCAGAGGGCATAGGAGACCCTGGAACTGGAGTTAAAGGAGGTTTTGAATCACTTCTGTAGGAACAAGAAATTGAACCTAGGTCTTCTACAAGAGCAGTAAGTGCTCTCTGAATCACCTCTCCAGCCCTCGTTCATTTATGTAGCCCTGACTAAGCTGGCCTTGAACTCGGTGCCCAGAGGATTAAAGGAGTAGCCCAGGTTGACCTCAGACTTAATTGTTATATAGTGGGAGGATGGCTGTGAACCAGGACACTCCTGCTTCTATCTCCTAGGTGCTGGAATTCTAGGTATTTGGTAGCATACCCTGTGAACTTTCAGTCTCAACTAAAGCTGTCTTCGAGGACTCAGGCTGTCTGGGTCATCTCAGAGGCCCAGAATGAGAAATGAGCAGCCCCAGGCTTTTCTGTGTGGATGCTTTAAAGGTGCTAAGACTAGTTGAGGGCAAAGAAAGCCAGGGTGTGTTCTTTCCTAACCTCCTCAGCAAGCCAGACCTAGCTTAAGGGTTCTTCCCACCTCCTAAACTGTGACCCGTAATTGGATAATCGTTAGGTACCTGACCTTGGTTGCTGGAGGCCCCTTAGGGTACCAGGGCTCTCAGAGCAGTGATTGTCCTCCCACCAAATTGCAGGGGTGTGGTGTAGTGTGAACGCGTGGCTCCAGGTCAGTGTTGACTGACTCTTGAAAGCTAGGAGAGGAACAGCCCCCACCAGTGATTGGGAGCCATCACACCTGGCCTGGGACTCTTGTTTCCCCTGCAGTTAGGAGTTCAATTCTTATGTCTCACTCTTGCTCAGAGCTTGTAGTTCAGACCCTAAAGCTTTCTTGAACAGACTCAAGAGCCCCACAGGATAACTTGAATTTGCAGGCCAAGGACAGATGGACAGTCTTCCTGGGAGGGACCTGTGACCTCTGGCCAGAGAAGCTGAACTTCCCTGGAAAACCAGAGCCTCAGGCAGGGTTCTGGTGGGGGGGTGTGGAGATGGAGGCGTGGGGAGAGCAGAACATCACCAACTGAAACCTACAAGTCAGTCCAGGGCAGTGAAGAAGGCTTTGAAGAGAGGCCCCATGAGGACAGCATTCCTGGTCTCTAAGCTCCTGCCAGCGCCCCTTTGGACCAAAGTCTGCTCTGGGGAAGGATGACTGGTTCATTCCAGTTCTGCGAACTCTCCGACTCAGTCCCCACACCGATGGCCACCTGTGTTACCTAAAGCAGAGCCCACAGCTAGATCATAGGTGTCACTTCCATACCCTGGTTCCTAGCTCTGGACACAAGTTCCCTCTGCTCTCTTTGTAGTTGTCATGTCCCCCCTCCCACCCTGGCTTCTGTGCTCAGGGAACTAACAACATGCAGTTCAGAGGACATGTTTCTTTCCTGACTCCCCAACACCTGCGCGCCCAAGAGGCAGGCCACCTGGATTCTGAAAGGGCCCCACGTGAACTCCCAAGGTCGAGTTCAGGCTGCGCTGAGGGGTCCCAAGTTTGATAGTGTGTAGCTTTTCCCCTTCTGAAAGAGCGGACAGGCGGACTGAGCTGGGCTGGGTGGGACTGGCAAGTTGAGAGCCTGGGTGTGAAATGCAAATGTAGCCTCGTATGTAAATCAGTGAGTTCCTTTTCCGACAACGTCCAGCCACACCCACATGTCCAAACAAGTGCCCAATGATACCAGAGTTTCCTCGGACAGTAGTGGGCTGGGCACCTGGAGAGGCACTGACCTTCAGGGAGCAGGTCTACTTTTTGAGTTCAGGCTGATTCCCTGCTGATTGAAGTTCACATGGTCCCATCCTGGCAGTCTCCCAGAGCCTGAGAGAAATGCTTTTAGTCTGGGGTGGAGCTAACTGGCACCTTCGCTAATGGGAACGTTATAGATTCAGGCAGGGTAGTCAAAGCCTAGGTCTACAGGCTCCCCCCACCCCCGGAAATATTCTGGAGTAGTAGGGACCTAAACCTAGGACTCTGTGTCAAAAATGCCGGACTGGGTGACACCAGCACCATGGCGGCCCGGCTGGCAAGCAGCTGGGCCACTAAGGCCCTGGGGAGCCCCAGATGTCTTCTTTTTCAGCTCACTGCTTCCTAAAGGGTTAGTAGGAAGACCGAGGGTGGGGCTGGGGGCTGAGGAGGAGCAAGGGGCTCCTCTGGGGTTTACTGTGGTGCAACCAGGGATGCCATCTGCTCCTCCTACCCCCACTCTCCCACCCCTGCTTTAGAGGCAAACTGGGCCAGAGGAGGGCCTCCCAAGTGCCAGCCAGCCCCACCACCTTTGTTCCGACTTGCAGAGGTAGCGCCTTACCAAGCTGATTGAGGAAGAGATGGCTTTAGGGCTCCTGTGCAGAGGAACCTCAGCAGAAATATGGGAGTGTGTATGAGCAGGTGGATCAGGCTCCATGGCAGATGGGAAAAAGGGGGACCCGAGCTCCCTCTGCCTGTTAGAAGGAACCCAAGACATTACATCACTGTATCTATCACTCCCGGGTCTCTGCCTGCAGTTTTCAGAACCCCAGGGGAGAAGGCTGTTTGTCACAGACCCCTCCCAGCAGGGCTCCTGCCCTCCACCATCCCCACTTCAAGGGCAACTGACTCCAACACCCAGACCGTCTGCTTGTTGTCAGTCTGCAGCCATCGGGATCCCTCTTTTGTTGAGTAATAGGAGGTGCCGCCCTCTGTCTCAGCACCTTTCCTCAGCCACCCTCCTGAAGGGGACATCCACCCCCCCCTGAGGGGACATCTAGCCGCAACACAAGCTCTACTTCTTGCTCTTCATTTTTGGAACACCTGGGCCTTTTGTCTTTTCTTTTTTATGGTGTTTGGAACAGAACCCAGAACCTTGTACATGCTAGGCAAGCCCTCTACAGATCTTTAGACTGGGTGTCTCTCTCTCTCTTTCTCTCTCCCTTTCAGTGTGCATCGGGGCTTTGCCTGCATGTATGTCTCTATGAGGGTGTTGGATACCCTGGAACTAGAACTACACACAGTTGTGAGCTGCCATGTGGGCGCTAGGGATTGAACCCTGGGTCTTCTGGAAGAGTAGCCAGTGCTCTTAACAGCTGAACCATCCATCCATTTCTCCAGCCCTTGTTTTTTTTTTTTTTTTTTTTTTTGTGTCGGTTTTATTTTGTGTGCGTATGTATGTGTGGTTTGTTTGTTTGATTTGTTTTGTTTTTCAAGACAGGTTTTCTCTGTGTAACAACCCTAGCTGTCCTGGAACTTGCCCTGTAGACCAGGCTGGACCGAAATTCACATAGATCCACCTGTTTCTGCCTCCCTTTTAATCCGCTGGGATTAAAGGTGAGCACTACCACTGCCTGGCCCAGCCCTGGTTTCTTGAGCCAGGGTCTCCAAGCTGACCTCATACTCACTCTGTAGCTGAGGATGTCTTTAAATTTAGGGTTTTCCTGCCACCACTCCCCGAGTGCTGAGATGGTAGGCCTGTTCTACCATGCCCGGGTTGACGTGCTAGAGGATCAAACCCAGACCCAGTGAGCTTTATCCCCAGGTCTCTACCCTTTTCCTTGAGACAGGAGCTAGTGGTTCCTCCACCCATCTTAGTGGCAGTACAAGGCCAAAGAGCCAGGGTTGAACCCCCGAGCTTCATAGGGCTTCAGGAAGCCAGGGGACCCACTCTCAGGTCTCAGTGAGTTACTCTTCCTGAGCAGCAGGTGAACACATGTGGAAATGCTTGGTGCATGTTCTTCCTGATGCCATGGACCCTAAGAAAGTCAGCCTCCCCAGCCCTAGTCCACCCTAGGTATCTTTGTTCAGAATCAAGTGTCCTAAGGGTGGGGGCTGGCAACATATAGGCTCCTGTTTCCATATACCCCATCCTACTCCCCTGGCTGAAGGGGACAGAGGGCTCCCCCAGGTGGTCACATATGCCAAGGATGGAAGCTGGAGAGAATTTCACCCCCTTGTGTACCTCCTCAGAACAAGTGTTTGGTTTGGATATTAGGAAACTAGGTCTGTGTCTTTGGTGTATGCATGAAGTAGATAAGGCAGCAGCTCGGGCTGTTCATTATTCACAGACTAGGGAAGCTGCTGCCAGTCCCTAAAGATGCAGGGATTGGTCTCGTATGTGGCCATGGTCACAAGACACAGACATGGGGTGGAAATAGAACCCAGTGAGAAACTAAATACTCCAGAATGGCCATATTCAACCTAAGGTTTTCATCCTTCATTTTTATTTCCTGTTTCATTTATCTATATATCTATATCTTTTGGATATATTAGACCCAGAGCCTCACACATAGGCTAGCATACTCACAGATATCCACCTGCCTCTGCTTCCTGAGTGCTGGGACTAAAGGTGTGTGCCACTCTTGACACACACACACAAACACACACACACACACACACACACACACACACAAAACAGGCCTTGAATTGCAATACTCGTGCCTCAGATTTCCAAGTAGCTAGGATTACTGGCCTGCACCACCAGGCTGGGCTCTTTCTTTTCTTTTTTAAAAAATAGGGTCTCGCCAGGCGGTGGTGGCGCACGCCTTTAATCCCAGCACTCGGGAGGCAGAGGCAGGCGGATCTCTGTGAGTTCGAGACCAGCCTGGTCTACAAGAGCTAGTTCCAGGACAGGATCCAAAGCCACAAAGAAACCCTGTCTCGAAAAACCAAAAAAAAAAAAAAAAAAAAAAAAAATAGGGTCTCATGCTATGGCCTAGGCTGACCTGGCCTGGAATTCACTTTATAGCCCAGGCTGGCCTTGGATCCAAGATTCTACTACCCCAGGGGGCTGGAGAGATGGCTCAGAGGTTAAGAGCATTGCCTGCTCTTCCAAAGGTCCTGAGTTCAATTCCCAGCAACCACATGGTGGTTCACAACCATCTGTAATGGGGTCTGGTGCCCTCTTCTGGCCTGTAGACATACACACAGAAATAATATTGTATACATAATAAATAAATATTTTTTTAAAAAAGATTCTACTACCCCAGCCTCCCAAGTGCTGAGACTATAGCATCTGCCAGGACACCTGGCTCAACCTCCAGGAAGTATGTGCTCAGATTTCCCCCATCTAGCAATTGAGGCAACAGACTAAAAGCGGTTGAATTCCTTGTCTGAATCACACCACTCTTGGAATCTGGTCACCCTCCCTTACCTTCATGGCAGCCTACAGTCAACCACAGGAAGACAGAATAACAGAAGACTGGGCAAATGTTTAAACTCATAACTAAGGACATGGGACTTGAACTCCTTACCCTGGGAGCATGCCCAGCAGGTGGTCAGGACAGGCCAGTCACACCAACCCAGTAACCACATTCTGTATGAGGGAAAGGGAGATATCAGCCCCCCGCCAGACACCACCAGCAGGATGTGCGCAAGATTTCGGACTTCGGAGTCAGCCCTTCTAGACCCCAGAGACCTAGAACCAGTGACAGTTGGATCTGTTCCAGTGACAGGCTTGCAGACTGAGCCTCAGCGTTCTCAGACCCGGGTTCCTGGTAACAGCCTCACAGGCTGGGGACAGACACATGAATGCAGGCTGGATCACACATAGCTCCACCCACATGAACATCTTCGGAAGGCAGAATCTGCTGCTGCCATCTGTTCTGTGCAGACACAGTTGAACACTTGGCCTCCTGAGCACGGGGAGCAGTTCACACTAACAAGTACATACGGGCATGAGCGTGTGCACGTGCGCTCACACACACGCACGGCAAAAGGGATCTCTGTGAGAAGGAGCTGAAAAGCTCTGCTCCTCCACGTTCCTGGAGGGCCACAGCTCTGGGATCCCCCTCCTCTTGAGTTACAGTTTGCAATAGGAAGCTTCCTACCTTCCCTAGCCCTGAAGCTCTCTTCTGCCACCTCCTTCTGAAGATTGCTAAGGCCTGGAATGCTCGTGATGACCACCAGGGGGCGGGTGAGCACTGAAAAATTCGTTCAACCCAGCCTCCTGTCATAAAGCTCACTGCACTAGGCCATTTCTAAATATGCACTAATCTCAAGTTTGTAACAGGCGCTGGGACCCAGAAGGAAGGCGGAAGAGGGGACCGGCTGGGAAAAGATGGCTCGGAGACCGAAGGAAACATACACCTACAGATTAGAGGGACTGACAGATTCGTGGACTGATTTTTCCCCCTAAGTCAGGATTTCTCTGTGTAACTTTGGAGCCTGTCCTGGTACTCACTCTGTAGTCCAAGCTGGTCTTGAACTCACAGAGATCCCACCTGCCTCTGCCCCCTGAGTGCTGGGATTAAAGGCGTGCGCCTCCAGCGCCCGGCGAACTTTTGGTTTTCCAACAGTTTTCTGTAGTCAGTCAGTGCCCCGCACACCTTTAATCCCAGCACTCGGGAGGCAGAGGCAGAAGGATCTCTGTGAGTTCGAAGCCAGCCTGGTCTACCAGAGCTAGTTTCAGGACAGGCTCCAAAGTTACAGAGAAACCCTGTCTGAAAAAAAAAAAAGATCTAGTCTCACTTTATCCTGGCTACAACGTGGGTCAGGCCGTGGAGGACTGTTCCAACAGCACAACAGCAATCACGGTGGTACCTGAGGGAAGAAGAGGGCTGGGCATGGGGTAGGGGCATGAAGCATGCAGCCTCCAGGCCTGTCCTCAGGTTACCTGGGAGAGGAGCCAAACACCCCCAGGGTTAAAGTTGCCCCAGTTTCCTTGGCCCCACCTAACCCAGACAGCTTGAAAACGGTGTGAGAACAGGAATCCCAACTCTGACTTCTTTCTGTTGGGGTTGAGGGCTCAAGGCTTCATGGGACTTGGCTGAAGACTTACTGGCTTCTCTGATAAGGCCTGGCACCCCCTCCCTCTGGGATGGGTCAGGCTGTGAGGCCCAGACTGGGTGGCTGCTGGGCTCTGGCTCCTAGCATGCACTGGGCTCTGATAACGTACTTCATTCTTGAATACATGCAGGCTTTTCTTTCACAGAGCTTCCTCCTCAGGATCCCACTTAGTTTTCCCAGCAGCCTGGAACACAAGCTCGCATTATCTGTCTCACAGGGGCGGGAGGGGGACACACATATCCTTAAGAGGCTTGCCTGCGGTCACATGGGCACACACATCTTATGCATAGGGTAACCCTCCCTTGGGGTTTACAAGTTCCTTTTTTTTATACAAATATTTACACACATACTCCCACCAGAGACCGTGTGGAGATCAGAGGACAATTTCTGAGAGTCATTTGTCTCATTTCACTGTGGGATCTAACAAGTTGGGCAGTCTCCCTGCCTTCTTCAAGGATTTTTGTTAGAGTATCTCCCCCACTGACCTCCACCCCTGCACCGGCAGGCCCTCGGTGGCCAGCCAGCTGCGGAGGAAGGACCTGTCTGTAGTGGTTATGATTCCTGCGCAAGGCTGGAATCTAGAGGACTGGTTCAGTCACCAGCCCTGCAAGGAACCCCAACCCGAATTAAGCATGAGTTTCCTACGGAGGGTGGGGGTGGGAAGGAGTACTTGGAGACAGGGGAACCAGCAGGATGGGGCCCCGGAGCTCTCGAAGGGTGGGGGTGGAGTGCGACGTGCCTGGGCAGACGAAGTGGGGACAAAGAGGGCCCCAGCACACCTGGCGGCCCGCAGCCCGCGCCCGCCAACCCAGATTCAAAGTAGAGCGGAGGCTGTGATTGGTGGCCCGGACCTGAGCCCCACCCCTCTTACCTCTTAAAGCATCTGGGAAAGGGGAACCTTGTTGAGAAAGGTCCACCAGCAGGTTTTTAACTACCGTGCTGTGGCTTGGCTAGTAATGAGCCCAGTTCGAGCCATACCGTGCTGTGGCTTGGCTAGTAATGAGCCCAGTTCGAGCCATCTCATGCATCAAACCTGGACGGGCTTCTGGGATAGAGCCCCATCCCTGTTCTTGGGGCTGCAAGGCTCTGGCCATCCAGTGAGATTTCCCTGACTTGACTTTCGGACTGTGGCCTCCTCCACTTCCTCGTCCTCCCCTGGCCCCCACTCCTTAAGTGATCCCTGTTCTCTGGCCCTTCTCCCAGTCCAGTCACCACCCTCGGGACAGCTCCCTGGGATCTGGCCCCTTTTTACACGTGCCCCCTTGCACTGAAGTGGACGTCAAGCCTCCCTAAGGGGGCGGTGCCTGGGGCCCCCTACACAAGCCCAGATGCCCCCCTTGCACAGCTGGGCAGAGGGCCGGGGAGCTCAGTGCATTGCTCTCCAGGCTCCGCAGGGAGGCAGACCCAACGCCTGGGCAGACGCCCTCATGGGTGCAGATGGCTGCCCGCCGAGCAGGTCTGCTTAGGGGCTGGAGGGCTGGGGGGCGGGGAGGAATTGCTGGGGGCTCAGAATTTGGCCTTGAGGGGCGGGGCTGGGGCCGAGGCCGCAACCAATCGTGGCTCGGCCCGGACTCCCTTACCGGCCGCCAATCACCGCTCGGTCAGCCCCTCCCGCCCGCCGCGTCCTTTGTTCCCGCTGGCCCGGTGGCCGCCGCGGGTCTCCGGCCCTACGACTTCCGCCCGCGCGGACCAGGCCATGTGCACGCGTGTGCAGGGCCCGCTAGGGGGCGTCCTGGCATCGCCGTCAGACGGCCAGCTCGTGGCCTTGCACACTCAGGTTCATCTGCCCCGAGTGGCTCTGGAGGGTCGGGACAAAGCGCTCCGGAGGAGGACTTTGGCTTGGGGTGGTGGGCACGGCACGGAGGAGCACGGGACCTGGGCAGAGGTCCAGCTCCAGCTCTGGCTCCACCTTTCCTTCCTCGTCCTCCCAATGGCGCTGCCTGTGCTGCGGGGTTTCCCCTGATAAACAGCTTTCATATCCACTTGCCTGCGATCTCCTGGCTGACTGTGGGGTGTTTCCCGTGACGGTCCTGGAAGTCGCAGGTGCCTCGATCCCCTTTTGTTCGAGAGTCTGGGGTATCCCTAATAGTGAGCCCTTCAGGTACCCTGACATAGGGGTCCCAACTCATGGCAGGGCCCACCCAAAGTGGCAGCTCCTAAAGTTGCCAAACCTCAATCCCAACTCACTCACCAACAGAGACCTGGCCGGCCTTTCTTAGTTCCCCCTGAGCCTGATCAGAGTTGCGCTCACTGGCTGAATTGGAGCCACAGTTTTCTCATCTGCAAAATGGAATCAATTACAGTGTTGTCAACTTCGTTCTTTTTGTTTGTTTGTTTTGCTTTGTTTTGTTTTGTTTTTTGGAGATAGGGTTTCTCTGTGTAGCTCTGGCTCAGTAACCAGGCTGGACTCGAATTCAGAGATCTGCCTGCCTCTGCCTCCCAAGGGCTGGGATAAAACGTGTGCCTCTACATCTACTTTCGAGTCGGTCACATTTGGGTTCAGCTCCTGTTCATCCAGGACCAGCACCTGAGCAAACTTGTTGAAGCCTTTACCAGGGGTCTAGGGTCTAGCCGGGTGATCTCATTCTGTGCCCTTACAGCAGTGTTGGACAGTGAGGACAGTCAAGACAACTGAGTCAGGGCAGCAGACCGGCTCTGTAAGCAGGTGTAAGGGTGGGTGCGGCCTGCTTCTTGCCTATACCCACCTTATGATTTGGCTTTGGTTCCTGGCCCTCTCTGGTTCTTATGGTGTCCCAGATGGGTTGATAGCACCAAACTGGAGGAGAACTTAAGACCAAGAATGCCAGGGGCTACCTCCCCTCCCTCTCAAGAATTCCCCAGGGCTCCAGCTTCTAAATCACCTGGGGGGGGGGCATTGGGGGAGTCAGTGGGAAGCATTTCAGGGAGGGTGGAGAGGCTGACAAGAGGCCAGCTGCTGTTTGTACACAGTTGATGATGAGTGAAGGGGTGGGGGAAGGGACAGGGCGACTGCCGGCGTGGCTGGGGCCTCTGCCAGCTCAAGAGGCTGTCCAGGGCATGACTGTTCCTCTGCTAGCCCCCCTGTTCTGGCCTCTACTCTTGCCCAGTGCATAAATCTGCCCAGAACAGAGTGCTAGAAGCCTTAAGGAGCTTTTGAGAGCAAAATGGACAACCTTGGACAGGAAGGGAGAGGTTCCCAGAAGAAAGGCCCAGAAAAGTCTTTGTCAGGGCCTTGACTAGGAGCAAAGGGGCAGAACCAGAGCTGAGAAGGTCAGGAGACTCCTGCTAACACCTAAGCTGACAGCAATGCCAGGAAGGCCCCAGGGTGACCGTTGGTGAGGACATAGATAAACAAGCAAAGGAAGGCCAGAGGGCCTGGGAAATGAGGAATAGGAATTTGTCAATGGCTGCCCACACATGGATTGTCCTGCAAGGTACTGTCTTGGAGCCCTGCTCTGAGCCAGTGTTCAGGGTCTGCCTGTCTTGGTGGTCTCATGCCCACAGCCACTGCCATGTGGGCTGGAGGGCACAGCAGACAGGCTGAGTGTACCATGAGTATGCGCTCCTGCAGCCAATGTGTGTGCACAAGCGTGTGCATTCCTGCTGTCACACATGCTGGCTTGGCAAAGCCCTTTGGAGCTAGGAGCTGCTGGTGCCAGGAGGGGCGACTGGTAACTCCCTACGAGCCCCCTTCCACCACTGCCTGTTCCCCTGGATCCTGAAGCTCTGAGCCAGCACCTGCTCCAGAAGAGAGGCAGCAAGCAGTACTCCAGGGGTTCAGGCTTCTGTCCTCATCCCTAAGAAGCCAAAGCTGAGCTTTGTGGGGAGCAGGAGCGAGGACACCCCACTGGGAGGAACAGGAATCCTAGCAGAGCATAGCACATTGGGTGTAGACAGGGGCAGAAGGGAGCCTAGGGATGGCGGGGTGCGGGGTGGGGTGGGGAACTAAGGCAGGAGAAAGAGAAGGGCAGGGGATGTAACTCAGTAGTTAGAATGCTTGCCTAGCATGCACAAAGTCCTGTGCTGTATCCCAGCACCACATAAACTGTCCTTGGTGGTGCCTGCCTGTCATCTCAGCATCAAGAAGCAAAGACAAAGGTTAGGGATTCAAGCTACACATTAAGTTTTGGGGCCAGCTTGGGCTACATGACACCCAAATAAATACATAAATAGAAAGAGGGGTTCGTAGAGGAGGAGGACAGGGAATTGGAGGTAACATGAAGTTAGACAACTGAGAGGCCTTGAAAAGCTCCAGGAGTGGGCGGTTTACCCTGGAGTCAGTAGGAGCCATTCTGCGCCCCGAGAGCGAATGGGAAGGGCGGTAGGTTGACAAGAGCCATGGGGCAACGACAAGAGTTGATTCCCTGTGTCCTCAGTTTGTGGGGAGGTTTGGATAGGGTAACAAGGACACTGTCGTTGGCATGGACACCTTTGTTTACTCCCCTTCCTGGGCTGGGGGACAGCGATGAGCACACCCTGGCTCCAGGTGGTGGAGGGAGGGCTGTGGTCTGAGCAAGTGTGAAGGGGCAAGAATGAGGGTGTCAGAGCCCGAGCGGGCCACCTTAAGAACCTCCCAGTTGGGCGGGGCCAGGAGCTGACATTCTATTCGCTCAGAAAAACCACACTGTACTTTCCCCCTAAGCAGGTGTGTGCAGACATGGCCCTTCTTTGCTGAGTTAGAATGGATGTATATGCAGAGACCCCTTCCCTGGGCTCATTTCTTTGATTAGGGCCCTTCAAGGGCACTGGGCCCTAGGTTGGAGATTACCATGAAGAGCCTGAGGCTTGAGCCAAAGAAGAGGCCGGTCTGGTGCCACCCGGTGAGAGCACCAGGCTGGCCCAGGCCCAGGGCCTTTCTCAGGCCAACCTCCCAAGTCCACAGAGGAAGCATTGATGGCCTGAGAGTCACCCAGAGGCTGTTGCAGCTGGCATGGAATGATCGGCCCTGGGCCTTGGATGATCCCCCAGGCTATCAGTGGGAAGGTTGCAGGACTTAGGTGTATTTATCTGGGGTCAGCACTAACCTCCTGGCATTTCAGGATTTAGGGGTTTGTGTATAGCAGGGTACCGGATAGGAACGTGAATTTTAGTGGCATATGCCTGTGTTTATTTATTTAATGTGCATTGGTGTTCTGCCTACAGGAATGAGGGTGGCAGACAGCTGTGAGCTGCCATATGGGTGCTAGGAATCGGTCCTCTGGAAGAGCAGTCAGTGCTCTTAACCACTGAGTCATCTCTCCAGCCCCATGCCTGTCATTATTGCACAGGAAGCTGAGGCAGGAGGATTGAGAATTTGAGGTCACCCTGAGCTACTTAGAGAGTAGCCCTGTCTCAAAAGGCAAACAGAGTTCAAATAACGAGGAGAATAAAGCCCTCTTCGTTAGAGCCCTGCGTACACCCCCAAGATGGAGATCCCATACTGCCCACCTCTGAACCTGACCCCCAAGATCACAGTCCTCCAACTTTCTGTTTTCTATGCACTGATCCCAGGGGCCCCTACTTCCTTGCTCCACTTGCCTGATGTTCCAGAGCTTTTCTGTTCCTCAAGTCTCAGCTCAGGCTGGCTTGCCCTGAGGAGATATTCTGGGTTCTTGCAGGTAGCCGTAGGACCCATGGCCTCCAATAGCATTATGAAGCTAGATGGCGGCTATGCATAGTGAGGCATGGGCTCTGGGGCAAGGGCTGGGTGATAGGCCACTAGCTTTCTCCTTCTTTCTTTCTTTTAAATTTTAGTTTTTAAATTTTTAAATTTTTTTTTTTTTTGAGACAGGGTTTCTTTGTGTAGCTTTTGGAGCCTGTCCTAAAACTTATCTGTAGACCAGGCTGGCCTCGAACTCAAAGATCCGCCTGACCCTGCCTCCCATGTGCTGGTATTAAAAGGCATGTCCCACCACACCCAACTTCCTCCCTTTTTTCCACAAGACCCTGAAAGGGCTGGAGAGATGGCTCAGTGGTTAAGAGCATTGCCTGCTCTTCCAAAGGTCCTGAGTTCAATTCCCAGCAACCACATGGTGGCTCACAAGACCCTGAAAGAACTTGAGAATGTCATGAACAATGTCAGCTCTCCCTGTCTGCCTTCACTGCCTGTCCTGCAACCTCCCCAGCAAGCCCTGGAAGCTCTAGTCATGCCCAGCCCAGGACCAACCCAAATGGATGGACAGATGTGGGCATGGACACCTATACTTAAAGAGATGTGTACTCACACAGATAGACCATGCATATAACACATGCACACTCAGAGAAGAACAGGTGCAGACTCATATACAAACAATAGCCGATGATGGTGGTGCATGCCTTTAATCCCAGTACTCGGTAGGCAGAGGCAGGTGTGTTTCTGTGAGTTCGAGGTCAGCCTGGTCTACAGAGTGAGTTCCAGGACAGCCAGGGCTACACAGTAAAACCCTGCCTCAAACAAACAAACAAAAGAACATATAAACAGTAAATACATTGCACACACTGCATGTGTACATGGTCGAATACAGATGCAGGCATGTTCTTGCCTACCATACACACCACAGAGGCATCCCCACATCTATCTGCAGACAAAGAGCCAGCCACAGGCAGGCTCACCTTCCCAGACACACACAGGGACTCACTGCAGAGCACCCAGCCAACCCTTCCTCGCTGAAAAGGCGTGACCACTTAGGCCCTAAACTGCCACTTCCTCCCTCCAAGAGCACTCCGATCGGCAGAGGGCGCTCAAGTCCCCTTCCTACCAGGCTCAGCCACAGCTGGGAGAGCACGTGGTTGCCACCTGCCCTCCCAAGCCAGTTCCCCTTTGTTCCCCAGGTCCCAGGAGGAGGCAACCGTGCCTGAGTACTGCCTAGTCAGGGTTGTCCAGGCTCTGCTTGGTAACTCAGCTTAGCTAAGCTCAGGAAATGAACCTGGGGGTTGAGTGGAAGAGACCCAGAAGCCACCACCATAATGATGAGCTAGCTACCTATCATCCACTACATATTCCCAGCAGGACCACAGAGCCCCAGAAGTTTGGGGGCTGCTCTCCTGTTAAAGGTTGAGGAAACTGTTCTTGTCTTTCAGGTGCCCTGGAGGGCCATGAGGCACCCTGGCCTGGGTCCCCAGTAGATAGAAGTTGGGGCTATCTTTCGTGCACTTCCTGTGAGTTGACTCCTTCTCTGGTGAAGGATTTAGGGCAGGTGTGGAACCCAGCAGAAACTCACAACATGGTGCCACTAAACCCCAGTGTGTGAAAGAGGTCAGTGAAGACCCGTGCTAGAAATGCCACACCTCTGACATCACCAGCAAGCCTGTATCAGACAGAGCCTGGATAGACACTGGACTTTGTTTGGCCAACTGATTTGTTTCTTTGGGGCTTCACTTTCTAGTCTCCAGAGGGCCCAGTCCTCCAAACACCCCGTGTTCAAAGTTCCTCTTCCTCCTCCCACCAGGGGACCCCACATCCCCTTGTAGCTGTCTTGTCCCAATCAAGACCTTTGTAGTTCAGGATGTAGTCAATTACAGAGAGAGTTCCCTTTCTCACAAGGTCCTTCTGCCTCTCCAAGAGCCGACCGTGAGATGGCCAGGTCTGTCGAAGGGAGCTGCTAGCTTCCCATCCAGCCCCTTGCCCACTGGTCAGCTGTGTGTGGGATTCAGCAGGATAGGGCAGCTGCCAGCTGCTGTCTTTATTAGTTGCCCAGCCCCTCTCCAAGTGAATTAGCCGGTCCTCAGGGAGCACAGGATGAAGGCCTGCAGGCTCCTGGCACTGCCAGTGATTCATTCACCACAGCCTCTGCCAGAGGCCAGTCATGTCCCCACCGCTAGCCCACTGGCCTGTCTGGCACTAGGCAGCAGATGCTGGTGCCCAGAACAGCTCTAGCCGCCATCTACCTGCCCCCAGCAGTCTGTCAATCAAGTTACTTGGCTCCATCTGCCAGTCCCTCCCACATGCCCATCACACTCACATCTGCCTGGCCCAACCTGCAGCTTCCATCCTTTGGCCCCTTCAGTCTTTCGGCATTTGGAGGGGCCAAGGAAGGCTGTCTATGTTCTTCCTTCCTTCTGGATCTTCCTGCCCTGGGACCCACTAACTGACCTTGATTAAAAACAGGGCTGCTCCTGGGACCTGGCCCCTGGTCCTGCCATCCTCCAGCAAGGTAACTTCTTAATTCCTGATGCTAAACACTTAAGAGCTCATCATACACCCTAAAGCAACCCCCTTCCTCGTTTTCTTCCTTCCTTCCTTTTCTTTTTTCCTTTCTTTTGTTTTTTTCAATTCTTTTTTTATTTTTTATTTATTTTTTATAATTTTTTTCTTTTTCTTTCTTTCTTTTGTTTTTTTAAAAAGTTTTTTTTTTTTAAATCTGTATATGCACTGATGTTTTGCCTGTGTGTATGTCTATGTGAGGGTCTCAGGTCACCTGGAACTGAAGTTATAGACAGTTGTGAGCTGCCATGTGGGTGCTGGGAATTAAACCCAGGTCCTCTGGAAGAACAGTCAGTGCCCTTAACCCCTGAGCCACCTCTCCAGCTCCCTTTCCTTTTGTTTTTTTGAGACAGAGTTTCTCTGTGTAGCTTTGGAGCCCGACCTGGAACTCGCACTATAGACCCGGCTGACCCCGAACTCACAGAGATCTGCCTGTCTCTGCCTCCCAGATGTTGGGATTAAAGGTGTGTGCCACCACCACCTGGCCTCCCAGCCCTCATTTTTATTTACTTGGTAGAAGGCGAGTGTTCCGTTAGAAGGTGGTGATGAAAGCGTGAATGAATGAATGAATACCCGTACCACCTCAGCAGCTGGCATCCCTTCATCAGTTCATACAATTACATCATAACATTTTCAGCTAAAAGGCTGGCCCCTGCACCCACAGAGTGGAAAGCACCCACTCTGAGTCTGCAGACCTGAATTCTAAACATGGGCCCTTGTCCAAAAGCTGTTGGACTTGATCCCCTTCCCCAGCTGGCTCTGGGATACCTTTCTGATGCAGGGAACAGGACATGAAGATACCACCCCAGTAGAAGCAGGGTTCTTTGTGGGGGGAGGAGGCTACACATGTGTGCAATTTCCCCTGCATTGTTCTATAATCCTTGATGTGTTGTTCTGTAATTGGTCTCAAATGGCTCCTCCGCAATACATGGCATCTGTAGCTCTGCTTAGTTTACCAGTGCTTCCTTCCTGTTCTGGTCCCACCTTTACAGAGAGGGAAGGAGAGGGCTAGAGAAGCGGCTCAGAGGGGGAAGAGTGCTTTCGGTACCACTGTGAAGGACCGGGGTTTGAATCTCAGCAAATTCATAAAAGGCTGGGTGTGGCCTCTCACAGCCTGTAACTCCATCTTTAGTGAGATACCTTGTCTCTCACTAAAGGGGTGGAGGGAGAGAAGAGTAGAATGTGTCCTCTTTCGGCCCCCGCATGTGCGCGCGCGCGCACACACACACACACACACACACACACACCAGTATCCTGCTATTGAGTTGCACCCTCAGCCCTTTCTCTCCTTTTCATTTTGAGAGTCTGTAAATCTCTTCAGTTACCCAGGCTAGCAGCCTTGAACTTACTCTGTAGCTAGAGCAGACCTTCGCCTTCTATTCTTTCTGCCTCCACCTCCCAAGCAGCTGGGTTCTGAGATTACACATGGGTACCAGTAGGCCTGGACTTAACTTTTATTTTTTTGAAAACTTCCGGTTTCAAATGGTTCTCCTATCTCCTGTATAGGGGCTACAGGCACAATGGTATTTGTGCCTGGATATCATCTTACCATCTTTCTTCTTCTTCTTCTTCTTCTTCTTCTTCTTCTTCTTCTTCTTCTTCTCCTTCTCCTCCTCCTCCTCCTCCTCCTCCTCCCCTCCTCCCCTCCTCCCCTCCTCCTCCTCCTCCTCCTCCTCCTCCTCCTCCTCCCCTCCTCCCCTCCTCCCCTCCTCCCCTCCTCCTCCTCCTCCTCCTCTTCTTCTTTTTCTTCTCCTTCTCCTCCTCCTCCTCCTCCTCCTCCTCCCCTCCTCCTCCTCCTCCTCCTCCCCTCCTCCTCCTCCTCCTCCTCCCCTCCTCCCCTCCTCCTCCTCCTCCTCCTCCCCTCCTCCCCTCCTCCTCCTCCTCCTCCTCCCCTCCTCCTCCTCCTCCTCCCCTCCTCCTCCTCCTCCTCCTCCTCCTCCTCCTCCTCCTCCTCCTCTTCTTCTTCTTCTTCTTCTTCTTCTTCTTCTTCTTCTTCAGGGGCGTGAGCGAGCTAGCCTGAAGGATCACACTGTGAACAGAGGGCACACCAGGGACTGAGCTGTGACTAAGTCATTGGAGGGGGCTTCCAAGAGGATGTATCCTTCACAAAGTGACCTCAGAGTTGAGGCACTGCTCTGAGCAGCACCGTTCATCTCTGGGGCTCAAGGGTCCGGGGTTTCTGGCAAATTGAGCTTAAATGTTCCTCTGTGCCATTTCTCTAAGGATTCAGATGTTTTGGCGCCAGAGGCTTCTGGGCCTCCATGGCCTGCCCCGACTTTGCAGCTTCCCGATTCCTAGGAACCCTTGTTACCGCTCTAAAGAGGTAAGCTCTTCTAAGCTCCTTCTCTTGCTCCACTGTACCAGTGGGACAAAGTCATGCACCTCCTGCTTCTCCAAATGCTGGCCAAACAGATAACTGTGGGTAACTTTGAGGCTCTCAGAATAAAGAGTAAAGGGACTGGAGAGATGGCTCAGCCGTTAAGAGCACTGCCTGCTCTTCCATAGGTTCTGAGTTCAGTTCCCAACAACCATGGCTCACAACCATCTGTGATGAGAGCTGGTGCCCTCTTCTGGCCTACATGCTGGCAAAACACTGTATAATAAACAAACAAATAATTAGGCAAATAAAATCTTTATTTACTTTAGAGCAAAAAAAAAAAAAAAGTCTGACTGTGGTGGTGCACGCTTTTAATCCCAGCACTGGAGGCAGAGGCAGGAGGATCTCTGTGAGTTCAAGACCAACCTGGTCTACAGAGTGAGTTCCAGGACAGCTAAGGCTACACAAAGAAACTCTGTCTTGAAAAATCGAAACCAGGCCGGGCGGTGATGGCGCACGCCTTTAATCCCAGCACTTGGGAGGCAGAGGTAGGCGGATCTCTGTGAGTTCGAGACCAGCCTGGTCTACAAGAGCTAGTTCCAGGACAGCCTCCAAAACCACAGAGAAACCCTGTCTCAAAAAACCAAAAAAAAAAAAAAAGCCGGGCGGTGGTGGCGCACGCCTTTAATCCCAGCACTCGGGAGGCAGAGGCAGGCGGATCTCTGTGAGTTCGAGACCAGCCTGGTCTACAGAGCTAGTTCCAGGACAGGCTCCAAAGCCACAGAGAAACCCTGTCTCAAAAACCAAAAAAAAAAAAAAAAAAAAATCGAAACCAAAAAAAAAAAAAAGTAAATTTGTTAGTGGATACCTTTAATCCCAGCACCACCCAGGAGGCAACAGAGGCAAGGGGATCTCTATGAGTTCCTAGACACCAATCTGATCTACGTAGTGAGAATATGTTAGAAGAGGCCTCGAAGTGTAACTTAGACCTGTGCACTCTGGATTATGGTGCTTGTCTAACAATGCTACAGCTCAGACTGTGGTGGGAACCAGAAAGCAGCCTGCTCAGAAAAAGAGATGGGGTGCCGGTGTGGCCCCCGTGTGCCTACCCTGTCTGAGCTTTCTGGGCTCACAGTGGCCCTGCTCCTCACCTCTAGAACATGACACTCTTGCTCTTGGTGTCTGTCTGGGCAAATCCCTTCAACTACAGGGAGCCCAGAGGTAAGCAAGTCAGGGTTGGGGCCCCCAACTCTATTTCCCAGGGCTATGGGTAGTAACACTTGGCTCTCCTCCCATCTTCCTGGCTAGTGATTTGGCCACTCCAGGCTTCATCTCCAGCAGGCAGACCTTGGACCCCGAGGCACTTCACACTTGCAGCAAAGCCGGCTGTGTACACAAGAAAGATGGAAATTTGCTGGGCGGTGGCGGTGCACGCCTTCTCTCCTGGCACTTGGGAGGCAGAGGCAGGTGGATCTCTGTGAGTTTGATGCCAGCCTGGTCTACACAGCGAGTTCCAGGGGAGCCAAGGCTATACCGAGAAACCCTGTCTTGAAAAACAAACAAAACCCAGAAAGATGTAAATTTGAGAACAGAAGTGGGGTTAGCACCTGTGAGTGCACACAGGAAACATTCCTAGAGAGTGTGTTTTGGTTGGGAGTTTGGGGAGAAAGCTCAGGAGGCCGACATGTCCAGCATCTGGTGAGGCCTGGCTCAGGGCCCAGAGATGATTAACGACTCTGAGGAGGGGACCTAGGCAGGGCTAAGAAGCACCAGGGCAGAGCAAAATGACCTCAGAGTTACTAGTACCAACCACAGGGCCACAGTTTCTTGAAAAGCCATAGACATAGGCTGGGTGTTACAGAGCATGCCTGTAACCCCAGTACTTAGAAGGCAGAGGCAGGACTGCCATGTGTTCAAGACCAGCCTGGCTAACAGAATGAGCCCCTATCTCAACAAAACAAAACAAACAAAACCCCCAAATAAACAGAAACAAAAGAAGCAACAGTCCTGAGATTCGAATGTCAAGAAGGTCATTGCAGTCCTTAGTTACCCAGATGTGACCCAGATGTGACAGGGCATCCAGAGAAGCCAGGTGTTCTCCAGGATGTTCTATAGAGCAGTTTTGCTCCCTCCATCTTGTCTGTGCTCATGTTCACCTGGGCCCAGCTGCTGTACCCACCTTCAGGGGCTCAGGGGCACACAAAGGCTGTAGGCTTCAAGGGCAGCTGGGCTTCAACGTAGTGTTGCGTGTGTGGTATGTGCGTGTATCTTGTCTGTATTGCACTGGGAATGTATGAGCCTAACCAGGGTCTACATCCTACTCCGGGGAGCCTGTTCTAGAAGCAAAGGGTACTGGGCTAAGTAATAAGTTACCCTGTGTTAGTTCAGGAGTGAGTGAGGCCTCCAGTAGCCGTGGTGAGGGGCACGTGTGCAGGTCAGAAGACAGCTTTTAGGAGTCTGTTTTCTTCTTCCACCGTGGGTTCCAGGAACTGAACCCAGGTCGTCGTGCTTGCATTTTTGCTCCCTGAGCTATTTGCCAGCATGCGTTCGTTCGTTTATTTATTTATTTATTTATTTATTTATTTATTTATTTTTCAGTGAGGTTTTATATATTCCACATCGGCTGTGGAAGCTGAAGATATGGAGCTGAAGATGACAGCCTTGAAGTGCTCATCCTCCGGCCTCTGCCTCCCAGCTTCAGGTTCTCTGAAGGGGTTGCCTAGGTCTTGCCATGGAACATTCAGTCTGATAGCCCCAGAAAATGGCCAGGGAGACAGTCGGATGGATGCCTCCGTACTGCAAGCTTCTGTGACTTGTTGGCAGTTCAAGGATTATTTTTTTAAAGTCGGGGATCCTTCACTGGTCCAGGCTTCATTATGTGGATAGATTAACTGGCCTCAAACTCTCAGAAATCCTTCTTCTGACTATGCCTCCTGAGCCAGCACAGCTGGATCCAGGGACATTGCTTTTGTCTGAGCCAAACATCATCTATTTGGTATAAATGACTTGTATGGGGGGAAGGAAGGGGGTTGTCGGAGTGGATTTTTTGTGTGTGTGTGTGTGTTGTCACTCTGGACTGACCTGGAATGTACTATGTAGTCTAGTCTGGCCTCACAATTTTGACAACCCTTGTGCCTCAGTCTCCCAAGTGCTGGGATTACAGGCCTGAGCCAACATGCCTGGCTCCTGATTTTTTACTAACTCTTAAATAATGAACTTTATGGTCTCTTGGAAAGTCCCCCAGAGGGTAAGAGAATTGTAACCAGGAAGTGGGGGCTAGGGACAAGGCTCAGTGATGGAATGCTTACTTAGCATGCAGCAACTCTGGGTTGAGGACACACATGCGCACACAAGTTTACTGAAGTCTGTGGGGGTGGGGAGAAAAGGGAACTAGAGAGAAGATGGGGTAGGACAGAAGGAAAAAAGGGTTAGGGGTCCCAAACTGCATGCACTCAGGCAGGGAATGTTGGGAAGGTCACTGAGGATGGGACAGCCAGTTTGGGGTGCTAGGTGGCTGAAGGGCATGGGATGACCCATCTTCACCCTTACCAGTGCTCACTGACAGCCACATTTTCTCGTCTCTCACATGGGAACACCTCCCCAGATTGGTGTGAAGCCAGAACGTGATAATCTGTGAGGAACTCCTCAGGTATAAAGGGCTCCAATTTGGTTAATATCCACTTCCATTAACTTAGGCTAGACTCTAAATTTATAAACAGACTTAAAGGACAACGAAGAGAAAAACCTTAGAGAGGTTTCCTGAGGAAGGTGAGGTAGGACATGTGTGTGTAGCGGGGGTAAGACCTGCCAACCTTGGGGTGTCCCAGGGCCTTGAGCTGCAGCTCAAGGCTGGGTTTCTCACATAGGACACTGAAATGCAATTAACTGGTCCTAAGACCCAGGGGGTCTCTGAAGAAAAAAGAGAAAGGGCTGGCTTCAGTGTGCCTCAGATTTTTGTTTGTTCGGTTGTTTTGAGACAGGCTCTCTCTTCCTACTCCTGGCTGTCCTGGAGCTCGCTGTGTAGGTCAGAATGGCCCCCTGCTCCTGCCCTCCAAGTGCTGATATTAAAGGGGTGAGCCACCATACAGAGAGCAGCTTTCCTCTGGAGAACTTGTGGTATATGCTACCCACTGTTTCCTGATGCCATAGATGTCCTGAGGGACCATCTGTGCACATTTGTTTCTTAGTAAGCTTCCTTTTCAATTCTCTTTCCTTTTTGAGACAGAATGTGATAGCCCAGGCTGGTCTAGCACTCGCTATGTAGCCTAGGCTAGCTTTGAACTTGTGATCCTATGCCCTCTTTATCCTGAGTGATGACATAATATGTATGTGCCAACAATCCTGGATACTAGACTGTTTCTGGTATGCTTTTGGTGACAATGACAAAGCATCCTTACCTTGTATATCACTTGGTTCCTCCATGAGAATCTTTTGTCTCAGGTGGGGTCTTCTTACCCCTCGTCTCCTGAGGACTATCTGCTGAGGGTAATGTTTTGGTTTGTGAGAACAAAATTTACCAAGCAATGGACAAAACCAGGAGATCCCATCTTTGGTAGGCAGGAGGAACGGGAACGAGGGCACTTCCTTGATCTTGGCAGGGCTGCTTTTGATAGAGGAACTCCCTTGCTGTAAGAGTTGAGGGTTGAGCTGGGCGGTGGTGGCGCACCACCCAGCACTTGGGAGGCAGAGGCAGGCAGATCTCTGGGAGTTCGAGGCCAGCCTTGTCTACAAAGGGAGTTCCAAGACAGGCTCCAAGCTACAGAGAAACCCTGTCTCGAGAAACCAAAAAAAAAAAAAAAAAAAAAAAAAGAGTTGAGGGTTGAGTCAGGTGCGTGCCTGCCTTTAATGCTAGCACACAGGAGGCAGAGGCAGGCAGATCTCTGTGAGTTCAAGGACAGCCTGGTCTACAGAGTAAATTTCAGGACAGCCAGAGCTACACAGAGAAACCTCGTCTTAAACAAACAAACAAACAAAAAACACAAGAGTTAAGGGCTGTGTCTGCATCTCCAGGTAACACAAAGCTCTGGAGCCAGGCTGCCAAGGATTCAAATCCCAGCTCTGCCACTTACTGACCAGACGGCTTTGAGCAATCCCTGTGCCTTGGTTTCCCTCTCCTAAGGTGAAAATTGAAAAGGATTAATGTCTGATGAGATGGCTCAGCAGATGGGAAGGGCTGAGTTTGCTACCTGGGACCCACATAGTGGAAAGAGAATTGAAAATATTTTCTGACTGTTCTTTTTCTTTTTTTAAACTGTTGTTTTCTAAGACTCTTTTTTTAAAAATTTATTTATTATGTATATAATGTTCTGGGCACCAGATCTCATTATAGATGGGTGTGAGCCATCATGTGGTTGCTGGGAATTGAGCTCAGGACCTCCAGAACAGCAGTCAGTTCTATTAACCTCTGAGCCATTTCTCTAGCCCGACTTTTATTTTCATGTTCTCTCTCTCTCTCTCTCTCACACACACACACACACACACACACACAGAGAGAGAGAGAGAGAGAGAGAGAGAGAGAGAGAGAGAGAGAAAGAGACTCACAAATAACTCAGTGGAGAGCTGAGAAGAACCCCTTGCTCCAGTAACCTTTTCTCTTTTACTCTTTTGTTTTCGAGACAGGGTTTCTCTGTGTAGCCTTGGCTGTCCTGAAACTCACTCTGTAGACCATGCTGGCCTTGAACTCACAGAGATTCACCTGCCTCTGCATCCTGAGTGCTGGGATTAAAGGCATGAGCCACCACCCTCTGGTTTAAGAAAAAAAATTTTAAACGTGTGGGGAGTTCAGCTGGATACTTGCCCCAGGTATCAGGACTACCAAGGGTCGGGGGACATGCCATCCTCCCACAGTTGACCCATTTTCCATGCCTTTGACAGGACACAGTTAGACCGTGTAGCACCATGGAAAGACACGCGTGTGTCTCCTGGGCTGCCCGACCTTCCTCTTGCTCTCTCCCCTCACAATGCGCCCAGGCTTCAGGTTTGGTTAAGCCTTTTGCCATGTTCACCAGGGAAGTACTCCTGGTCACTCAGGCCTGCTCTGGTCTCTTGTGTTTTCAGAGCTGGTGTCAGCCACAGTCCCAGTCATTTAGAAGTCAGTGTGGGGGACATGGTGACCTGCACTCAGGGAACCAGGCTCTGTTTCTTGCTCTTCCATTCCGTCCCGGCACCCAGCTCTTTCTCTCTCCTGCCCTCCCCTTGTTGCTGTGTTGCCCAGGCTGGCCTTGAACTTGTGGCGACCCTCCTCCTGTCTCCACAGTGCTAAGATTATAGATGGTATGACATCACACTTATTAGGCCCCCATTCTCTGACCAGCCACTCTTTCCCATGTACCCTGATACATAGGTTCACTGCAGAATTATAGGGTAGCTTTTTCCTAATTTTCTCTTTTATCTTACTTATTGTGTGTTCAAACAACGCACGTGCGATCAGAGGACACTTCGCAGGCATCAGTTTTCCTTCTACCACACAGGTCCCTTTGGTTTGGTAACAAGAGCTTTACCTGCTAAGCCAT
Source organism: Microtus oregoni (assembly GCF_018167655.1). Lineage (NCBI taxonomy): Eukaryota > Metazoa > Chordata > Mammalia > Rodentia > Cricetidae > Microtus > Microtus oregoni. The sequence goes on along the minus strand of NW_024543063.1, from coordinate 10,214,343 downwards.
CTTAAAGGCCACATTTTTTTCCTCCTATGGTTTTTCTCTTTTCTTTTCTTTCTTTCTTTCTTTCTTTTTTTGGAGACAGAGTTTCTCAGTAGTTTTTTTTTTTTTGGTTCCTGTCCTGGAACTAGCTCTTGTAGACCAGGCTGGCCTCGAACTCACAGAGATCCGCCTGCCTCTGCCTCCCGAGTGCTGGGATTAAAGGCGTGTGCCACCATTGCCCGGCTGGTTTTTTTTTCTTATACTGCTTCATAAGACAGGTCTCAGTGCCCTGGAAAGGAGTCTTACTAGAATCTCAAGCCCAACTCATTTTTTATTAGTTTTATTCAGAGTACTGTAACTCCCCCTCCCCCCCACTTTTGAAACAGTCCCATCCTATAGCCCAGGCTGTCCTGGAATTCTAGAATTCACTTTGTAGTTCATGCTGGCATAGAAATATTGGTCATCCTCCCACCATAGCCTCTTGAGTGCTAGAAATATAAGCATGAGATACAGTGCTAGGCTTAGAGGTTCTTGTGCTGAGGGCAGCCCTGGGTATTTAACCGAGGCTTTATGCATGCTAGAGAGATGTTCTTACCATGGAGCTACATCTTCAGTATGAACAACCATATCCTCTGTTTTTTGGGGTGTGTTCACAGGTGTATAAGTGCACGGGTGGGTATGGAGGTCAGAGGTCGATAGCCACTGTAGGAGGTAGGGTCTCTGGCTGGTCTAGCTAGCAGCTTGCTTCAGGCATTCCATCTCTGCCTCTCTAGAGCTGGGACTTCAGGCAGGCAGCCACCCCATGTTTACATGGGTGATGGAAATCTAACTCTGGTCCTCAGGTTTGCACAAACATTTTATATACGGAACCCAATCCCCCAACCTCCAATCCCCCGACCACAAAATGACTGTTTCTTGTTGAAACTTAGCTGGAGTATGGGACAAAGTATCACACCAGGTGGGGAACACAAACAGATGGGTTCTCTGTCTCTGTCTCTGCCCAGGGAACTATGCCTACAGGTTGCTTAAGTGACTGCTGGTGGGTGCCCCGAGTCCCCTTTCATTTCAGCAGGGAACCAGGTGGCAAAGGGCAGAGAGCTGCTTGGAGTCTTGGTCAGTCAAGCCTGGAAATGAGTCCTCCAGTCCCCCTGCTGGCCCAGTATGGAGGCACAAGAAGGAGGCTGAGTTTTCCAAGGAATGGGAAGCATTAAGTAACCTAAACTAGGGTTCTAAGATGAACCCCTACCCATCGCTCTCTGTGGTGTATTGTGTGTTTGTATACGTGCAAATGTGTATGCAAGGAGGCTACAAGCGGACACTGGTGTCTTCTCTGATAACTCGCCATTTTATTTATGAGATAGGGTCTTTTGTTGAATTTTGAACTCACTGATTAGGCCAGACTGGCTGACCAGTAAGCCCAAGGATCTGCTCATCTCTGTCTGGTACTGCCTTGCCCAGCTTCTGTGGGTGCTGGGCATCTGAATCTCGACTCCCTATGCTTGCAGAGTAGGCACTTTACTCAGAGATAGCTCCTTGGTCCCTTTTTCTTTTAACATACCCCCCCCCCTTTTTGTCTTTTCCAGAGACAGGGTTTCTCTATAGCTTTGGAGTCTGTCTTGGAACTCGCTCTGTTAGGCCAGATTGGCCTCGAACTCACAGGGATCCTCCTGTCTCTGCCTCTCGAGTGCTGGAGTGCTGGGATTAAAAGTGTGCACCGCCACCGCTCAGCCAGGTTTTTCCTCTTTTTTTTTTTTTTTTTTTTGAGGCAGGGTTTCTCTGCAGTTTTGAGGCCTGTCCTGGAACTAGCTCTTGAAGACCAGGCCCAGGCTGCTAGTTTTTCTGTTTTAAAGCCAGGGTCTCACTATGTATTTCTGTATGACCTGCCACTTGTTAAGCAGTTCAGGCTGGCTTCAAACTCACGGAGATCCTCCTGCCTCTCTCAGTGCTGCCATTAAAGGTGTGCACCACCATTCCTGGCTCATCCTTAAAATTTTAAATGAGGAGGTTGATTTTTTTAATACTTTGGGGATCTCAAAAAAATATCTTAGTGAAAGATTTTGTGCCTCAGAGCAGAGGGGTTCTATGAGCAGTCCTCAGAGTCGGGACGCCACGCTGTTCTCTCCCTAGGAAGTAGGTCATATTCTTCTGTTTAGCCAAGTATGGATTATGAGAATTTTCCAGAAGCCATGTGCATGGGAAGTATCTGTCAGTATTTTTGAGGTAACTGTACATATCACCTTAACAGAGTACCAAAACCAAAGAGAAAGCGGATGCAAGGGGCCAGCAAATGGTCATATTTCAGGGCCTAGTCACCCCAACTTCTGAGAGAGCTTGAAGTAGCTGGGCGATGGCAGGGCAACCTGGTTCAGATATGAGGATAGCTCTTATCTTGTATTTTTCATGCATGTCACACACACTTCTACATAAAGGCACCGACGAGGCCTTGCCCTTCCTGGCCAGGTTTTTTTTTTTTTTTTTTTTTTATTGGTTTTTCGAGACAGGGTTTCTCTGTGGCTTTGGAACCTGTCCTGGAACTAGCTCTGTAGACCAGGCTGGTCTCGAACTCACAGAGATCCGCCTGCCTCTGCCTCCCGAGTGCTGGGATTAAAGGCGTGCGCCACCACCGCCCGGCTTCCTGGCCAGGTTTAAGTAAAGTGAGACCCTATCTGGTTTTGAGATGTTCCTAGAGAGACATTTACCTGACTCTTTTTCTCCCTGTGAAAATCACAGACCATGCCTGGACAGTCTGACTGTTCTGGAAAGCAGCCTGAGCCATTCCCATGCTGGGACCTGCTCAGAGGACTTGGCTGGTGCAGAAGCGTCTCATCTCCATGGCCCTAGCTCTTCTGTGTGACTTCAATAGTCTCGTCTTGGGGCTTCTGCTGTGCTCCCAAGTTGGGTGGTGTAGCAGGAAGGCAGAGTGTAGAGAGTCTCCGCTGAATTCAAGGTCCCACAGGGACGTCCTTTCTTGTCAGATGAAGTGGCTCACAGGACTTCGAAGGTGGTTACCCAGGTGTGTGCCAGCTCATGCGCTCCTGCAGCCAGCGTCTTCCTGTGCCATCCTGAGGTGAGGCTGGGCCCACCTACTCACCAATGTAACCAGAGCTTAAGAAAAAAAAAAAAAAACCACCCACAAGCTCAGCTATGCAAATAGGTATACTAGGCGCTGCTGACGCGATTCAGGGAAGGTGGCCAGGAAAAGGCACAGGCAGGCACAGCATTCCTGGAGTCTCTGCAGGGGGCACGTGCAGAGGAAGTCTGGCAGGACAGCACTCTCGTACCTAGGGGTAAGGGCTACTGCTCTGCAGTCACCTCTTCCAGCCTCCTTACTTCACTTGGCTCCTGCTGGCAGGCACCCAGGCTCTGCAGGCTCCGGCACTGGTTTTGAAAGCGGGCCTCAAATGTCAAAAGACATTCCCCACCCTGTCCCTGCTGGTTAGGAGCCTCCCAGGGTGGCCAGACCTGTGAGTACCAGGAGTGGGGCCTCTAGCCCAGCTCCCCAGGGAGGACAGTGAGGGCGGGCAAGCCCAGGCCTGCTAGAGAGAGCAGCCATGGGGAGGGGGGTGCTCTTACACAATCCTGCCGCTGGCAAGGCGGGAGGGTTGAAAGGCAGCTGGCAGCTCCCCAGGCCCTGACGCCTGTGCAAGGAAACCACAGCCTGAAACTCCAGGGGTTCTGAAGGGCGGGAAGGCGGGAGTTTTTGAGGCCTGTTCCACTGTGGCTACCTCCCAGACTCCATCATTCCTCGGAGGCCAAAGGCACTGCCAACCACGTTGGGCACTGAATGACAGGATTTAGAAACCCAGTGAAGACATCGTCCTCATTTGCCACTGAACACGAGAAAAATCTGCTGAGAATGTTGTTCCTTTTGCCGGAGTCCTGCAAACACCCTTAAACCAACACACTTACATACAGATGGCAGATGGGAGGCGGCATCCCGAGAGCATGTTTCCCTGAATGTGCTGGACACTGTTCTCAGCTCTTTTTGAATATCGAGTTATTCAGGTCCCAATAGAAACTGTTATGCCATGTCTAAAGGTGAGATGGTTCACCTGATTTTACACAACCAGCAAACAGAAAGACCAGAAAGACTGGGGCTGAATCCAAGTAGTTTTAATCCAAATATACATTTTTTTTTTTTTTTTGAGACAGGGTTTCTCTGTAGCTTTGGTGCCTGTCCTGGAACTAGCTCTGTAGACCAGGCTGGCCTCGAACTCACAGAGATCCGTCAGCCTCTGTCTCCTGAGTGCTGGGATTAAAGGTGTGTGCCACCACTGCCTAGCTCTAAATACATCTTAGTTAAAAAAAATTACATGTATATGACTGGACATGGTGGCACACTCCTTTAATCCCAGTAGGATGAGGCAGAGGCATGTGGATCTCTGAATTCAAGGCTAGCCTGGTCTACAGGGACAGGGACAGGCTTACAAGAGAAACCTTGTCTTGAAAAATCAAACCAACCAAACAAAAACTTACATATATCTATTTATGTGAGGAGGGGAACACACACGTGAAGATCAGTGGGCATCTCATGGGAGTTAGTTCTCTCCTCCTACTAAGTGGACCCCAGAGATTGAGCTAAAGTCCTCAGGCTTGGTAACATCTTTATCCTGGGTACCATTTTGGCAGTCCCAAATCTGAGTCAGCTTCAAAATATGTACTTTATGTCATTTTCTGGGTATCAGAAATCAATTTCGAGATAATCAATAAGGAATGAATATGGTGGAAATAGCTTTGGAGAAAGCCTAGGCTGCAGGATATGCACCTCCAGGGCTAAGTCGGTGAAAATAAATGAGTCAGGCCTGCTGGGGAATGTATAAAGCAACAAGAGGTGTGCCCAGGAAAATTCCCTAAAAGTGAACTTGCCCCGAGGCGATCTGGGCGGGCCACCTATACACACACACACACACACACACACACACACACACAGCTTTAAAGCAGGTCTGGAGCACCCCAGGTCTGTTTGAACTGACCTAGAGAAATAAAAGGTGGCTAGAGCTCCCTAGCTTGTTTTCAGAGCTTTGGGTAACACCACGGCCATGCCTTACCTCCTCTGGAGCAGCCAAAGGCCCAAGATGCATGGATGAGTGGAAGTGTAGAGGAGGGAGGAAGAAAAGCTGGAGAGGTGGAACAGCAACGACAGGAAAGGAAAAGGCTTTATAGCCTCTCTAAGGGCAGCAGCTCTGGCCCAGAGGTGGCTTCTGTTCCGGGTCTTCTCAAGCATACTAGGACAGCCAGAGCTCTGACCATGTTCTATTGGCGACTCCAAGTCCCTTTCTAGAACCTCTGGGTTTGTTTTTCTGATTGCATGAGTCAAACACTCACTGTCATGAATACAGCAGGTGGTCGGTAAGCGTTTGAATTTAGGTGGCTTCTGGAATCTGATGCTTGAGCCTCCCTCTCTCCCTTCTAGTAAGGTCTGGGGCACATGACCAGATAAAGCAGTTCTTGGAGGGAAATTCATACTCCTCCAGCTTCTCACTGATTATCACCCCACCTCCCTCTGCTCCCCCGCAATCCAGAACCTGGTCTGCTCTTCAGCTGTGAACTCAGAAGCCACAAAAGCTAAACCGTGGCAAAGGCCAAGGTCTTTGTGCATCTGGGGTTGTAGATGGAACAATACCCTGGAGAGTAACAGGAGTGTAATGGATAAGGCCCAGGCGGAAGGCGCTCTCCTGTCTCTGTTTACCGTGAAGCACAATCTCTCCATATTTCCTACAAAAGAGAGGACTTTGGCAGCTGCGGCGCCGAGGCCAGCTCTCAGTTTATGGAGCGTGGTTTCAGGTGCTCGCCACAGTAAAGGCAGCTGCCGGGCGGGGGTGGGGTAGAGTTCGGACTCGGGCTCAGCCTGTGGAACCTAGGGCGCTCAGGCAGCCAACTTGGGGAGATGCCCATCTTCAGCCATCGGTGTGCTCCCAGAAGAGCGAGACCCTGCGAGCCTACACCACTCTGTGGCGGAGAGGCTCCCGGGACAGGAGCGACCGCTGGACAACGGGAGCGGGCCCAAGGACGGCGGCGAGGCATTTTCCTTAAAGGAAAAGTCGCTTGCTCGCCGAGGCCCAAAAGGCTAGCGCGACTGGCACGTGGGCGCGGGGATGCGGGCCGGCCACGTGCGGCTGGCGGGGAGATCCCGGGTCCAGCTGCGGCAGAGCCTCGACCCCGCGCATTCCTCCGCACGCCGGGAGCTCGGTAAAGGGGTCTCCGGGTGGGGATGGGCCGAAGCGCCCGAGGGAACCGACAAGGGCAATTCCGTCTCCTCGCCTCGACCTCAAAGCTCTGCGGAACTTGGCATCCCTCGCACTCCCAATTCCACACTCCGGGTTTTCCTCACGCCCGCTTCCACGGCCTCCCCGGGAGACAGACGGCAGGGCCGGCCAATGGCAGGACGCAAAGCGTCAACTTTGTGTTCGCCCGCCACTCTCAGCCAGTGGGCGCCGGTTTCTCCCAAGTCCCGCCTTCCGTGTCGGGCGCCCCCTACTGGCCACACACGGTTGGACGCCGTCTGCCGCCATCTTGTGTGTGGCAAATGTCGCGTCTCGGAACCCGTTTACGGCCACTCCAGACTTTCTTCTCTCAGAACAAACTTATTAGTTCGACAGCCAACTGTGATGGCGATTAAAACGGAGCGACCTAGCGTTCTAAAATTGTTCGTGTGAGCTGGGTCGCCACGTCACGCCACGCTTGCCGTATCCATCGCCATCTTGAGTGTGGCATCCTTTTGGGTTTTCTTTGCTCCAAGCCCCGCGTGGTCCCTCGAGTGGCTCAAGTTTGAAGGAACCCCGCCAGGACTGTCTCCAATGGCCTAAGAGCCTAGTTTCCCGCAGTCGGGGCGTGTGCACATGCCCACGGGAGCCCCTAAAGTGTGAGGGAAGGGGGTACACTCGATGGTCAGAGGCCGTCGCGACGGCAGACGCGGGCCAGGGTACCGAGGCGCGGACGCCGCTCTGCGGGTGAGGCCGACGGCCTGTCCCGCTCGATGGCACAAAGTCGCACAGGACGTCCAATCCCGCAACACATGAGTGTCTAAGTGTGTGCTTGGCGCGAGGCCCGCGCACCAGCCGGCCCTGGACGGCATCGAGCGAGGCGGCGGGAGAGGACGGGGTGGGAGGCACGGGAGTCCCTGCGCTCGCCGCGCATCCACGCCCACTCGCACCGAAACAACTCTTGGTCGAAGGTGCGGGCCGCTCGTGGGCGCGGGAACCACGCGGGGCACCGCCCGGGGCAAGCGCCGCCCAGCACTCGCCTTCCCCTCCCCCTCGCGGGCAGCCCTCCTGCCCCCCACCTCTTCCCTCCCCCTCCTTCCGAGCAGTCGAGAGGGAGGGGGAGGGCGGGGGCTGGGCGGGCGGCTTTGCCGCGCTTTGGTCGTCTGCGTCAGAAGCCTTAGCAAAACAGCTGCGGGGGCGCGCGGCCGGGAGCGCGCGCGCACGAGCCCCCCTCTCTGCGGCCTCGCCGAGACCAAACAAATTCTAGACTCTGACTGACGGTGCGGCGGGGGACTGCGCAGCGCGCGCCGCGCGGAGGCACTGCCGCTTTAAGCTCACTTGCCCATTGTTCGGAATCGGGCCAATGAGAAGACGCCCGCTCCCCGACCCCAGCCAATGGCGAGGGGCCTAGGGTGGTGGAGCACCGCCCACTAATCTATATTAAAGCTTCTGGCGCCGCGTGAGTCCCCCACTGGCTGCTCTGAAAAGCCATCTTTGCATTGTTCCCGGTGCTGCTCGGCGCTCGCTGCAGCCGCCTTCGCCGCCCGCCCGCCTCCTCCTCCTCCTCCGCGGCGGACTCCGGCAGCTCTCTCGCCAGAGTCCTCGAACTCGATTCGTCTCGCCCTCGCTGCAGCGGATCACCGGTGTGCCCCACCATGTCAGACGCGGCCGTGGACACCAGCTCCGAGATCACCACCAAGGTGAGGCTGGACGCCGCCCGCCCCCTCGGGGTCCGCGCGCCGTCGCCCGTGCCGGGCTGGGCGCGTGGCGGCCGGCTCGAGCCGAGCCCTCCGTGACGGCTTCCCGGGGGGATCTGCCGCCCTGCAGGCGCGCGGGGGCCCCGGACACCCATTCTTTGTGTGCGGGGGAGGGGGCGCGACGCGGCGCGGGCGTTCGTGCCGCCGTCGGTCGGGAGCGGGCCGATGGCCCACGGGTCGACGCGGAACTTGTGGTGGGGGGAGGACCGGGATGGGCTAGGCTGCGAGCCCTCGAAACTTGGCGCCGCGCTGGAGCGGCGGCGGGGAGGAACGGGGCTGGGGGTCGTGGGGCCGCGGCCACGGGAAGAACTTTGAAACTCCGGCGCGTCGGAAGTGTGGGGGGCGCGTGTGCAGCGGCCGCGTTCCGCGCCGCTCTTTGTTCGGCGCCCGGGTTCGCGCCCTGCAGCGGGCGGCCCGGCGGCGGCTTATCCGGTGCGACCCGGGATGACGCGGCTGGGGCGGCGGCGCCGCGGGAATCTTGGCCCTCGGCCCCGGGTGGTCGTGGGGGTGGCCGTGGAGGGGGTTTGCTCTGGCGGACGGAGACCCCGCGCCGGTGGCGGACATCCCGCCCGTGGGGTGATTGCGGGCCCGGGCGGCGAGCCCACGCGCCCGAGGGGGAGGAAACGGAAAGTGAAGCGGCCGCTCGGCGGAGCGGCTGGGGGCGCCCCCCGCCGTTAGCCTGCAGCGGCGGCCGGGAGCCCGCGCACACTCGCGCCCCTGGCCACGCTCGGCCAGGCTGTGTCTCCGCCCTCGGAACGAGCCTAGTGTTCAAACGCTTGGGTGTTCGCGCCCCGCGTCCTGCAGCGGCGGCTCGCGCCGGTCACCTTGGTGTCACTTGAAAGTGCCGACCCCATCTTGGTCTCAGCGGGCGACCCCGTACCGAGGGGCCCCGAGCGCTCGCGGTGCCCGGCGGCCCCTGCAGACTGACCTCCCCCAGGCGGGCCCCGGCGGGAGTTTCTCTGAGGTGAAACCCCTCGAGGCTCGACGTGTCGCCCGGGGGAGTGCGCCCCCGACGCGCTCGAGGCTCGGAGCTGAGGAGCTCCCTGTCAGTGCCCGCTGGCCTCCCGCGGGACTTTGCGCGCCAAAACTAGAGGCGGAAGCCGCGTGTCGACCCTCGCTCGCGGCGGCGCCCACAGGGGGGCATCACGTACGGGCGCTCCAGCATGGAGCCCGCGCTCGCCCGGACCGCGGGTCTCCAGAGCCCGGGGCGCACTCGCTGCCCCGGGCCACGTGCTCTTTGCGCGCGGTGCGTGCCGAGGCTCGCGCGCGTAGTTCGCTGAGTGAGAATTGTGCGCCTGCGCGTCGCTGCCACCCCGCCCCCACTCCCCCGGGCTTCGGCCGCCAGGGGGCGGGAGTGGGCGCCCCGGGGTCCTTGGCAGGTTTCTGGTGGGCGCGAACCCGCCGGCGCCCACAGGTGACCCGCGCCACGGTGCGGCCCAGCGGCGCCCTGTGCTTACAGCCCGAGTGGGAGTTGGGTTCAGCCACGCGATTGGAAAAAGTTAGCAGCGGCGTGGGCTCTCGGCTGCAGTTTCCAGAGCCTGTTCATGACTTCCCGTGCCGCCGTGCGGCGGGACGTCCGCCGTGCAGAGCACCGGCTGCTGTGACTTGACGCTTGGCCAGGGCTTGGCCGCAGCAGGCCCAGGCGCCTCCCGTTCCCCATCCGGATTCCCGTCCATCCCCGAGCGAGCGCTCTGCCATCAACAGGCTCCTCCCTCCACTACCTTATTTATTTATGTCACGGCACCCGGCCACCGCCTTCCAAGGAGGGTTTCTGAGGGGTGGAGCTCCCTCTAGCTGGAACGGGCGGCGAAGGGCGTGCAGGTGAGGGCGACACTTCCCAGGCTTGTCTGCCCGGCCTGTCGGGTTTGTGGCTGTGCCATATGGTGGCCGAGACGCTCGAGTCGGTGCTGAGTCTAGAAGATGGAAGTCCTAGGAGATTATCTGCTGCGACCGTCCTGACATTTCCCTAAGGGAGCCAGTGACTCCCAGCGTTAGCCATGGATCATCCTTGCCCAGTTCTCAGCACCTTGGCTGGAGTCGATTATTCTAAAGTCTAACGGGTTTCCTCTTCCTTCTGAAGGACTTGAAGGAGAAGAAGGAAGTTGTGGAGGAGGCAGAGAATGGAAGAGACGCACCTGCCAATGGCAATGCTGTGAGTGTTCCCCGCTGGGGCTTCTGTTCCCAGTTTGTGCTGCTCGATTTCAGCCTAGTTCAGGGTGTGAATTGTGTTGGAGGCTCAGGCAGGTTAAACCTCGTCAAACCCCCCAAAGTTTGGGAGGCATGTGGTTAGCTGTACGGTGGGCTAGCTGTCCTTGGTGAGGGGAGAGATGCACTAGACTTGAGGTGGCTCATGATTGGTGTCTTCTGTCAAGCAGAATGAGGAAAATGGGGAGCAGGAGGCCGACAATGAGGTAGATGAAGAAGAGGAAGAAGGTGGGGAGGAAGAGGAGGAGGAGGAAGAAGGTGACGGTGAGTAGTCTTGTTTTCTTAGGTTCCTTCCTTGGCCTTTGCTGAGAGAAGGGAGAGGTTGGTCCTGGGCAAGTGGACCACATCCAGCCATGGTGCCTACGGTGCATCGGCCTGTTGGACCTGGTGCTCCGCCCGCTGCTGTTGGGCAGTTCTGATTTAAGAGACTTGATCTGTTTTCTGGCCTGTCCACCTCGGCAGGTCTCAGACAGGTCAGGGCCAATGATGGCTGTAATTTGAGGACAGTGGTTTTATGTGGCCCTTAATCCATTCTCTCCAGGTGAGGAAGAGGATGGAGATGAAGATGAGGAAGCTGAGGCTCCTACGGGCAAGCGGGTAGCTGAAGACGATGAGGTAGGCCTTGGTTTGGGATGTGAGGTTGGTTCTAGCTGCCTTGGCCTACAGTGATGCTGAGGGACTTGTGTAAGGTGGGGAGGGGTCTTGGTGTCTGCAGCCGACCTGCAGTTACAGGGCTGATTGTTTCCTGTGCAGGATGATGATGTTGACACCAAGAAGCAGAAGACTGACGAGGATGACTAGACAGCAAAGGAAAAGCTAAACTAAGGCCGCCGTGACCTGTTCACCCTCCACTTCCCGTCTCAGAATTTAAACGTGGTCACCTTCGAGTAGAGGAGCAGGCCCCGCCCGCCCATAGCGGGCAGTGCCACCCACAGATGACATGCGCTCTTCATCAACCCACCAAAACCACAACATGAATTTGCAACAGGGGAGGAAAAAAACCAAAACTTCCAAGGCCCTGCTTTTTTTCTTAAAAATACTTTAAAAGGAAAATTTGTTTGTATTTTTTATTTACATTTTATATTTTTGTACATATTGTTAGGGGTCAGCCATTTTTGATGATGACGGGTGACCAGACCAGCCTTCAGAGCGTTCTCTGTCCTACTTCTGACCTTACTTGTGGTGTGACCATGTTCATTATAATCTCAAAGGAGAAAAAAAAACCTTGTAAAAAAAAAAACAAAAAACGACAACAAAAAAACAATCTTATTCCGAGCATTCCAGTAACTTTTTTTGTGTATGTACCTAGCTGTACTATAAGTAGTTGGTTTGTATGAGATGGTTAAAAAGGCCAAAGATAAAAGGTTTCTTTTTTTTCTTCCTTTTTTTTGTCTATGAAGTTGCTGTTTATTTTTTTTGGCCTGTTTGATGTATGTGTGAAACAATGTCCAACAATAAACCGGAATTTTATTTTGCTGAGTTGTTCTAACAACGGTGTCTCAAGTCTCGTTTTTGTGTGTGCGCCTAGTTCTTTGAGTCGTATTTCCTGTTCCCTGAACTTTATGCCTGCACCTGAGGTTGTGTGCCACGGGCAGTTTACCGCCTGTTTTCTGGGTAAGGTATAGTGTTGAGGTGAGGGACTGGAGTAGAACAGGTTAGGTGTGGGAGGCCTTGATAAAGCTGTGGTTAAAAGCATATTGGGAGGTCCTTGGGTCAGTCAGTCCTTTCCTGCTGGGATGGTCACTGGGTGCCAGATGTGAACTGGAAAAATGTTCTGGATGTGGAGCCGTTGTTAGTCTGTGCCAAGTTCTTCCTGGGCTGCTGTCCTTGTAATACACTGCTTAGTGGTTCCCCCTAGTGGTGGCTCATGGTACTTGCTAAGCCTTGAGGTTCTTAAGCATCTTAGGGAACTGGTGGTTTTCACTTTGCCCTTGAGCATGTAGAGGAAACCTGGCAATTTGTTTAGACTTGGATGAGAAGGACATCTTGTAGGGAGGACTATGCCAGGTTGTGTACTTGGAATATGGAACGCCTTGCCTTAGCTCATACAACTTAAAGGTGGGTAAAGGTTGTGCTGTAAGTATTTGGGAGAAGAGCTTTCCTGGTGTGCAGTGGGGACTGGGGGTGGGCACTGAATCCACCTTCAGGGACCTCAGGTGGTAGCTAGTTTCAGAAAGTCTGGACTCGGACCTCTGTTCCCCAAAGATAACTCCAGGAAGGGAAATGGGAGGTGGGGAGGAGGTGGAAATTTTTAAGACATTTCAACTCCAAGGATCCAGCTTCCAATGGGGATTGTACCTTAAATACCCTCACCTACATTTGCTCTAAGGAATCACCTGGTCAGGAAAAAAGTGTTCAGAGGAGCAAATTAGTCAAGTCAGGGCATTTAAAATTCCAGACTGGGCGTGGTGGTTCACAACTTGGAGGTCAGCCTGGTATCCAAAAGCAAGTTCCAGGACAGCCAGGGCTGTTAGAAAAATCCTGTCTCAAACCAAAGTTCTTTAGTGTGGATCCTGAACCCTAATAAGGACAAAGGAAACCGAGTCGGAGATAGGGAAATCTGGAGGTGAGAAAGCATTGCCCAGGAAGGGAAAAGAGTGGGAGGGTCAATCGGGTGATACAGGGAGAGATGGGTAGACACAAGGCAGCAGGATAGAGACCAAACTCACATCTGATCTTATGGTAGATACCACTGCACGCTCCCCTTCCATCCCGGCCTTCAGCCTGAATGTTGGGGCCTTTTGGAGCCCTGGCCTCCAGCTGCTCTCCCCTGCTAGTGACCTTTACTTGGCCTTCTGATTTTTGCTACTGAAAGCTGTGTCCAGCTCTGCTTCCTAAGCAGTGTTGCCTTGTCCTTGACTGAGGATCAGGGAGGTTTTCACCTGCTGGCCCACCTGACTGTGGGTATAAAAGCCTCCGTCGTGCTAGTCAATGAAGGGCTTTACCAGTGACTAGAGGTGTGTGTCTCTGTGCTCCAGACACCACAATACAGGAGTAGTAACGTAATGTCACGTAGTATAGGCAGGCACTACACCCAAATATATCCCAGATTCGAGACTGGGGCTTTGGTGAAACCCTGTGTACCCATTCTTCATTTTCATGCTGGTTCCTCCAGGGAAGAAACCCAACCTCATCCCAGAACAGTTGGGTCACTCTTGGGGTTTCACTAGATGCCAGTGCAGGAGGGGAGGCCTGTAAAGCAGGTGAAAGGCTATGTGCTCCACGTGTTAACAGCTGTGCGTTGAGCTGGCAGCTGCTGAGCCTGTTGAGGTTCAACACGTAGAACATACTGGTCTGAGGGGAGCCAGTGAGTCTTGCTGGTGGGGGTCAATCTTCTGGAAAATAGGGACAGTAATGTGAGGCTTGAGCCAAGGCCCACTCCCTGTTGACTTCCTAGTTCTCTAGTACACCCAGATGTACACTGAGCCTGCGTCTCATTCCAGCAGGTAAGTTCTCATTTCTCTAGAGATTAGTTCTGGGAACTGCCGCCCTTCCTAGAGACAGGCTCCAAAGCCACGGAGAAACCCTGTCTCGAAAAAACCAAAAAAAAAAAAAAAAAAAGAATATATATATACACACACACTTTTCCCTGGTCCCAAGTATAGCGCGCAGCGTGCACACACACACACACACACACACACACACACACACACACACACGCCTACACACGCCTGGGGACCTTTCCAAATGGTTCAGGGTCACTGCTGACCTCGCCGAAGCCTAGGAAAGTACTGGAAGATTCATGAACAACGGGCGCCCTCTGGTGGGTACATGGCTGCAGAGGCTCAAATGGTATGAGGTCAAGAAAGAGCCCTTTCAAGGGGCCAGGTCCAGGGAGGTATCTTCCCTTCCGTTAGACTTGCCTCCCTCTCTCTTGCTGGAACCTTAGTGGATGTGGAGTCATGTCACTTCCCATACCACCACAACACAGGGCTCCCCAGAGACAGAGCTGAGGCCCTCCTGTGCTAGGGCATCCCCTGAGATACAAGGTCCTGGGTTGCCCTCAGGGACCAGCATTGCAGTTACATGCTCTGTTTTCAATTGCTGCAGATGTGCACAGTGCCCTCCTGGGACCAGCTCATCTCTGTCTGGATTGTATCTGTGTCCCTGCCTGCCTCGGGCTTCAGACCTCTCTGTGGTTCCCTCTCAGTGATTTTTGTAGACCGCACTGTATCAAGCTTTATTTCGGGCCTCTCTTAGTCTGGTCTGACAACATACCCAGCAGCCGAGCCCTGATACACAAATACTTCAGTTTTGTAGCATGGCCAGCTTGTTAGCATCACAAGGATAGAACCATTCAAGGAAGGGTGGAAAAGCGGTCGCCCAAGAATTTCCTTGCTGGATACCTTAGCTCTGAACTTGGAAGAGTTATGGATGCCTAACTAGGGAAAGAGTGGAAAGGGATTAAGGCCATCTGGCCCACTGCGCTCATAGCCTGGGTCTATAAGTGCAATGCTTGTGGAAAATGCTGTCAGCTGGTACTTGGTGGTGTGGACTCCATGATGTTCTTAGCATGGCAAGGGACTTAGCTTGGAGCACACATGCCCAGAGCCTCTCCATCAAAGCTGCTCCCATAGTGACGAGTACCAGCTGGTCACTCGAGTCTCTTGTGTCCTCTATCCTTTCGGTGTTAACCGCCTTTTCCTCCTGGAGAATATTCCTCATATAACTCTCAGGCCAGTCTGAGGTAGAACTTGCTGGTCCTGGATGCACTGAGTGGCACATAACCTGAGTTGTCCAATCAGAGGGAGCCCTAGATTTTTTTTTATAATTTATTTATTATGTATATGGCGTTCTGCCTGCATGTATTCCTGCAGGCCAGAAGAGGGCACCAAATCTCATTATAGGTGGTTGTGAGCCACCATGTGGTTGCTGGGAACTGAACTCAGGACCTTTGGGAGAACAAGCAAAGCTCTTAGCCACTGAGCCATCTTTCCAACACCTAGATTTTTTTTTAATTTAAAAGTTTTTACATTATAGTTGGGGAGTGGTGCCACACTTAGGAGACAGAGGTAGATGGAACTCTGAGTTCAAGGCCAGCCTGTTCTACATATGGAGTTACAGGACAGCCGGAGTTACACAGAGAAACTCTGTCTTAAAACAAAACAAAAATTATATTCTATCTATTTATTTACTTCTTTTTCTTTTTCTTTTTTTTATATTTATTTATTTATTATGTATACAATATTCTGTCTGTGTGTATGCCTGAAGGCCAGAAGAGGGCACCAGACCTCATTGCAAATGGTTGTGAGCCACCATGTGGTTGCTGGGAATTGAACTCAGGACTTTTGGAAGAGCAGGCAATGCTCTTAACCACTGAGCCATCTCTCCAGCCCCCTATTTTATTATTTTTATATTAATAGGTGTTTTACCTACATATATGTACATGCACCATGTGTGTAGTACCCACAGAGGCCAGAAGAGGGCATCAGACACCCCAAAGCTGGATGGTTGTGTGCTGACGTGGGTGCTGGGCAAATCCTACCCTGCCCTCTGGAAGAGCAGCCAGTCCTCCAGACCCCTGAGCCATCTCTCCAGACCCAACTTATTTATATTTAAACAATTATTTTTTTCTTCTTTTAAAATATTTATTTTTACCTGGGTGGTAGTGGCACACGCCTTTAATCTCAGAACTCAGGAGGCAGAGGCAGGCGGATCTCTGTGAGTTCGAGGCCAGCCTGGTCTACAAGAGGTAGTTCCAGGACAGGCTCCAAAGTTACAGAGAAACCCTGTCTCGAAAAACAAAACAATACCACAACCATAAAAAAGATGATAGGGTGATGCGGTGGTGAGATGGCTCCGTGGGTCATGGTGTCTGGTGCCAAACCTGACAGCCTGAGTCTGACCTAAAGGGCCCCTGTAGTGGAAGAGAAAACTGATTTCTGCAGGTTGTCCTTTGACCTCCCTGTGAACACCGTGGCAGATATGTGCCCATACCCATGCTTGCACACATTAAACAAATAAGTAAATGTAATTGAAAAAGTAAAACAAGGGTGTGGAAAGATGGCTCAGTTACTAAATTACAAGTACTTCCTGCTCTTCCACAGGACCCCAGTTTGATTCCCACGCACCCATATTAGGTGACTCATAACTGCCTAAAACTCTGGTTTTAGACCAGGCTGACCTCGGACTCACAGAGATCCGCCTGCCTCTGCCTCCCCGAGTGTTGGAATTAAAGGCGTGCGCCACCACCTCCTGGCTCCCTCTTACCTTTTTGAGACAGGGTCTCACTGGCCCTTGCTACCCTAGTACTCGTTATGTAGACAAGGCTGGGCTTGAACTCAGAAATCTGCCTGCTGATGCCTGCTGAGTGCTGGACTTGAGGTTATGTGCCACCACAGCCAGTACATTCTATTTACTTATTCATTTGGAAAATGTGTGTGGGGGCCTCATGTGCCGTGGCATACACGAAGAGGTCAGAGGACAGCTTGTGAATCAGTTCTTTCCTTCTACCAAGTGAGTACCGAGGATCAAAACCAGGTCGGCAAGCTTAGCAGCTAGTGCCTTTGCCTGCGGAGCCATTTTGCCAGCTTTTTTGTTTGTTGGCTTGTTTTGTTTTTTGAAACAGGGTTTCTCCGCATAACAGCTTTGGCTGGCCTGGAACTCACAGGGATCCACCTGCCTCTGCCTCCTGAGTGCTGGGATTAAAGGCGTGTGCCACCACTGCCTGGTGCCTGACTAGCATGAATGTTTTGTATGTATGTATGTATGCATGTATGTATGTATGTATGTATGCGTGTATGTATGTGTGTATGTATGTATGTATGTGTGTACATGTGCTATGTGTGTGCCTGGTGCCCACAAAGGCCAGAAGAGGGTGTTGAAACCCCTGAAATTGGAGTTATAGATGGTTATGAGTCGGTCTTGGGAACTGAATCCAGGTGCACAGCAAGAGCAACAGTTGCCTGAACCACCGAGCCATCGCTCTGACTTCCAAAGGCCAGCCTTAACGGGATCCTGATTTCTCTCCAGTCTTTTCTCTCCAGATGGGGTGTGGCCCAAGGCCATCTGCCTGGCTCGCCTCGCAGCCTCTGCCCAAAGCTTTTTTCCCTTTCTTCAGCCTCTGGTGAGTTCGGACTTTGCAGCTCTACTGTTCTTGCTTTGTGGGGATGTCTTCACCCCTCACCCGTCAGTTGCTCAGACAGGCTCCAGAGAAGGAGGAAGCCTCCCGCTCCTCCTGCCCCACCACGATCAGGCGGCTTGAAGTCAGCCAGAAGAAGGCACGCCTGAGAAGGGAGGGGAGAGCCATCTGTTGAAATGATAGGAAAAGGTTTTTTTTCCTTTGTCCTTGCAAAGGGCCCACTGGGCCTTTGGCGCACCCAAGAGTGCTGAGTCTCCCAGAAGGTTTAACGTGTAGTTCTCTAAATTTATTTGACCTGGATTTTTTTCAATAGAGCCTATTAACATACTGAAGGACACTGGCGTCTCAAAAAAGCTGATCTTGCAAAACACAGACCCTTGTCAGGGCTCAGGGAGTATGTGCTGAACTAGTCAGGGGGTGGAATCCTCTGGGAATTGGTCCTTCAGTCTAGCTTAGAACCCTGCTTAGGCTGCTTCTTTTTCTGTGGTCGCAGGTAGTCTGGGATTGCCCTTGGCACCGAGAGGAGCCTGTGTGCCCTTGACCAGGGATGTAACTGCTATAGGTGGGTTCAGGAGACAGCAGTGTTGAAACTGGTAGAGATCTATCTGGGAAGTATCCCCACCCTGTTAGGGTTCGAAAAAACACCCCATGCAGGATGTGTCGTGACTGTAATCCACATCCAGGAGGTTGAAGCAGGATTACTAGGAGTTTCAAACCATCCTGGGCTATTTGGTAATACCTAGTTTCAAAATAAAATAACAGCAAAAGAGAAAAGACACACATAAGACAGCACACATTCTAAAATGTATTTTTTGTATTTGTGTGTGGGTACGGATTCGGGTGCACACATGGAGGAATGCGTGCCAGGAATGCATGTGCAGCCAGAGGACAACTGGAGAAGTTGGGTCCATGGACTGAATTTAGATTGTCGAGCTTGGCAGCAAGCACCTTTACCTACTAAGCCATCCTACGAGCCCCACGTACGTACTCTTTACCAAGAAATTGCACTACCAGGAAACTATCTTAGGAACTGCAGAACTGTTGGGGTCACCAGTTAAAAAAGGGCCGAATGCTGAACTGTCCATCAGGAGGAAGAGTGTTTGCCAGGAGCATTGAGAGATTGCTTTTTTTGCTTTGTATGACCTCAGTCTTGGCTCAGTCCAGAAATAACATGGGAACTGGGTTGATTTGTTGGTTGGCTTTTTTCCCCCCTCTCGTTTCTCTTTTTCTTTTGTGAGACAGGGTTTCTCTGTATAAAGTCCTGCTGTGTTGGAACTCACTTTTGTAGACCAGGCTGGCCTCAGACCCACAGAGATACACCTGCCTTTGCCTCCTGAGTGCTGGGACTAAATAAAGGTGCGCATCATCACTGCCTGGCCACTGTATGCTTTTATGGTTCTTCATGCTCTTATTCTTTTTTTGTCCTTTTAAGTGTACAAATGTTTTCCTGCCATGTATGTCTGGGTACCATGTGCGTGTAATGCCCTCTGAGGCCAGAAGAGGGAGTTGGATCCTCTGGAACTGGGAGTTAGAGAAGATTGTGAGCTCCCATGTAGGAGCTGGGAATCAAGCCTGAGCCCTCTGGAAGAGCAGCCAGTGTTCTTAACCACAGAGCAACCTCTTCAGACTTGGTTGATCTGTTTTTTTGAGACAGTGTTTCTGGTGTTCCTGCCTGGATTTGAACTGGATTCTCCTGCCTTCATCTCCTGGGTGCTGGGATTATAGGCGTGAGACATTATACGCCTGACAAGAAACTGCCAATGTGAGACATGTGCCCACCTTTCTCCCCCCCCCCCCCCCCCGGAGACAGGTTTTCCTTGTGTAGCCTTGGCTGTCCTGGAACTCCCTCTGTAGATCAGGCTGGCCTTGAACTCACAGAGATCTACATGCCTTTACTACAGGATTGAGTGCTGGGATTAAAAGGTATGTGCCACCACTGCCGGCCAGCCAGAGTACCCTTCTTTCTAGTGCTACACATAAGTTTGTTTGGTTTTGAAAATTTTTTAGATTTATTTTATTTATGTGTGTGCTTTTGCCTGAATGTGTGTCTGTATAGCACATGCAGGCCTGGTACCTGCAGAGACCCGAAGAAGGTATCAGATCCCCTGGAACTTGAGTTAGGGACAGTTGTGAGTCGCTGTTGTGTCCAGCAGGGTGCAAATGACAAAGACATTCGCTGAGGTTTCTCTTTCTCGTAAAAACAATTAACGTTTATTCTTTTCTTTTTTTTTTTCTTTTTTGTTTTTTCGAGATAGGGTTTCTCTGTAGCTTTGGAGCCTGTCCTGGAACTCCCTTTGTAGACCAGGCTGGCCTCGAACTCACAGAGATCTGCCTGCCTCTGCCTCCTGAGTGCTGGGATTACAGGCGTGCGCCACCACCGCCCGGCTACGTTTATTCTTTTCTGAAAAAATCTGGGGGCTGGCGAGAGAGGTTGGCTCAGGGGTTAAAAGTGCTCGCTGCTCTAGCAGGACTGGAGTTTGGTTTCCAGCACTCAGGTTAGGTGGCTTATAGCCAGGGAAGCCAACATCCTCTGCTGGCCTCTGCAGGTGCTCACCACACACCTGCCCCTCCCCATGCTCTCTCTCTCTCTCTCTCTCTCTCTCTCTCTCTCTCTCTCACACACACACACACACACACACACAAATTGAAGATTTTTTTTTTTTTTGAGACAGGGTCATACTCTGTAGCTCTGGCTGGCCTGTAGACTAGGATAGCCTCAGATTCAGAGATAACTTGCCTCTGCATCCCTAGTGCTGGGATTGAAGGTGTGTACCATGTCCCCCAGAAAAGAACATTTTTGAGACAGAGTCTCACTTAGGTAGCCTAGGCAGGTTTTCCTGCCTCAGACTCCACATTACCCCACCACACCTGACTCTGTGTTTTGAGAGCTTTGAATAGCCACTAGGTCGTTAGCAAGCGCTTCCAGGCTAAGGCCACAGGAAGGTGTCCGAGAAGGGACTGGTGATCACTTTCTGCATCTAGGATATTCTTTCTGGCTATCACCTGCAGAATAAACGGGAACAGGAAGGATCAGCCGGTGCCTGGTCCCCAATTGGCTATGGGGGACCAAAGGAAGGGCTCAGGGGATGTTTATAGAGCAAAGCCAATGCCCTTGAGTCTACTGGAAAGGGGAATGGAGAATGGAGACATCTGCTCTCGAAGCCCCAGCCCATCCACAGAGAGGTGTCCATCAATTCTCCCATCTGAGTCTGTGCGAAGGCAAAGCACTCTCAGGACGTCCTCCGCCCAACTCCCTCCTTCTTCCCTTCGGCCTGGTAGCGGCTGCGTTCCACCACAACCAAGCTCTCTCTGGTCCAGAGGCAGGCGGGTATATACACAAAGGAAATGGAGGGAAAGCTGGCTTTCCCGTCTGTTGGCTGCTGGGGATCCATCAATCCTATGGGTGTGGTCTGCCGCTGCTACAGCGTTCCGTTTCCTAAGTGTATGACTCACAACTCCAAGTGACATCTTTGCTTCCTGCCTCTCCCACCCTGGAATCTACCGGGAGATGAGGGGTTCACTTCTTCCGGCAAGGCAACGCCACCTTTCTGCGCCTGCTGCCTGCAGATGTGCTCGGAGCCCACAGGAGTCAAAGTTTAGGGTTTAATGAATTGGCACACAGTATGTTCTGGATTCACAATAGTTTAAAACAGGACAGCTTGGTCAAGGGAACAGGAAGAAAATGGAAGAATACATGTGTGTGTTCGCACATTCGAGTGCATGTGTGTATGGGATTATCAAAGAATTAACTCATTGAAGGAAAAAAAATATTGTCAAGGAGCAAGGAGCAGCGCGCCTAGACAGGGATTCTTGAAACATAAAAGATGCTCACGGGAGGCAAAGGGTCAGGTGCAGTCTAGAAGCGAGAAGTCTGGGAGGAGCCACTAGGGGGAGACAGAGGGGAGGCAGTGGCTTTGGAGTAAGGAGGGCAAGGAGGGGTGAGTAAGACACTTTCAGAAGAAAGTCTGAAATATAGGGAGGGGCAGGAGTGGAGGTGATGCAAAGCTTAAAGGCCTCCCTCCCTCCCTCCCTCCCTCCCTCCCTCCCTCCCTCCCTCCCTCCTTCCCTCCCTGATGTGGGAGGGTCTCTTCTTTAGAAAAAATCTAAATCTTCATATGAATATCTTGCTTGCATGTATGCATGAGCTCTACGTGTGGTCTGGTACTTGTGGAAGCTGGAAGTGGAGGTCTCATTCCCTGGAACTGGAATTACAGATGGTTGCGAGCTGCCCTACGGATAATGCGAACTGAATCCTAACGTCTGAGCCATCTCTAGAGCCACATCTTTCCTTTATTTTCAGATTGATTTGTTCTAATATGCATAAATGTTTGCCTACATATGTGTATGTGTTCCATGTCCATGCCTGGTGCTTGTGGAGGTAAGAAGAAGGTGCGGGATCCCCTAGAACTGGAGTTACAGACAGATATGAGCTGCCGTGTTGATGCTGGGAACCAAAGCAGGGTCCTTTGCAAGAACATAAGTATTCCTAACTGCCAAGCCATCTCTGCAGCCCCCTTATTTTTAACATTGTGTGTGAGTGCAGATGCCTTGAGCTGGAATTATAGGCAGTTGTGAGGCAGCAAGTGCTGGCGCTAGGAACACAACTTGCCTCTTCTGCAAGAGTATTTATTACTCTATTTTAATTGCTAAGCAATTAAAGCAAGATGTTTCTAGCCATCTTATTTTCAAAAATATACTCAGGGCTGGAGCTGTCACTCAACAATCGAACACATGCTTAGCATGTATAAGGCCCATCCTGAAGATTTTAAAAAACAAAACCAACCAATTAACAGCTGACCAATATGGTGGGCTGAGTGGAAGGCTTTCTGGATCTGTTCGTCCTCAGGGACATCTCTTCCTACAAGTCCCCATCTTATGAAAACCATTTGTCATATCTCTTCCTACTGATGGGTTTAGTCAGCACAAGCCTGCACAGAATGCAGCCTCTTACTAATATTAACAAGGGTCTCCGAGTGTGCCCAAATGTGGCATTCCCCACGCAGGTCCAACTCAGTGCCTGGCACATTCCTCACTACAAAAGACCACGCAGAGCCCTTAAAGGCGCTTGCTGCCAAGTCTAACAACGTTAAATTCAATCCCTAGAACCCACAGCGTGGAAGGAGCTACCCAGCTCACTGAAGCCATCTCTGACCTCCATGCTTGTTGCACGTGGGTGCGCACGCGCGTGCGCACACACACACACACACACACACAAAATAAATATTCAAAACCTAAAAAGAACACTGTTCAGCTGGTGTGGTGGCCACACCTATAATTCCAGTAGGAGAAAGGCAGAGTTAGGAGAGTAGTGAGTTTGAGGCCAGCCTGGTCTACACAATAAGACTCTAAGACACTGCTGCACAAACAAAACACAAAAACAATACCCCCCAAAATTTTTAAAGGGTCCAGAATATTGGCAAGTAACTTAACAGGGAGAAAGGCAAGAGGGCTTAGTGCATGGCACATGGCAAAGCTGTGCCAATTTCCTCCGAAGAGATCTGTTCTCTCACTCACGCCTGCCCAAGACTGTGTGGGCTGAGATGGCTAATCCTTCCCCTCAGTTTGCACAGGAGAGAAGTGGGCGTGCCTTTGGCCAGGAGCACACTGCAGAGACCTGGGCCAGCCTGGGGCTGTCCTCATGTACTGTGTGTCTCCAGCAGTTCGATGGATGTACTAGCGCGTCCCACAGTACTCTCCGGCTCCCACACCAGTCACCAGTGCTTTTTTTCTCCTGCAGTGCTGGGCATTGAACTCTTGAACTCCACCACCGACCACAGCCCCCAGCCTGTGGGGTGTTTCTGTGTGCAAGGGGATCAGGACATATACTTCTGGAATCAGGTTCTCTGTGGACCTGAGAAAGTACCTACCAGTTTTTGAAAACCGGTGGCCACATTCTGTGCCAGGCTCTGTCCTCATGTTACTTCCAACAAAGCTCCAGAGGTTTCAGAGGATCCAGAAAAACTCAGGCCTTCAGGCAACTGGATATCAATTCCAACCTCAGTCTTCACTCACCCTATAAAAGCTAACCCGGGAGCCAGGCAGTGGTGGCGCATGCCTTTAATCCCAGCACTTGGGAGGCAGAGGCAGGCGGATCTCTGTGAGTTCCAGGCCAGCCTGGGCTACAGAGCCAGTTCCAGGACAGGAACCAAAGCTACAGAGAAACCCAGTCTTGAAAAACAAAAACAAACAAACAAACAACAAACAAACAAAAACACAGATTCTGTTGTAGAGATCTGGGTTCCATTCCCAGCATCCATATCAGGCCAGTAATTCTAGCTCTAGGGGGATCTAGCACTTCTGGTATGCCTGTCCTGTGTTAACCCCTTCCTCTCCTCCAAGCCCTCAGCGTCCTGCTGTTCTGTTGGCTCAAACCTCATGGCATGGCTGTGTCCCCATTGCTGTTTCAGGATACTGTTTCTTGAACATATGCAGTCTACCCTAGAGAGACAGGTGGCTTCAAAGGATAACTAGGATCTAATTCTTTTTCTGTTTTTCTCAGAGAAGCTAGCAAAGAATTCCATCTGAAATGTTTTGGCTGGATGAGAGAAGGGAGAGGCGACTCTTGAGTCAGGGCCTCATGTAGACCATAGCCTCCGATTTGCTATGTAGCTGCGGATGATCCTGACCTGATCTCTGCCTTCCCCTCCCATGTGCTAGATGAGCCATCATGCCTGCCTTGGGGATGCACCATCCAGATGTGACTCTCTCCACTGCCGTGTGTCCAGCACTGGCAAACGTTCCTTGGGGGAATTCTGGGGAGCACATATGGGCCAGGAAAACAGAAGAGATAGGGTTTCAGGAAGACAAAGGGAAGCCTTCATTCAATTTCACCTGTTTCCACCTGTGTGTATGTGTGTGTGTTTGGTGGGGGCCAGGTCTCACGCACCTGGGCAGTTTTAAACACTCGGTAGCCATAGCTGGCCTTAAACTCCTGCTCTTCCTGTCTCCCTCCCCTTCTGAAGTGCTGGAATTACAGGTATGTCCACCACACCCAGCTAGATCCCTAGCCCCTCACCTTGTTCTTTCCAATTTAGTTTTGAATATTAAAAAGATAGTTCTTGGGGCTGGAAAGATGGTTCAGCAGTTGGGGGCGCTGACTGCTTTCCCAAAGGACCCAGGTTCAAATCCTAGCACCCACATGGCAGCTAACAACTATCTAAGATCTGACACTCTCAGACAGACTTACCTGCAGGCAGAACACCAATGCACATAAAATGAAATAAGCTTTAAAAAAGTTCTCTAGGGTAGGGATGTAGCCCAGTTGGCACAGTGCTTGTTTAGCGTGCACAGAGCCTGGAGTCGAACCCCAGCAGCTCAGAAACTGTGTGTGCTGTCGCTGTAATCCAGCACAGAGAAGGTAGTCCAAGGTCATCCTTGAAGCTATAGTCAGCTTGAGGTCAGCCTGGTGCTACTTGGGACCTTGCTTAAAAAAAGAAAACAAAACAAGCTTTCCAAGATGACAAGAGAAAGCTGGTGCTGGCTTGCTTGGAATGTAGGTTCTCCTCCTCACCCAGAGACACAGGCTGGGAAGGAAGGTGGGAGCCTGGGAACTTGGCTATACCAAAGGGCCGGGTAGCACCCTCTGGTCTCAGGTCTACCATTCTGGTTGCCAGATGACTTGAAATTGTTGATATTTTGTAAAGGACAGTGAGCGCTACTGTAGCTCGGAGCGGAGTCCCTACCAAAGAACTCCTTTTGATTTTTTTATGTCAGACCCCAGAGCCCCGTGGGAGGGTTATGCTCCTCCCACGCTGGCTCCCTCTGATGTCATCTTAAGCCTCTCAGCCTTGCCTCAGCCCCGTGTTTCCCCATCATTGTCTTCTGATGTCCACTTTTAGAAGCAGCAGCGGAGGCATTTGGGAATGAGAGCTAACCATCTATTTCTGGAGCGAAAGAGTTTGTAATCCTACAATGTGATAAATCTCTGTCTTCCTTCATGAAGACAGGTTCACAGTCCAGAAGAGAAGAGAAACAGAAGCAACACCATGCTAAAGACTAGGAATATTTGAATGCTTTAATTACATCATGTAATAATAATATCATAGTCTATTTTACAAGTTAAAGGTATGAGACTGTATGAAATAGAAGTGGTAGGGAGAAAAACCTAAATGGGTCAGGAAGGTAAATTTTTTTTCAAAACCAGAGGCCAAGGAGGTGGGGCAGGGACAGACGCAGTGTGGTTCCTGGTAGGGGTTTGCTCCCATGCTTGCACCAGGAAAAGAGTTGAGGCTTGTCCCCTGCCCTTGGTTGGGGTTGGGAGTTTAGTCTTGTCAGTGAAGATGGAGGTTTTGGGAGGAGAGGCCAACTGGCTACCTATACGGAGCTGGGTTCCTGGTGCCACAGGTGGGTCTGCGTTGGAGGAATCAGCTGGAGTATCAAAAACCAAACATGTGGAGGAGAAAAGCAAAGCTTCCTCCTGCCCCGTTCCAGATTCTTGAAGTGTACACACGTTCTTCTCTCAGACGTAGAAAAGCCTCACTCTGGACGTGCTGACAAGAAGGTCGTCATCAAAGAACTTTGTCTCTATGATGACATTGCCCCTGTGGGAGAGAACCGAGAGGATAAAGACAGTGAGTGCGCCGGGCGGTGGTGGCACACGCCTTTAATCCCAGCACTCGGGAGGCAGAGGCAGGCGGATCTCTGGGAGTTCGAGGCCAGCCTGGTCTACAAGACCTAGTTCCAGGACAGGCACCAAAGCTACAGAGAAACCCTGTCTCGAAAAACCAAAAAAAAAAAAAAAAAAAAAAAAAAAAAAAGACAGTGAGTGCCACAGGCCACGGCAGTGAGTGCCACAGGCCACAGCACCACTTCCACAGATGGTGTCCATTTGGGTTCTCCAGGCTGGGTACAGGTACCATCTAGAGCCTTAGTTTGGGCATCACAATCCTTGTTCAGAGTCAGGCGTGGTGGTGCACACCCGTAATTCCAGTACCCACAGGGCTGGGACAGGAGGAGGAGTTCAAGGTTAAGTCTGGCCCATCTAGTGAGATTCTCTCTCAGAATGAGAACAAAGCCAGGCACAGTGGTGCACACCTTTAATACCAGCGCTAGAAAGGAAAAGGCAGGCAGATCTCTGTGAGTTCCAGGTTAACCTGGTCTATATGGTGAGTTCTAGGCCAGCCAGGGTTGCAAAGTGAGACCCTGTCTCAAAACAAAAACAAAGCAAAGCAAGCTAGGAGGTGGTGGCTCTTGCCTTTAATTCCAGCACTCAGGAGGTAGAGGCAGGGGGATCTCTGTGAGTTCAAGGCCAGTTTGGTTTACAAGAGCTAGTTCCAGGACAGGCTCCAAAGCTACAGAGAAACCCTGTCTTGAAAAACCAAAAGACCAAAACCAAAAGAAACAAAGGAACAAAAAACAAAGCAAAGCAAACAAAATTAAAAAATGTTGTCTGCATGGGTTAGATTCTTACAGGGTGTTTAACTTATGTGACGAGAGTTTGTTCCCATCAAGTGCAGAAGTTGGAACTCAGAGTATGCCTTTTGTCTTGACACACCAATGTCTTCGCTGAGTGCTCTGCACACAGATCCCACCGACATCTCTGGCTAGATTACTCTGGCCGCAGATCCTGGCCAACCTCAGGGAGGCACTTTTCCCTATAACACTAACTAAAAAAGACAGCTAGGGTTCCCTGACCTGCAGTTCTCTCCTGACTTTGGGTAGTAGCACCCTGCTCTTCCTTTGTGGACAATCCATTCTAGTCTTTGGGTCAGCTGAGTGACCCCTCTCTCACCCTGCAAAGGGGTCACAGCATTCTGTTCATGCCAGTCAGATTCCTTCACCTTTGACACAGGGAAGGGAAGACAGCACAGCTTCTGGCCCTTGTCTCTTCCCAGCTGCGAGGGCTCTGCTTGGTCTAACTCAGATCTATTAGCCAGGGTTTGTTTCTGTGGTTTGTGACCAACGAACATTAAACGAGGCACTGGACTATGAGGATGGGGTCAGATGGCCATCCCAGTGGCCATTCTGTTTGCATCTTCCTTTCCTGGCTGGACCAGAGAGTGATCCCAGAGTCTTGTGAGTGCCAGGAAAGAACATTCCCACTGAGTCACAAATGGCAGTGCTCCCATTTATAAAATGGAATATTACTGTCATACCAAATTACCTTTGAGGGTTTTTTTTAATATTTTATTTTAAAAAATCGTTATTTTAAGACTGGGTGTGGTAGCACATGCCCTTAATCCAGAACTCAGAAGGCAGAGTAGGGAGATCTCTGTGAGTTCGAGGCCAACCTGGTCTACATAGCAAGTTCTAGGGCAGCCAGAGCTAAATAGAGAGACCTTGTCTCAAAGAAAAACATTTTTATTTTATGTGCATGGTTGTTTTGCTTGCATGTGAATCTGTGTAACATACATGTGCCTGGTGCCCGTGGAGGCTATTTGAGGGTATCAGACCACATGGGATTGGAGCTACAGAGAGCTGAGAGGTGTCAAGTGCGTGCTGGACTCAAGCTTGGGTCCTGTGGAGACAGCTGGTACTCTGAACTGCTGAGCCATCGCTATAGCGCCTCTATCTCTTCTATACTTGGTGTGGCTCTCATGAAGGATCTCCTGGCAGACGACCTAGGGTTACACAATTATTCGTGGGTCTAAACTTTTAGACAACACTACCACTGACACTTCTTTCTGGCGGTGCTAGGCGTAGAACTCACTTATGTTAAATTCTCTATCACTGAGATACATCCCCAGGCCTACTGAAATACTTGAAAGACTCAATCTCCTCCCACGAGAAAATGATAAGTGGGCAGTTACTAACAATGTCTTTACATTTTATTTTATTATTATTATTACTGTGTATCTGTGTATGATCTGTGTGTCGCTGCAGGAGCATGTGGTGTACATGTTACACATGTACCATAGCACACACCACATGTCAAAGGACAACTTTCAGAGACCTTTCTCTCCTGGGCTCCAGGGATCAAACTCAGACCACTGGGTCTGTGGCACTAAGCACTTTTACTAGCTGAGGCATCTTGCTGGCCATCGACAGTGGTTTTTGACAACACAAATGAACTGTTCTTTGATGAGGAAGTAATTACTGAATTCTAGGCCAGTCTCTGGAAGCCTCGGCCCAAATGTTACCCTCTACGATGGAGCCTCTGGAGGATGTGTTAGGGGATCCAGAGCATACAGGGACGCAATGAGAGAGCGAACCTGCTGGATTTGACATCGATTTTGTGCTGCTTTCTTTCAACGCCATCTCAGTTTTCGCCCTCACTGTGTCCGTGAAAGCAAAGCCCAGCAAGGTTGGACATCACTCAGCAGGGCGGTGGTGGCGCACGCCTTTAATCCCAACACTGGGGCAGAGGCAGGGGGAGCTCTCTGAGTTCGAGGCCAGCCTATTTTGCAAAGCGAGTTTCAGGACAGTCAGGGCTACACAGAGAAACTCTGTCTCAAACAACAACAAAAACCCCAAAAAACAAAACACATTATCACCCAAAGATAAGTTGTCAGGGTGAACCGGAAATTTAAAATGTGGTCTAAAGATTTTGTCCTGTTATTTTTCACAGGACAAAAGTCAGTTATCTTGACACAGGCCTGGGTACTCCTCTGCTCGCGTCTCTCTAGATCTCTGCCTGTGAACAGGACCAGGAGTCCCGACTGCCCCAAGCCTGTTTTGAGACACACTGTGATGTTCCCTGAAGCCTCACTCACGTTAGGACGCTGGCGGGCATCATCTGGGACTCGGGTGCTGCTTCTATCAAGGACTGCCAGGTATTTGTGGAGTTAGGGATCACAAAGCCAAACTCGAAGAACCACTCTGAAGGAAGAAGGAAAAGCCAGTGAGCAGGCGCTATCTGTGGGTATGGGAACCATAGGCTATTTGTCCCTCTCCTTTAGAGTGGACTCTTCCTACCCGGAACCATGAAAGGAACCTATCGGATTCCTCCTACACCAGAGGCACTCAAAGGACACAGACACCTGCGCAGACTTTTCTTTTGTGCACAGACGACTTCTTTTTTTCTCTTCAAGACAGGGTTTCTCTGTGTAGCCCTGGATATTCTGGAACTCGCTCTGTAGACCAGGCTGGCCTCAAACTCAGAGATCCACCTGCCTCTGCCTCCTGAGTACTGGGATTCAGCACAGCCCAGCTAAACAGTATTTTCTTAGGAGTAGGAAGATGTGCACTAAAATAAAGGTAGAAATGCCTGTGGAATTTTAGTTTTATGGTGCCTACATGTTTTCTTACATTTTGACAGCTCATGCAGGGAGTCCCTACTAGGTATAGCTTACAATGTGTAGGTACAGGCCTATACTAGCTACACTGTATCCTAGCCGCTTCTTCCAAGACCACACTGTAATCCCACACAGGTCCAGGCACAGGCCCCCAAGCTTCCAGGGCGTGTCTAGCCTTGTTTTGTCTTCACTGGGGTCCTCATTGCAGGATGTAGGATTCCACTGGTTATAAAACTAGTATTTTCAAAGCACCGCTATGCCTTTCGCCCTGCCCTACACCCTGGTTCCAGGCGCACAGGTGGCAGAATACCTTCTAGGCATTGCCCTTTGAAGTAAACTTTTTGCTCCAGGCGGAATTTTTCCATTTGCTCTGCAGAAGAAAAGTTCAGTTCTCGAGACACTGCCTTGCACTTGAGGATTTTCTTGGGCACACGGGCTGATGAGAGAGAGAGAGAGGTTGGTACCCTTCTAAATGAGAGCCACAGGACTGTGATGCTATAGGTTCCGGTGAGTTCCTCTGGCTGCCTTAGAGAACATTCCATGCTTATTAAACTTCATGAAGTGCCCTGGTGGCTGCATTACACTCCCGCTGAAGGAGAGATCTAATAGGGCAACACACGTGACCTGTTGCCAAGGAACACAAGACCTGGTGTCTCCACAGGCCTCACCTAGCTGCTCTTGGCAGGCTCAGGCTGGGAACGTCCTCCCTCTATGTAGGCTGCACGGGACCTTCTCTATATTCTGATTCTTTGAAATGCTTCACCTTCTCCCTTTTCCTCCAGAGAGATAAAAATGGAAATTTTGTTTGGGAAAAAGTTGAAACCTGAGCTTATAGCTTTTCTTTTTTGAGACAGGGTCTCAAGTGATTCAAGATTGGCTCTGAATTAACTATATAGCTGAAGCTGGCCTTGAACTCTTGATCTTCATGCCTCAATCTGCGAAGTGCTGGGATTACAGGTATGAGCCATCACATCCTAGATCTAGGTATGGCCCGATGCTAAAGTGGACTTGGGGAAGTAAGAGAAAGAAATGTAAAAGTGGAACAAGAAGTGTTCTGTTTGCCGGCAGGGCTCACCTGTCTACTGGCTGTGTGTTTACTTAGCTCCCTGGTGCCAGGGTCTGTGCTGGCACTGGGCATAGCTTGTGCATTCAAGGGTCTGCAAAGTACCTTCATGCTCCACACCAGGGACAGACAGGTCTTCTGTTCCTTGCCAGAGTATCTTTCCTGTTTCGGCATCCCGAAGATTCATCCAATTTCTGATCAAACATGATTAAGGAAAAGCAAGGTCCCCAGAGTGACTCCTACCGTGCAGTGGAGGGTCTCACTTTGCCATCCCATCCACTCTGTTTAGTTTGTGTCAAGTCTGCCAAACTTCCTATGAAAGCAGGTGGGTATATGTAGGGGAGTCCAAAAGATACCTAAAGGAAGAGGCAGAGACCACCAGAGAGATTTTTATCTACATTATCTTACATAAGAATTCAGAGACAAGGTGTGATATAGCTCAGTGGTAGAGAGCTTGCTTAGCCTTTGCAGGTCCTGGTTCAATCCCCGGTATTGGGAAGAAAAAAAGACCTCAAAGATAGCCAACTTCTATATGCTGTGAATATACTTTATTACTAATGGTTAATAAAGAGGCTGATTTGACCAATTGCCAGGAAGAATAGAGCCAGGCAGGAAATCCAAGCAAATGTACAGGGAAAAAGAAGGCAGAGTCAGGAAGATGCCAGCAGTCGCTGGAGGAATAAGACGCCAGAGCATTACCCATAAGTCATAGGGCGCATGGCGACACACAGATTGTTAGAAATGGGTTAATTTATATGTAGAGCTAGCCAGTTAGAAGCCTGAGCCATTGGCCAAATAGCTGTAATCAATATTAAGCCTCAGAGTGGTTATTCGGGAACTGGCAGGCAGGAGAGAGAAACCTCCAGTTACAAAAATTGTAAGCGAGGGCTAGAAAATGAATAGTGAAAAAAATCTAAATGTGTCAAAGGAATCTTATCAGCCAAAACAGTAAAAGGCACAGGAGGGTATCCAGGGTACTGCCAAGGCACTGAGTCACACCGACAGTGCCATCATGGGGATCACAGGCCTGTAAGCCTTGTTTACTAGCACGGAGCTACCAAACAGCCTTTTAGTGTCCTGCTCTTAAAAGTAGACAGCCAAGGAATGGCGAATTGGTTCAGCGGGTACAGGCGCTTGTTGCACGAGCCTGACAACTTGAGTTTGATCTCTGAATCTCATGGTGGAAGTGCAGAATAGATTCCCAAAATTTGTCCTCTGACCTCTCCAAAAGTGTTGTGGTATACATGCATGCATGCATGCACGTGAAAACACACACACGCACAAACACATGTATCAGTCAAGAATCACCAGAAATCAAGAAGGTATTTACTATGAAAGACAACCCAAAACAAGAGAAAAAGGGGACTACAGATGAAGATGCAAACTTAAAAAAAGTTACAAAAATAATAGACAGACAGCACCAGATGATGGCTCAGTGGTTAAGAGTGGCTGCTACTTAGGGCTGGACAGACAGCTCAGCACTGGCTGCTCTTCCAGAGGACCCGGGTTCAACTCCCAGCACCCATATGGAAGCTCACAACTGCCTGTAATTCCAGTTTCAGGGGACCCGAAACTTGCCATGGTAAAACACTAATGCACATAAAAAAAAAGAGAGAGAGAGAGAGAGAGAGTGCTTGCTACTTTAAAATTTTTTTGCTTGCTTATTCTCTCTCCCCTCCCCCACCCCTCAAGACAGGGATTCTTTGGGTAGCCCTGGCGATCCTGGAACTAACTCTGTAGACCAGGCTGGCCTTGAACGCACAGAGATTTGCCTGCTTTTGCCTTCTGAGTGCTGGGATTAATGGTTCAAGTTTTTGTGTTTCTGCTCCCTTCTTCGGGTGATGAGGATTGAACCTAGGGCTTTGCGTTTCCAGGCAAGTGCTCTACCACTGAGAGAAACCCCAATCTGCTTGCTACTTGTTGCAGAGGATCAGAGTTCAGTTTCTAGAACCTACATGGTGTGGCTCACAATCGCCAGTTACTCCAGCTCCAGGGGATCTAATGCTCTCTCCTGGCCTCCTTGGGTGCCAAAGTCATACACAGATACCACAGGTGCACACAAATAATATATACACAAGCAATCTTTAAAAATGACCCATGTTTTATATAACAGGTGTATACTTTAGGTGATGTTCTGTGGCTCATGGCTGCTACAATTCATAGGCTAGTCAACTAATAATCTCCTTAGCCAAAAATATCTTAATATCTAATTTAAGTATCTACGTTCTGTGTTTGATACAATAAGTGAGGTCGTAATAACACATCTGGAGAACAACAGCAGCAACAAAAAGACCACTAGAAAAACAAGTTTTGGTGCCAGAGTCAAAAATGCTAATGTAAAGGTTGAAGAAAAACTGAAGAAAACTATTAAGGAAAATTAAAAAAAAAATAGGTGAATAAAGACACAAAAAGGGGTCTGGTGAGATGGCTGAGTGGGTAAAGGTGCTTGCCACCAAGCCTAATAACCCAGGTTCAGTCCCAAGGACACAGGGTAGAAGCAGAGGGCAGACTCTTGTGGGTTGTGCTCTTGACTGCCCCACTGTGCAGCGGCACCAGCGCATTGCCCACCCCACACAGACACAATGTGTACATAAATGGAATTAAAAGAGACAGGAGAAGTAGACAATCGCCTAAGAGGTCTACTATCTAATGACAAGAATGACAGAACAGAGGCCACACTTGGTGGGACTACCTTAGGAGGGCAGTCAGAGGTCCAAGGTCACCCTTGTGACCTTGTGTGAGGACAGCTACACAGTGAGTTGGAGGCCAGACTGCTTTTATCTTTCTCAAACAAAACAAAATGCAAACAAAAATATGAAAATTCACTGAAAACCTTTTTTCTTTTAAAAGTAGAGAACAGGGCTGGAGAGATGACTCAGTGGTTAAGAGCCTGCTCTTCCAAAGATCCTGAGTTCAATTCCCAGCAACCACATGGTGGCTCACAACCATCTGTAATGAAGTCTGGTGCCCTCTTCTGGCCTGCAGGCATACATGCAGGGAGAACACTGTATGCATAATAAGTAAATAAATCTTAAAAAAAAAGAAAAAAGTATTCGCGATAATCATCAGCGTGATAGTGGGGCAAGGACCGTTCAGGCACCCTCTCCTCTGCTGTTCAAGGACCTAGCTGGGGACATCCCCATGGACACCTGGGATCCCCTCTAGAGCCAAGTCTCTTGCCAGTCCTAAAATGGATCCCTTAATGTAGGTATCTTCTTCCCTGCTCCTATATCCGCCCTTCCTCCATCTCCACCCTCCCACTACCCCAAGCTGTTGCCAGTCTTTCCCTTCTCCCTTCCCTCTCCCCCTCTCCCCTTTCTCCCAACCTTACTCCCATCCCTGCCCTCACCCCCATGCTCACAATCACCATAGAATCTTCATCCGGCGACGGATGGAGACAGACAGAGACCCTCATCAGAGAACGGACCGAGCTCCCAAGGTCCAGTTGAAAGGCAGAAGGAGGGAGAAGATGAGCAAAGAAGTCAGGACCGCGAGGGGTTGGTCCACCAACTGAGGCAGTGTACCTGTTCTAATGGGAGCTCAGCAAACCCAACTGAACCGGGACTGAATGAGCATGTGATCAAACTGGACTCTCTGATTGTGGCTGACAATGGGGGCTGACGGAGAAGCCATTGATGAAGGCACTGGGACTTGTTTTTACAGCATGTTCTGGCTTTTTGGGACCCTAGTCTATATGGATGCACAGCTCCCTAGGCCTGGATGTAGGGGGGAGGGCCTTGGACTTCCCACAGGGCAGGGTTCCCTGCCCTCTCTCAAGTAGGGTGGGAGAGGGAGAAGGGGGTGTGGGGGAGCGTGAGGGGATTGGGAGGAGGGAAGGAAGTGTAAATAATTGAATGGAAAATAAAAAAAGTAGTCGACAAAGAAAATTGAGTGCTGCTGTTACCAAGGAAAGAAACGGAGCCTGTAAGGCTGTCAGGAGCACTGGAGAGGGCTGAGCAGCTGAGGGAGTTTACACGCGCTTTTCTTCTGTAAGTAAGGACACCATGCCACCACCCTCCTCTGGGAGGCAGGGGCTGTGCTGAGCCTCAGCAGCTAGCAGATGCAGCTTTTCTTTTCCCAGGCCTTGGACAGCTGGGGTAAGCACACGGCCGAAGCTGGGACACTGGAGACCTCAGTTCAGAGGTCCTGAAAATGGCACTGGACAAGCATCTGAGAATACTTAGTGTGGGCCTGCATGGACAAACCGACTGTCCCTTTCCTGCTGTGCGGCCTTCTGGTGCAGGACCTGCTCCGCCCCCCTCCCAGGCAGATCTTTGCTGCGTTCCCATTGTCTGACTAGCTGTCACCTGAGAGCCCTGCACAGAAGAGCTGCTGTGCACCACAGGGGCAGTACCGCATGCACCTGCAGGTCTATGTTTTGCTCTGATACAGAAGACACACAAGCTTGGTTGTCCAGAAGCCCAGGGTTATGGAATAACTAGGCCAGGAGCCAGGGTCATGCCCGCCTTTCTTCTTTGGGTGTGTTCTCCTTCCTTACCTATGGGTTCACCTCCTCTGCTCCACATTTCACAGGAATTCACTAATCTATTGTGCTGGAGATGGAATCCAGGGCTTTCCACAAGCTACGTGAACTCTGCAGTTAAGTTAAACACTTCCTCTTTAAGTAACCTAATTTAAATAAATCTTCAGTATATGTTTCTACTTAAGTCATAGCTTAAAATTTTAAGTACTAAAAACCTGCCTGCCTATCCCTGCATCTTAAGAGAAAGGTTCTCCTTTCTAAGATGGGAACTACTGGAACTGTCATCCTGTCCAGCCATTCTGTGCTCAGATTTGGCCCACACGCCTTAAGCCCCAGGTTTTCAGAAGACGCTGTCTTTACTTGACTTGCTCTGCAGAGGCCAAAGAAGTGTTCTATGTGCCCACTACACCAAATGCACATCAGACCGTCTGGAAATTAAAAAACAAACTCAAGCACAAATGGCAGTTATCACCAAAATTTTTGGTTTACAGGCAGAAAAGATATTCTTAGCAAAAAGCTACAGCCGGAAAAGCCTTAAAGAAACGATCTCAGTTCAAGTTGCATCTGATGAGAAAATGCCCCTGGTCCATGTCAGCAAGAAAAAGATTTATTTCTATTATTTAAAGATTATATGTGTGTGTGTGTGTAAGATTAAGAAAAAAGAGGTGTATTTCAGAGGCAGAGGCAGGTGGATCTCTGTGAGTTCAAGGCCAGCTTGGTCTAAAGAGTGAGTTCCAGGATAGAACAGCCAGGGCTGTTACACAGAAAAACCCTGTCTCAGCATCCCGCAACTCCCCCAACCAAAAAAAAGAAAAAGAAGCCATGAATTTGAAAGAGAGCAAGCAGGAGGTATATGGCAGGGTTTGGAGGAAAATGAAAGGGAACATGATACAATTATACTATAATGTCAAAAAATAAATGTGTATGTTTGTGTATCTGTATGGGCATCCAAACAGGCCAGAGGTATCTCCCCTGGGGTCAGAGGTAAAGGTGGCTGTGATCTTCCTGATGTGATGCTAGGAACTGAACTGAGGTCATCTGGAAGATGCAGCCTGTGCTCTTAATGGCTGACTTAATTCTCCCACACCTGATTTTTTTTTTTTTTTTTTAAATATTTATTTATTATGTATACAATATTCTGTCTGTGTGTATCTCTGCAGGCCAGAAGAGGTCACCAGACCTCATTACAGATGGTTGTGAACCACCATGTGGTTGCTGGGAATTGAACTCAGGACCTTTGGAAGGGCAGGCAATGCTCTTAACCTCTGAGCCGTCTCTCCAGCCCCTCCCACACCTGATTTTAATTAGGTATTTGTACATGTGCTTCTGTGTGGGTTTGTGCACACAAGTGCAGGTGTCCAGACAGGCCAGAAGGCACTGGCTCTCTTAAAGCTGGAGTCACAGGTGGCTCACAACTGCCTGTACTCCAGTTCCAGGGGATCTGGCACTGCACACACATTGTGCACATACACACATACATGCAGGCAAACACTCAAGCACATAAAAAAAACTTTCTTGGTTAACTCAACAATTTTTATTACTTTCATGTACCCTAACCTGAAAACTGCTAATGTCTAGATCAAGTGTTTCATTCACAGGCATAGAAGCTTGTTAGACTGTGTCTACTATAAACAATATGAAACCAGAGAAATACAAAAGAGAGTTTTATCCAAAGTGGGTGGAGTGGAAGTAACTAAGGCTCCTCCAAGTTCTGTGGCTTTAGGAATGAAAAGGAAGGCTGATCCTCTGGTGGGCTAGCTTCTCAGGGTCCTGGGTTCCTTGGGCTCATTCTCAGAATTGAGGGACACACACAGACAGGAACAGAATACCCCAACAAGCAAACAAACTGATTCACAGGCCTGTAATCTTAGTATGCAGGAGGCTAAAGCAGGATTGCGTATGAGAGAGGCCTTGTCTCAAAGAAGCAAACAAGCTAAAATAAACACCAACCAAATAAAATTTCCCAAACAATGAGAACAGCTGGCTCTCAAAAGTGAAAACAAATCTGATGCCTGCTCATCTGGCTGGAAACAGTTTGCTCCGGGGCTGGAGAGACGGCTCTGCAGTTAAGAGCACCTGCAGCTCTTCCACAGTTCTCAGGTTTAATTCCCAGCACCCATATGGCAGTTCAAAACTGTCTCTAATTCCAGCTCCAGGGATCCAATGCCCTCTTCTGACTTCAGTGAGTTCTGCATGTAAGTGGTATGCAGACATACATGTGTACAAAACACCCATACATATAAAATTTTAAAATGAAAATAAAACATTTTTGCTTCAACAAAAGTTTGTTAAGCAGAATTTTCAGAGAAAAAAAGTCCCGAGTTTTAAGGCTCAAAGGTCAAGTCACTTCCAATCTAGAGAGAGGATTAGGGAGACAGGCTTTACAGGAGGGGGTGCTGGGCACTATTTATAAACACCATCCTCTGGGTCAGCCAGGTCACCTCTTTTAAAGGCTCCCCGGGGTTCCTAAGGAGGATGAGCAAAGGAACATTTCTCTGCTACTGGAAGCCTCCCCTTAGGTGAGAGCATATCTTGGTATTAGGACTCCCTTATTTAGAACCAGGCCAAATACAATGTTCTCACATGTAAAGCACCAACAGCTTTAAAGTTAAGTTTCAGGGCTGGTGAAGGTGCTCACCACCAGGCCCGACCACCTGAGTGCAATCACTGGAGTACCCACGTGGTGGAAGGAGAGAAGTCATGTCCATCACTGTAAGTTGTGGCATTCACATGCACACATATAAATATACACATAAATAAAAAGTTAAAAAATTAATTTAAGTTTTAGAGTAAGTGATAAATTTCATAGTAAAATCAAAGCTTGCAAAGTATTGATCGTCTGGAAAGATAAGAAAGCAAACAACATCAAAGATTGGGAGGTTTTTAGCTTAAAGGGAAGGTTTTTAGGGTTAAGGAATCTATGTGGGGGCTGGGCAGGTAGCTCTGTGGTTAGGTAAGAGAGTTTCCTGCTCTTGCTGAGGGCTCGGGTTCACAAAGTCAGTTTCGGATGACCTAGGCACTCTTTTGGCTCCACAGGCACTTGGACACATGCAGTACAAATACATACATGCGGGAACAACACTCATGCATAAAACAAAAAGAATTTAGATGAGCTAGCACAGGAGTTGGAGCCAGAAGCGAAATGTGGAAGGCAGTGACAGAGGAAGGTGGCAGAGCAGAAAGCGAGAGGCTGGGGACTGGGAGAACCAGAGAAACCAGGCAGAGGAGTGGAGAACTAGGTCCATTTCTTAGAGATGATAATGAAGGAATGAGCTAAAATACCACGCAGCAACCACTTAGAGGCATTGAGGATAAACACACTGGTTCTAGGAGTCTTAGTTTTAAACGAAAATGGACAATATCAATTTCTCTATAATAAACAGATTGATTGTATATGGCAGAACCTCACTGGCCAGTTGAAGAAGGAAGAGTGAGAAATCAGGAAGAGGGAAGAGAGTAGAGAGAAAGTAGAGAGTCAGAGAAGGAAAAGAGAAAAGAAGCATGCTACACACAAGGGAACAAGAACCATGCAATGGAAGGGGGAGCGGGTGTGAGGGTTGGAAGATGCATGTAGATGGCCCGTCTATAACTCAGATGGAGAGTCAGGGCCAGGACAGAAGTCAACAAAACGGAAGTCTTGGGAAGTCTGCAGACGAGATTTTATATTTCTTGTTTCTTTTTATGTTAGTTAAGTATTATATGATTGTCTTGGTAGATAAGATTCTTGGAATGGGCAGAGTAGAACTGTAAAACTCCTCAGAAAACCTTAACTGGCAGATATTCACAATTCCATGTAATTTATCAATAAATTGTGCCACTTTTTATTTTATCCTTGCTAGGTACACCAGGCTGGCCTCAAACTTAACAATGCTCCTCCTATCTGTCTCCAGGGTGCTGGGATTATAGGTATGGGTAACATCCAGCTATAATTTCAATTGTAAGCAATCTCCTCAAAAGCATTTGAAATGGCCAGACAGTGGTGGTGCAAGCCTTCAACCCTAGCACTTGGGAGGCAGAGACAAGTGGATCTCTGTGAGTTTAAGGCCAGCCTGGCTTAGGGAGTGAGTTCCCAGACAGTGAAAGCTTCACAGAGAAACCAAAACAAACAAAAAAAGTATTTGAAACAGTAGGGAGGAGATATGGCTCAGCAGGGAACACTGGTTGTTCTTCCAGAACCGGGGTTCAATTCCGAGCACCCACTTGGTTGCCACATTTCTCTGTAACTCCAGTTCCAGGGGATTGAATACCTTTTTCTGGCCTCTGTGGGCATCTGGCATGCAAAACAGTACACAGACATACATGTAGTCAAAACACCTATACATGTAGAATTAAAAAAAAAAGAGGAACTATCTATATAGAGTCTCAGGCCTGTTTTTGGGTTGGGAAGGGACAGATGGAGACCACATGACACACTTCTGCAGTCACAGGGGAAAGCCAAGAATGAAATACAAGTGCACTAGAGCAGAACACCTGCCACACAGCAGCGATGGGATCTCCAACCCAGCCTAGTTTCGTGTACTTACATACACTGAATTTTAAACACACTATCTTAGTGCATTTTGTATTTAGTTGTAAATATAAGCAACAGATAAAACTAGGGTCTTAAGGTTGGGATGAAGTACATGAAATGCTTAAAAAAGCATTTATACATTATAGAACACCATGTGAGTATGGGATACTATAATTATTTAGTATTAAAAACTCCCCAAAGAAGCCACCAAGCATGGCAGGCCTTGTCTTTAATCCCAGCAGAAGTAGGTGGATCTCTGTGAGTTAGACTAGCCTGGTCTACATAACAAGTTCTAGGATAACCAGAGTTGGGTTATCAGCTCCACGCGGTATGACAGGCAGTGGAACCAGCGCAGGCGAGTGCCTGGGTGAGCGCGCGCGGGCACACACACAGAACTAAAACCAACCAAACCCCATGAGGGGAACATCAATTATTGTCACATTCTCTAAACACCATACATTATCTTATTCTGTCTTCCTGGTTTTTAATTTATTGGGAGCAAAGGGAGTAGAGTAGAGAATGACAGACACTTGCTCTGCAGTCCTGATTAGCCCAGAATAAGGTAGGCCAGGCTAGCTTCGAACTTGTGACAACTGTCCTGCCTCTGCCTCACAAGTGCTGAGGTAGTAAGTCTGTACCAACATACCTGCTTTTTTTCTAGCTTTAATAAAAATAACTGAAAAGTGATTTTAGTTTTTGGTTTTGGTTTTATGCACTCAGTCCCTTGCAATTCCCCGAAAACCTGCTGTGGTCCTCTACGTTGCTCATCTATCAATTTTCATCCTGCCTCTCATTCTCATCTACTGAAGAGTACAGATAAGAACTAATTCTACGCCAGGCAGTAGTGGCGCACACCTTTAATTCCAGTACTCAGGCAGAGGTGGGTGGATCTCTGTCACTTCAAGGCCAGTCCTTCCTGGCCTCTCTGCATTAGGTTCTGCCTCCAGGTTTTTGGTTTGCTTGAGTTCCTGCCTGCCTTCCTTCAATGATGAACTGTGACCCAAAGTGTAGGTCAAATAAATCCTTTCCTCTCCAGATGGCTTTTGGTCTTTTTTTTTTTTTTTTTTTTTTTTTCCAAGACAGGGTTCCTCTGTGTAGCCTTGGCTGTCCTGGAACTCTCTTTGTAGACTAGGTCAGCCTCAAATTTAGAGATCCACCTGCCACTGCCTCCCAATTTCTGGGACTAAAGGCATGCACCCTTATGCCTGGCTTGGTCATGATGTTTTATCACTGTCAGAGTCACCCAAAGAGATCTGCAAAGTCCTTGAGGTTGATCCCTGGCAGTTTAGAAACAGGCACTGAGCTCCTCAGCCCAAATGACCTCCTCAAAGGTCCACACTTCTTTAGCGGGGGTGGTGTTTCAAGATAGGGTTTCTCTGTGCAGCACTGGCTGCCCTGGAACTCTCTCTGTAGACCAGATTACCCTTGAACTCAGAGAACCGCCTGTCTCTGCCTCCTGAGTGCTGGGACTAAAGGTGTGCGCCACCACCACCTGGTCTTTTCCTTCCACACTTATTTATTTTTCCCTATCTGATCTCTTCAATAAATTGCATTTTCCCTGTTTAAAGCAATAGAATCTAAATTTCATCATTGCTTACAGAGTGACTCTTATGATAAACACAATGCTACTCTCAGTACCTCCTCATGCGGCAAGGAAAAGCTACCTGTATCTCAAACCCCTTCCAGGATAACACCATCCCTATGACCAAAAGAACCTACAGTTCTATGGTAACTTAACAATGTGGCCTCTGTCAATTTGTCGCCATTATTTCCCTCTGCCCTGAGCCAGAGCCACAGGGGATGGCTACGGAGCTGGTTGCTTTTGATTGGTAACAACAGCAGAGGCTGTGGATTCCCTCCCCTGCTCGTCCCCTGGAAACAGCAAGGCAAATAGCAGAGTAACCCAAGCAATCTGATACGCCCTGAAACTGGTGGTTGCTACTTGGCAAACATGGAAGTATCATTAAGAGAAAGGGAAGAAGGAAACTGTAGATTTGACTTTGGCAGGGAAGTCTATAGAGTTCCTTTCACATTATCTTTGTTCAACTTCCAGCTCCCTCCCTCCTCACTTAACACTCCTTCACTTAGAAGATCTTATGGAAGCCAGGTCTGAGTCTTCAAGTCTGTGACCTTCGGTCACCCAAT
Organism: Microtus oregoni; assembly: GCF_018167655.1. Lineage (NCBI taxonomy): Eukaryota > Metazoa > Chordata > Mammalia > Rodentia > Cricetidae > Microtus > Microtus oregoni. Next base: position 10,172,747 of record NW_024543063.1, on the reverse strand, counting down.
GCACTTGTGGGACAATTACAGGGCACCTATTATCCAGGCAAAACAATTTTTCCTTTAAGCTAGGCATGGTGGGCACACGCCTTTAATCCCAGCACTTGGGAAGCAAAGGCAGGCTGATTTCTGAGTTTGAGGCCAGTTTGGTCTACAGAGTTTCAGGGCAGCCAGGGCTATACAGAGAAATCCTGTCGGGGGGGGTGGGTTCTCTCTCTCTCTCTCTGTGTGTGTGTGTGTGTGTGTGTTGCTGGATGTTGTAGCATATAACCTTTAAGTCTCAGCTCTGGAGAGTATAAGGCAGAAGTATTACATGTTCTAGACCAGCTTAGGTTACATAAGGAGATTATGTCTCATAATATACCAAAACCTGGGGGGCTGGCATCTGGGGGTACAGGAAGTTTACGGCAAGATTAGTGATGATCATTTAGACTGCTGTCAAGGTGCCCAGTCTGCTAAATGAGAGTAAAAATATTTTGGTGCCTAACCTGCTCTTTGTAACTGTCTCTCTGGCTGTTGCATGACCTGTGATTTTCCTTCCTAGACAGTATCCCAGGTCCTGATATTTTTTTTTCTTTTTCTTTTTGGAGACAGGTTTCCCTATAGCTTTGGTGCCTGTCCAGGGACTCACTATATAGACCAGGCTAGCTTTGAACTCACAGAGAGATCCGCCTGTCTCTGCCTCCTCAGTGCTGGGATTAAAGGGTTTTCCCAAGAACTTACTAACTGCCTTTGTTCCTTCACTCTTTCCCTCAATAATTCAACTCAGTGCCACCATAATATTCTTTATTTTTTTTCTCTTTGAAACAGGGTTTCTCGGTGTTGCCCTGTCTGTCCTGGAACTCTCTCTGGAGACCAAGATGGCCTCAAACTCACAGAGATCCACCTGCCTTTGCTGGGATTAAAGGCGTGAGCCAGCATCGTCCACTCAGAATAGTCTTCCTTAATTATCTATCACCTGTCCAGTTGGGCGGTGGTGGCGCACGCCTTTAATCCCAGCACTCGGGAGGCAGAGGTAGGTGGATCTCTGTGAGTTCTAGGCCAGCCTGGTCTACGGAGCGAGTTCCAGAACTTTTGAAAAACAAAAGAAAAAACTCATCTGTCTAATGCCAGTTGCTGTTCAGAACCTTTCAGTGCGTCCCTGCCCTTCTCTAGATCAGGTCCAGATTCCACAGGTCAATGATCTTAACTAGGTTGTTTCTACCTCAGCTCAAAAACCATCTGCTCTAGCCAGACACTAAGCACTGACCAGTCTTCCTGCACGTGCGCTCCCTCATCCTTTTTGTTCTTTCCTGGTGGGGATTTCTCACTCTTCCTGTTCTCTTTATTGATTCCATTCCAGCATCCTTTCACGTCCAGCTCTTCGTCTCTTCCATCAGAGCCAAAGGTGGAGCCTTAGCTTTGAGTACAATCATGGCTCTGTTATTTAAGAGTCTTACAATGTGGGACTTTTGTTTTTTTAAATTAAAAGTATTACTGTGTGTGAGTTTATTATATGTATTTGGGGGCCAGAGGACAACTTCATAGAGTTCTCTCTGTCCACCTGTGTGAGGGCTATAGTGATAGAACTCGGTTGTCAGACCTTTTCTCTCTCTCTCTCTCTTTTTTTTTTTTTTTTTTTTTTTTTTTTTTTTTTTTTTTGAGATAGGGTTTCTCTGTGGCTTTGGAGCCTGTCCTGGAACTAGCTCTGTAGACCAGGCTGTTTTGTTTTTTTTTTTTTTCTATTTTCAGAGAGACAGAGTTTCTCTGTAGCTTTTGGAGCCTGTCCTAGTAACTCTCTGTAGAGCTGTAGACCAGGTTGGCCTCAAACTAACAGAGAGCCAGCTGTCTCTGCTTCCCAAGTGCTGGGATTAAAGGCATGCCGTCACTACCGCCCGGCTTGTTGTCTTTACCCAGTGAGTATCTCGCCAGCTCCATGGTTTAACTTATTTAACTTTTTTTTAAAAATATTTATTTATTTATTATGTATACAATATTCTGTCTGTGTGTATATGGCCAGAAGAGGGCACCAGACCCTATTACAGATGGTTGTGAGCCACCATGTGGTTGCTGGGAATTGAACTCAGAACCTTTGGAAGAGCAGGCAATGCTCTTAACCTCTGAGCCATCTCTCTAGCCCCTTAACTTTTTTTTTTTTTAAAGATTTTATGTGCATGAGTGTTTTGCATGCATGTGTCTTTGTACTACACATGTGCCTGGTGAGAAGAATGTACGGGATCTCCTGGAACTGGAGTTAGGGATGGTTGTTGAGCCACCACGTGAGTGCTGAGACAAAAACCCAGGTCTTTTGCAAGAGGAACACATGCACTTAACCACTGAGCCACCTCTCCAGCCCCTAGCTTTTTGATTCTTAGTTTTCCTAAACTCTAAAATGTAATAAATACTTACATGACTTCTGTAAAAATTAAACAAGATTCAAGGAAAGCACCAGACGGTGGTGGCGCACGTCTTTAATCCCAGCACTCAGGAGGTAGAGACAGGCAGATCTCTGAGTTTGAGGCCAGCCTGGTCTACAAGAGCTAGTTCCAGGACAGGTTCCAAAGCTACAGAGAAACCTAGTCTCAAAACAAACAAACAAACAAACAAAACTCAAACAAACAAAAACAACAACAACAAAAAAAAAGCAAACTAATGAAAGTCTGGGGGTGTAGCTAAGTGACAGAGCACTTGCTCAGTATACGCAAGTTCCTGAGTTCCAGCCCCAGAACTGCACTATACAAAACAAAAACTTAGAGTAACTGGAGCACAGGAAGCACTCACGCACACTGTACTGACAAAGCCTGCCTGATTAGCTTGTGCAGTTACTTTCCTCTAACATTTAAGTTCTTAACATTTACATTCTAGATCTTGTTTCATATGTTACACTTTATCTCTTTAACAGATGCTGTCCCAAAACCTACGTTAGATGAATTACAAAAATCTTTTAGGTTTTATTAGCTTTAGTTTTAATTTTTTGAACAAGAAAATTAAGTTTTGGAGATGTAAAAACTTTAATTATCACTAAAAATCTAGTAAATAGTGAGAGAAGATGAAGGTGATACTTTGGGTTGGTTTGTTTTTAAGGTTGAAAGTGTCCTAGGATTTCTATGAATTAGTATCAGGTAACCCTCATGGGCCAGTTCTTTGTTCTTCCCTTCCAAGATTTCCCCAGGGAGAGCTGAGCACCGTCACCAGCTCTGGCTCCAACATTACTCCCCAGACAGCCAGAACCCAGGTTTCCCTCCAGGGAGTGCCACTAGCCTCTGACTTTCAGAAAGACAGCATCCTGGAAGCCCTGCGTTTTGTTCTGAGAAAGATCAGTTCAGGGTCAGAAATGCCACTGGGCAGCAAGGATGAAACCCAAGTTTCTATCAGCAAAGAGTCCTCTTTATCCTTTCAGGTTATTGAGGCAAAAGGGGTAAGGTCTTGTTAGAGCCAAGCCTCCTGAGGACTGACGAGACCAGCGTCCTCCAAAGTAACATTTGAAAGAACAAACCTCCAGAATCGGGAGGCAAACCTTAAAGAGCACGGAAAGGGCAGTCTTCACTCTATTCTTAATCTCAGCTGGGACAGATGTAACTACATGTACCTGGATTTTTTTTTTCTGAAATGAAAGGAACATGAAGCTAAACTGTTAGATAATTTATCTATGTTCATAAACTGATTTCCAACCAGAAATCAACATACAGGACATATAGATCCAATCTCCCTCTGTCTATATCTACCTACTTCTCTATCTTAGCCAGGTCTTACCATGTAACTCTGGCTGGGAACTTGCTGTGCAGAGCAGCAGGCTGGCCTTAAATGTACAGAGATCTGCCTGGCCCTGCCTCTGCAGTGTTGGGATGATACTCACACACACCATCACACCCAGTTTAGGTGATTGTAAATTTCCAAGCTTTGAAAAAAGTTTGGAAAACCATGGTTTCTGAGCTAAAGTAATTAAAAATTTAAAGTCTGAAGAACCAAGAGAAAATAGTCAATCAAGAGAACACCAACCACCATAAGACAAAACAGCAATACAAAAGTAAATTTCTCCTACTGAGGAAAACAGTATGTTTCAGGGCTATCAGACAACAGGTTCAAGTACTTGGGAATTAAATAAACCTGGCTTTGATGTCTTGTGTTTCTTTTCTTTCAGTATGAGACAAGGTCTTTCTACAAAGCCCTGACTGTCCTAGAACTCCATCTGCCTCTGCCTCGGGAGTGCTAGGATTAAAGACCCGTGCCACCATTGCCCAGCAATACCTGTTTTTTTTTTTTTTTATAAATTTATTTATTTACTATGTTTACAATGTTCTGTCTGTATGTATGCCTGCAGGCCAGAAGAGGGCACCAGACCTCATTACAGATGGTTGTGAGCCACCATGTGGTTGCTGGGAATTGAACTCAGGACCTTTGGAAGAGCAGGCGATGCTCTTAACCGCTGAGCCATCTCTCCAGCCCACAGCAATACCTGTTTTAAAAAAGAAAAAAAGAAACCAAACAACAAGCAGGGTGTCTGCTGTACACCTTTAATCCCAGCACTCGGGAGGCAGAGAGACAGAACTCTGAGTTTGAGGCCAGCCTGGTCTACGGAGGAGTTCCAGGACAGCCATGGCTACACAGAGAAACCCTGTCCCAATAAACAAACAGAATCTCAAAGTTTTGATAGAATTTTAAAGTTCATAAATTTCTTCCATTTTTTCTCTTGAATTTCAGAATACTTGTCTACTTTACAGTTGTTAAGCCCTTACTGTTATAAAACCATAATTGATACAAAAAAGGTAGTATTAATCCTGATCTGAAACTGACCAAGCCACGTTGTTAAAGGTTATTGGGCATTTCATTCACCTAGTATTTACTAAACAATTACGGATGTTGTGCTCAGGATGAAGACAGACCATGATCAATAAGGAATGATCTGCTAATGGAGTCTCCTCAAGGTAGAGAAGAAACCACCCAGGGAAGAGAATAAGGACAAAGTGACGTGAGAAGCCTGCTCTATAAAAGAGGCTTCAACAAAGCACCAGCTTTGGCTTGCCGTGAGGAGGCTTTGTGAGATAAGATAACCATCAGTGTCTAAAGCACGCCTCTGAGACTTAGGCTCCACTCACCAGCTCCTATCGCCTTTCAGGCCTGTGCCGTACCCAGGTGTCTCTCTCTTCCCAATTTGCATACCTAGACAAGATAATCAAGCCGATAGGACTACAGTTTCAGGTAAAGACAAACTCAGCCCAAACACTGCTTAAGCTCACATCTTGCCCATGTGTATACAACAGGTACAGCTCCAGAAGTCTCTGCATTGAAATCTATAATCTCTCTTAAAGAAAAAAATCAGGCATGATGGCTCATGTCTGTAATTCCAGCACTTGGGAGGCCGGGGCAAAAGGACTGTAGTGAATATTGTGTTTTTTATTCCCCCTCTCAAAACAGGGTTTCTCTGTGTAACAGCTCTGGCTGTCACCTATAACTCGTCCTGTAGACGAGTCCACCTGCCTTTGCCTCCTGAGTGCTGGGATTAAAGGTGTGCGCCACCACTGCCTGGGGAGGACTGTTGGAATTTAAGGCCAGTTTGGATAATGAGTTCCGGGCCAGTCTGGGCTACACAGTGGGAACATGTTCAAACGCCTGATGACCTCAGTTTGATCCACGAATCCATGTGAAAAGACAAGAGAGAACTGACTGTCGCAAGTGTGCTGTGGCATGTCCCCACAAGACACGTAATGCATGCTTAAGAACACACTAAAATGAATTTTCTAGAGCTGTTCATTTCTATTTTTTTTAAAGATCTATTTATTCTGTATACAGTGTTCTACCTGCATATAAGCCTGCACTCCAGAAGAGGTCACCAGGTATCATTACATATGGTTGTGAGTCATCATGTGGTTGCTGGGAATTGAACTCAGAACCTCTAGAAGAGCAGCCAGTGCTCTTAACCTCTGAGCCATCTCTCCAGCCTAGAATTATGCATTTCTGAGAAGTGTAGAACCAGGGCCTTAGATATACTCTATCACTGAACTACATGCTCATCTCAGAATCACTTTATAAATAGATCACTGTTTAATTTCTTTCTATTTTAGCTTTTCAAGACAAGGTTTCTCTGTGTAGCTCCCGATGTCCTAGAACTTGATTTTTAGATCAGACTGGCCTCAAATTCAGAGATCTGCCTCCCTCTGCCTTCTGAGTGCTGGGATCAAAGGTGTGTGTCACCACACTTGGCAGTAAGTGGATCAATGTTTTTAAAGTTGACACTTATTTCCAAAGAGGATATCCTTAATTCCTTTTTTCAGTGCCAGAACCCTCTGCAAGCTGGGCAAGCACTCTGTCACTGAACTGCTTTGATGTTTGAGGATCACCACACAGTCCAGCCAATCACAAACTGTCAAGGTTTTCAAGATGTTTAGCTTGGAATTTTCTAGCTTTCCATGTTAGAACTAAATTGTGAAATATTTCTGGTCTTGAACACAATTCCAACTAAACTAAGGACCTGGAAGGGAAAATTAGAAACATAATTCTCCCTAATGACACACAGGTGGAAATCTAAAGGTCATTAACAATACATGGCTGGGGATATAGCTCATGGGTATAGCTGTACTTGTCTGGGATGTGTGAAGCACCAAGTTCAATCCCTAGTACTACAAACAGCAACAAAACGAAAGAAAACCTCCCAAACTAAACACCTTTGTTGGACGTGGTATAGTGAGTTTATAATCCCAGCAGTTGAGGCCGAAATCTGGAGTACAAGCACGTCCCTGGTTACATAGCAAGTCTGAGGCCAGCCTGGGTCACGAGACTTGTTTAAAAATTTTGGTGAATATCCATGGTTCAACCCTTGGCTGCTTGTTACAACCAGAACTTTCAAACTCCCACTCAAACCAAACAAATTTCAATCTCTGGAGGCAGAACTCAGGCATCAGTGGTTTTCAAGATTTGCCATGTAGAGGTTGGAGAGACAGCTCAGTGGCTGAGTACTTACTGTTCTTGCAGAGGACCTTGGTTGATGCCTCTATTGACCTCAACAGGTTCTTGCACTTACGTGGTGTATGTGTACACATCTTCAGGCACATACACATGCAATAAAAAATAAGTATTAGCTGGGTGGTAGTGTACACACGCCTTTTAACCCCAGCACTGGAGTCAAGGGCAGGCAGATCCCTGAGTTTAAGGCCAGCCTGGTCTACAGAGTGAGTTCAGAATAGCCAGGGCTACACAGAGAAACCCTATCTCAAAACGCAAAGCGCGCGCGCGCACACACACACACACACACACACACACACACACACGATTCCCCACGCGATTCCACTGAAAGCCAGGTGGGGAGCTATTAGTTGACAGGATTTTTTTCCCTCTCTGAGCAAAGGTGATTTCCAATAAGGCTGTACTGGGGACTGAGCTTAGGTCTCCAGCATGCTTGGCTGGCAGGCATTCTACCATTACCCATTCTTTTTTTTTTTTTTTTTTTTTTGGTTTTTCGAGACAGGGTTTCTCTGTGGCTTTGGAGCCTCCATTACCCATTCTTTATCCTTAACCATACTTTATTTTGAGACAGGGATCTCCCTAAGTTGTTCAGGATGGCTTGAAGTTGTCATTCTCCAGCTGCAGCCTTCTCAGCAGCAGCAGGTGTGTTACCGGGCTCAGCTAGGGCTGGTTTTCTTAAACTCTCACGCTCATGCAAATCACCAGTTTCAGTGGGTCTGAATTAGGAACAGTGATCCTGTAGTTCTAACCAGTTCCCAAGTAAGGCTAAAGCTAATAGCTCAGAAGCTAAATTCTGAGTAGCTGTGTGATTCTGAAAGAAAAATTATCTTAAAGAACAGAAAGAAAGCCGGGTGGTGGAGGCACACGCCTTTAATCCCAGCACTTAGGAGGCAGAGACAGGTAAGAACTGTGAGTTCGAGGTCAGTTTGGTGTATAGAGTTCCAGGACAGGCTCCAAAGCTACAGAGAAACCCTGTCTCAAACAAACAAACAAACAAAAAGAACAGAAAGAAAAAACATTACAGTCACTGAAATCCATACCACCAGTCAGGGAGGGAGGTCAAGGTAGATGAACAGAGCAGGACTATGGAATAAAAGATGTTTCTAGGAAGGAAGATTTTAAGGGATCAGAAAAATTTGGATATTTTTCTGAGAGAGCGTGGTAGTAGTCACTGTGGGTTTTGCATTTATGTGTATAAAGGGCAAGCTGGCATGTGGAAGAAGAGAGATGGGCAGTGAGGAAAAATGATTAAACACCTAAAAATAAAGAAAAAAGCAAGTCCTTGGCTATAAAGTTGGCAAGGTACAGAGAAATACTAGTAGGAGTACTGCAGGAACCTATTCCCTGTCGTAAATGTATCCGAAGCCAGTCAAGTTAGTTAATGACTAACAGCCATCTCCATCACTCCCTCCTGAGGACATAGAGACCCAGGAGTGTAAGTCTCCCCTGTCGGTGCTTTGGGAACCAACAACAAACTGAACCACTCCTTTTTCACGTGCAGAGAGAACACCCAGAAGCTAAAAAGTGGGGTGCCTTGGCGGCTTCCAGGCAACACCCTTCCATGTTTCTAAACACACAATTTCTAAACTTCTAGATATACTTCACCAGACTATAACAAACTAAAAGAAAAATGCTGATTCCTTGGGCTTTTCCATGGAAATCAGAAATGCTTAACATATAGAATAATAAATAGTATAAAAATGCTCACAAATACCAGAAGGTATTAAATTTAATTTCTTCTTCTTCTTCTTCTTCTTCTTCTTCTTCTTCTTCTTCTTCTTCTTCTTCTCCTTCTCCTTCTTCTTTTTTTTTTTTTTCCTAAGACAAGGTTTCTGTGTAGCCCTGGCTGTCCTGTACTCACTCTGTAGACCAGGCTGGCCTCAAATTCAGAGCCACCTGTCTTTGTCTCCAAGTGCTGGAATTAAAGGCGTGTGCCACCACTGCCCAGTTTCCTCTAATTTCTAAAACAATTAAGAAAGTTTTCCTGAAAAAATATCCAGAGAAATTACACGACATAGTTAGCATGTTATTAAATAGTCCTGATCAAATGGGCCACACTTAAGCAAATTTCTGGGTTTTTTTTGTTTTGTTTTGTTTTTTGTTTTCTCAAGACAGGGTTTCTCTGTGTAGCTTTGGAGCCTGTCCTGGCAGTAGCTCTGTAGACCAGGCTGGTCTTGAATTCACAGAGATCACCTGCCTTTGCCTCCTGAGTGCTAGAGTAAAGGCGGGCGCTACCATCGCCCAGCTTGTTTTTGTTTCTGGAGACAGGTTTCTCTGTGTACCTGCCCTGGCTGTCCTGGAACTCCATGTGTAGACTAGGCTGTTCTCAAACTCGCCTGTCTCTGCTTCCCGAGTGCTGGGAAGAAAGATGTGTACCACCACTGTGCAGTGCAAATATCTGTTTTAATGAACAGAAGAAACTGAAAAAGAGAAGGAATTCTGCTATCAGGTGATCCATCCTTGGCAGAAACAGACACCTTTCAAATTTCTATTCACTATATAATGATGGCTAATAGGCACTTTGTGCCAGCTAAAATGCTACATGCTTTATCTATCTGTATAAGAATCCCCCTAATCCTATGAAATAGGCATTATTATTATGATCAACTATTTTTTGATCTATTTTGATGACCAACTTTTGGATTCAGGATCAAAGGTTTCAAAACCAGTAAGTGGCAAAGTTTTACTTAATTATTCTTTGGTGGCAGAGTCTTACATATCTTAAGCTGGCTTTGAATTTCTGGTCCTTTTGCCTCTACTTCCTAAGTGCTTTGATTATAGGCATTAACCACTCCCCCCAGTTTTAGGTGGTGCTGGTAACTGGCCCAGAGCTCATTCATGCTAGATAAACATTCTCTTAAGTAGCTTAGGTGCTTAGCTCTAAAGCTGGCTTTTCACTGCCTGATTCAAATGGCTATGCTTTCAGCATCTACAACACTACCAGCCATTTGTCCCAGAGAGAAACTAGAGTACAGAATCTACTGCAGCTACAAAACAGCACAGGCAGCACTTAGACCAACAAGTCTGTCCACACCGAGTACCCCAGGGAAGAAAGTGCAGCTGCAGGGTCCTGGGTCCCTTGGTGAAGAAAGACCACCAGAACCAGAAAAACTGATGAAGGTGAGAAATGCAAGCAGACCCCTAAATATACTGTGGGAACGGTCCTTTGATCCTTCCTAAGGTCATTCTCTTGGGACATGCTTAGTAGGGAATAATATGAAATTACTGAAGCTGCACAGATTTACACAGGTAACAAAATTCTACTCATGCCAACAAAATTTCCTTTTTATAAGCTGTACTTAAATATTTGAGTTTAAATATTTCAAAATAATGATCTCCCCTGAGTACTATTGTTTGATGTTTAAAAAGTCGTTTTCTTGCTGTTCTAACACTGAATAAGACCATGAATTCATCTCATTTTAAGGGGATTCAAGAACTTACAATTTCATTTTTAAACTCAAGATTTAGTGTTGTAAAGCAACCTGAAATTACTTTAGTAGACATAGAGGTTTGCTTGTAACAAAGATTTTGGTAAAAAAGACCTCTTACTCTGTTTGGATAATGTTATGAGAAGATAAAGAGATCAGAAAATCTCAGAAGGAAAGCATCTGGCAGAATGGTTCATCTTACACATGGAGAGGTGTATGGGCTCTAAGAGGGGTCAATACCGAAGCCAAGCCTGGACAACCATCGGTCTGCTCTAGAGAGCTGGTTCAGAAAAGCAAGTAGGCTCTTTCTGCACTCACAGTACTGCAAAACCAAAACTGTTTCTCAGGAACCCATAAAAGGATAGACTTATGTATCTGTCTTGCTAAGACCAAGATGGCCTCGAACTCACAGAGATCCACCTGCCTTTGCTGGGATTAAAGGCGTGAGCCAGCATCGTCCACTCACAATAGTCTTCCTTAATTATCACCTGTCCAGTTGGGCGGTGGTAGCGCACGCCTTTAATCCCAGCACTCAGGAGGCAGAGGCAGATGGATCTCTGTGAGTTCAAGACCAGCCTGGTCTACAAGAGCTAGTTCCAGGACAGGCTCCAAAACCACAGAGAAACCCTGTCTCGGAAAAAAAAAAAAAGAGTGACGAGAAGGGGCTGGCAAGATGGCTTAGAGGTTAAGAGCACTGGCTACTCTTCCAGAGGTCCTGAGCTCAATTACCAGCAATTATATGGTGGCTCCAACCATCTATAATGAGATCTGATGCCCTCTTCTAGCCTTCAGGCAGACACAGACAGAATACTGTATGAAGAATAAACAAATCTTAGAAAGAATGATGTGAAAGTTTCCCATGGGATAGCAGTCTGCAGCCTTTACCTTCTTAATCACTTCCCTCCGAGTCCACATTTTCCACTGTTCTACCTAGTCATCTACTGTGACCATGGATAGTGATGTTACTGTGTACCAGGTGCAAACTGTTTGGGGATTCCATAGTTGAACACTCAGAATGTGTTGGTAGGCTGGTCCCGGTCTGTGAATTCATTTGCCACAAATTTATGATGTGTTGATTTTTAGTTTTTTTTTGTATTTAGAGTCTCATTATGTGGACCTACTAGGCCTGAAATCTGCTATGTTGACCAGTCTGACCTTGAATTCACTGCAACCCTCTGCTGTTGCTTCTTGAGTGCTAGGATTACAGACAAGGCAAGTATTTAAAAATTTTATTGGAGGAGCTAGAGACGGCTCAGCGCTTACGAGCACATGCTCTTGCAGAGAACCCAAATTTGGTTCCCCAGTACTCACATCAAGTGGCTTAAGATTACCTGGAACTCCAGCTCCAGGGGATCCAGTGTCCTCTTCTAGCCCCCACAGTTATCACACATGCGTAGAGACCCACACTCAGACACACATGTGCATATAACTGAAAATAAAAATATATCTTTAAAAAATTTAAAAACTGGGTGTTGGAGAGATGGTTCAACGGTTAAGAGCATAGGCTGCTTTTCCAGAAGATTCCTAACACCCACACGGTGGCTTATAATCATCTGTCTCTCCATGAAGTTAAACAAGTTCTCAGGGCCAATGGAACACTGGAACAGGCAGTATTTTGGATAGAGTAGATGACAGAGCCTGGGCTCAGTGGCTTTCTCCAGAAGGCTCACTCCATTATCCAGAGTGCTGTTTGTTCCAGTGCGCTGTTAACCCGGGCCATTTGTTCCTACTGCATTCTAACTCTATGGGATCTGATGTCTTCTGGCCTCTGTGGGTATCAGGCATGCACACGGTTCAGACAAACATGCAGGCAAAACCCCATACACATAAAATAAAAATAGTAATTTCAAAAATTAATGGAGCTGGGCGGTAGTGGCACACGTCTTTAATCCTAGCACTAGAGAAGCAGAGGCAGGAGGATCTCTGTGAGTTGGAGGCCAGGCTGGTCTACAGAGAGAGTTTCAGGACAGTCAAGGTTACACAGAAAAACCCTGTCTTGAAAAACTAAGAAAAAAAATTAATGGAGACTTCGCAGATTGATTGGAAATTCTAAATACACTTTCACCTTTATTTTGTATGTTACCTTTCTAATAATTCATTTGACAGAAACATCAGCTTGTGAAGGAGAAGAAATAAAAAAATCAAATTCTTCTCTAGAAATATAGTTTAAATAGCACTGTTCTAGGCAATGAAAAAACAAGACTTTCCTGCTTTGACAAGGTCAGTCTAGTCTATGTCAATGTCTAAGGAACACAGAGTCAGGCTCTGTAAGTAGGTTGAGAGAGAATAAAAAACATCTATTTGTGTGTGTATGAGGATATGTGTGGAGATTAGAGGGAAATCTATAAAAGTCAGTTCTCTCCATTCACTGTGCAGGTCCCAGGGACTGCACTTAGGTTGTCGGACTTGGTAGCAGGTACTTTTACCTGCTGACAATCATGCTGGCCATAAAAGAGATTTTATTTCTTTGAGACAAGTTTCTCTATGCAGCCTTGGCTGCCCTGGAACTTACTATGTAGACTAGGCTAAAAAGAGGACAGTTTGGCAGTTTGTTGTGGAACAGAAAACCACAGGCAACAGAAGGGTAGCAGGTTAACAAGCTGCTATATGCCAGGGGCGGAGAAGTCAAGGTAGAAAATGAAGGCTTACTGGAGAAAGACAGTGAGCCCGGCTCTGCCATACATGCCATTCTCCAGAGTGCTGTCTGTTCCAGTGATCTGCTGACCCTGCCAATTGTTTTACTGCACTGTAGTAGGTTTCAATGTGCTGTGTATATCCAAGTTTATAAATCAAATTGCACCTAGGTTTATTGATCATCTTCTCAGTTCTCAACACAGTAGCACTCAAATATGTGCTGAGCCAGACATGTACATCAGAGAGCAAGTAAGAGGGAATTCTCTTTAAGGTTAACAACCAGAAAGCAAGGCTTACTAAGAGTGTCTAAGAAGCAGACTGGGGGCAGGGCAGTGGGCTCCCTCAGTGAAAAGCAAGTTATAGAAAGGAAAAATAAGGCTGGTATGCCACCAAAAAAACAAACTGAGGAGGGATGGGAGAGACGACTTAGCAGTTAATAGTGCATACTGCTTAGCCGGGCAGTGGTGGTGCATGCCTTTAATCCCAGTACTTAGGAGGCAGAGTCATGTAGATCTCTGTGAGTTTGAGGTCTACAAAGTTAGTTCCAAGACAGCCAGGGCCACACGGAGAAACCCTATCTTGAAAAAGAGTGCATACCGCTTTGCAGAAGACAGAGTTCATTTGCAATCACCTACATCAGGAGGCTCACAACTGCCTGTGACTCTAGTTCTAAGGAGCCCCTGACCTTTGTGAGTACCTGCACACACGTGTGCATGCACATACGAACACACATATACACAACTGAAAAAACCAAAACACCATGAGCACTCTAAATAAGTCAGCTGAATTGTAGGTAACACATCAGAACTTAAAAGCCTTTTCTGCATTAGGCCTGAATTCATGACTTGGCAGAGCACTTATAAATTATATATGGGCATGTGGTTCTGAGTAATTTCAAGGTAAGTAGATCCCCCCCCCCCAGGCAAAATTGCTGACTAAGCATATAATGATATATGCTAATGCCTTCCACTGCAGACCAAAGCAGTATGAGGCAAATCTTCCATACCAAGGTCACTGGCATGGGTTTCTGCTCATTCCTTGGGGTGGAAGCAGCTGCAATGCCTGGCAGTGAATAAAGGAGGCTCCTATGTGGCAGCATCCTGAGCATTTTCATTACAGGAATGCTTTTCCTTGCTCTGGTGGTGAGGTTTTTCTCCACCTGAACTTTGTTTTCAAACTTACTCTGTCAGTGCCCTCTTGCTGCTTCTGCCCTAGGGTTTGCTATATAGGGCAGGCCCTTTAGTAAATCCTTTTAAGATTTTTTTAAAATTATTATTTTATTCTATGTTAGTGGCATTTTTTTTTTTTTTTGGTTTTTCGAGACATGGTTTCTCTGTGGCTTTGGAGCCTGTCCTGGAACTAGCTCTGTAGACCAGGCTGGTCTCGAACTCCCAGAGATCCGCCTGCCTCTGCCTCCCAAGTGCTGGGATTAAAGGTGTGCACCACCATTGCCCGGCAGTGGCATGTATGTCTAAGCACCATATGCATGCCTGGTGTGATGCCTAAGGAAGACGGAAAATGGATCAGGTGATCTGGAACTGGAGGTACAGATATAGTAGTAAAGTCACCATGTGGAAACTGGGAATTGAACCTGGGTCCTCTAGCAGAGCAGCCATTAATCTTAACCGCTCAGCCATCTGTCTAGGCCCCAGCCCCACTTCTCAAACAATTTAAACGTTATATTCATTCATTTATTTATTGTGTGCACACATGCATGCATGCACACAGCCTCTATGAAGTTACAGGACAACTGTGGGTCCTGGGGACCAGTTCAGATGATTAGGCTTGGTAACAATGCTTTAAACTATTGAACGATCTTGCCGGTCACCTTTCATTTAGTGCATACATTCTTAAAAATCAATTCTAATTGACATATTTATTTAGAACTTTTGAGACAGGGTTTCTTTGTGTAGCAGCCCTGGCTGTCCTAGAATCTGATTTGTAGACCAGGCTGGCCTGGAACTTACAGGGATCCACCTGCCTCTGCCTTCCAAGTGCTGGGAGTAAAGGTGTGCGCCACTGTCATAATACCCGGCTAATTGACACATATCTAAACCAATTTTTCTAAATAATTTTTCAGCAGTGTTCCCATTTATAGGAGACATGGTGAGAAGGTATAAACATATCCCCGAGAAACCAGGCTTCAGCATCCTTGAAACTTAATATTCAGGAACAAGTGGTGATATCACTGTGAAATAATACTCTCCCTCTGGCAACGTTTCTCTGCTTGGAAAAGAGACAATCAAAATCCAGACTGGCCTGGGAAACAGTACAGGTAAGTAATTCAGTAATGAGAGAGAGATCACCACTTGAAACATAACACAGTCTTCTCACCAGCAAAGCCAAACAAAGAAACAAGCCTTTCTTTTTCTAGAGCCCACGATTCTACTGATCTGCACTTATGCTCTGAAGCTGGTCTCAGACAAGCCAGAAGAGACATCTGAAAGGTTTTCAGAGACTAGCTTTGCCTTGCTTGCATTCCAGCACCTCCTGATGGAAGAGATGACAGTGGGTCCCCTTTCAGGGGCATGCTCCCCAGAGGTTACCATTCTTTCACCTTATTTGGAAGCACAGAAATAAGTTATTGAATTCCATCAAAATCTACATTCAGGGATTCATAAATTTCACCTAATTTTTTTTTTAAAGCTATAGTACCGAGAGAGGAATCAAGAAAAGATAAAAGGAGGTGCTGGAGAGATGGCTTAGTGGTTAAGAACATTGGCTGCTCTACTGAAGGTCCAGGTTCAGTTCCCAGCACCCATAAGGCAGCTCACAATCATCTGTAACTCCAGTTCCAGGGGATCTGACACCAACGTACCAATATATATATATATATATATTTTGAGACAGGGTTTCCCAGTAGCTATGGAGTCAGTCCTGGCACTAGCTCTTGTAGAACAGACTGGCCTCAAACTCACAGAGATCCACTTGCCTCTGCCTCTTGAGTGCTGGGATTATAAGCGTGCACCACCTGGCTAATAAATCTTTAAAAAACAGATAAAAGGAGAGCTGGGTGTGGCGGCTCATAATTGTAGCAGACACTTGGGAGGCTGAGGCAGGGGGATGCTGTTAGTTAGGTCTAGGCCAGCCTTGTTTCACCCCTCAAATACATAAAAGAATACAGAAAGGAAAGTGAAAGATGATCTTGTGGTTCCTGCTTCCCGAATTGATGAGAAGAAGCTATCAGAAGTCTAAGAAATGTAAAAGAGAATCATTGAGTCTCTGGCTTTTTTGGCATCCAAAAAACAGGAAACTTAAAAATTTGCAAAAGCAATTCTAAACTTTAAAGCGAAGTTGAATAATGATTCCCATGACAACAGTAAGCACAATACATGAGAAGAGCTATGGTTTTCAAAATATCCCTGCAAGTCAAATGGAGCAAGCACAATCTGCTCACAGATAATAAACGACGAACACACAACTGGACAACTGGGAAAGTGACTTTCACTACTTAATTGAATCCTCTTGATTTCTTCAGCGGAGAGAATCTCTGGCTTCATGCATGCTAGTCTGGTGCTCTACCACTGAATTTCACACATATTCACCTACTAGTCATGATAGCTTTATTCAAGTTACTTCCTAAACTTGGTTTTCTGTCACCAGATTTCTTGAATAATATATTTTTGCTGATTTATTTCCTCTATTATCCATCTTCTAATACTGGCAGATGAAAATCTTGTTTCCTTAGATATTACTGTTAAGATCACTACTGATGTATAAGCTGTCAAATAATCACGGAATGAATTTCCCCACTCCAAGGACGTTTGCTTCTCATGCTCCCTTGCTCGACTCCCACTCTTCATGCCATCATTTTGCGGCTACTCCGCAGTACCTAAAAGATTTAACTCCTTAACACCTACTCGAGCTTTCAAGATTTTACTTAATGACAATTCAGCAGCCTTCCACACGCCCCCAGAAGTAAGCATTCTTCTGAGATTCTACTGCACTTATCACACTGTCCTCTAATTGCTATCCTTTCCACCTCCCTTACACAAGTCTTGAGGAGGTCAGAGGTTGATGTTAAGTATATTTTTCTCAATCACTTCACCTTATTTTTTGAGGCAGAATTTTTCCATGTAGCCCTGGCTGTCCTGGAATTCTCTACATAAATAAGGCTGGTATTGAACTCACAGAAATCTACCTACCTCTGCCTCCCAAGTGCTGAGAACAAAGGGGTGTCCCACTTTGCTTAGCTAATTTGCCTCATTTTTAAAGACAGCCTCTTTCTGAACCTTCTGGAGCTCATGAACTAGCCAGACTGGCTGGCCAGTAAACCTGAGGAATCCACCTAGTCTTTGCGTCCTCAGAGTAGGGAATACAGCCCTGTCCTTCTGCACCTGATTTTTATATGGGCACTGGAGATCTGAATTTAGGTTTTCTAACACGCTTAAAGGAAAAGCACTTTACCAACTGAGCCATCTCCCTAGCCCGGAGGTCATTTTTTTAAATTTGTTTGTTTGCTTTGTTCTGAGACAGAGTCTTAATTATGTAAAACTGGATAGCCCAGAACTTGTTACACAGACCAGGCTGGCCTCAGACTTGTGGCAACCCTTTATCTCTACCTTCAGAGTGCTGAAATCACATTAAGTGCACACCACACCCAGTTAAGAAAGCCTTGGACGTGAAGACTTTGTTAATTCTTATATTTCTTGGGTTTAGTGGACGACGTCACTTACAACTGTGGTAAACAAATGGAGCAGAAGTCGGGAAGTGGCCGCACAGAGACCTCCACTGAGGGCTCACCTCTCACTCCTAGGCCCATGGCAGTGCTCAGATTCCTCTCCCCTAATCTTTCACACGGCAGTGACAAGAACTATGTCACTTGACAAGAATGCACGTCCCAAAGTGAATCACCTGTTACCTACCACATTAAAAATACGTGCTTTTTTATTTTCTATGTATGAGTATTTCACTCGCATGCACGTATGTGCACCACACGTGTTGCCTGGTGCCTTTGGAGGTCAGGAGGTGTCAATTCCCAGGAACTGGAGTTATAGATGGTTGTGAGCCACCACGTGGGTGTTGGGAACTGAACCCAGGTCCTCTCCAAGAGCAGTTAAGTACTTTTAACCACTGAGCCAACATTCTAGTCCTTACCATATTAAAACAAAATCAGATTATAGAAAACGTAGGTGTGGTAGCACACGCTTTTAATCTCAGTACTCAAGCTGATCTCTGAATTGGAGTCCAACCTGGTCTATACAGTAAGTTCCAGGCCGGCCAGGGCTACAGAGTGAGACCTTATCACAAGAAAACAAAAAGTTATGGTCTGTTATATTCTTATCTCAATCTATACTTAAAGTTTTTTTGTTTTTTGGTTTTTTTTTTTTTTTGAGTTTTTTTGAGTCAGGGCTTCTCTATGTAGCCCTGGCAGTACTGGAGCTAGCTCTGTAGACCAGGCTAGCCTCTAATTCAGAGATCCACCTGCCTCTGCCTCCTGAATGTTGGGTTAAGGTGTGCCACACCATGACCCCACACAAGACAGTTTTTATCGGATACTTTTCACAGATATTTAAGACAAGATTCCAGAGTTGATGGAGATAACCAGAACTATTTACAAGACGGTCTTCTAAATATGACCACTACACTCATCTGTTTGTGCTCAGGTCAGGGGATCAGGAGAGGCATTCTTCTTTCCATTAACAAGATGGTCTGGATTGCTCATCAGAAGACAGTTTTCTTGTGGGATACATTCTGTGAGTAACATTGCTGTAAACCCTAATGGCCCATAATGTTGTGCTCATTAGATGTGAGTAGCAGTCTGCTGTAGGGCATCATGACCAAAGCCGCTAGCCGTACTCCTGTGAGCAGCCACTTACTGAATACAGAATGTTAAAAACGTTAAAAAAAAAAGTGAAATCAAGAATATTCCCATGCCAGCCGGGCGGTGGTGGCGCACGCCTTTAATCCCAGCACTCGGGAGGCAGAGGCAGGTGGATCTCTGTGAGTTCGAGACCAGCCTGGTCTACAAGAGCTAGTTCCAGGACAGGCTCCAAAACCACAGAGAAACCCTGTCTCGAAAAACCAAAAAAAAAAAAAAAAAAAAAAAAAAAAAAAAGAATATTCCCATGCCAGGTGGTGGCGCACGCCTTTAATCCCAGCACTTGGGAGGCAGGTGGATCTCTGTGAGTTCGAGGCCAGCCTGGTCTACAAAGTGAGTTCTAGGACAGCCAGAGCTACACACAGAAAAACCCTATCTTGAAAAACCAAAGAACCAAAACCAACCAACCAAACCCCAACCCATCTGGGTCTGAAGAAATAGCTCAGTGACTAAGAGTGCTTACTGCTCTTTCAGAGAGCGATGGTTCAAGTCCTAGCATTCAGACGGCAGCTCACAGTTGCTTCAGTTCCAAGGGATCTGACATCCTCTTCTGACCTCCACAGGCCCCTACAATTAGGTTTACTTACACACACACCCAGGCATGTGTACGTGCACATGCGTGTGTGCACCCCCCACCTTCTGGGAAGTATCTTTTTTTCCCCCCTTTCAGGTAACTAATTGTTAAAAAATTCTTTCTTACCTCAGGCTGAACTCTGCTCCCTGAATTTGGGAGCTGAGGAAAAACTAAAACCATATAGAGGACATAAGTACAACAGGAAAGAATAATTCCCAAATGAAATACGAATCTGGGGACAGGAGGGATGGCCTGGCAGTTAAGAACACTGCTGCTCTTGCAGAGGACCCAGGCTTAGTACCTAGCACCAACATCAAGTGGCTCACAACTGCCTCCAACTCCAATTCTAGGGGACTGGACATCCTCTTCTGGCCTCTGAGGTTACCTGTCTGCACATGGTGCACATATATATACATGAGGTCACTCGAAGTTACACATAAAATATAAATAATCTTAAAAGACAAAAATCAAATTCTGAGGGATGGGGAGATAGCTCAGTTGGTAAATTGCTTGCCAGGCAAGCATGTAAGAACCGAGTTTGGAGCTGGGTGGTGGTGGCACATGCCTTTAATCCCAGCACTAGGGAAGCAGAGACAGGTGGATCTCTGTGAGTTTGAGGCAAGCCTGGTCTACAAGAGCTAGTTCCAGGATAGCCAGGGCTGTTACACAGAGAAATCTTGTTTCAAAACAAACAAACAAACAAACAAACAAAAAATAAAGAAAGAAACAAGTCTGATTCTGTAATCCACACAAAAAAAGCTGGGCATGTTGGCATAGGCTTGCAATCCAAGTGCTGGGAAGAAGGAAAACAGGTGGCTGTAGTGATGTTTTGTTTGTGTTTTAACAAATAAAGCTTGCCTGAAGATCAGAGTGCAGAGCTAAGCCACTAGAGGCCAGGCAGTGGTGGCACACACCTTTATCCTAAGACTTGGGAGTCACAGGCAGACAGATCTGTTAGTTCAAGGCCACCCTGGGCTACTTGAAATGAATCTAGTCTAAAGGAGAAACAGAGCTCACACAAAGGTGATCCTACCACTTGGGATCACATGCCTTTAATCCCAGCACTAGGGAGGTGGAGACAGGATGGGGTAGGGCTGGGCGGTGAGAGGACTATAAGGCGGGAGGAGACAGGAGCTCAGATGCAGTCCGAGGATGCAGTCTGACAGTCAGTTTGAGGATGTGGTGTGAGTAGGCAGTCTGAGGACAGGATCACCCCTTTTGGTCTGAGCATTGGTAGTGGATGGCCGCTCTGCTTCTCTGATCCTTCAGCTTTTACCCCTGAGAGCTGACTCCAAGTTTTTATTATGAAGTATAATTAGAATTCGTGTTACAGGTGGCTCCTGGCCACCTAACCTAGGCCAACTGGTAAGTTCCAGATCCTGGAACTTAAACAAAATAAACAAAAGGTGGACTGAGCCCGAGAATCAACTCCTTAGAGTGGACTCTACCTGTATTCACACACATGCGCACCTGCACACTTGAACACACATGCACAATCTTAAGTAATACCATCAAGAGAATTACCTTCCACTCAGCATGACTAACAATTTCTCAGCATCCATGCCTGTCACACTAGTTTTATGTCAACTTGACACAAGCTGGGGTCATGGAGAAGGGAACATCATAGGATCAAGCTGTAGGCAAGCCTGTGGAGCATTTAGGTGCAATTGATGTGGGCAGGTCCAGCCCATTTTGGGAGGTGCCATCCCTGAACTGGTGGTCCTGGTTTCTGTAAGAAAGCAGGCTGAGCAAGCCATGAGGAGCAAGCCTGTAAGAAGCACCCCTCTATGGCCGCTGCATCAGCTCCCGCCTCCAGGTCCCGCTCCCCATCCCCACCACTGTCTTTCAATAAGGAAGTGTGAGTGAAACAAATCTTTCCTCGCTGAATGGCTTTTGGTCACAGTGTTTCATTATAGCAACAGAGAGTCTAATTAATACAGCGCCCGAGGAAGTAAGCTACCCTTCATAATCTAAAGAGAACCATGATTAGACAATCTGGTCAGTGCTCATTTGTTGTATGGGAGGTATGTTTTTGGTTGCTCTCCAAGAATTTGATAGATTAAAAAAATTGTTTAAGGAAATCATAAACCTCCAATATCATCTCTAAAGCCTAGACAAGGCAATTATTATAGGCAACACTGATATGGGCAATATTAACATTAAAGAGAAATTAAGTGTTCTATCTTTCTTTCTTTTTTTTTTTTTTTGAGATAGGGTCTCCTATGTAGTCCTAGAATCTTGGAACTTGTTATGCAGGCCATGCTGGCCTTGAACTAACAAGATTCTCCTGCTCCTGCCTCTGAGTGCTGGAACTAAAGGTGCACGTCACTATGCCTGGCTTTTATTTTTTGTTTTGTTTTTCGAGACAGGGTTTCTCTGTAGCTTTGGTGCCTGTCCTGGAACTAGCTCTTGTAGACCAGGCTGGCCTCGAACTCCCAGAGATCCGCCTGCCTCTGCCTCCTGAGTGCTGGGATTAAAGGTGTGCGCCACCACTGCCTGGCTTATTTTTATTTTTGGACAGTCTCACTGTAACCCAGGCTGGCTTGAACTTGCAGCAATTCTCAGTCACATGAGTGCTAGGATATCAGGTGGGAGCACCACACCTACCTAATAGTATACTATACTTAATTATACTTATAATACTATACTAATGAATAAATGGAAGATGCAAAGACTATTTTTGTTTGGTGGTAGGAGTTGAACCCAGGACCTTGTTACAGACTAGGCAAATGCTTTACCACTGAGATACACTACTCAGCCTAACACAACTGTTTTTGGCTGGACATGCAAAGTCAAAGACCAAGGTGTAATAAGAGGCTTCAACGCCAACCTCTGAGAGAAAAGCAAGGAAACAAGTTCATACTGCATCAATTTTTTTTTTTTTTGGTTTTTCGAGACAGGGTTTCTCTGTGGTTTTGGAGCCTGTCCTGGAACTAGCTCTTGTAGACCAGGCTGGTCTCGAACTCACAGAGATCCGCCTGCCTCTGCCTCCCGAGTGCTGGGATTAAAGGCGTGCGCCACCACCGCCCGGCCTGCATCAATTTTTTAAAGGCCACCTGGAATGGCATTCTTAGACAACACCCATTAAATTACTTCTTCAGACTCAAAAGAGAAAGGTTATAGTTACTCACATCAAAGTATAACCACAGTATGAAGACATTATTTGTATTCGTAATTATTAACAGATTCAATAACTGCAGTTAATTACTTACTATCTGCGTTAAATTCAAATTTCGTCCAGCTCTTGTAACATCCCCTGAGAACGTGAGCTGCGGACACTGGGGCACGAGTGTGAGGGCGGGGCTGAAGGTCATAGGGCTGCAGGTGGCAAGTCTGAACCACGGTTTTACATACGCTCTACATGCACAGCAGTTACACACAGAATTTTGATAGTTATACTCTCATAGAGGCTCCACATATTCACCTAAGAAAGCAAATTAGTGCTCCTCTCCCTCCAAAGTTGTTCAAAATGAGTTAATGTTCAATAAAAAGGCAGTTTGAATAAGGTCGAATGTATCTTCATTTATTCATTGGTCTTTCCTTCTGGGAAGTTATCGATATATTCTTTTTTCTATTTTGAGTCAAATGTTTATTTTCTTAATTCACATTTTACCTGGATATTATATTAATATCTAGAGTATAAATAAATGGAGATAATTAAATAACTTAAAACCTAGTTAGGCATGGTCTTTTAATCCCAGCACTTGGGATGTAATGGTGGGAGGCATAGGCAGGAGGCTCTCTGTTAGTTCAAGGCCAGCCTGATCTACATAGCGAGTTCCAAGACAGCCAGGGCTATGTAGTGAGACCCTTTCTCAAAACAAAATACTATATGACTTCTACACAGATTCTACCAAAGCAAATTCCCAGTGGATTAAAGATAATGAAATCATAAACAATAAGTTGTTTTGCTTATATTAAAAAAATCTTTAAAAACTCTGGCTTTGCAGCACTGAGCCATCTCACTGCCTCCCCTCATATTAACTTATTAAGGAACATGTTTATGACAATGAAAAAAATTACACAAATAGGTAAAATTATATAGAAGCCATATGAGAACCTAATAGTATAAGAGCACTAGAGTGAACTAGGCTGTCCTCGTAAGCCATTTGGTGTGCTAAGAGGGAGGGATGAGTAGCCTAGACAACAAAGAGACCCCTTCTCAAAGAAAAGGTACTATAATAAATGTGTATCAATGAAAACTATTGAAAGTGCCTATCTTTAGAAGTTTGAACATGATAAGCCTGAGTAACATTTCAAAACAATTCTCAAGTTGTTGTTAATGTTTTTGTTTTTTTTTTTCCTGAGACAGGGTTTCACTGTGTACCCTTAGCTGTCCTGGAACTCACTCTATAGACCAGGCTGGCCTCGAACTCAGAGATCTGCCTGCCTCTGCCTCCCAATTGTGTTGGATTAAAGGCATGAGCTACCATGGCCTGGTTAATTCTGAAGGTTTTATAAAAGCAAGTAACAGTAAAAGTAAACATCAGCCACATTAGCAAACTATACTAACTACATTAAAATATTGTAATAAAATATAGCAGCAAAATAAAACAGTATTTAAAAATATTTTACTTCAGCACTAAAGGTTGAAAGCAGGTGACTATTCTTTTACTGCCCTCTTTTTATTTATTTTAAACTTTTACTTTGAGGCTAAGTTGCCCTGGAAGGCCTTGAACTTTCAATGCTTCTGTCTTAGTCTCTGAGTAGCTGGGATTACAGGCCTAAACCACCAGACCTAGCTAGTAACATCATGTAAAGACATCCCTTCTAAACAGAAATAAAGGGGGCAAATCATTCATTCATTTTGTAGCCTTCAAGTGCAGAGCACCCTGTGCATAACAGCCTCCCAGCAGACCTTTGGTTAAATGAAATAAATGGGGAATGTGGGATTCGTAAATCTATCGGCTGTTTAAAATGATCAAATCCAAAATCTACATAGAAGCATCTCATTTGCCTCCCCCAAAAATTTCATTCGTAATTTTCATTTACAATTAGGACATTTACAATGTCATTCTTTTAACAAACAAAGAAATAGAAAACTCTTAATGTATATGTATGAGTTGAAAACAGGTAAGAAGGGATGGGACAGAGATGCTAAGAAAATGAAATTATGGTGTTTTATTTTTCAAGTAACATAACAAATACAAAACCTTTCATGAATTCCCTCAGTTAGAGCTGAGTTTTTTAGTATTATTCATGTTTTCTGAATATCTATAATGGACATATGAACAAAGCTTTGTATGAATAAACAGGACACAAATATTTATTTGAAACCTTATGACTTTATAGACACATACTCATGTCATGATAATCCCACTGAAACTATGTTAAAACATACTGTAAAACTAGGTGATTACCCCAAGCATGTACAGGCATGGGGCAAGAAATAAATCAACGAAACAATATCCTAAAAGTAAAACCATGCTTTACGAAAGTTTGTTATATGACAAAGACTGTTCCAAAACAACGGAGGAAAAGTGGCCTAAGAGGCTAGTAAATATTACCTGGATAGTGGGTTTTCCAAGCAGCTTGTTCCTACCACACACTGTAAGTATAAATACATTTCAGGTGGGTTAGAGTGTTAAGTATTGAAAATAAGAAAACAGACTATTTGATTAATCTTAGGATAAGAGAGATCACCAGCACAAAACAAAACAACAACAACAAAAAAATCCTCTGCTTCTGTATAGACACAAAAATTGGTTTAAGATGCAAAATTGTCCCTCTCTACAGAAATCGTTAAGAAAAGGTAAAGTATTTAATGAGCTGAACCAGGATATGAGGGAGATCTTCCTAAGTAAGACAAAAATGCAAAAGTCCAATGGAAAGTATGGATACATTTTTATAAAACTTAAAAAGAATTCTGTTCAATCACAAAAAGGAGATAAGCCAGACAAGGTGGCACAGGCCTGGAAACTCGGCTTCATGGGAGGCTGAGGAACAAAGATCACTAGTTCAAGGCTTGCTGGGGCTACTGAGTGACTTCAAGGCCAGTCTGGGCAACTCAATGTGACTCTGTCTCTAAGTAAAAATTCTAAAAGATTTAGGGAGATACAATGGCTGTTGGGGAAGAAGTTATTGTCTTCAGTGATGTAGCTACCAGTGGACCACAACCACACCCACTGGACGGCCCTGGTTAAACCACTGGGAAAGTCACAAAGCAAAAACAAAAAGACATGAAAGTGGTGTGAGAACTTGATGGGAATGGGGGGGGGGGAGAAAAGAGAAAGTGGGGATGAATGTGACTACTGTGTATTATATACATGTACGAGTTTGCCAAAGGATATCTAGATGAGCAAGTAAGCAAGTGAAAGGAGAGCTGGGGATATACTCAGATGACAGAGCGTTTGCTCAGCATGTGATTCATGCCTAGGTTCTATCCCTGGGGTTGCAGAAACAAAAACCCAGAGCTAGAACCACAGAAAAGGAGTTAAGCAGTATACTATGACAAAATACTTAAAACATATACGTTAGGCAAAAGGCTAATATGCACAAAATATAAACAATATCCGGAAAGTGACAAGAAAAACAAACAATAGTAAAATGGGTAAACATTAACAAATAGTTTAGAGAAGAAAATCAAAAAATATGAGATTTGCAGCTTCATTGATAAAAAAAACACTGCCAAGATATAAGGCTCAATGTATATCGGGTGCTTTTCCAAACGCTTAGATATCAATTCATTTCACATCACAAGACCGGTAAGACAGATCCTATTGTTGGTCCTGTTTTCTACCGAAGAGCACTGAGGTGAAACTGCTCAGGAACACAGGACGAGAATTCCACGGCAGGCAGTGTAGCCCCTCACTCCAGTAGAGCTTTTCTCTGCCTTTTTTGAGAGGTGCCTATAGTTTGCTCTGTAAATCAGGAAAACTAAGCTGGCCTCAACTCAGACATCTGCCTGCCTCCGCATCCTAAGCACTGGGGTCATAGGCATGTGTCCTACCACCTAGCTAGCATAGCACTTAACCACAGCGGAACATTATTCTTCCAGCAAGCTGGAGATGCAGGAATACAAAATTTAAAAGGCTAAACTTTTCAAATGAAACAAGATTTTCAAAAAAAAACAAATCAATGTGCAAAGCTGAATACTGTTGGTGGGAGAATATAGGGTGCTTGTTTAAAAAAAATAGTAATGTGCTATTTTGAATGAGAATGGCCTCCACAAGCTCATATATTTGAATGTTTGGTCACTCGCCAGTCTGTGGAACTATTTGGGGGAGGATTAGGAGCTGTGACCTTGTTAGAGGTGTGTTACTGGGAGTGGGCTTTGAGGTGTCCAAAATCTTCAACATGCCTGGTTGGCTCTCTGCCTAACATTTGTGAGTCAGATGTAAGCTCAGCACCATGCCTGCTACCCGTAGCCTCTGACCCTCTGAAACTGTAAGCTCCAATACCTTTTCTTCTCTAAGTTCCACTGGTCATAGTGTCTCACCACAGCAAAAGGAAAGTAATTAAGACAAATATTACTAAGCACAAAACCCTTTCCAGAAACAATCTGAAAACAGTTCAGAAAAAAAAATTTCCAACAAAAGCTGGTGAGTGATCAAGTTGTTTCTAACATAAAATTATCTTTTAAAAAATGTAAGTGGAAGCCTGGGTGGGGTATGGTGGTGGCAGCGGCAGCGTGTACCTTTAATCCCAGCACTCAGGAGGCAGAAGCAGGCAGATCTCTGAGTTTGAGGCCAGCCTGCTCTACAGAGAGAGCTCCAGGATGGCCAGAGCTACATGGTGAGCTTGGTCTTGGAAAACCAAAACCAAAACAAACAAAAGAAAGCAGGTAAACCATACTGTTCCTGTTTTCTCTCTCTCTTTTTTTTTTCTTTTTTCTTGCGCAGGGGCCATGCTAATCTTCTCTGTATCGTTCCAATTTTAGTATATGTGCTGCCGAAGCGAGCACCTGTTTTCTCTCTTTTAAAGATCTTTTATGTGTGCCTACATGAGTTTCTGTATGCCACGCGTGCGGAGGGCAGAAGATGTCAGACCCCCTAGGGTCACTGCTAGCTAGTGTCCAGCCCCATTTTCCGTCTCTATTTTCAGATGTCAACAAAGGGTACTAGAGAATGCACACTTCACCCCGCCCATGCTAACTGTTCGGCTGGAATCTCCAGCTTGCTCCCGCAGCTCTTGCTGGTCTGACAAGACCCATTCCTGCCTCTCCAAACCCTGCCTGCTCAGAGAACCTCTAAATAAAAGGAAGCCACCAAAAAGCCCAGTTCCACATTCTTGGCCACTGCAGCAGCTCCTCCCTGGAAGTTGTCGGCCGTCTAAGTACCCCCGCCCCAGCTGCGCAGCTTTTGCCCACACTTGGGCACAAACCCAGTTTGTGACACGCATGTCACTACCCCTCTCCCACAAGCTACCTAATCTCCCCACTTTAGTTCAGTAGTGTGGTTTTTCTGGCCTCGATCTCTGGGACTGGAGAATCCACTTGGGAGTTGCTTTGCTCAAATAAACCTGTTGTTCTACTTTTTCAATTCAGCTTGATCTGGCTTACTGTGCCGGCAGAGAAGCCTACTATCAGGTCACAGAAAACCTACCACTAAGTTCTATGTGGCACTAACATCATTACTTAAGAGATCAATTCAAACCCCGCATTTTTTATCTTTTATTTTTGATCTTTCAAGACAAGGTTTTTTTTGTTTTTGTTTTTTTTTTTTTTGATTTTTCGAGACCGTAGCTTTTGGTTCCTGTCCTGGAACTAGCTCTTGTAGACCAGGCTGGCCTCGAACTCACAGAGATCCGCCTGCCTCTGCCTCCCGAGTGCTGGGATTAAAGGCGTGCGCCACCACCGCCCGGCAAGACAAGGTTTTGAAAGCCTTGGCTGTCCTAGAACTAGCTCTGTAGATCAGGCTGGCCTTAAACTCACAGAGCTCAGACTGTCTTTTCCTCCTGAGTGTTGGGACTAAGAGTGTGCGCGGATCACACCAAGCTTTGAGTCTTTTCTGCATTTGCCCTTTAGCCTTTTTCTCAACAGGTCATGCCAAGAGTAATGGTGACAAGGGCTAAGCTTTTCTGCTGTATTCATTTACTCCAAACACCTGTTTTCAGCGTCGCTTCTGGAATTTAGTTCCCCACAATCTATGGTTTATTATCTACAGTACACACACAGTAACAACATAAATTATTTAAAGGAAAAATAAATGCCATGCTATAGCTTTTCTAACACTTCAGTCATCCATATCTGCTAGGGTTCCATTATAAAGACAAACAGAAACATACACGGAGCTATAAAATGGTCTGTTACTAAACTTCACTATCTAAATACATTGACTTTATCACGAATGGCACTATGTAAGGGGACGCAGCCTTCTGTTTCTAAAAAGCACAGCAGGGGCAACTCATTTTCTAGTTCTCCCAGCTGCAGGGAGATGTTCTTTTCTTCTCAATACACTCTGCTTGTTTGCCCCTAAAATCAAACTAGCAAAACCTCTGTACATTAGTTTTCATTTTTGCATCCAGACCTTCCTGTGTTGTTTTGTTTCTCCCTGATGCTACAGAAACCCAAGACCTTGTGTTATTCCCAGTCCACTGTTCCACCCTTTTTGAAAATGTAGTGTGTTATGATTGGTCTTGAACTCATGACAATTTCTTGCTCCAGTCTCCAAGTCCTAAAATTATAAGCATGATCTAACATGTGTGCTAAGCATTCTAAATTTTACTCCATTACCTCTGGTTTCTCTCTCTTCTCTTTCTTTTCCTCTTTTTTTTTTTTTTTGAGACAGGGTTTCTCTGGTAGTGCTGGCTGTCCTGTAACTGTCTCTGTAGACCAGACTGGCTTCAAACTCACAAAGATCCACCTGCCTCTGCCTCCATCCACCACCACCGCCCAGCCCCTCGGTTACTAATGATGACAAAGCAATTAAGTATTGGAAGAGGTGAAACAGGTCCTGTGAAGATACAATAGGTTGCTCAGAGAACAGTGCTTTCCTAAGCCTCCAGGGGAGGGAGAAGCTCAGTGAAAGAGGGCTACATTGCACCGAGAGGAATTTATGTGCATTCCTTGCTGTCCGGAAGGGACGTAAGCAAAGATTAAGGTCAGCAGAATGCAAAACTGGAATACATTTCATCTGCATCTTTAAAAAAAAATCTTAGCTGGGCGGTGGGGGCGCACGCCTTTAATCCCAGCACTTGGGAGGCAGAGGCAGGCAGATCTCTGTGAGTTCGAGACCAGCCTGGTCTACAAGAGCTAGTTCCAGGACAGGCTCCAAAACCACAGAGAAACCCTGTCTCGAAAAACCAAAAAAAAAAAAATCTTTATGTTCCTTTATTGGAGGGAGCTTCCTGACGTATGCAGTGATGTATTTACTAAAAAGAGTCCTGTGCAGAAATTGCACACTACCCATATAGACAGATTTTGGTTACACTTTGCCTATTGATGGAGTAGTTCCACTTATCATTTCATCTGCATCTCATGGTGGCAAATATTCCATCAAAGCACGAAGCTTCTAGCTGGACGTGCTGGCCCATACTCTGAGACCGAGCACTTCCAGCACTTTGGAGACGAGGCAGGTAGATCTCTATTTGAGACCAGCCTGGTCTACACATCAAGATCTGGGTCAGTCAGAGGTACACAGTGTGACCCTGGCTCCAAAACAAACCAAACCCTGCAAACTTTCCTTATGATATATAGAGAGTTTGCAAAAGTCACACTACAATTATGATAGGTGGAGACAATTGTTTTCTTCCTCTGCCTCCTCACTGCCTTCCTGCAAGAAGGAGCATCCTTGAACTCTATAAGATGCTGAGGGTGACCTGAATTTCTTCTGATCCTCCTGCTTCTATCTCCCAAGTAAAGGGATAACAGGCATTCAACACCAAGCCCATCGAGGCAATGATTTCTTATACTGTATGGTGTCCTCAACACAATTAATTGTGAACAGCTCCAACAGAATAAAGCTTTAACCACAGCAATGCCAAGGAACAAAGGTAGTTTTGCCAGAAGTGAGTTCAAAACCAAAGTACCTCAAGGCATCTCACACACGCTCACGTTACTCGTCTTGCTGGAACTAGAGAACTTGAGAGGTTGAGGAGAAAAGTGACCATCCAATGCTTCAAAGGCCAAGAAAGTGTTGAGGTGGGGTCGGTCTTGGATTTCTCTTTCCCCACCTCTCCACTACTCCAGCCCTAGAAGAAGCCACAAGTAAGGGAGAGAAGTTGTGGAAACAAGACGGGGGTGGGGGCTAAGTGAGATGGGGTACCCAAGAGCACGTACAGTTATCCCACACAAGGTCACCTGCTTGGAGTCACTTTCCCCTGCTCCCTCATGGGCTTCCCGCCAAAGGCGCTCCAAGACAGACTAGGCGGCCAGTCCGCCGCACCCCCTCGGCCCCTGCACGCGGACCACAGCCCCCTTCTAGCCTCCCGACTCCAACTAGCGCCCCAGGACACCGGTTCGCTGCCGACACCTCTCGCAGCCAGGTCCCGGGGCTCCTCTGCCTCCGTCCCCCAGAGGCTCCGTCAACGTCCCCTTCTTCCCTCAGGGCGCCCCTGTGCCCGCCTCCCGTTCGCAGTCCCTCCCGGGGGGCCCGGCACGCCGTTCCTTTCTTGCCCCCTCTCGCAGCCCTTTTTCCTCCGGTGCCCACCAGGCACCCCCACCACAGTTCGGCTCCTCCGAGCCCCGGCCTCCTCCCAAGTCCTCCCCGGCCCCGCCCCTGCTCCCGGGCGGATACAGTTTGAAGCCTCTCAGGATATCCCTGGCCCGCTCGTCCTTGGCTGACATGATGCGGCGCCTGCCGCCTGCGGCCCTCCCACGCTGGCTCGGCAGGGCCTCGCAGACGGTACCCAGGAACCGAGGACGGAGCCGCTCCCCGGCCGGACACCTCAGGCAAGCAGCGGTAGGGGCCAGACCCGAACCGGCCTCTCCCTCCCCTAAGCTCCCGCTCCTGATCCCTTCGCCTTCCCTCTAGTCGTGGGGCTCCCGCCCTGAAACCAATGGCAAGCCAGCCTTGGCGATTGACATCCCGAAGAGCCAATAGCAATGCTCAGCGGCTTCGCTCGGGGACGGAGAGCGTCAGTGGGAAAGGCCCTCTCGGAGGAGTCCCGGAGGACAGAATTTTCATTCGTGTTGTTGCCTAGAGTTTGTCCCAGCGGAGCGGTGGCTTGAAATCTTCAGAGGCTTGGGGAGTTTGCTCCCGTCGCCGGGCACACTAGCGGTCTGAGACTGTGGCAGGCTGCTCTGTGCAAGGTGGCAGAAACTACATTTCCCAGCCTTCCAGGGAGTACGCTATCCCAGCTCACCATTAGAAGCCGGGGACTACAAATCCCAGCACAATCTGCGCTCCATCTTTCTAACTTAGGCTCCAGTGTGCCGCGCTGTGTGCGCAAATTTGGAATCCGTCTGTAGGGTTGGTTTCTGAATCCGGTTACTTGAAACCCGGCGGGAGCGTCCTCTTTCTCCCTGGAGACATGACAGCCCACCGACAGTTAACTTCTGTTTACATGGAACTCAGAAGTCTGCAAACCATGGTAAGACTGCAAACAACTAACAAAACCACGTATTAAGCCTTGAAAGATAATAGAACAAAATGACTTCCTCAAATAGTGCTAGTTTATCAGTCTGGGGTGCACTTTTACGTGTTTTGCAGGGTTTATGTTGTATTTCTGCTTCAGACTGGGAGACTAAGGATTGTATACTCAGTGTCAGTATAGGAAGACCTAAAAGAATTTAGCAACGCAATCACTTTTTAATCTTTAGTTTTTAAATATGAGGAGATGAGGACTGGAGAGGCAGAGATTGGCCACAGATCACAGCAAGTTCTAGAGTTAGAATTTAGCTTTAAGTTCACTGACCTGCAGTGTGGTCTCTTTCCACTACCCTAGGGAGGTGATATTTTTAGCAGCATGACAATGTGATTGTTTTTCTCCTTAACGAGCAGTTTCCCCAACTAGGTTGAAACGCCCAGAGAATAGGTAAGCATATTGGATTTCCTGAAAGAGGCTGTAGTGTGATAGTGTGATTTCCTCAGTCTAGATAGGTCTTGCTATTTTGACTTGCTTTTTTTTTTGTCATTCAAGTTGACATTTAATATGATTTTTCCAAAAAGTAGAGTTGTTTTAGCCCTCTTTAAAGATGCCTATGTCCTTCCTTAGGCCTTCTTTCCTGTTCCTGTTTCCACTATACCCATTTGAACACCTACCCATTTTTTTCCCCTTTCAAGTAATTCAACAAACTTTTTTTTTTTGGCTCAGGTACTGAGTAATTGAAAGCTATGTCACCGTCATTGGAAGATACATAACTGTTTAGGGAGTTAAGGAGATTCAAGATAGAGTGATGAATGACATAAAAGAAAAGACGTTAGAATGCCAAGAGGATTACCTCTTGGCCTTTTGGTTAAGATCAGGTGGAGAATGCCTTAGAGGTGCAATAGCTGCTAAAACTTTATGGTAGAAGTAGCGTTTTAATTTAAAACAGCAGTTTTCAGCGTGTGGGTCACAGTCCCTTTGGCAGATCTCTATTTCCAAAATTATTTACACTATGCTTTATAACAGTAGCAAAATCACAGTTATAAAATATCAATGAAAATAATTTTGTGGTTGGGGATCACTACAACATGAACTGTGTTAATGGATTGAGCCATTAGGAAGGAAAGTTGAGAACCACTAAGGATGAGATTTTTCCCTCATGTTAATTTTTTTTTTCATCTTGAGTTGCCTTTGTTACTGAGATATGCCACACATTCGGTGAGAGAAGATATACACACCCATCAGTACCACTCAAATCAAGATGCAAATCATTATCATACCCTTCCCCAATCAGTACTGCATCCCCATGTCTGGAGGTAATCAATTCTCCTGCTTTCTTGGCTACTGGATATTTTGTCCATATTTGACTTTGTGCGTAGATTTCACTTGAATGTGATTGATCACACAGTGTGTATAGGGTATGTCTGGCGTTCTTGTTAATCAGTAGTTTTGTGTTTGTACCATTTTTTTTTCAGTTGGCAAATTGTACGTATAAACCCCAGAGTTTATCTCCTCTAAAACAGAGGGACTTCTGAATTTGATCATTGACAGGGCTACATTCTGAAGTGAGCATTCCTGTGTGCTTCCTCTGGTGGACACGTTGCATAGATTTTTAGGGAACAGAGTTGTTAACCTTGTAGAATATGCATGTGGTCAGTGGTAGCGGACATCACCAGTTTTCCAGAACGATTGAGAACTGAGGCTTTTGCTTGCTATGAAGGAAAGTTCTAGTTGGTGTTCAAACTGGGTGTTTGCCGTAAGTCTTTTTAATTGTAGCCATTCTGGCTAAATGTGGCATTAGTTAGAGTATACATTCCTGGTGTTCTGATGCTGACCACCTTCTCTGCTTATCTGAGTGGGCTTTTCGTCAGGTGCTAAGCTTTGCTCATTTTTTGTAATTAGGCATTTGTCTTCCTACTGATTTGTAGTTCTTTATGTAGTATTACAGATTTCTTTTTCTGACATATACTTTGCAGATGTCTTTTCCAAGAATGTGGCATGTCTTCATTCTCTTACTAGTGTCCTTTGAAATACAAATGATCTCTTTTGCGTTGTTGTATCAGTGTTGGGATTGACCGTGCCTGTGCTAGGCAAGCGCTTTACTGCTCACCTACATTCTATCCCCAGTACGGATGTTAAAAAATTGTTTTAGATTTACTTGTATTTTATGTGTGGACTGGAGAGATGGCTCAGCTGTTAAAGGCTAGGCTCACAGCCAAAAATATTTATCTTGTGTGTATGAGTGTTTTGCTTGCATGTATGTGCACCATACGTATGCTTGGTCTCCTTGGATGTCGGAAGAGGATGTCAGATCCCTTGGAACTGGACTTATGGATGGTTGTAAAGTGCTGTGTGTGTGTGTATTGGGAACTGAACCTGGGTATTCTACAAGGGTGATGAGATTTCTCAACTACTACACAGTTTCTCCAGTTCCTTTTTTTTTTTTTTTTAAGAGAAAGAGAAAGTTATTAAGTACATTGTAAGGGAGCAGCAGGCTGGGCAATAACTAGAGATCTGCCCATGGCCAGAAATGATTAATTTAATATAATAGAGTATTTTAAGTTTTTAAAAAGATTGCTCTTTCCATTGAATTTAAGAAACATTGAGTAGATGGCTAATAGAATTTTTATAGGAAAATATGAGAGAAGGACATTGTAAAAATAAGAAAAGGAAGACTGGGAGGAGGGGCACTAGAGAGATCTGCCTGCCTCTGCCTCTTGTTTGCTGGAATTAAAGCCATGTGCCATCATGCCTGACTTCTTCCATGTTTTAACACCCCCCCCCCCGTCAAAACAACACCCCCCACCCAATCTAGTTTTTCTTCCCCAATCTATTTTCTGTGATTCCAGCTTTTCTCACGGCACTTACTAGCCTGGATCTCTGTGAGGGCAATAACTTTGCTTTTGTCACCCTGTAATGGTCTGTAATTCCTGCTAGAACGCAATAGACGCTTAACGTTATTTATGCATTTGCAATCTTTGCCTGCATGTATGAATGTGCACCATGTGCATGCCTGGTGCCCTCAGAGACCAGAAGAGGGCATTGGATTTCTCTGGAACGAGCCTTCCTTTGGGTGGGTGTAAGCTCCCATGTGAGTGTGTGCTGCTCTGTGGGTCTTAAGAACCCAACCTAGCCCTCTGCAGCATCAAATGCTCTAAACCTCTGAGCCATCTCTTCAGTCTTCGATCTGCTTATTTGTAAACAGTTTCAGAGTACAGGTTAGGAACATAGTCTTTGGCTTCCGTGAGCCTGGATTCCAACATTGCTACTTACTGACTTCAACTGTTAGCCTTAGTTAGCATACCGGAAAATGAGAGTATTTTATACAAGTCATAGTTTTATGAGAATCTGGCAAGATAAATATGGACATCTGTCAAATAAAAAAAATAGTTCAATAAATAGTGTGTCAGAATGCCAAGGTAGCCGCAGTTGCCTGAGGGCTCACTTGTAAAGAAAGTTCAGCCAAAGGGGTGCTTTTTGGCCCAGGATAGCGATGATGACAGCTACTATATAGGCAATTACCTAGGCCACATTCCTCTCGTCGGGCCCTGTGTTTTACTTGCCTTTTATTCTGCTTCTGGGGCTGCAGCTGGTCTCGGACCCTCCCCTCCCGCCGCAGTCTCACTCTAGGTGGGAAGTTGTAAAAGCCGAGCAGGAACATTGTGTAGGCGGAACTCAAGTGCAGCGGTGGGAGGCTTCCGGGGGAACAGCACCGGTGACGGGTCGGCGGAGACAGAAAAGCGCCGGACGCCCGGCCGATCATGGAAGCTTGACAACCTGCAAGCAGGCTCTGGGAGGCCGAGACATCGGCGAAGAGGACAGAGAGTCGGAGCGGACAGGTAGGAGACGGCAAGAGGGCAGGTCCCGCTGGTCTTGGCTGGACCTCCTGCTTCGATCCCGCAGGCTTTCCCAAGAAAGCAGATGGCCACGCCGCCCCGCCCCCGTTGCAGGACACCGGGAGGTCCTCACTGTGTGCTGCTTGCTAGGAGCAAGCCCAGCAGTTCTGACGTCCACTCTAGCTTGCGACTGTCGTCTTCCACGCGGTAGCTGCCCTCGATGCACCCCTTCCCATAGAAGCTGTTTCCTTTGACCCTTTTTGGCGCTTCAGAATAGCGTCTTCCCGAGACGGGAATTCATCTCCACTCCGTCCCTAACCTCCTCCTCGAGGAGCCTCCCACTTCAGAAGAAAAACGTCAGTCACCATTTTATTCCATCCACGCTATCCCCACAGACTTTGCTCTTGAGATTGAGATCTTTCAGAGGCACCCGAGTTTCTCCCCATCCCCAACTCTCTTCCCACCCTGCTCCTTCCACTTAGTCTCTTGGCTGAGACTCCCATCTTTTCGGTTGTGTCTGCTTGGGGGTGGAGGCAACGACCAGGTTTTGTTCCTCATTTTCTAACTTAGTCTTCTTCTCCTCACCCGTCTTCCTCCCCTTCTCCCTTTCTTCTTCCCTTCCTCGGCTTTTCTTTTTTTTCCTTAGAACTCTTTGTTTTCTAGCACTTCACCTTTTCTGTTTCTGAGAGGATCTTAGGTAACCCTAAATGAGGCAACATACTTACCTTTCCTAATAACCTGAAAGGGCTCTTCTTTGACTTTTTTTGTTCATTCATACCCACACACCCATGCCCCTTTTCTTTCATTTTGTCACATTCTTCAGTGTGTATCATTTCTGGAAAACAAATCTTATGTGGGGTTCCTTTAGAGCCCATACACACTCAGCATATATGTATATTACACAATTGATGAACTGTTCTGTACCAAATATCTTGACGATGACAATACAATATCTGCATTGGGATTGGGAATTGGAGAGATAGTTCAGCTGTTAAGAGCACTTGGTGGCCCACACCTTTAATCCCAACACTTGGAAGGCAGAGAAAGATGGGTTTCTGTGAGTTTGAGGCCAGTCTGGTCTACAAAGGGAGTTCCAGGACAGCCAGGGCTACAGAGAGAAATCCTGTCTAGAAAAAGCAAAAAAAGAGTACTGGCTGCTCTTCCAAAGGACCAGAGTTTGATTCCCAGCACCCACATGATGGCTTACAGACCATCTGTAACTCCATTCTCTGGGGATCTGATGCCCTTTTCTGGCTTCTATGGACACCAGGGATGAACATGGTGTATTCATACATGCAGGCAAAATGCTCTCATAGATAAATTAATTGAAAAACAATATCTGCATTGTTTATTCATATCCAGTTATTAAGATTTTGTACAAGTTCTGGAGTCATGTTTGTTAAAATGTCCATATCGGCAGGAGGTCAAAATGCAATTTTTGACTTAATAGAATGTATTTTCTAGATTTGAATTGTGATGTGGGAGTGTCATATATCAATCTGTTCATTTCATTGGTTAAGCAACAAAGAAACTGCTTGGCCCTGATAGGTTAAAACATAGGTGGGAGGAGTAAACAGAACAGAATGCTGGGAGGAAGAGGAAGTGAGCTCTGACTTGACAGCTCTGCTCTCTGGAGCAGAGACGCTATGCTTCCCCTCTCTGGGCCAGACGCCATGAAGCAAGCTGCCAGGTCAGACATGCTGAATCTTCCCCGGTAAGACTGATGCTACACAGTTTATCAGAGATGGGTTGATCGGGATATGAGAATTAGCCTGTAAGGGCTAGAGTTAATGGGCCAAGCAGTGTTTAAATGAATACAGTTTCCGTGTAATTATTTCGGGTGTAAAGCTAGCTGGGTGGCTGGCAGGGTGGCGGGACACAGCCCGCCACTCCTATTCCTACAAAATAGCGCCCAGATGTGTGGACAGTTGAATCCACTGAAAGCCTGAGAAAGCTTGGGAAAGAGTAAAGCATGTTTTCTTGGTAGCAGCGATTTCTCGGGTCTGCTCTGCTTGCTAGAAGCAAGCAAGCGCTCTCATCTAAGAGGGGCTTCCTGACTCATCTTTAGCTGCAAAACCCTGCAGCTCATTAAGAGGTCCTGCCACGAAACACTTAACCGGTGTTGACAAAAAGCTGAACGCATGCTTTTCGGTTTTCAGCCATAGCAGGAAAAAAGCTGCGCCGTTTAAAAATACCGGCTTTCTGAGCCGTCCTGCCAGGGCAAACTCTGACTGTTTGAGGCAGGAGGGCCAGCTACAGAGAGAGGACTTGAGTGTTGTCTGTTGCAGCTTGTTTGATGGCAAGGACCTTGAAACACTGTAGACTTGTGGCACTGAATGTGGCTCTGGCCGGTACCTCAGCCACATGGTTCGAATGGCAGAAAGCTAAGGAATGGGCTACAGCTAGCCGGCAAAGCCACGGCTTTAGTCCTACTGAGATTGCTTGGTAAATTAAAGACTCATGTGGTCAGAAAAACAGAGAGAGATACAGTAAAGAGAGCGTCAAAGACAAAGAAAATTTTTAAATAACTTACAGTGTTAAAAATATATGCAGACTAAACTTTAAAGTTCTTAAAGTAAAAAACAAAAAAAGGGAAGAAAGAGAGTAGTTGGGTGTGGTAGTACACACCTTTAATCCCAACACTTGGGAGTCAGAGGTAGATTGACCTCTGAGTTGAACTCTGTGACTTCAAGGTGTGGTAGGACACACCTTTAATCCCAGTGCCTGGGAGGCAGAGACAGAAGGATCTCTGAGAGTTCAAGGACAGCCTGGTCTACAGAGTTATTCCAGGTCAAAGATATACAGAGAATATAAAATAAAAGTAAAAATAAACGAAATAGAGGTCAAAATAAAGCCGTACAAAGATGGAAAATACACAGAGAATCTTGATACTGTATGCTATTATGCTCTCTTTGAATTGTTTGAATGCTGAGAAAAGAGTAACAGCTGCTAAAAGATATTTGTTTATAAATGCTGCTGAACTAATCCAACATAGATATTTTGAAAATGCCGGGTGGCCGGCAGGGTGGCGGGACACAGCCCTCCGCTCCTATTACTACAGAATTGTCTTTTTTCCTTTCGTTCGATCATTCGTTCTTTCCTTCCTTCCTTTTTTTTTTGAGACAGGGTTTCTCCGTGTAGCCCTTGATGTCCTGGAACTAGCTCTTGTAGACTAGGCTAGACTCAAACTCAGAGATCCTACTGCCTCTGCTGAGAGCTGGGATTAAAGGCTAGTGCCACCACTGCCTGGTTAGATTTGAATTATCATTGCTTAATTTTGTAATTATTTTTCCCACCTTCCTATGCTGAAATGACTTTTTTTTTCCCCATTGCTGGGCAAGCCAGTGCCTTGTATAATATGCTAAGCATCGATTTAGTGTGGAGCTCTGAAAATGGGCTTTTGATGAAATGAAATGCGGCTCTGTTTTCTCTTTGTTTCTGATATGTGCCTGGCTGTCGGTAGGATTCTTCTTCTTTTTTTTTTTTTTAAAAAAAATTTACTTAATTTTATGTGCATTGGTGTGAGGGTGTCAGATTCCCTGGAATTGAGTTACAGACAGGTATGAGCCACCATGTGGGTGCTAGGAATTAAACCTGGTCCTTTGGAAGGCAGTCAGTGCTCTTAACCATTGAGTCATCTCTTCAGCTCCTGTACGTGTGATTCTAATAACACAAAAATTGCCTCTGTGCATGGGCAGTATTCTCTGTCTTTTAATAGAGCCTAGAAATGAGGTAGATATAAAAACGTGTAAAGAAACTCCCCTGTGTCCTGGTCAGCTTTACGGACTTAGAAGATGATGCTTCTGATGGAACAGGTAGGAAAGTGTCTTTTAGACTGTGTGTTTCAGAACAACTTCAGAATTGAGGGCAGAATATCTTTAACTCCAAGGTGAAGTTTGCCCATCTCACAAAGTGGTTATTGTATCTAGATTCAGGGGCTGTTTTATGGAGAGTTGTGAAACTAAAGTGTTCTTGTGTCTGACCCAGCACTCAGTTCACACTTTGGAAAGGTGGTAGAATGACTGACCCGTTTTCCTTCTGGACAGATCTCAAGACCAGAGAATGGCAGGTGAACAGAAGCCCTCAAGCAACCTCCTGGAGCAGTTTATTTTATTAGCCAAGGGTACCAGTGGCTCAGCTCTTACCACTCTCATCAGCCAGGTGCTGGAGGCTCCTGGAGTCTATGTGTTTGGAGAACTGCTGGAGTTGGCCAATGTTCAGGAGGTAAGGATAGTTTTCAGACAGTCTTTCTGTCTTCTCTGTGCTATATTCTCATTCTCCAGGTCTCCAGCAAATTTTAACATTGGTACCCTCTTATTTGGAATTGGTGGAGAGGAGATCAGGGATAATGTCTTAGAGCTCTTTTATTCAGTGTTCCCTTAAACTGAATAAAACTAGATTGTGTTGTTCATTGTATGAAAGATAGTAAGACAGTCCCAAAGATCTAGACACAGATAGTGTTGTTTTATTGTTACAGTCAGTTTTGGGTCATTGTACATAGTTCCACTGAGCCACATTCCCAGCCAACCTGATTTTATTTTGTTAATTGTAAGGATTTGTTTGTTTGTTTGTTTGTTTTTTGTTTTTCAAGAGAGGGCTTCTCAGTGTAGCTTTGGCTGTCCTGGAACTCACTTTGTAGACCAGGCTGACTTCAAACTCATAGAAATCTGCCTGCCCCTGCCTCCTGAGTGCTGGGATTAAAGGTGTGCACCACCACTGCCTGGCCTAATTGTAAGTTTTTATTTGATGTAACTCTTGCTTGTTATACTTATAGTAAGGTCTGTGTGAGGGCAGAGTGGTTTAAGCTTACCATGGCTTCCTTTGGCTGAGTACATAGCCTGACACGTAGTAGACTTTGAGTAAAGATTCAGTCAAAGCCAGGCAGTGATGGCACATGCGTTTAATCCCAGCACTCGGGAGGCAGAGGCAGGTGGATCTCTGTGAGTTCCTAGACCAGCCAGGTCTACAGAGCAAGTTCCAGGACAGACTCCAGAGCTATTCAGAGAAACTATACAAAACAAACAAATAAACAGAAAGATTCAATCAATAATTTTTTGAGGTAGATTTGAGAGTTAGGCTTTTTGTTTAGTTTTGGTTTTTTTGAGATTGACTCTTGTGTTTCCTAGGCTGGCTTTGATCCTGCTTCCACCTACCACGTGCTGGAATTATGGGAGTGTCCTTGACTAGGCTCGTTTTTTCCAATAGGAAAGCTGACTAGCTGTAATGTGTTTCTTCAGATTCCTGAATGAAGATGCCAAGTAATTTTTTTTTTTTTGTGACTGTTGAGAACTGGCTAAGAAAAAATGGATGAAAAACAAGCTGGCGGGGGCTGGAGAGATAGCTCAGTGGTTAAGAGCACTGGTTGCTCTTCCAGAGGTCCTGAGTTCAATTCCCAGCAACCACATGGTGGCTCACAACCATCTGTAATGAGATCTGGCGCCCTCTTCTGGCATGTGGGCATACACACAGATAGAGTACTGTATACATAATAAATAAATAAATATTTAAAAAAAAAAAAAAAAAAAAAAAAACAAGCTGGCAAGACCTTACAGACTTAGCCAGTCAGAGAAGTTTTGGAGTATCTGCATTAAAGATCTAGCTAACTTTGTAATTGTATGAAAAGTAGGTGCTAGATTCAATGTTCTTTACTGAATCTCTTCCACTCTGGTCCTGAGACTTGAGGGTGTTCATGATAACTCGAAAGGGCAGCTTCGGGCATGTAAGGATGCTAGCATTCTCACATTGGAGCTTACTGGGGCTTAGCAAATCTCCTTTGCCTGCCTACTCTTTCTGTTGTTCCTGTTTGAGCCAGGAATAAACTAGTTGCTTGTCAGCATTCTGAAATTATGGATGCAATTATTGGAACTCTTTTTTAGATAGCTAAAAAAGAATAATGTTGTTCCTGTTTTGCTTCATGGGGTTTGGTAAGTGGGAAGAGATGGTGAGTGTGTGTGTCTTTGAGGATTGAACATACAGTGTTCTGCATGCTGAACAGGTACTCAGCCACTGAACTATGTGCAAGTCTTTCTTTTATTTTGAGCCAGGGTCTTGCTGAGGCCCCCAAGCCTGTAGCTCAGCCTGACCTTGAGCTCATCATCTCCTTCCTTTAGCTTTACAAGCATCAGGGATCATAAGCTTGAGCTGTGTGATACAGCTCAGCTACTCTTTGCATTTTTTCCCATGGATGTCATTTTGCCATCTCATGACATAAGTGAAATAAATTAATGAACATTTTTATTTGGCTCAGGATGATAACTCTGTTCCAGTATAGCCTTTCTGTCACACCTTACACTGTTCTAGGATGGCCAGGGTTCACAGTTCATATTTAGTGCTGAAACTTGGAACTAGTCATGCAGTTTGTTCTAGTGGGTGCCACCATACTAAATTGGGGGCTGGCAAGATGGCTCAATGGGTAAAGGTGCTGGCGTATAAGCCTGATGATCTGAGTTTGATCTCTGAGAACCTTCATAAAGGTGGGAGGAGAAAATGAACTCCACAAAGTTGTTCTGTGATCATACACATGTGCACTGCATACATAACCATACATACATGTCATACACATGTCATGTACAGCAACAGTTGGTATGTAGACAGGATCACCACACTCTCTTGTTTTTTCTTTTGAGACGAGCTCTCATTCGCAGGTCATCCAGGCTGACTTTGAACTCAGTGGTAACAGGGTGATGTTGAGCTCCTGATCCTGCTGCATCCACCTGAGGAGTTACATTTATGCAGCGTGGATTGAACCTAGCTCTGTGTGCGTGTTAGGCAAGACTCCCAGCCTTCGGTATTTGTTTTAAGGCAGGGGAGATCCCGAGAAGACTTGATGCTCCTGGTGCATAGAGCTTTGTGGTGGAGTGGCTGGCAAAGGGGCAGAGAGGAAGAAGAAGCTACTTGAACATCTTATATGTTGTGCAAAATGTCTTCCCGAGGAAAGAAGAAGATTCCCTTTTGAACTCAAATAGTCTTGTTTAGTTTTTCTCCAAGAATCAGAAGTGGAAAGGACCTTAGGAAATACCTAATAAAATAGTGCAGAAGAAATGACCATGACATCCTTGACGTTTGGTCACAAGTCCTCTATAGAATATTGTAGTGAAGCCGGGTGGTGGTGGCACACACCTTTAATCCCAGCACTCAGGAGACAGAGGCAGGTGGATCTCTGTGAGTTCGAGGCCAGCCTGGTCTACAGGACAGCCAGTGCTGTTTCACAGAGAAGCACTGTCTTGAAAAACCAAAAAGAAAGAAAGAAAGAAAGAAAAAGTCTATTGTAGCGATTAGTGGAAATTTGTTTTGTGATGAACTTTTCCTTCCTCAGCTTGCAGAAGGAGCTAATGCTGCGTACTTGCAGTTGCTGAACCTGTTTGCCTACGGAACGTACCCAGATTATATAGGTGAGTTGGCTAAGACCCTGAAGAAGATCTGAAGCTCGTGGTAACTGCCAGCTGTTTGTAGGGTGGTAGAGTTATATGTGGGTGTGGGCAGGGTAAGCAAGTCTAATTACTGATGTGACCATATCTCCGTCTTCTGTGCTCCGAAGGTAACTTCACAAAAGCATTTCCCTGATAACCTTTAATGTCCTAGGTGTTAAATGGGGATTATGTGTGTGTGTGCATCAGTGAACAGAGGCCTGTATATCTCCCAGATCAGTGTCTTGAGCAGTAGTGTTTACAGGGCACTCAACTAGCAAAATAATCAAGTGTTTTTTTGAGACAGGGTCTCGCTTTGTAAGGTGGCATGGAACTCAATATACAGAGCAGGCTGGCCTTGAACACAGATACACCTCCCTCTGTCTCCTGAGTGCTGGAACTAAAGGCACACTTCATCACACCTGCAAGTTCAGTGTTTTAAATGTTATCTAAAAGT
The DNA here is from genome assembly GCF_018167655.1 of Microtus oregoni. Classification (NCBI taxonomy): domain Eukaryota; kingdom Metazoa; phylum Chordata; class Mammalia; order Rodentia; family Cricetidae; genus Microtus; species Microtus oregoni. The sequence continues at coordinate 10,129,193 of NW_024543063.1, read as the reverse complement.
CTGTGAAGGTCTGGTGAGATAGCTCAGCAGGTAGAGGCACCTGATAGGATGCCTGACTGATGGCTTGTGTTCAATTCCTGGGACCCACATGGTGGAAGGAGAGAACTGACCCCTGCAGGTTGTCTCTGACCTCTACAGTGCACACTGTGGTATGTGCAAACACACACACACTCACACACACATACATTTTTAAGAAAAAAAATCTTGTTTTGCTTTCTTTGTTTTGTTGAGATAGGGTTATGTGTAGCATAGGCTGGTCTTGAACTTAAAACTTTCCTGCTCCATTCTCTTGAGTGCTGAGATTATAAGAATGAACCACCATACCCAGCTTGAATGTTCTCCAAAATAAGATTACTATATTGAAGAAAATCTGGAAAATAAGAAAACATTATAAACCATGAAGTTGCCCTTAGCATTATGATGCTGGGTGTTTTTCCTCCTTTATGCTTGTTTGGTGTTATATAGGTGTAATTAGATTGTGTGTGCAGTCTCATTCCTTGCCTTTCCCAGGCCTTTGTCCAATCCATAGTTAAGATATTTAATTTTTTAAAATTTTTATTGCTTTATAAATATACAATTCAAAATTTCCACTTTCTCCCCTCCTCCCATTTCCCTCCCGTTCCCCCACTCACCCTTCCCCCCCTTTAATTTTTTTTTTTTTTTTTTTTCGAGACAGGGTTTCTCTGTAGCTCTGGTGCCTGTCCTGGAACTAGCTCTTGTAGACCAGGCTGGCCTCGAACTCCCAGAGACCCATCTGCCTCTGCCTCCTGAGTGCTGGGATTAAAGGCGTGCACCACCACTACCTGGCTTTTTTTTTTTTTTTTTTAAGTCAGAGTTTTGCTATGTTGCTCAGGCTGACTTCAAACTCTAGGTCCTTCTGCCTAAACCTCCCAATTTCTCATCTTACAGATATGTGCCATCATGTCTACATTCATTTTTACTATTTCACAATAAACCACTATATCACTGCGTTCCTAGCTCATTTGAATGTTTTTATTTTAATTCACTTATATTTTTGCTAATTTTTTTCATACAATATATTTTAATCATATTCTTTCTCTTCCAACTCCTCCCAGATCCTCTCCACCTCCCTACCCACCCAACTTCATGCTTTCTCTCTCTCTCAAAAAGAAAAAAGTAAAAATAATAAGAGAAAATAATAAAACAAACAAAAAGCAAAAAGAACCTCTGAAAAAAACAAGCCCATGGAGTCCATTCTGTGTTGTCTCACTACTCCTGGGCATGGGGCCCACCCTGGGGTACGGCTGATACACTCAGTGACACTCCGCTGGAGAAAACTCATTTTCCCTTTCCCAGCAGGTACCAGTTACAAATAGCTCCTTGGTTAGGTGTAGGAACTTGTGTCTGTCTCCCCTGTCAGGGAGTGTGTGGGACCTTGTGTCTGTCTCCCCTGTCAGTGTTGAGGGTGCAGGACCTTGTGTCTGTCTCCCCTGTCAGTGTTGAGGGTGCAGGACTTTGTGTCTGTCTCCCCTGTCAGTGTTGAGGGTGCGGGACCTTGTGTCTGTCTCCCCTGTCAGTGTTGAGGGTGCGGGACCTTGTGTCTGTCTCCCCTGTCAGTGATGAGGGTGCGGGACCTTAAGATGGCTCAGTAGGTGACAGCACTTGGTTCAAGGCTGACAACTTCTGTTCAGTTCCTGAAGCCCTAGTAAAAGGAAAGAACTGACTCTGGAAAGTTGTTCTCTGACCTCCACATGCACACTGTAGCACGACTGTGCTCACACTCACACACACATTATACACACCCACACAGTAATAGTAAATAAAATATTAAGAAACATTAAATAGTCAGGAGTGAGGTGCTTGCAGGCTTAAATATTACCTTTATTTCTAAGTAATTCTTTTTGGCTTTCCTAGTTTCATCTTCCTTTCATCTCCTCTCTTTCTTCTGTCTCTTCTTTTGACAGTATAAAAGTAGACTGGGACTCAAGAGTCCCGCTCTTGTTTCCTTGGCATCGTCCTCTCCGCTGGCCACTTCTACTTACTCTGTGTTGCTGTCAGATTGAACTGTTTGCCACTCTGGTACATGACATTTCTCTGACCTGCTCTTTGTCACTGTCTAAGGAGGCAGCATTGCCTGGATTCTGGAACCAGACTGCCTGCATTAGATTCTAGAGCCACTTCTACTAGTTGTGTGTCTTTTAGCAAATTAAATGATCACGTGTGTGCCTCAGTTTCCCTGTCTGTACAATGAGTGTAATTATATAAGCCTTGTTTGTTTGTTTTGTTTTATATTTTGAGACAGAGTTTCTTTGTGTAGCCCTGGCTATCCTGGCACTTGCTCTGTAGGCCAGGCTGGCCTCGAATTCACAGAGATCCTCCTGCCTCTGCCTCCTAGCACTTTTGTAAGTCTTTAGGCTAAATATTTTCAGGATTTAGAATTTGGCAAATTTAAAAAGGTAACGTGGGGCTGGGGAGGTAGCAGTGAAGAGCACATGTTGCTTCTGCAAATGACTGGAGGTCAGTTCTCAGCACCCACATCAGGCAGCTCAGTGCTCCTTATAACTCCAGTTTTAGGGGTCCAGTGCTTCTGGCTCTAAAGGCACCTGTACACATATGCAGATACCCACATATAGACATACTCACATAATTAAAAATAATACAAATATTTTTAAAGAAAAGTAGTGTGGTGGTGTTGCACGCCTTTAATCCCAGCACTTGGGAGTCAGAGACAGGAGGGTCTCAGTGAGTTCGAGGCCAGCCTGGTCTACAAAATGAATTCCAGGACAGCCAGGGCTGTAACACAGAGAAACCCTGTCTTGAAAACCAGAAAAAAGGTAATCTGATATATGTGCCTTTTTCTGTAATCTTATGGGACGTGGGCAACAAAACAGATGAATATTCACAAGTAGGATAAAAAACTAGTATAGGTTTAAGGGAGGAATTGTTTGATGTCTTTCAACATTATGTTTAAGAAAAAAAATTCAGCCAGATGGTGGTGGTACACTCCTTTAATCCCATCTCTTTGGGAGGCAGAGGCAGGTGATCTCTGAGTCTAGTTTAGCCTGGTCTACAGAGTGAGTTACAGGATAGCCAGGACTACATGGAGAAACCCTGTCTTGAAAAACCAAAAACCAAACGAAACAAAATTTATTGTTTTGGACTCCAGAATTATGGTCGAGGAGGTTGAGGACATTTGAAATCTCGTCTCCTGGAGTGTTGTGAGGATGAGCTGCAGGTGCTCACGTGTAAATGGATCTGGCTGTGCGTTCTGTCCTGTGTAGCTGCCTCTGTGACCATCGATGCAATTACTAAAACTGTGCTCATCCCTCAAGGTTCATCTCAAACTCTTCTTCCATGAAACCTTCATTTTTGTGGTTTTGCATCTTCCAAATGCGATTGTATTTGTTTGTTCTCTCTCTGTCCCCCTTTTTCTTCTTTCTTCCTTTTTTTTTTTTTTTTTTTTTTGATTTTTCGAGACAGGGTTTCTCCGTAGCATTTGGTTCCTGTCCTGGAACTAGCTCTTGTCGACCAGGCTGGCCTCGAACTCCCAGAGATCCGCCTGCCTCTGCCGGGATTAAAGGCGTGCGCCACCACCGCCCGGCTCTTCTTTCTTCCTTTATTCTCTTTTTTTGTCTTCTCTATCCTCATAACTATCTCTTCTGGTAGTTTGTATCTTTCTTCTGGTAGTTTTACCTTTGGATTTGTAGCTATAGCAACATCCAATTGTAAGACTGAGACTGGACATGGTGACTTACACCTGTAATCCAGCACTCGAGAGGCAGAGGCAAAAGCAGGTGGATCAGGAAATCAAGGTCATCCTTCACTGCGTAATGAGTGTCAGGTCAGCCTGTGTTACCTAAAATCCTGTCTCAGCCCCTTTTCCCTCAAAAAATCAACAATGAAACAAAGCAAAACAAAACAAACCTGAGGACGCATCCAGGGTTATTGAATTGTGTACTCCACATAGTTGGTGCTTCTGGAGTTGTGTGGTGCAGCTCCCAACATAGCCGAGAGTTTATTCATCCTCGACTCCCTGATTCTCCTTGTAAGACGTGTGCATTGCACATAACATGCTCACTGAGCTTCACAAGGGCACAACACTATTCCATTAAGATAGTCGGTCACATCATTTGTTTGTTCATGTCTGGCTCTGATACTAAGTTCCTGTCTTTGCTTTCTGGAAGCACATGGTCTTCCAGAGAAGGTAGGGCTGTGATGGGGAGTGTAAGTGCGCAGTCATGACAGTGATCTTGTAGTAGATTTGGTGGGGGAGTTGATGAACTTATCATAAAAATAAATCCTAATTTTATTTTGTGTCTTGATTCTTGTGGTGGGTGGGACCGAGCAGCTAACAAGGAGAGCCTGCCAGAACTGAGCGCAGCTCAGCAGAACAAGCTGAAACATCTTACCATCGTGAGTTTGGCATCAAGAATGAAGGTACTGTCCAAACCTTTCCTGTCTTCATTTGAACCCCGGCTCAGGTGTCTTATTGCCATCAGTGAAAGAACTTGCAGCTAGTAATATCCTAAATGCATGAAATGTACTTGGCAACTAAAATGTGTGGACAGTCACTCCCCATTCTGTTTTGGAAAAGCAAGCCCAGTAGTGACTGATGCATCATGTCTCTCTTCTGGCATGCTATGGGGCTTCATGCAGGTTAAGAGGAACCTGCTACCTAAATGCTCTTAAAAGGTGTCTTTTTGACTGTTTTTGTTATGTGATACCGACCCTTACTATGTGGTCAAGGCTGTTGAACTCACTATGTAGCACAGGTTGACCTCACAATCATGGCAATCCTCCTGCCTCAGCTTCCCACATGCTAGGTTATGTGTGTGTCACACTATACCTGGCCTTAGTAAGGCTTCTTGCAGCAAGTTAACAGCTTCCTGATTCCCTGGTGCACTACATTGATTGCACTCATGCTGGGGGAAAGACTTGCAGTGTTGGGCTGAGTGGAGTTTTACTGATTTGTGATACTGGGGATTGGATTCAAGGCTTGTGCATGTGAGGCAAATACTTTCTATCACTGAGCCACACCACTATCCAGAGAGATAGAGTTCTTTTGTTTTGTTTTGTTTTGCTTTCCCTCCCTCCCTCCCTCCCTCCCTTTCTCCCTTTCTCCCTTCCTCCTTCCCTCCTTCCTTCCTTTCTTTCTCTTTTTTCTTTATTTCTTTCTCTCATTCTCTGTCTCTATCTCTTTCTCTTTCTGTCCCTCTTTCTTTTCTTTTCTTTTCTTTCTATAAAAGGTTTCTTTGATCTGTAAACTAGGCTGGCCTTGAACTCAAAGAGATCCACTTACCTCTGCCTCCTGAGTATTGGGATTAAAGGTATGCTCCTGCCTGGCGAGATAGATACCTGTTCTGTTTTTCTTTGGGATTTTCAGGGTTAACTGCATTAATTGAATTTTTTCCTTATCTGCTAACTTTGTGTTTATTTAATTTTCATATGCCAACATTAGGACCTATCCTGTCAAATTCCACCACATCATAACTGCTGGTTCTCTGCCTCAGCCAATTTAGAAGAAGCCTTGCAGCCAGTAGCTTACAGCTTTTAACAGAAAAGGGCCAGACTCCATTAATGTATAGTTGGTTTTGGCTTACCCCCTCCTTATTTATATCTTTCTGTGAGAGTATGCCTGTGATAAGTGTGCTTTTCTCCTCTGTAATTAAGAGTTGTGTGTTTGTTCCTTGACTGTCTTTTCAGTTATCATATCACAGATTAGGTTTCTGGTCGCCAGCCCCGTATTTCAGGTGCAAAGCTCCTCTTCCCCTTTTCATCCTTTCCTCCCTTTCTCTTGTTCTGGAGATTGAACTCCAGGGTTGGAACTCAGTGCCTGTGCATGTTTGTCCTCCACTGTGCTATACTCGTGGCCTAGTCGGCCCTATTTTCCAGGGGAATCGGGGCACAAGGACCTTTTTCTTTTCCTTGTCATGGACCTCTTAAGCATGGTAAAGAGTAGGAAGACTGTCTTCTCCTCCTCCTCTTCTTCTTGTCTTTTTTTTTTTTTTCCGAGACAAGATTTCTCTGTAGCTTTGGAGCCTATCCTGGAACTAGCTCTTGTAGACCAGGCTGGCCTCAAACTCACAGAGATCCACCTGTCTCTGCCTCCCAAGTGCTGGGATTGTGCGCCACCAACACTTGGCCAGGAGTAGGAAGACTGTTTTCTTCTCTCGAGGCCTATCATTTTATACCCATCCATCCCCCTAGAGAGCATGCTTTAATCTCTAGGAAACCCTTCTAGGTGTTCTTGCTGTGTTTCTCTTCTGTATTCGCCTTCCTCTTGCCTGTTTCTCCTTTATTTCTAAACTAGTTCTGATATCTCAGGGTTTATAGAATACATATGTTTAGATACTCTCTTTTTTAGTATGAGGGGCTGTTACTGGAGATTTGATGTAGGTTATAAGAGTTTGAGAAACAAACACAAACTTCAGGATCAACTGAACTGCCCAGCTCTACTGGCCTCTGTAGGTAGTAGATGTGCTGGCCTGCGAGGCGATTGGTTTTTGCTGTTGGTGCTGCTGCTGCTGATGGTGGTGGTGGTGTGTGTGTGTTTGTTTTGTTTTGCTATGCCTCTACTGTACTGGGTAAGCCCTGTTTGAAGCTTGCAGCCGTTTAGCATTTTATGCAAAGTCTTCAAGCCTCCATAAGGTGGCAGTGTAGTGAATACTGAGTATTTCTCTTTGCTGTGGAAGGAGTGTTTAGCATCTGTCAGAGGATGGGTCTGGAAGGGGGGAGCAGAGAGCTAGGAAGGTGCTTCCTTGGGTGCTGTGGATCTTGTTTGGGTGTCACAGGTTCCACAGTTTATTTATCCATCTCCTGTTGTCTTAGATATTGATGATTACCACTGGCCTGCATTGCCTAAGCACAGAGAGACAGCTATTGCCTTGTGGGTAATACTTGAATTTTTTTGTTTCTTTGTAGTGCTTGCCAAGTGTTTTTTCTAACTGTCATGTGACCTATCCACAGTGTATCCCCTACTCTGTGCTGCTGAAGGACCTGGAGATGAGGAATCTCCGGGAACTAGAAGACCTTATTATTGAGGCAGTCTACACGGACATCATCCAGGGCAAGCTGGACCAGCGAAACCAGCTGCTAGAAGTGGATTTCTGCATTGGCCGTGACATCCGAAAGAAAGATATCAACAATATTGTCAAGACCTTGCACGAGTGGTGAGGCTGGGAGATGGAGGGGGCTTCTCGTACGCCCTTTGTGTCTCTCTTTACAAAACTGTGACTTTCAGAAGTCAGCCAAGGGTTTGTGATAGGCCTTGGGGCAGCCGGGAAACTGAGGCGCTAGGACATGGAGACTGAAAGTGGGGCTTCATTTCTAATGACAGCTATGTGGCATTAGGTATCATTTCAGGCTTCCTTGTGCCTGAGTTGTAAAACTGACTTTAAATGTAGGAGGGCTATGTAACAGTGGGCCATAAAATACTCATGTGGAGATGCAGGTAGGATCTCTGCCTCCTGGCTGTGTGGCACTGAGTCTGCACCTTCCAAACATAAACTCAGTTTGGCCAAGCTCAGGAAGTAATGTTTGTCAGTAGCACGTCAGCTAGTTAGTGCTGGTGGAACGTCATGAGGGCTATATTAAATGGGCTTTTGTGACTTGGAACACAGGCGCATAGCATAGGTCATAATTGTCTGGGTGGCACACGCCTGTAATCTCAACCTCTCAGGGTGCTGAGGCAGAAGGATTATGAGTTGGAGGCCAGTTGGAGATTCTAATTCCCAAACAACCTCCTGCCCAAAAAAGTAAGTGAATTTAGGAAAAGAACTAGGACTTAGGGATATAGTTTTATGTTAGTAGAATTCGATGTTTGCAAAAGTGATTACATGTTCTGCAAGGATTTGCTATGAGATTGAAATGATTTGGTGCCTATAAAGCCAGTGCTTCTTAGGGAATCGTGAGGAAGTTTGGAGGGAGAGAACATTATTGGGAGTGGGGAGAGTCCCATACAGGCTCACAGCATGCTGTATGTCATTACCCAGAGTGGACAGCTTTGTGCTGGGAGATAGGGAACCTTGCTTTGTTTTTGTTTTGGGGACAGGGCCTTGTTCTCTAATCCAGGGTTGCCTGGAACTGTGTGTCCCAGGTTCGAGGGATACATGGTTTAGATCAAGTTTAAGATTTGCCCTAAACTCTGATATGCCCAACTCTGCCTCCCAAGTGTAACCACACCCAGATTTTTCTTCTTTTAAGATTTATTTATTAGTTACACACCCCTTTAATCCCAGTACTCAGAAGACCGAGGCAGGCAGATCTCTGTGAGTTGGAAGCCAGCCTGGTTTACAGAGTGAGTTCCAGAATAGCCAGGGTTACACAGAGAAATATATGCACACACCTTTTCTTTCTGTCCCAAGAAAGAATGTATTCACTTTTTATTTTATAAGTGTCTTACTTGCATGTGTAGAATTACACTGTGTTTAGCTGGTGCCTGTAGATGTCAGAAGGGGATATCAGAGCCCCTGAAGCTGGAATTATGGATGGATGTGAGCGTGTCCATGGGTGCTGAGAATTGAACTTGGATCCTCTGTAAGAGCAAGCAAGTGCACTAACTATTGAGCCATCACTTTAGCCACTGAAAGAGACTCTCAGAACTCCTATTTAGATGTTAGAGGTCAGTTAGAAACAAGAGTTATTGTCCTGAGAGATAGCACAAATATGGCAAAATGTTGACCATATTGAATAGTAGTGGGCGGTATATGAATATTCATTATATTGCTTTTCCAAAATGTTCTTATTTTTGAAACAGGATCTCAGTTTGTAGACCTGGCTGGTGTTGGCCAGTCTAACCTTGAACTCAGGCCTGCCTTTGTTTGCCTCTGCTTCCTAAGTGCTGGGATTAAAGGCTTGTGTCACTGAGCCCAGCCTGTTTTTAAAAATTTTAAATGAAAAGTGGGAAAATAAAAGTGAGAAGTTGTTGATAACTAGGAAATAACTTCAAATTCTGAGGAAAAAGGCAATCTCTAAAATAGCATGTGTTTAGAAAATGTATTTTTTTCTGTTGTAGAAAGGGATCAGCCAGGGTTACCTGTAGAGTTTGTCCCTCCTTCCGTCTTAGTCTGTACCACTGTTTCTTATGGGCTGCAAAGACTGGAAGCTAGAGCTGTATTCCAGGAAACTCCCCCAGGCCACTGTATCTGTGAACTTGTCTGGAAGGAGAGGGACTGGTACGGCCATCCAGCAGAGGGGTTGTTGAAGGAAGTCCCATTAAGTGCTGGGCCTTGGGAGGGCTCGGGCCTCACTGCCGCTCAGGGCTGGTGTTTCCATTGCAGGTGTGACGGCTGTGAGGCAGTTCTGTTGGGCATCGAACAGCAAGTTCTGAGAGCCAACCAGTACAAAGAGAACCACCACCGGACTCAGCAGCAGGTGGAGGCAGAGGTAAAGAGACAGGGACATTTGTTCCTCTCTTAGGGTGTGCTGAGATATGAATTTGCAGTGTTTTTGTCTGTGCCATGTGCTTTCCTGTGAATGCAACAAATAGCCCTTAAACACGCCTGGGGTTTGGTGCTGGAAGGTAGGGATGTGGCCGAGAATGAGCAGGCCTAGATTATAGAACATGTAATTCTCCAGTGTACGCACACTCTGCAGCTGTTGAAGAAAAGAAATGGTGACGATGTGTTTTAAAAATGGGTAGAAGGGAGCTGGAGAGATAGGTGAGCAGTTAGGTGGATTCACCGCTCTTGCAGAGGACCTGGGTTTGGCTCTCTGCACTCACATGGTAGCTCATAGTCACCTGGACTCCAGTTCCAGGGGGTCTAATGCCTTCTTCTAGCCTCCATGGCTCGTCCTTGTCCATGTACCCAGACATATGCCCAGGCTCACTCACATACACATAGAAAAATAAACATTAAAAAGTATTGAAATTTGAAAGAAATGTGAGGACAGGGCAAGGTTACCTCTTTCATACCAGTTAATATGTTAACCAACTGCTTTCTAGGACTCTTAGAGCAGACTGATATGGAGAGAGAGGGCAGAGCTCAGCACCTTGTTCGTGGTCTGGTGTCAGGAGCAGGTGCTCATGGCTGAGCTGTGCTTCAGGTGCTTACGGCATCCTCGCCTGAACGTAACACATACATAAAGAACAGAGGTGATCCTGGCACAGCCTCCTGTGTCGTTTCTTCTCTTATGCTTGGCTCAGATCTACAATCATTTTTATCGATTGAGTAGGTGAAATATATTTTTTCCCCATTTGTCCTTAAATTCCATTGCTCTTCAGAAGGGAGAAACTTGATGTTTTCCTTTCAGATCTCAGAGCAACAACTTTCTGGTGAGTTGTGCCTTCCAGAGCCTCCCTTCGAGTTCAGTCAACCCTATGACAAACTGCCTGAGAAGAAATAACATATTTAAATGTAGTTCGGTGTACCTGGGGGAGACATAATACAACTGTAGCATTCCACGGCTTTGCAGTGCCCCTGAGCAGCACTCTGGAGGGAGAGGAATGTGGCTTGCAGCATCACGAAGCCTCCCTTCATTGCATTTGCTTTCGGAATGTATTTTTCTTTATATTTGAATGTGGCTGTGTGTGGTGTTCTGTGGAATATTAATATATAGTTATTGTTACACATTTACAGAATAGGCTGTGTTCCCCTCACGTAGGAATAGAACAAGAGTAAGCGCAATTTTTTATTGTGGAGAAAATCCCTGAGGAGTTCAGTTGTTACAGTTGCTAAAACCATGCCTCCTGGGAACCTCAGAGTGCGATTCTCACCATCTCTCACATCTCCGCAGCCTTTCCTGTGGGCTTGATTCTGTTTGCTCCTTTTGCTTTTACTTGCTCTCTAAAGTCCACCCCAGGCTGGCTTCAAGCTTTCTGTCCTCCTGCCTCGGCCTCTGGAGTCCAGGGACTATGGTTACCTATCACCACACCTGCCTGTCTCTTGCACTGCCCTGAGTTCTCCCCTGTCCCCTCCCCCTGGGGAGCCCTTCTGTCTCTTGCTTGTCCTTAGGATCTCTGATCTGATAGTACCAGGCTACATTTTGTTAACAGGTACACCCACTGGGAAGTTCCTGATGCCTATGCTTTGAAAAGCTCTGCCAACTCTAGGTTCCCTGGGTGGGGTGGGGCAGAGGCAGCCTCTAGGCCAATTCCTTGAGGAAGGATGCCTGAAGGGCCCTCGTCAGATTTAGGTCAAAGAAGACACACTTGTGGGCGTACTTGTTATCAAATGGGTGTGAAAGATGGGGGTGCAGATGGTTGGGTACCTTAAAGTCTTTGAGACTAAAGTAGGTTTAACTGGTAGACCTGCCTGGGAGGCCATTCTTGGGTCCTGGACGTGGGCATCTGCACTCAGTTCAGTACTGCCTGGCAGAAGCACTAGTTGCCATTGTCTATCTTTCTGCCACCTCCTTTCCTCCCATTGTGTGTATATTTGTGGGTACAGGTGCACAGGCCTGTGGATGCACCTCAGGTGTCATTCCTGAAATGGAGTCTCTCTTTGGCCTGGAAGTCTCCAAGCAGGTCAGGCTGACTGATCAGTGAGGACCAGGGATCTGTCTCTGCCACCTGACCCCTGGGACTGTAAATGTCTTCTGCTATGCTTGGCATTTTGTGTATGGGTTCTGGAATCAAAATCAGGTCCTGTGTTTGCAACGTATGCCCTTTGCTGATCGTGTTATCTCAGCCAACTAGGTGGCCTTTTTTTTTTTTTTTAATACAATGGTACCTGGAGGGACAGCCGTGGGTGCTGGGAACCGGACTCATATTTTTGATTGTGAGCCTAGCCTTTAACGGCTGAGCCATCCCTCCAGGCCTAGGTGGACTTTTTAAAGGAGTTGTAATTTTTATTAAAAGACTATGTATCTATCAATTTACTTACTTATTTTTTAGACATGGTCTCACTATGTAGTCTTGGCTAGCCTAGAACTCACTGTGTAGACCAGTTCAGGGCTGGCCTTGAACTCACATAGAGCTGCCTACCCCCATCTCCCCAGTGTTAGGATTAAAGGTATGTGCCACTGTGTCTGGCTAAAGACATTTAAAAAAAGATTTTATTTTTACTTATGTATATATTGTGTGTCTGTATGAGTGTATGCCATATGTATTTGGGTGCCTGAGGAGGCCAGAGGAGGTTATCAGATCCCCCGTAACTATGGGATGTTATGAGTTGCCAGATGTGGGTGCTGGGAACTGAACTAAGGATCTCTTGTTGCTTCAGCAAGAGCAACAAGTGCTCTTAACTGTTGAGCCATCTCTCTAACCCCAATCTGAAGAAACTTTTGAGCATAAGTAAAACATATCCCCAAACCTATCCATCCCCAAATCCTGAAAAACATTGAAATCTGAAACACTGCAGGTTCAAGTCATTCCAGACACTGGATGCTCAGCCTTCACAGCGATACTGATTCAGTATGAAACTTGCATCCATTTGATCTGGAAAGCCCGGTCTAAATACATCCTTCACAGATGCTCCCAGGGTGCAGAGGTAAACGAAGGCTGTTTATACCAAACACTGGTTCTTAAAGTAGAAACGTGTGGGCTGGGGAGATGGCCCAGCAGGTAAGGGTGCTTGCTGCTCTTCCAGAGGATTCACCACCACCTGTAACTCCAGCTCCAGGGAAGCCGATGCCCTCTTCTGGCCTCTGGGGCCATCTTTCTATAGCTCCTAGTTCCATGTTTTTTTTTTTTTTGCTGAACTCATTTCCATTTCATTTATGAACATCCTGTGTGTCTTCCTCTGGGTTTCTGAATATCATTTTAGATTTTGTTGCAGAGGATTTGGGCCACTTCTTTAGGTGGTCCTTAGAGTGAGAACAGGACTTGGTGAGTTTGAGGTTTGTAGGTACGGGCAGGTCACACAAGTTCTGTTTCTCCTTCTAGGTTAGCAACATCAAGAAGACACTCAAAGCAACAGCATCCTCCTCAGCTCAGGAAATGGAACAGCAGCTGGCTGAACGGGAGTGTCCCCCTCATACTGAGCAGAGGCAGCCAACTAAGAAGATGTCCAAAGTGAAAGGTCTGGTCTCCAGCCGCCACTAGGGCCGGCTGGGGCAGCTGGCACTCACCAGGCCTGGGTCAGGTGGGGAGGGGACACCCAGGCCCTATTCCTCCCCTCTCTAGCTGCAGTGAGTTCCAGACCTGCCCACCCCTCACCAGTACCTCCCCATCCATTGGTACCATTGCGGAAAACGATTGCTCCTCCTTCGCCTCCCTTCCTAGTTGTTCCCTTCAGACTCAGGGGCTCAGCGGATGCCATCCCAACAGGGTCCGACACTGCCCAGCTTCCCTCCAGGGGTTCCTTGTCTCTGTGTATGGGCTCCCCCCCCCCCCCCCCCCCCCCGTTGTTCTCTTGCTCCATGTCATTTTGTCAGGCTGGTCCTAAGCTGGAGGCAGTTTACCCAGTCCCGAGGGATGACTGTGGAGGAGGCTCCTCTCTGAGTGAAGAGGGGGCCGTGCTTCTCTAGCCCCACGTACCACAGTACCCACAATGGTGCAAGTGTCTCTAGTCAGGTAGCCACGGTCCCCCCTCCTGCCTTACCCCTGTTGGCAGTGCCAGTTCAGGCCATGGAGGGATGTGGTGCTGGGCTCTGTTTACTAACCCTTTGGGTTTTCAACCTCTTCAGCCCAGCCAGGATCTCTCCTCAAGTTGGGAGCTCTGGGCTGACTAACCTCTGGTATCTGAGTATGAGTGGAGGGTGGCAGAGATGTTTCTCCTGCTTGGTGTCCTCTGCTGGCCACTCCTCCTGCTGTCCCTGACTGCTCAGCCTTGATTTGGCACCTAGGCCCAGCTGCCCACTGGGATTGTCTGCCAATATTTGTTCTCCCGAGATCTTTCATGCCTCCTGGCCATCCCTGGGGTAGGAATGGTGGTGCCGAAGCTCCTCAGATTGGTGAAGGACCATTGCTGCTTCTTTCTTCTTCCTTCCTGCCCCTCCTTGGCTGGCAATCCAGAGCCCTCTGATGACATACTCCTGACCAGAGAAAAGGACTTGACTAGACTTTCTGAACTTGAACAGTTTCAGGTTATATTTTAATTTTTTTTTGTACAGGTTGATTCTAATACATTTCAACATGCCTTTTTCTCCCTTTGTGTCAATATTTGTTATAGTCTACTCGCCGGGGATTTCTCACCTGGTTGGAGGGTGTGTGTGTGTGTGTGTATGTTTGTGTGTTTATTTTCCTTATTTTCCTAAGGGGAGGTGGAGGCCCTGAACTGATTTAAACTTCATTGAGAAAAAAGCACATTTTAGAAAAAAACAAAATAACAGAAGTGTAAATTTGACATCTGTGACTGTGGATTATGGGGCTGTACAGGTGGGTTTGGAGAGCAGTAGTTTGGGTGACGTAGAGACCGAAACTCTGTTTTAGTAGCATTGGTACAAAGTGGGTTGATCCAGTGTTAAAATTATTGTTTTCCTTTTATGCTGGTCCGTGTGCTCATATGACACTGTGCCCAACAGAGGTTAAGGTGGATTCCCCACGTGTGTTTGATGAATTCCCGCATTGCGTCTCTGTGGAAGACGGGTCCTGTTATTAAATAAATGTGGTGCTCCCAGCATCCCATATCCTCACTGGAAATTCATTCCTAAGGTCTTGGAGGCATCCTGGGATGAAATACATCCACACTGATTTCTCCACCAGGTCCTGTGGGTGTTGGTATTCTAATGGGATACATTTTAGGTAACTTTGGGGAAATACATACTTCTCAAAAACCCTCAGAGATATAGAACATCTCCCTGCTTCATAGATTTTTTTCCCCATTACCCTTTCTAGACCCCAGACAGGGACGCGCTGTGAGAAGCTACTGCTTGTTCTTCTTTCCTCCACTGACGAGTCCATTAGGAAATGGGATTTGTTTATTTTTCATTTAATTTAAAATTTTTTTTCAAGACTGCATTTCTTTGTATAGTCTTGGCTATCCTGGAACTCGCCCTATAGACCAGGCTGGCCTGGAACTTAGAGATGTGCGCCACCACTCCCAGGCAGGAAATGGGGTTCATGTGCCACCCGTCTCTCTAAGGATCATCTTCCGGCTTGCTGTATCCTGGAAGTGATGCTGATGACAATACACTGGTAAAGTTCTGGCCGAATGTTCCCACCTCAGCTCAGTCCCTTTCCAACCTCTTGACATCGGTAAGGGTATTATTGCTGCTACACTGGAGGAAACTCAGAGATTCAAAGGGCCCTGGTGGTAAGTGACAAAAAAGAGGACTCCCAGAGTCTAAACTTCATGTGACCTACCGTTACCTTGTTGTGACATTGTAGTTTACAGTCTGCCCCCAGCTGACCCTTGGTTTTGCTTGTTACTCTGAGGACTTGTCTTTAAACCAACAACCAGCCTGAGACTCCAGAGTTTTATTTTAAAACAGGCAGCAGTTGTTTGAGTTTTACTGAGGGACCCATCATTCTACCTAAGGTATTTGCGTGTCAAGTCTAGCAGGCTTTGGGCATTTGGTTGCACCTTCATCTTCTGGGGGTTCTTTGTGTAGCCACAAGTGTCCGTCTACTCTGTAAGCTTTTTACTAGGAACCTGTGCTTGTGTTTGAAGTACTCCTTTATATACTTACTTAGGGCAGTAAGGAGCTTTAAAATATAAGTTTGTTTAGCGTGAGACATCTGCTGAGCAAATCATTTTTAAATCGTGCTGTATTGAGCTCATAGCACTACACTGAGACCAAGCACATCCACAGACCTCAGCTACAAAACGAGACCTTCGCCCATTCTGCCTTCTTTCTTTACCAAAAAACCTCTTTCAGAGGTGACTCAAGATAGATTGTCTTCCCCATATTTTGTCCAGTGTATCTTTGGCAAGAGCTGATGTCTCATGATCAGGCCCATGGCCGTCGTGATGTGACAGTCCTGTCGTCACAAAGGTTCTCCGGAAGCAGCTTCGTAACTTCTCTCACGTCTTCCATCTTGTACATCATATGATCTCAAATTAACCTGCTTGATGCGTCTTACAGAATTATAATACCTTTTTCTCATACCAACCAGCCTCTGGCTGGATGCAGCAACAGCAGCCTGCCCACCATTTTTGACCTTAAGTAGATATTTTTTGAAACAGGGTCTTGCTCTGTAGCTTATAACTCACATCCTCCTGCCTCAGCCTCCCTTCCACGTGCTGGGATCGTAGGTGTGCACCGCCATGTCCAGATATATATAAGTGGATCTTTTAAGTTTGTGTTAACTAAGTAGGTTGTCTCTGACTGTGCATCACTAGCATAGCTAACAGTGTTCACGGTCAGATTGGCCCTTACATGAGAGGTGAGAATGAAGTCAGTGATGGGGAAGCCAGACGAGGGAGGCCCACTCTTGCCTTCTCTCCAGCACATCTTGCTGTGGGTCACAGCAGAGGTCGTCATCCCTCCGTTCACTGCAGCTCTGTTCTCTCCACCCTGACTGGGTCCTCAGTGCCCAAGTCGGCTGGTTCTTGTTTCCTAGGACTGTTAGGAAGTTTCGCTGGGGATCCAACCCGGGTCCTCTGGAAGAGCAGCAGTGCTTTTCATCGGTGAGTTTTCGCTCCAGCCCTGTGTCTGACAGTGACGACGGTTTTTCCCATCACACTGATCTCGTTTCAGCGAATGACAAGATTTTACTTCTTTGGAAAAAGTAGAAAGCATTAGCCAGGAAAACCCAGTTTCTTCTCTTCCATCTGTAAATACAGCTATATCTTGCCTCTTTTGTTCTTACTGTAGTGGGAGATTCTGTGTGGGTTCATTTTCTCTCTGTTTTTTTTCCCCTCCACCCCACCGTTTCTTGCATCTCAGCATCTTCCATCTCCAAGTGCTTGTATGTGATAAAGAATCCTAGAGATATCCTTTCTGGACCCATTGTCTCGTTCTAGCCACAGCCTTTTTCTGTTTTAACAATTAGGCTTCTTGACTCTTTCTCATCTCTGCTTCCTCCTCACTGCACCTGCCTCTGCACAGCCATCTCCCCCCTCCTCACTGCACCTGCCTCTGCACAGCCATCTCCCCCCTCCTCACTGCACCTGCTTCTGCACAGCCACCTCCCCCCTCCTCACTGCACCTGCCTTTGCACGGCCACCTCTTCCTCACTGCACCTGCCTCTGCACAGCCACCTCCCCCCTCCTCACTGCACCTGCCTCTGCACAGCCACCTCCCCCCTCCTCACTGCACCTGCTTCTGCACAGCCACCTCCCCCCTCCTCACTGCACCTGCCTTTGCACGGCCACCTCTTCCTCACTGCACCTGCCTCTGCACAGCCACCTCCCCCCTCCTCACTGCACCTGCCTCTGCACAGCCACCTCCTCCTCTCTGCACCTGCCTCTGCACAGCCACCTCCTCCTCACTGCACCTGCCTCTGCACAGCCACCTCCCCCCTCCTCACTGCACCTGCCTCTGCACAGCCACCTCCCCCCTCCTCACTGCACCTGCCTCTGCACAGCCACCTCCCCCCTCCTCACTGCACCTGCCTCTGCACAGCCACCTCCCCCCTCCTCACTGCACCTGCCTCTGCACAGCCACCTCCTCCTCACTGCACCTGCCTCTGCACGGCCACCTCCTCCTCACTGCACCTGCCTCTGCACGGCCACCTCCTCCTCACTGCACCTGCTTCTGCACAGCCACCTCCCCCCTCCTCACTGCACCTGCCTCTGCACAGCCACCTCCCCCCTCCTCACTGCACCTGCCTCTGCACAGCCACCTCCCCCCTCCTCACTGTATCTTTTTCCAAACAGCCACCCTCCATTTTTCCTTCCTTTTTGTCAAGGGTACCACTGACCTCGAGCTTTTTGACAGTGTCAGTCTTAATCTTAAATCTTTGTGTGGCAGCTAGCATTGACGAGCCCGCTTGCACTGGTGTTCTCAGCTTTCATGGCACTCACATCCTCAGGCCTTTCCTGTGTTTCTTTGCCTACTCTAAATTTCTCCAGGAATGCGTTAGTTACTTTCTATTGCCATGATAAAATAGCCCGAGAAAATCCAGAGCTTCAGCCCACAGTCCCTGGTCTCCATTATTTTTGGGCAGTGGTGGAGCAGAGCATCATGGTGGAGCTGGATTGCTTACTTCTAGACAGCTGTGAAGAAGAGAGTGAGAGAAGGGCCTGGGACAAGATGCGTAGCCCTCCCCACTATCCAGGTTCCGTCTCCTGGCATCTCCACTGCTCCTGGCATCTCCGCCATCCTGGACCAGACACAAGCCTTTGGGGTGGAGAGGTCATTACAGATCCCAGCTCTGACAAGAAGCATTTTCTTTAGAGTCCATTTATACGTGCTTGCCAGGAGTCCACTGCGACCTCATTTTACACATTCTCCATGGGCTGTGTGATTCACTCCTGTGGCTCCAGTTTTAACACCCAGCTCTCCATCCGTGGCTGTTCAGCATGGAACAACCCAGCCATTGGCCATTTCCCAGACCTGTTGTCAATAAATGATGTTCACCATCCAAGTTTCTTCTGGTTGCCATAACAAAAGACCTTAGGCCATGTGTCTTAAACAACAGAAATTCATTTTCTCACAGTTGTGGGGGCGGGGAGTCCAAGGTCAGGGTGTCGGCAGGATTGGTTTCTCCTGAGGCCTGCCTCCTTCATGTGCAGACCCTTGTCCTCAGGTCTTCTCTGTCCTCCCAGGACCTTTACCCTGTGGATACAGATGACTCCTACCCTCAAGATCTCATGTAACCTTTACCTCCTTAAAGATCCACTTAAAATACGTTCACACCAGGGTGTAGGCCTTCAAAATGAATTTAGACACAGTGCAGACTGTCATAGTCATTACCTGATGAGAATTTGAGGTCCATCCTATTTTGTCCCTGTACCACGTTTGATTCACATCCTGATTTGTATTCTCAATATTAGAACTATTCCCATCTCTCTTGCCACTTCAAACATTTAAAAACTGGTTCATTAACATCCTTTTGGGGCACACATTATTTTCTGTTAGGAATGCAGCCGAAGGTCAGGATATGTAAGATTACAGTCGATAGAAGCCAACTATGGTGGTTGATGCTTGTAGTCCTTGCCCTCAGAGTGAAGCAGGAGACTAGTTTAGGGAAAGCCTAGGTAGCTACACAGTGAGTTCCAGGCCAGCATGGGTTACAAGTGTTAGACTGCCCTAAAACCACAACAGAGTGGATGGAAAGAAATTATAGATGAGTAAAGGTGATCTGCAAAGTCAAAATTATAAAGCCAAGCTTTTTCTTAAAAAAAAATGAGCAAAGACAAATGAGCAAAGAGGACCACAAAAGCTTAAGATTAAATAGTTTATTTTAAATATATTAAAAGTTTAAATAGCAATTTAAATTAATGACAGTTTTCTGGAAGGAGATGAATGATCATGATTTATTCATGAGATAAGGAAATCAAGAAATTAAAGGTAGAGAAAGCAGCCTGCCGTCAAGCCAGATGACGTGAGTTCCATCCTGGTACCCACAGACAGTGCCAGCGACTTCAAATTGTTCTCTGATTAACACTTGTGCCCCGTGGCATGCAGGCCTGCATGTGGGCACACATGCAGATGCGTGTGCACACACACACACACACACACACACACACACACACTAAGTGTACTTAAAAAAAAAGCCAGGCTTAATGGCATACACACCTTTAATTCCAGCACTTGGAAGGCAGAAGAGGTGGATCTCTGGGAGTTTGAGCTTAGCCTGGTCTACAGAGCTAGTTCTAAGAGAGACCTTGTCTCAAAAAAGAGAAATAGGAGGAAATGATGAATGTTAGGGCAGGGAAGTAGCTCACTGATAGAGTGCAAAGCCCTGGTTTGATGTTCAACACTGCAAAACTAAATAGTAATAAGTAAAAACCATGGAAGATAATACCTTCACAAAGGCTCTGGGCTCATGTTCCTGTTTGTTACTAAGGGTTTAGTGATTCCTGTCCATCCTTAGCTGAATAGGTGATTTTACAGAAAACAAAATTATTTATTTATTTATTTATTAAAGATTTCTGTCTCTTCCCCGCCACCGCCTCCCATTTCCCTCCCCCTCCCCCAATCAAGTCCCCCTCCCTCGTCAGCCCAAAGAGAACTAAGAGCCTGGCTGACAACTCCTTAGCTCATCTACAATCCAGGCCTAAACCCAGGCCTTGACCCTGCCCATTGACAGTTCCCCAGAGGCACAGCACAGAACTTCAAACCCTGCAGGAAAATGGTTACAGACTGAGCCCAAGTCCCAGCTGGGTAGAAGTCCCCGCTTCGGCACACAGGGCACCACAGACTGTGTCCTTGTTAGTAAGCCGACAATTAACTCCCCACCTGAGTGCTGAGATGCGGCTCACTGTGTAGTGCTAGCTGCCCGACCTGAGAAAGCCTAAGTGACCCCACTCGCTGTGAGCTGATGCCCTGGTCAGTGTTTCCTGGCAAGGGCTAGTGAATTATTGTAATCCTAGATAAGGCTACATCCCAAAGCTCCAGGGAACCACGGGAGCCACCCTCCACCCACCCTGGCTCAGACTGCTTAGATTCAGGAAAGCCTTGTTTACCAGGCACCTCACAAGATCCTGCAGACATAGTTAGACACGGGGTACTGTGGACATAGACACAGAGCACAGTCCTGCTTTCCAAGCGCCAGATTCTGCAGGTGAACAAGTCCTTGGACCACCCACCTCCATCCAGGTCTAGTAAGGTGAGCATTCAAACTGCCTAGGCTCCCACAAAGCCAGTACGTGCAGTAGGATAAAAAACCCATTGCCATTGTTCTTGAGTTCTCAGTAGTCCTCATTGTCCTCTATGTTCAGCGAGTCTGGTTTTATCCCAGGCTTTTTCAGACCCAGGCCATACATATTAGAGTACTACTCAGCAATAAAAAACAAGGACTTCTTGAATTTTGCATGCAAATGGATGGAAATAGAAAACCCTGAGGTAAGCCAGACCCAAAAAGAGGAACATGGGATGTATTCACTCATATTTGGTTTCTAGCCATAAATAAAGGACATTGAGCCTATAATTTGCGATCCTAGAGAAGCTAAATAAGAAGGTGAATCCAAAGACAAACATATAGGCATCCTCCTGAATATTAACCTTCATCAGGCATCTTCTTCACCCTCCTAACTTGAGACAAAAGCCTGGCAGCTTAAAACAAAGATTTTGTGGGCTCCCCCCACCCCCGGCAGGAGGGCCCCTGCTGATGGACTGGCTCAACAAGTTCAAGGCTGAATCAGGACGTGTGTGTGTGTGTGTGTGTGTGTGTGTGCGCGCGCGCGCCCTCACCACAAAACTAGCCTTTCTTTAGCTGCTGATTCTGGCTGCTCCAGTTTGCTGTGTTTGAGATTCCTTCGCTGATACCTGTAGCACTGGAGATTTTTCCTGCCTTTAATTGGCAGAGAAAGCGAACCTGGTTTAAGACCCCGGATGGTAACATTTTCACCTCTGTAGGCTCAGGTGCCCACAATCACAGTTAAGATACAGAATGCCAGCGCCGGGCGGTGGTGGCGCACGCCTTTAATCCCAGCACTCGGGAGGCAGAGGCAGGCGGATCTCTGTGAGTTTGAGGCCATCCTGGTCTACAAGAGTTAGTGCCAGGACAGGCTCCAAAGCTACAGAGAAACCCTGTCTCAAAAAAAAAAAAAAAAAGATACAGAATGTTTTCATCACTGCAAGGATTCTTTCTAAAAAATTATTTTCTGTATGTGGGCACTTTGTTGACTTGTATGTCTGTGCACCATGTGTGTTCCTGGTGGCTGCCAAGGCCAGGAAAGGGCAGCAGATCCCCTGGGACTGGAGTTAGCGATGGTTGTGAGCCACTGTGTGGGTGCTGGGAGCCCAGTCTGGGTCCTCTGGAAGAGCAGCCAGCGTTCTTACTGAACCCCTCACCAGCCCTCTGATCATTTCGTTAAGGAAAATTCTGTAAGTGGACTGGTTGAGGTTTTAGAGTAGTTGGGATTTTAGACATTGTCATCTGTGACATTTGGTACATAGACATTGTCATCTGTGACGGGTATTATTGATGTCAGCTTGACTACATATGGAATTAACTAAAACCAAAGGGCTGGGTACACCTGTGAGGGATTTTTAAAAATTAAATCATTCAAAGTCAGAAGAACTACCTTTAATCCATATCTTTTGAGGTGGAGGACCCACCTTTCGTCTGGGCCACACCTTCTGCTGGTAGCCTATTTAAAGGACGCAGAGAAGGAAGCTTGCTGTTCCTGCTTGCTTTTGCTGGCAAATCTGTTCCTTCATTGGCATTAAGCCTACTTGTTCGGGATTCTGGTGTAGGCTGAAGACCAGCTGAGACATCCAGCCTTGTGGACTGAACAGCTGCTGGGTTCTTGGGCCTTCTGTTGGTAGAGTGCTATTGCCTGTGAGTCACTCTTCATAAACCCTTTGTATATATAGAGTCATTCCATCCGCTCTCTCTAAAGAGCCCTGACGCATGCACCATCTGACTGAGCTTCTCTTGGAGTTTCAGTTTGCAGTTCTTTTTTTTTTTTTTTTTTGGTTTTTCGAGACAGGGTTTCTCTGTGGTTTTGGAGCCTGTCCTGGAACTAGCTCTTGTAGACCAGGCTGGTCTCGAACTCACAGAGATCCTCCTGCCTCTGCCTCCCAAGTGCTGGGATTAAAGGCGTGCGCCACCACCGCCCGGCTGCAGTTCTTATTTTAATGAATATCGGCATCTTTTTTTTTAAAACCTGAAAGCCTTTATTGATCCAGTTACATGTGTTTACATAGAGCGTTAGTCAAAAGTTTCTGCTTTCACAGCCGTCCCCTTTGCCTTCCATTTCTTTTCCATGACATTTTCTCAGTTGTGGACTGAATCATAGATGAGACCCCTACAGTGCTGTATTATTTGTGTTTTAATAAATAAAGCTGCCTGAAGATCAGAGGGCAGAGCAGTGATATACAGGCCAGGGAGTGGTGGCACACACCTTTAATCCCAGGGAGACAGACCAAGGCCACCCTGGGCTACACAAGATGAATCCAGAAACAGATCCAGGTGATGTGATGGTTCACATCTTTAATCCCAGTGCTTGGGAGTCACACAGTTTTAATCCCAGCACCAAGAAGGTGGAGACAGGAGTGGTATGGCTGGGCGGACAGGAATATAAAGGGGAAGAGACAGGAACTCAGTGGAGTGTGGAGTCTGAGGATTGGTGGAGACAGGATCTCACCCCTTCAGTCTGAAGATTTGGTAGAGGTAAAAGGTCTCTCTAGTGGCTGGCTGCTTTGCTTTTCTGATCTTCATCTTGAACCCTGATATCTGTCTCTGGGTTTTTATTATTCGTGCTGCAGGCCCCTTTACTGGTGACATAGCTCTAATGAGCAGAGACAGAAACTTCGGGGCAACCTGCAGAACGAGAGCTTGGTGGGCAGAGCATGTGACTCAGGTGAAGGCTCCTAGCCCCAGTCCTGCTGAGGAAGGGCAAGAGGCAACTGTGCTGACCTGGGGTGTCAAAGTCTCTCCGGTTGCTCTGGCATGCAGTTGGAGATTCATGGCCACAACCAGGAGTATTAACTTTAAATATATGTGTGTGTGTGTGCATATATATCTCTCCCCATTGCATTTCTTCTTGTTGACTTGTTTTCTTACTCATTTTGCCATTAGGGTTATTTTTAAAACGCTGTCTGAAGTACTACAAGTGGCCAGCAGAGGACAGCAGCGCGCCATAATGGCATGGGCTGGAATCTGAGGTTTAGCAGTGTATTCTGGGCAAATCTTGGGCTTGGATTTAGAAATCCAGAGTAAGTGCTTAAATCCTCCGAATCGGAATCTATGCTGTGGTTTAGGGCTACAGTGATGATTTTGAAAGGTCAAGGGACCAGTGAGATGATGGCTCAGCAGGTAGAAGCACTTGTTACCAAGTCAGACAGCCTTAGTTTGCTCCTGAGCCCTACCGGGTAGAAGGAGAGAACCACATGGTCCTCTGATCTCCATATGCATACAGTGGCACACACACACGCATGCACACACACACACACATGCACACACACACACACACACACACACACACACACACACGCACACTTGAAGAAAGAAAGGCCAAGCCTGTGGATGCCAGAGAGAGAAATGAATTCTGTCCATAGAGATCCCTCAGCTGGAAGTCACTTCTCCGTCACCATGGTCCTGCCCAAGTCCCAGGATGATGCAGAGCACGGTGTGTGTGTGTATTTCCATCTTCTAGACTTGAGTGACTCCCGACACATGCCTGTTTACTTCCCAGCAGCCCGGCCAGAGCTTCGGGCAAGGGACTTGGTATGACTCGGTGTACCATGGCTGGCCTAGTGACCTTCTAGGCTGTGGTGATACCAAGAAATTCTAAGTGCTAAGTGTCTTCCCTGTTGTCTTAGACAGGGTTCCTGTTGCTGTGATGAAATACCATGACCAAAGAAACTTGGGGAGGAAGGGGCTTGTTCACCTTACACTTCCATAGTACTGTCCATCAAGGGAGGAAACCAGGACAGGAACTCAGTTAGTACAGGAACCTGGAGGCAGGAGCTAATGCAGAGGCCAGGGAGGGGTACCACTTGCTGGCTTGCTTCCCCTGGCTTGTTCAGCCTGCTTTTTTGTAGAACCCAGGACCACCAGCCCAGGGATGGCTCCACCCACAATGGGCTGGGTCCTCCTTCATTAATCACTAATTAAGAAAATGTCCTACAGCTGGATCTTATGGAGGCATTTTCTCAGTTGAGGTTCCCTTTCATCCAGTAAATGTCCCAAAATATGTCTTGGTGTTGTCATTTTGTGTCATTTTCTCAGGCATTAGTATATTCTGTATATCATATACATACCAGTTGTTAATCTCTTATATATAACTCCAAATCTATTGTTTTATTAAAAAAAAAATCATTTGCCGGCAGGGCCTGATATTCAACTCTGTCAGTAGAGGGCGCTGTAGGAACACCGGAATAGAAAAGCGGACTTTTGGTTCATCCTGCTTTGCTATCTAAGTAAGGCTTCTGCGGTACTCCCCTTTGTCAGGGCCTGGTGAGCAGCTGCCCTAAGCACCTTCCCCCAGGAGGCGTAAAAACCTCAGGCAACTTCACCGTCTGATGAGTTGTGGCCTGAATCGGCTTTGAGGTCTTAGTCTATGTTTCTTAGGCTGTCTCAGCTATAGGTGCAGAGGTGCCTCCATTTACCACCTACTCTTTCTGTCATCTTCAGAGGACTTACTCTTACTAGCCGTTCCCCCATCACTCCAGTCCGCTGAAGTCAGCAATTCATTGTATTAGAGTTTCTCCCGCTTTGTGATTTCTCTTTCCTGAATGGATCCCGAGTAATGTGCAATTACCCCCCCCCCACCCTGTGTGTGTGTTCACATGTGTGAGCAAGTGCATATGGGGTCAGAGGACAGCCTCTGGTGTTGTTCCTCAGGAAACCTATCTGCTGTGGGATATTAGTGGAAGATGTGCTACATTCGTTTATGCTGCGGAACATTTGTTTTAATGATGCTAAAGTGTGTGGCATTCTTTTATGTTGCATTTGTTTAACTCTGTGAAGCTGTATCACTTGACTGCTAAAACACCTGATTGGTCTAATGAAGAGCTGACTGGCCAATAGCTAGGCAGGAGAAAGGATAGGCGGGACTGGGAGGGCAGAGAGAATAAATAGAAGGAAAATCTGAGAAGAGAAGATGGAGGAGCAAGGAAAGGAGAAGGAGAGGTGGAATCAGGGGTCAGTCACTCAGTCACACAGTAATGGAATAAGAAGTAAAGAAAGGTATATAGAAAGGTAAAAGCCCAGAGGCAACAGGTGGGATAATTTAAGAAAAACTGGCTGGAAATAAGCCAAGTTAAGGCCGGGCATTCATAAGGAAAAAATAAAGTCTCTGTGTATTTGTTTGGGAGCCGGTGGTGGGCAAAGAGTAAAGAGTTTAAACAACCAACAACATTTTGACATTCCAGCATGAGGTTCGAATTTCCATAGGGGCTGGGATAGCTTATTTATTGGCTGTTCAGCTTTTTAATAGGTGTTTTAGACAGGCAAAGTAACACAGCTTCACAGAGTTAAACAAATACAACATAAAAGAATGCAACACATCTTTGCATCATTAAACAAAATTTCCACAGCATAAATGAATATAACATATATTCAACTAATATTCCACCCTATTTTGAGACAGGCTTCTCATTGATCTGAAACTCACCAATCAGGCTGGGATCCCATAGAGTCCCAGGGAGCCACTTGGCTCCTCCCACCTGCTTTGGGATTGCAAGCTTATGCACCATACCTGGACTTGTTTGTGCTCATGTGTGTGAGTACATGTACATGTGTGTGTATGTAGAGGCCAGAGGTTGACCTTAGGTGTCTTCCTCATTTGCTTCTACACCTTATTTCTTATTGAAATATGTGTGTGTGTGTGTTAGAGAGAGAGAGAGAGAGAGAGAGAGAGAGAGAGAGAGAGAGAGGGAGCACTTGTGGAGACCAGAGGACATCTTGCAGAAGTCCGTTCTCCCCTGCCATTATCCGGATTCTAGGTCTCAAATTCAGGTTGTCAGGCTTGATGGTAAGAGCCCTTACCCCCTGAGCCCCACATTTTAGTTTTTGAGACAGGATCTCTCACTGAACTGGAAACTCACTGATTGGCTAGACGGGGTGGCTAGCAAGCCCCCTGGATCCTCCTGTCTCTGCGCCTCCCCCAGCCGTGTGATTACAGACTGCAGGGTCCTATATGCCCTCAGCGCCCCCACCTTTGGCACAGGTTCTCATGTAGCCCAAGCTGGCCTCAAACTTGTTCTGTTGTTAAGGATGACCTTCAACTCTTGATCCTTTTGCCTATCCACTTCCCAAGGCCTAGGACTACACTTCTATCTGGTAAGGTAAAACTTTTTTTTTCAGTGCTTGAATTTGAATCTAGGGCCTCATGCATGCTAAGCAACTGGTCTATCACCGAGCCTTATCCCCAGTGCTGATTTTTGGTAGTACTTGAAATGGGAGCTTTAGCCTGGTACCTGCTAGACAGATCCCCTGCCACCGAGCAGAGCCTTCTTGTTTTTCTTGAGCTGAAAAAAATTGACACTGTGATCTTTATCTTATAGACATTTTGAGTGGGGTTTGAATTTGTATTCCTCATTTTTAAAGCTGTAAAAGCAGTTCTGTTGAATTTTAGAAGGAGATGTTTAGAGGGAGCTTTTCTAACCTCATAGCCCTTCTCCTGCTGTCAAACAAAACAAAACACCCCACTATGACATACCACAAAGTTAGCAAAACAGTCCAGCGCTGCTGCAGGATCATAGTCAATAGAATTGCATTTCTACACATCCTTAAGGAGAAAAAGAAATTAAGAAATAGGTTATAAGAAAAATTACAATCCTTAGCATTAGGTATGGAGCACATTCCATCATTCTGGAGGCAGAGGCGGGCAGATCTCTTGAGTTTCAGCCTGGTCTGCATAGGGTGTTCCAGGCCAGCAAGGGCTACATAGTGAGACTCCGTCTCAAAAATAAAATATCACGTGGCTTAAAAATAAAACAGTAGGACTGGCGGGTAGCCTCAGCAGTTAAGATCACTGGCTGTGTTTCCAGGAACCTAGGTTTACTCCCCAGCGCCCACGTGGAGGCTCACGCCACCTGTAACTCCAGTTCCGGGGGATCTAATGCCACCTTCTGGCTTCCATGGGCACTGCATGTACATGGTGCACAAATACGCAGGCAAGACACCCACCCATAAATAAAAATAAGAAGGAAAACTTAAAAAAATAAAAAAGACTGTGAATCATACCATCTATAAAATATTGCCAAGTTTTAAAGATATGAATGGGTAGAAATGCGTCTTCTGGTCAGTGATGCAACAACCTGCTGCTTCTACAGTAACAGTAATTCCCAAACTGTTGATTTCACATCCTGCCAGAATCCTGGCTGTCTTTTCTGCAGACATTGATAAGCTGATCCTGAAATTCATATGGAAACCCAAAGAGCCAATTACAGCCAAAATACTCTTGGAAACAAGAAGACAGTTGGAAGACTTCTCCTTCCTGACTCTAAGACCCTGGAAGGCAACACTAAGTGGGTCTGTGTGACAATGGTGTAAGATTGACGTCATAGTTACTTTCCTCGTGATGGTGGCAAAAATAACTGACAAAAACCAGTAAGGAGTTTGTTTTGCTCATGGTTTCAGAGGTTGCGGCTTCTGGTCCTCGGCTCCTTTGGTTCTGAGCCTGTGCTGAGGCAGAACAGGATATGGTAGGGGAGGCTGTATGCTCATGGCAGACAGGAAGCAGAGCAAAGGAACTAGGGACTGGGTATCACCTTCAAAGATGCCCCTACTGGCACTTCTTCCAACTATGCCCTAAAATTTTGTAACATTTTCAGAGCCTCCCCGATGGCTTCTCCAACTGGGGATGAGGTATTCGACACATGAGCCTGTGGGAACATTGTCTATTCAAGTCATAACCTTCTGCTTTGACCCCCCAGAGACTCATGGCCAGCTCAACGCAAAATGCATCTGGTGCATTTCAAAGAGTCCCCAAATCTTAACCTTAAGCTTGTCCAGGAGTCCAGCTTCTAAGTTTCTTCTGGGGTTAAAGGCATACTCTTCACTGTGAGCCCCTGTGAAATAAAAAGTATGTGCTCTCTAGCTGCAGCGGCACAGAGTGAGACAGCAAGGGAATCTTCCAGTGCACTACCGAGACTCAGAGTCCTCTACCTCCATGTCTGGGCTAACATGTCGTGATGCCAGCTCCAGCAGGTACGGGCAGACATTTATAACCCACATGGCCCTCTCTTGGCTGACTCCCCTTGGTGCGTCTCTTCCATGCTTCCGGCATCTCCAAACACCTGTAAGACTCTATTTGATCTTTGATGCTGCCTCACAGCTTCATTCGTAGAAGCCTCCTCAGGAGGTTTAGCAAGGATTTCAAGCTATTGTGTGTTGCAGGGCCTCCCAGATGTTTTGCAGAACTCATGCGAAAACCTCCTAGACTCCATGCTTTTTCACTGTGAATGCAGGCGAGACCAAGAACATGGACATGAGTTCAATGCGTCAACCCCTGAATACTACTGCAGTTGACTGTCTTGGTGAGGGATGTTACTGCCCGAGGGACTGGGGAAACCCTGGCCCATAACCTCTCAATTGCTCTCTCTGTGATGGACTAGAATTTGGAAAAGTAGTTCATAAACAGATTATCTGAGGAAACTGAGACAGGACAAAGAACTCTGGTGAATGCACAGCTAATGCCATTGGCTCAGCATAGAGTCCATACAAGGCCAGCTTTCTCCAATGGGCAAGGACTACGGAGGCTGTAAGCCATCACTGCCTTCCCAGGTTTTTCACTGATTCCCCTGCTGTGGTCCATGGCCAGTGCCCTCCCTGGCAGATGTGATCTTTCTGAGAGACATTCTTCAGTCCATGGAGCACTCAGCAGAGTGTAAGAGGCCCCAGGAGCCATTCTAGGTCTGTGAGATGTATGCTTCCTAGGCTGGTTTGGTAACTCTGAAAAAGCGGTCTTTCCCTTCATCTTCTGTATTCTCTGGGGAGTTTGGAGGAAGCCTCATTGCAACTGATGTGGTGTGCCATCAAATACCGATAACGACTCCAGCATGCCTTCTGGGGACGAGACCTGGAGTGTCACTTTGATCCTGTGAAAGTAGTGAGCTTGGCCTGGGCATGTGGACTCTCAAAGGAGATACAGTATTTTTGTAGCTTAGGCTGGCCTCAAATTCACTTTGGAGTTAAGCTGACTTTGAGCTGATCTCCTGCCCCTACCTCATGGGTACTCGGCGTTTAGCTGCATGCCACCGTGCCTGGGTGTTTGAGATTAACCTAGAGCTTCATACATTCTAGGTAGGCACTCTGTTGACAGAGCTGTACCCCAACCCCAAGGAGGTTAATCAGCCCTCCTTCTGGGACATGAGGTAGTACATCCAGAGGCCTTGGGTTTTTAGCAGCTGCCTGAGCACAGTTGCTGGGTGGCCAGCCACGTTTGGTTTTTGTTGTCTTCAAGAGGTAGCAGGGAAAGGGTTAAGTTCCATGCATGAGATGCTCAGAGACATTAGTCAGCGCTGACACCCTATGACCTCATAAAAATGCAAACACCCTTTTCCCAGCCATATGCAACCCCAGGAAAAATTAACCTGGCCTCGATCGTAATTTATATAGGGATATAACACGCGGCGTATGCTTTCACGGTGTCATCAGAAAATCTCGCATCTTTGTCATTGAATGATCCCCTGAACGTCTATTACCTGGTCGTCTGTTTTCCTTTATGGCTCCTCGGAGACGTACGGCCCCCAAAATAAGCCGCAGAGGCAGGCACTGCTGAGCTGACTTCCCCCAGTGCTGAGGTTGGGCCCTGGTTCTCTTTTCCTTTCCGGCTGGCTCCATGAGTCATGACACTCAGGTCCCACAGTGGCAGCAAAGGCAGGACTTGGGGGTGTAGGCACGCGTCTATGCATGCTCCAGAAGCTTTGACACAGCAGGGAAGGGTTGTTTCTTTGTGTGCTGGGGCTTTCCTGAGGCTGTTACCTTTCTTGTTACGGTGATAGAATAATGGACAGCTGTGATTTCTTTGCAACAGCATCTCGTCTGTATCCTCGGCTGGCCTGGACCACCATGTAGACGCGGATGGACTCAGACTCACAAAGATCTGTCTGGGATTAAAGGTATGAGTCACCACTTCCAGGCTCGCTTCCTCCTGCTCTTCCTCCTCAATTTATTTTGGCTCATGGTTGAAGAAGATTTAATCCATCATGGGGAAGGCATGGCTGTGGTGGCTTCATGGTGATTGAAATATGGGACCGGTACTCCTAACTTCTACAAACTTCAAGAGTGGTCCCATCCAGGTTCCCAAAACAGGGCCACCAGCCGGGGACCAAATGTTCCAATACACAGGCTTTTTGGGGACAGTCCACATTCAAACCACAATAATCACAAACTTCTAGGATTCTTCATTCCAGGGGAGATTTATTTATTTATTTATTTATTTATTTATTTATTTATTTACTTTTCTAAGATTTGGACTTACAGTCTGGGAATGTAGCTCAGCTAGTAGAGAGCTTATTTTCCCAGCAGTCACTAAACCCTTGGCCTTATCCGTAGTATCAAATAAATCGGATGTCGTAGTTCACATCTGTAGCTACAGTACTAGGGAGATGGAGGCAAGATTAGAAGTTTATTTCAATTTCTTTTTGAGCCCTGGCTATCCTGGAATTCACTTTGTTGACCAGGCTGGCCTCGAACTCATAGAGATCCGCTGCCTCTGTCTCCCGAGTGCTGGGATTAAAGGTGTGCGCCACCATCACCCGAAGATCAGAAGTTTAAGGTCACCTTTGGTCAAATACAGAGTTTGAGGCCAGCCTGGGTTATATGAGACATGTCTGAAATAATTAGCTTTGGGGCTGAAGAGATGGCTCAGAGGTTGAGAGTACTGGCTGCTCTTCCAGAGGACCTGGGTTTCTTTCCCAGCACCTACAAGGTGGGTCACAGCTTCTTGCAAATCCAGTACCAGGATATCTAAAGCCCTCCTTGGTCTCTGTGGGCACTAGGCACACATGTGGTGTGCATACATTTATGCAGGCAAAACACTCATCCATATAAAATGAATAAATTCAATTTAAAGTGTTATCCTTTTACATAAACACCCAGACGTTGCTGGCACATAATAGATGTGCTGGCTAATTTTATGTCAATTTGACACAAGCTAGAGTCATCTGTGAGGAGGGGCCCAAACTGAGAAAATGTCTCCATAAATTGAAATTGGGCTGTAGGTAAGCTTGTAAAGCATTTCCTTCCTTTCTTCCTTCTTTCCTTCCTTCCTTCCTCCTCTCCCTCCCTTCCCTTCCCTTCCTTCCTTTTTTCCCTTCCTTTCTTTCCACCCTCCTTCCATCCTTCCCTCCCTTCCTCTTTCATTTTTAATTAATTAATTGATTTTTTTTTGGGTTTTTTTGAGACACAGTTTCTCTGTAGCTTTGGAGCCTGTCCTGGAACTCACTCTGTAGATCAGGCTGGCCTCGAACTCACAGAGATCTTCCTGCCTCTGCCTCCCGAGTATTAGGATTAAAGGCATGCACCACCACTGCCTGGCCTCTTTCTTTTAAAGATTTATTTGTTTATTTTATGTATGAGTGCTCTTTCTGCATATAAACCTTTATGCCAGAAGAGGGCATCAGATCCCACTAAAGATGGGTTTCTGGGAATTGAACTCAGGTCCTCTGGAAGAGCAACCAGTGCCCTTAACTGCTGAGTCATCTCTCCAGCCCCATAAAGCATTTTTTTTTAAATGAGTGATTGATGTGGGAGGGCCCAGTCCATTGTGTATGGGGTTATTCCTGGGCTGGTGGTCTTGGGTTCTAAAAGAAACCTGGGAGCAAGCCAGTAAGCAGCACCCCTCTATGACCTCTGCATCAGCTCCTGTCCCCAGGTTCCTGCTCTGCTTGAGTTTCTGTCCTGACTTCCTTTGATGATGAACAGTGACAGAAGCGTAAACCCAGTAAACCCTGTCCTCCCCAAGTGTCTTTGGTCATGGTGTTTCATCACAGCAATAGTAACCCTAACAGTAGGTGTTGGGTACTGAATCAGTTAGAGCATCCCTTCCTCCGGGGATGCAGAACTCCCCTGAACTGTTCACATCCCAGCACCGGTCTCCCAGCTACCCACCCACAGTAAGCTGAGTTACTTGCTGAGGTGCTCTAGCCTCCCTCTGCTTTGTTCATGGCTTCCCCTCCAGTCCCCTACCATGGCAGAAGGCAGGTGAGACTAGGGGGATGGGAAGGTGTTTTTCCCTTCCAGAGTAGGGCACATCTGGAGGATGTGGATGGAGGCCTCTCCTCAGGTCTTGGGGCACTGGTGGAATTCCAGGGTGAGCGGGTTTAGATCAGGGCTGAGTAGACCCTCCCTTTCCTGGCCATTTCTCTCTCTCTCTCTCTTGCACTTCTACGGGTTGTTTGCTTGCTTGTTTGGAGACTGGATCTTGGTCCAGCCCAGGCTGGCCTTGAATTCAGCCTCCCAGGTAATGGGGTTGTCACAGGCACGACCTACCAGGCCTTCAGTCTACAATGTTTTGAAGGCTCCAGATTTTCAGTTGCCATCAGAGCCAGAGACAAAACCATGACATGCCCTGGGTGGCAGGGGGTGGTCCATCAGGCCTTGCTTGGGACTACAGGATACTGGAATTTTCCACCCAGATGTTTATGGTGGTTTCTCTGTTTGGGTCGGTATGAATATGGAAGCCTGCCTTTTCTTCATTGCTTAGAGGGGCAGTGACTATGAAGTGGTTTTGTAATGAGTGACAATGCTGAATTAGTCACTTAAACCCTTTCACCCCATCGAGTGCATGTGTATGTACTCACATGTGTGTGTGCGACACACACACACACACACACACACACACACACACACACACACCTTATCAGTCTAGGATTAGAGCTAGCAATTCTCTTAGCAACCATCAAAACCCTATAATTTTGGCACTTGCTCAGATAAAAACTGTTTTCTGAAATGATTTCATTTCCATATTAAATCATTAAGAGCATTTCAAAGCAGAAAACAATGTGGGATTTAGACAGATGGTTTTGTTTGTTTGCTTGTTTTCTCACTGTGTAGCTGGCCTCAAACTCAGTATTTTTTGCTTCAGCCTCCTGAATGCTGGAATTATAGGGGAGAGTCACATACCTGGTTAGGTATGGTTCAAGTGGTTTTAGGCTAAGGACAGCAACTTGCACCAACATGCTTGGCGTCATTTTTTGTAGATAGGGTCTGAAGTCTTATAGGCTGGTTCAAACTCACTAAGGATGACCTTGAATCTTCTGCTTTTACCTCCTGAACACTGGGATTACATGTGTATGCTACCATTCCCAGTTTACATAATACTGGGGATTGAACTCAAGGCTTTGTGTATGCTATGTAAGCATTCTACCAATTGAGCCAAGTACTCTGCTTTAAATGAGATAGCTTGGCCTGCTAAGATGTCTTGGCAAGAAAGAATACGTGCTGCATAAGTCTGATGACCAGTCAGACCTCAGGAACCCTTAGGAAGGGGAAGAACATCTGAAAGTTGTCCTCTGACTGCTACATGGCATCTATACCTGGAAACACATACCTGTGATGTGGGATTCCCTCTGTATCCTGGGAAACAAAAGCACAATCTCTGTTTACACACCTGTATATACACACCTGTACACACACATGCATATGCATGCACACCCCTGCCTACATACCCCTGCACAATACACACCTGTATATACACATATCTGCATACACACACCTGCTCACATACACACCTGTATATACACATATCTGCATACACACACCTGCTCACATACACACCTGTATATACACATACCTGCATACACACACCTGCTCACATACGCACCTGTATATACACATACCTGTATACACACACCTGCTCACATACACACCTGTATATACACATACCTGCATACACACACCTGCTCACATACACTTGTATATACACATACCTGCATACACACACCTGCTCACATACACACCTGTATATACACATACCTGCATACACACACCTGCACACACACATGCATATGCATAACACACACCTGCATACACACACCTGCACACATATGCACGTGTATATACACATACCTGCATACACACACCTGCTCACATACACACCTGTATATACACATACCTGCATACACACACTTGCACACACGCACATGCATATGCATAACACACACCTGCATACACACACCTGCTCACATACACACTGTATATACACATACCTGCATACACACACCTGCTCACATACACACCTGTATATCACATACCTGCATACACACACCTGCTCACATACACACCTGTATATACACATACCTGCATACACAGCTGCATATACACATAGCTACATATACACACATACACCCTAGATAAAAACATACCTGCACACACACACACTTGCATATACACACATACCCACATATACACATATACCTGCATACACCCCCACATACACACACTTGCATATATACACACAGCTGCATACACACACCTGCATACACAGCTACATACACACACAGCTACACACACACACACACACCTCTAGATAAACACATACCCCCACACACCTGCATATATATACACACACCTGCATACACACACACCTACATACACACCCCTGCATATATACACACCTGCATACCACACCCAAAATTAAAATAAGTAAATAAATGAAAATTTATTTTCTTCAGAGTACCTCGGCTTCACTGTATCCTGTGGATCAACCCTTTTACAAGCACAGACACCTGCCCCCTTTTGGTGCTAAGGGGGACAGTAGAATCATCAAAGAGGCTGGGCTTGGTGACATGTAGCTTTAATCTCAGCCCTCGGGAGGCAGGAACAGGTAGGTGGATTGGAGTCCCAGGCCAGCCAAGGCTATATAGTGAGGCCCCGGCCTTAAAAAAAAAATCATCGAATGGGGACATTATTGAGTGTCTTTTATCACTGTCCTTCTGAGGGTCTGCGAATATGAACTGAAAGTAGACAATGTAACAGGAGAAAAGTCGTGCAAATGTGTTTAACTCACGAGGGGAGAATCACAGGACAGTGCCTGCATAATCGGGTGGGGATAAATACCTTTCTTCATGGAGCAGAGGAAGGTGGGGATAGAGGTAATTTTGAGGGGGAGTAAATGATGTTAGGGAAGATGAATGGACTCAGGAGGCAGAAATTAGCTTGTAAATGATTCTCTGGAAATTTGAATGAGCCCCAGAGAGAGATAATATCTTGTAAATGATTCTCTTTGGAATTGGAATGAGCTAGAGGGACGAAAATGATTCTCTTTAGAATTGGAATGAGCCACAGGAACGGAAGATAGCTTGTGACAGAGCCCATCCAGGTGTGCTGTTACTAAGCCTTCTTTTCTGTGAGGTGGTGCGGTCTCACGGAGAGGAGGGGAGGCAGCTGTGTTCTCATCGATGGATTCAGCACGAATGACATGTTCTGTGGGGAAAGAGGTTATGTGAACTTTTGGAGCCACAGATCAAAGGGCATAAACTAATATATTTACCAAGAATATGGGTGGGGCTAAGTCTCTCTGCTTCCCTTTAAACTGTCTCCCCCCCCAACCTCCTCCCTCCATTTCTTCATTCCTCCTCTCCCTTCTCGGCTTTTTTATTTCTCCAGATAGGGTCTAGTATTCAAGCTGGCCTCAAACTCAAG
Source organism: Microtus oregoni (assembly GCF_018167655.1). Taxonomy (NCBI): domain Eukaryota; kingdom Metazoa; phylum Chordata; class Mammalia; order Rodentia; family Cricetidae; genus Microtus; species Microtus oregoni. The sequence continues at coordinate 10,093,255 of NW_024543063.1, read as the reverse complement.
AACCTCCTGCCTTCGGCTCTCTACTGACTGGGATTGTAGGTGGGGAAATCTTTTTATAGGTTTTCAGTGTCGCATTGTTACTTTGGAATTGGCAGAGGCTAGCTCAGTGACATGTTCTGAGAGGCTAGTATAGGTCTGCAAGGTTTTACTAGCAGTCCCAAGGGTGGCAGGTCAGATCCAGAGGCAGAAGTAGGTGATGATCATAGGGCTGAAGCCTAGGCACATCGGGGCTTTTGACCAATAACACTCTGTCATTGAAGGACCTCAGTCTGTCTGCTCTTTGCTCAAAAGTCAAGATGAGAGACTGTAGGAAGAAAACAGGTTTATCCAAGGGTTAGCATCCTGAGAAGATGCAGGAGTTAATGCATCTGTTCCACCATGCATCCCCCCCCCCAAAAAAAAAATCTTAAGGACATTGGTCTATGAGGGAAAGGAGATGCAGAGGGCAGTGGACAGGAAGACCATATGCTGTGTTCCCAACTAACCTTGATCTCAGGGGTGAATGGTCCCCATAGACTTTAGTTTGCTAAACTACTTCAAGTTAAATCTCCCAGCAGTTTCCATGCCCTGTGTCAGCTGACTCAGAACTGAAGAGTAAGGAGGGGCGTTACACAGTCACATTCTGATGTCACCAGACGGTGCCAGATGTTTTGGGTTCCATAGATTTAAAGAAAGGTTATTTGGCCCTTAACAGCTTGACCATTTAGGTGCAGTATTTCTCTAGAATGTAGGAGGGGATGTCAGAGGAGAAGCCACCAAGGAGTAGCCAGTATTAAACACTCTCTCCGTAGCCATGCCATCTTACTTATCCAAGATCCAGCAGTCTGCAGCTTCTTCTGAGGACGTCAGCAGCACATCGCTGTGACTTGAGCCTAGGTTCAGGTGAGGGGGATGGGCCCACAGAACGGCAATGTTGAGGTGGTGAGAACTTTTTAAGGATTTTAGTCCAGGGGTGGTAGGAATCGCTCAGCCGTGAAAAGCATTGACGGCTCTTCCAGAGGACCCAGATTCCATTCCCAGCATCCACATGGTTGCTCACAGCTGTAGCTTCTGTGTTACTACGCGTACTATGGTCCTGTAGCGCCTGTACTATGTGTACTATGGTACTGTGCCTGTAGCTTACCGCCTGCACTACTGATGCTTGTAAGCCTGGCAAGGGCCTGGAGATTGACATACACACATACAGAGACAGAGCCATGGGGACACCAATCATCCTTGAATTCCCCAAGAGTGCCAACTTTATTGTGTTCCAGGGAAGCTTATATAGTGCCTTCCCTGATCAATGAATGGCCACACCCTAGCTCTTCAGCTGCAAGCCACCAGAAACCACTCCCTGGTCTCATGCTCAGAGCAGCTGCAAGCGTCGGCAGGCAAGGGGGTCATAGGAAACTTAGGGTCTGGGGGTTTACAGTCCCCAACACACAGCTGTCTGTAACTCCAGTCCTAGAAGCCATCTGGCCTCTGAAGGTGCTGCATTGACACACATGCAGGCAAAACATGTGTACACATAGAATAAAAAAAGACAAAGCTGGGTGGTGGCGCACGCCTTTAATCCCAGCATTTGGAAGGCAGAGGCAGGTGAAGCTCTGTGAGTTCAAGGCTAGCCTGGTCACGTAGTGAGTTCTAGGATAGTCGGGGCTACCCTAGAGAAACCTTATCTCTAAAAACAATCAAACTAACAAAAGAAATGGGTTGTCTAGTGAAAGTTATCTAGATAGTTCCTTCAATATCTCTACTTTTTTGGTTTGTTGTGTTGGGAGATGGTGTGAGGTGTGCGGTGGGACTTCTTGAAAAACCCTGCTGTTTGGACTTTCAGCATCTGAAACTATTAGCCAAATAAACATCTTTTCTTTGAAGGGTTAGTCTGTGTCAGCATTTTATTTTATAGTTAACTGAAGTTTTCAGAAAAAAAAGGGGGCTCCTACATCAAACCATCTACAAGGCTGACTGACTAAGAACTTCAATGATTGTGGGGCTTGAGAGATGGCTCAATGGTTAAGAGTGCTTACTGCGCTTCTGGGGGTTCAAGTCCCAGCACCTACATCAGGCAGCTCCCTTCTAACTCCAGCTCCTGAACACACAGAGTGCACATAAACTCTTGCAAGCATATGCATAAACTAAAATAAACAAATGCTTAAAAAGAACTTCACTGATTATAGAGTCAGAATGTCGCGGGTCGAGAGTCAAGTCATCTTGGGCTATCACTAGTTTGTTAAATAGTCATCTATTCTCCACCTGTGTTTGACTAACATCCTTGGAACTACTGGGCAAATCTTTTTGGAATGTTCAGCCTAGCTTCCATCAACCCAAAAGCCAAGAACGACATTAGATAACATTTACGGTCTCTAGTGGACATTTTCTCACTTTTCTGTAACCGCCTCTCTGATATTTTTACCAATGTATTTGAGAAGTGTTTTGATTTAGATTTTCTTTGATGAACAAAACTTTACAGAATGGTTACCATGTTGGACCGTGGTACTTGGGGTGACTTAAATCTTTGTTCCTGGGCCATGCTCACTCATAATAAACTATCTTTCATTTCCTTTGATATGAGAGCTATGTTTTTATTTTTGCATTGACATAGTAATGAAAACAGACTAATATACTGACCTGTGAGGAGTTGAGCAATTGCTCGGTGGGCATTGAGGGAGTCGCCATGGCCTTTCCCGCATATTCCTGGCGTCAGTACAGAATTTCCTTTTTCTTGAGAGTGGGAGCCATTTGGACTTGATGCTTTAGCTCCTTGGCTCACTAATCTCTTCCCTTTCCTTTCTTTTTCTTTTTGTTTTTCGAGACAGGGTTTCTCTGTGCAACAGCCCTAACTCTCCTGGAACTAGTTTTACAGACCAGTCTGGCCTCAAACTCAAAGAGATCTGCCTGCTTCTGCCTCCCAAGTGCTGGGATTAAAGGTGTGCACCACCACTGCGTGACCTGACTTGCTAACTTCTACAGATTCTGTCCTAAGGAAATAATCCTGAAGATGATAAACACTTCATGCGCAGTTAGAGTCAACGTAACATCGCTGGAGTTGGTAGATGAACAAACAAGTTAACTGCATGTTCCTGGGGTTCTTGTCCTCAACATGGTCTTGAGGAAGAGGACTCGCGTGAGGATTCTTCTGAGGCTGGTGACGCTTGTGACAGGGAAACTGCCTGCCTGGACGAGAGGCACTTTTGGTTTTGTCTTCCTTTCTTCTCCGTTTTTCCCCCCTAACATTTATTTGTTAACACTTTAAAGATTCATTTCTACTATTTTTAATTCTGTGTGCATGCTTGCATCTACACATGGGTCTCTGTGCAGAAGTGTCAGAGCCTCCCACCCCCACCCCGGAGCTAGAGTGAAAGGTGGTTGTGAGCTGTCTGATGTAGGTTTTGAGAACTGAACTCGGGTCCTCTGCAAGAGCAGTACATGCTCTTAACTGCTGAACTATCTCTCCAGCCTCCCACTCCTGTGTGTGTGTGTGTGTGTGTGTGTGTGTATACACGCCACAGCATGCTTGTAGAGGTCAGAGGACCACTTTTGTGAGTTGCTTCTTTCCTCCCACTGTGTGGGTCCCACCTTTTACCCCTTGAGTCATTTCTCCAGCCCCCACACTGCTTTCTTGGTGGCCCTGTGCTGACATCTACTCGCTCCTGACCGCCTTTGTGCACAGACCTCCCCCCGAAGCCTTGTGTCATCTTCTCCCGTGCTAACATCCCACCCCCAGACTCACTTCTGCCGTCAGAAGCGGTGCTCTGTGCCGCTTGCTCTTCATCCTGTTCCTTCTCTTCCATCCAGCTGTGGGACAGAGGCGAACTGAACACTCATTGAAATACCATCTGAGGACAAAACCAAAACCATCCCATAAAACACGGGTCGCCTGTCAGCTGTGTACCTGGAGGAAGCAGGAGTCTGGCTCATCTGTCCATTTGCTAAATCCATCAGGCCGCTCATTCAGAGAAACTGGAAAAGAATCTGAAAAATGCTAAGCTGTTGGCAAAATGGAAAGCAAGTTTTGAAAGAATTCAAGAGAAATCTGTGTCAGCTGAAAAGTTCTTACTTGAGACCTTGCGGACTTGGAAGACTGTTACATAAAGAGCATGTCAGAAGGCGGCTAAGCGACCTTTCGGTTTTTAATGGTTGGAACATATCTTAAATTACTGGTGAGAGCTGAAGAATATACAGTGTTTAAAAAGATATTCCTTAGCTGGGTGGTGGTGGCACACGCCTTTAATCCCAGCACTCAGGAGGCAGAGGCAGGTGGATCTCTGTGAGTTCGAGGCCACCCTGGTCTACAAGAGCTAGTTCCAGGACAGGCTCCAAAGCTACAGAGAAACCCTGTCTCAAAAAACCAAAAAATAAAAAGATATTCCTTAAAATAGTGTTTGGGCAGCCAGACCCACAGACCCAGAGGTGTGTGACGTATGAAGACCCTGGCTGTGGACAGTTGGCCTTATTTTGCTTCCTCTTTACCCCTTCTTGGCACGTCCCCTCTCCGCACACCACTCCTTCTTTATCCTTGGACCCAAGCCCCTCTGAGTCTAACCCCCTCTTCCTCACAGTGCCGCTTTCTTTCCTCAAGAACTCCATGCAGTCCTGTTTTCATTTCCAGGGTCTTCTGGAGTCACTGCCTGTCTGGGCTTAGCTCAGGTCTCACTGATCGTCTGCAGAGGTGTGGAGTGGTGTCTCAGTGTGACACAACCCTGCCTGACTCCTTCTCTTTCTTCCTGACCAGGTTCCCTCCAGGCCGTCACAGTTATGACTCCACACTCGCCAGACTGAGGGATCACTGTCACTTAGCTCTCTGCGTGGAGCACCTTCCTCCGACATGCCAGGGTGCTGTAGTCCTCCCCACAGTACCCTCCTGTGCTTGCTTGCGCTCTTTGTCTAAGGCTTGCCTTCCACGCCCTGGAGGGCGGGTTCTTTGTCCTCTTTGCTGCCCTGGCTCTGGTTCCTACAGTCAGGCCATGTGTCTAGCAAGTCCTTGTTGAATGGCTGCAATATTCTCAGGTCCTCCTCAGTGAGAAATGCCCAAAGCCACATCTCAGAGAGGCTAGGCTCTGGGTGGTGGCTGTCCCCTGCCAGCCTTCCTCCCGGATGTCCCTACCCCAGACTAGTCCAGACCTCCACATTTCTCCATAGTGAACATTGGATTTTTACAGATGAGCTTCAGAATTCCTCAGAAAATTTTCCCTAAAAGGTTCATTGATTTCGTTTGTTTGAATCAGGATCTCACACATCCCAGGCTGGCCTGTGTATAGGAGGATGACCTTGAACTTCTGCCCTACCTCCCTTCTCTGAGTGCTGGGGTTACATTCCCATGGGGTTACAGTCCCACGGGTCACGCGGTGCTAGGAGTGGAAAGCAGGGCTTCATGCCCTCCGAGCGAACACTTGCTGTCTGCGCTATACACCCTCAACCTTCTACCTTTCTTATATTTTCTAAATATTCGCAAGAGGAAAGGAATTGGTTTGTGAATGTTTACTTCATATCCATTCACTTCAAACTTTATTGTTTCTCTTGAGATGTCTCACCGTGTAGCCCCGACTGGCTTCAAACTTAGGATCCACCTGCCTCAGCCTTGTGAATGAATGGGATCACGTGAGTGTGTCACCTTGCGTAACTCGAGATGTTTCGTTTGATTGTTACAGAATGAAATTGGTCTCAACAAATGACAGTGGTGTCTCCTTCCTGCTCCTCCTGGCCCTGCCTCCTTTTCAGCTGTTTCTCATTGCATTGGGCGGAGCGGATCCTTTCTTAAATAAACCTCTCATTAGGGAAGACATTCGGGACTGCACGGAATATTCTACAAACACAGCCATGGAAGTGATACATCCCCACCTCTGGGAGGCTGCCAGGGCAGTACTTAGAGGAGATCCATTGCTCCCAGGGCTGACATTAAGGAGGGAAAGAAAGAGAAACAATAAATCAAGTCCATGTTTGATGAACTTTGTTCCCTTTAAGCTACAAACCAAGAGAAAGGAGAAAAAGGAAGTAATAAATTTAAACAAAATGGAGGAAGAGCGAGTTGATAAACTTAATCAAAGGCACCTGGAGGAAATGGCCTTTGTGCAGAGTGGGGCAGTATGGGACAGCGATGGGGGGAGGGCAGGGTTCTTCCTTTTATATATCTGGGAGTAGATGGTTTGGGGGCTGCTGTATCTGTGGCTGCTGTTGGCCCTGTGGCCACCTACAGGCCAGGGACTTCAGACCGGAGTTCTTGCCTCAGTCAATTTCTCCGATGGATTTGGGGAGAGGATAAACGCTCAGAACCACGAATGAACCCCAGCAGGCCCAGCATGGATGGAGAAGGCAGCTTGGACACTCCCCATGAGTCTCACAAGGGCGCTTTTCGGTCCATCTGTTGCCACAGTACTTATGTGTTTTCTTCCCCCATCTCGAGTCTTTAGTCAAATGCCTTTGCAAAGTTCCATGCTGATGGAGAAAAAGTCGGGTCCTTGGTTTTGTCTGCGCTCAGGCTGGAGTGCTTGGGAATGAGGTAGTTAGGCTGGGAATAGGTGACCCGTTTGGGCTCACTGCTTCTGCTGGGCCTATGAGGTTTCGGGGGCTTGGCTGCTTGTAGGGTTTAATATTATGCTCATCAGAAAGGAAAACTCCCTTATAGGCTTTGAAAAAAACATTCATAAGCCATTACCTAAATTCTAAAATGGAGCAAATGCAAATTAATAGACTCTAAAAGAAGAAATGAACTAATGCAAAAATATGTTTTACAAGCAAATGAGAGGACTGGGTTCTCAGCAGTCTGCCTGTATGTTTTTGTAACAAAATGGAAATTAATATCTTCCCAGGGGCTCATCATCTATTCCTCTCAACTCAATGTAATCTGCAGTGATTGTTTTTAATAGAGAAGAAGAAGCGCCCAGCTGCTCTTTTGAGCAAGCCAGCAGAAGGACATCTTGGAGCAGATCTGTGCTCTGCATAAAGTCCCTGGGTGGCCGCTTTGTTTTATTGTAGAAGGGAGGCCAGCTCCTTTTTTCCAGATGGGGGTCAGTGTAGACCAGGCATAGCAGGTGCTGGCCTCCCTGGTGAACAGAGACCTGGCGCAAGCAAGCTGGAGCCCCCTGGAAAGAAAGAACAGAGACCCTTAGGCCCTTCTCCCCGAGACCTGGGCCAGGAGACAGGCAGGGTCACCCTGAAGGTCCTGGGCAAGGTCTCTTGGTTGAAAGGACTGTGCTACTCCTGGCTGAAGCTAAGTGTTCTGGGGCAGCCACCTTGATGGCATGGGATTTGGAGCAGCCATAGAGGCTATTTTAGGAGGCCAGATGAAGGGAATCCGTGGGCTAGAGCCAGCAGAGGAACACCACAGCAGGCCACAGGCATACTCTGTGAAGACTAGATTTCAGCGGTGACAGAGCGGCAACAGCCAGAGAGACAAAGGTGTTAGCTCACTGTGACCCTGCGTGTTTGGGGACCATGTCAGTGTTAAGCCTCCTGATGGGAGGAATGAATTCCTGGTGCTAGAACTTGTTGACTTGTTACAGATGCCGGATGATGGTGGCGCATGCACGCCTTTAATCCCAACACCAGGGAGGCAGAGGCAGGGGGATCCGTGAGTTCGAGGCCAGCCTGGCCAGCAAAGCGAGTTCCAGGATAGGCTCCAAAGTTACACAGAGAAACCCTGTCTCACAAAACCGAAAAAAAAAAAATGCCGGGCGGTGGTGGCGCACGCCTTTAATCCCAGCACTCGGGAGGCAGAGGCAGGCGGATCTCTGGGAGTTCGAGGCCAGCCTGGTCTACAAGAGCTAGTTCCGGGATGGGCACCAAAGCTATAGAGAAACCCTGTCTCGAAAAACAAAAACAAAAACAAAAAACCCCAAAAAAACCCAACCCCCCCCCCCAAAAAAAACCCCAACTAACCAAACAAACAAAGAAAAACAAACAAAACAACAAAAAGAAGAAGAAAAGAAACCCCCCAGGGATGCACTGTGGCTCCTTGTTTTTCGGATGGTAAAGCGAACCTCACTCTTCCTTTTCATGAGCTTAGTGCTGGGTGTTAGCTTTCAGTACTTTGCAAAATCAACATATCTTGGGCAGCTTTAAGAAAGGACATATTTATCACACATATTATTGATGTAAATTTCAAAGCTTTCAGACAGACACAGACACACAGATGCACAGATAGACAGACAACTCCCCCACAGGGAATTTTTCAAGTGCCAGGCTTATCACCCAGCTCACATTCCATTGGCTCGAACTCAATCACATGGCAGCACTTAACAGCAAAGGAGGCTGGGAAATGAAGTCCAAACAATACTGGAGAAGAATGTTCTTCGCTTATGACTGTAGGGAGGAAAAGATCCTTCCCCTTCAACCCGCATAGCTTTTCTATTAATTTCCTATTAGGTGACAGATTAATGAAAGACAAGCAAGAGTTATTACCAGGTGGACCTGCACACAGACAGGAAACTCAAGAGCTGTTAGACAAAGGAATCTAGGTACCCAGTTTATAAGGGTGCCGGTGCGGGGCCGGAAGGGCATGGATAGGCAAGCAAATGGCCACTCCCGCGCTGGCTAGTTTCATGCTAACGACACAAGCTACAGTCCTTTTAGAAGAGAGAACCTCAACTGAGAAAATGCCCCCACCAGCTGGCCCATGGGCAAGCCTAGGGTGCCACTTTTGAGTGGAGGGTCCAGGAGAGCTTAAGAAAGCAGGCTGAGCAAGCCAAGGGAGTCGTTGGTAAGCAACGCTCCTCTGCATAGAGCCCTGGGTGGTCTCTTGTTTTACTGTGAAGCAAGGCCAGCTTCTGCATCAGCTCCTGCCTCCAGGTTCCTGTACTGCTTGAGTTCCTGTTCTGACTCACGGAGAAGATGGGCTGCAGCTGTAAAATGAAATAAACAACCCCCCCCACACCCCAGTTGGCTGGTTATGTGTTTTATCACACAATAGCAATCTTCACTAAGACAGCTCCTTTAGGAGACTGGATGGGAGATAGGAGAGTTAGTGATAGAATTACGCCCAAATAGGGCCAGGCGTGGTGATGCGGTGAAGCAAGAACCCACAAAAGTCTAATAACCAATTTATTGAGGGGTGCAGTGGAGAAGAAGAAATCACAGATGCAGAACAAATCAGATGCCGTGGCTGATCCAGCTGCCTTCGTCCAGCCGTTCTGCCCAAGGGTGAGGAGCACCAACTGCACCGCCTCGCCTCTCTGCCGCATGCTCTCCAACCAAGAGAGAGCGGGAGAGCAAGAGAGCCTTCTTATCAACTTTTAAGAAGGCACATAGACAGACAAGACCACACCCTAGGGCTCGTAACCCCCAAAAAACATTGGCTAAAGAGATAGAAATTCTACAACAGTGCACATATTTTTAGGACTTGGGAGGCAGAGGCAGGCAGATCTCTCTGAGTTTGAGGCCAGCCTGGTCTACAGAGCGGGTTAGGAAGTTAAGAGGGTCAGACTAAATGACTGCCTGGGTGTGCTGCTCATTCCTTTGCCTCTGAGAATATTAGAGGTGCTCTGGGAGGGGACTGGCAGTAGCTGTGTTCTTTTGGGAGGGTCTGCTCTATGGTGCACAAAGGGTCATAGGAACCCCATTGTAAAAATAACCCTATGCCAAAAAGGCATATGCTTTGGGGTTTGCATGTTTTTTTTTTTGATTTTTCGAGACAGGGTTTCTCCGTAGCTTTTGGTTCCTGTCCTGGAACTAGCTCTTGTAGACCAGGCTGGTCTTGAACTCACAGAGATCCGCCTGCCTCTGCCTCCCGAGTGCTGGGATTAAAGGCATGTGCCACCACCGCCCGGCTGCTTTGGGGTTTATATGCCCTGATCCCTTCCTTGCCCCAAACCCCTTCATTCTACAGTGAGATCAAGAGACCCAGGATCCCTTTCACAAAAGTTATTCTGGAAATGGCAAATACAAAGCAAAATTGTCCAAAATCCTCAATGTATGTTTGTACTAAGGGCCATGCACTTCTCCTGCAAGAGGGGATGCATTGGAGGTTCTGATTCAGGGACCTAGCTCAGTAGTGCCAAGTCTTGCTTCCTGATTCTCTGCCTCCACAGACTTTCAGTCCATCTGGGTTTGGAGCAAGGAGCAAAGTGACACATTCTATAACCCTCACGTCTGGACTCCTGTTTTGGCTTCCCCCTCTTCTCCTCTTTGAGACAGGGTCTCAGATATAGCCTTGGCTAACCTGAGACTAGCTATATAGACTAGACTGGCCTCAAACTCACGGAGATCTGCCTGTCCCTGCCTCCCGAGTGCTTCGACTAAAGATGTGCACCATCACACCTGACCATTTGATGCTGAACGCATCCAATGGGGAGAACACAAGTGAAATTATCCCAAGCTGACTCCGAATAGAGTATTCTAAGGTTTTTCTTTATTAAAAGGGAAAACTCACGGAACAGGAATGGGGGTACGACATCAAGGTGTGGAGCACGGGAAGAGAGGGGTGAGCGGGCGAGACTGCAGCCTTTTGGTACCCCAAAGCCACGCCTCAACATGGTCCAGCCTCTCTAAGGCCACTGTCTTAGAGTGAAAGAGGTTCCCCATCGGCCATTGTTGGGGGTTCTCCTGTCATCTGCTCAGTGACAAGCACATTTTTGCTATGGTGACATGCAGGGTACATGTAATAGTTAATCTTGATTATCAAAGTGGCCAGATTTAGAATCACCATGGAAATGAATCGCTGGATGTGTCTATGCTTTTTGTTTTTGTTTTTTTAGATAAATTAATTGCAGTATCACGACCCATCTTAAGTGTGAGCAGCACCGTTTCATAGGCTGGAGTTTCAGACCAGATAAAAAGGAGAAGCAGGGCTGAGCAGCAGGGTCCTTTACTCTCTGCTTCTTGACTGAGGAGCCTGTATGACCAGCTGCCTCCTGCTTCAGCCACCACACCGTCCCACAACGATGGGCTGTATCCTCCCTGCTATAAGCCAAAATAAACCCTGTGCTCCTGAGCTACTTTTTGTTAGCATGATGGTTTGAATGAGATGTCCTTCAGAGCCTTGGGCGCTGGTACACTTGGTACCCCAGTTGACGGTGCTGCCTGGGGAGGCTTGGAAGGTATGGTTTTGTTACAGTATGGTTACTGTCATGGGGGCAGGATTTGAGGTTTCAAAGCTTCATGCCATTCCCAGTGAACTCTCTGTTTTCAGAAGTATGGTTTAAGTTAGTTCATAAATTCATATAGTTCATAAGTTAGTTACCTGCTCCTGCCGCCATGCCTGCACTTGACCATCAGAAACTCTATCTTCCTAGAACCATACATAAGTTCAGATCAGCTCTTCCTCCTGTAAGCTACTTCGGCCATGTGTTTGATCGCAGTAACAGAGAAGTGTTCCTTTCACACGAAGGGTTTAGGGAACATTCAAGGTGGGGAAGAGGCTGCCTCTTTGAGAAAGCACAGAGGCTGTGGCCCTTTCTGTAGACTAGGACTCCCTGCTGCTCCTGGAATATAGTGTCCAGTGCTGTCCCTTGTTTTGCCCAAAATCATAGGGCTGTTAAATGTCAGACATTCAGGTCTGTTATGCCAAAGCCACTACTTAGCCCTCAATCCCGTATAATATATTGGCCTTTCAAAGGCAGCTGTGGGGAGCCCAGGAGGATGGAAAGGGGAAAGGAATTCTTTGGCTAAGACCAAATGTAGCCAGAATTATGGAATGTAGAATGGTGGGTTTTTTGTTTTCTTTCTTTCTTTCTTTCTTTCTTTCTTTCTTTCTTTCTTTCTTTGTATGAGTACTCTGTCTGCATGTATGCCTGCCAGAAGAGGGCATCAGATCCCATTATAGATGGTTGTGAGCCACCATGTGGTTGCTGGAAATTGAACTAAGGACCTCTGGAAGAGCAGCCAGTGTTCTTAACTGCTGAGCCATCTCTCCAGCTCACGAGAAAATGCTTTTTGATTACCCCCCTCCCCCGGTGAAATAGCAAACCCTCACGCAGCAGGATGGTGCACAAAGTGAACTCAATATATTACCACCCGGCGTTTTGACAAGCGGTGTGGGTTGCATACGGGGAAGTTAAGGGAGTGGGGTGAAGTCATCCTAAAATGGCAGCAGGCCCCTCAAATGAGAGCCAGCTGTGCTCGGCTGTACAGCTGGGCTCACACTCAGGCCAGTCCACATGAGAGATGAGCCTGGAGCGGAATACGAACCATGCCGGAACCCACAGGAAATGCGAGGCCCTCGCCAGGTAGGATCTACAGTAGGGACGCAATGACATTAGCAGCTCTCAGGCTCCCCTCAGGGGCCGAAGGACTTCTGCCTCACTTTGTGTATTTAAGAAACTGTCTTCTTTTAGTACCCTTCTCCCTCGTTGCTCCCCAGACACTTCCTGCTCCAAGCACCTGAAAAACAATCCCACTTTCTCTTGTTTAAGACTCCCAAGTGTTTGTCCTAAGTCCCTCCAGAGAGTTTTGAAAAAAGACTTAAGGGTGGGATCCCGACCAAGATCCCCTGGCTTTGAATTCCCGTTCTAATTCTTACCTGCGGTGTGGTCTAGAGCCCATCCCTGTAGGACAGGGCTAAGAAGAGTAAATGCTTCAAAGCCAGGCCTGGCAGTTCATCCTGTTATAGCAGCACTGGAAGCTGAAGGTGGGAGAGGATGGCCAAAAATTCAGGGCCAGCCTGGGTTAGAGTGAGATTCTGTCTCAAAGCAAACCAACACCACCCAGCCCCCCCACAACATACACATAACCCTGCCAAAGAGCAAACTTATAAGGGCAGCCACTTACTGTGTGTTTTGAGATGATTGATTTTTGGAATAGTATCTGGCAATGTGGTAATTGCTGGGTAAATATAGCTTATTTGTATTGTCATAAGAGACTGGAGAGAATTTGAGTGACATCAAAATCAAGATGAAAAAAGCGAGCAATTTTGATGTCAGTGGTGGCACATGCCTTTAATCCTAGTACTTGGGAGGCAGAGGCAGGTGGATCTCTGTGAGTTTGAGGCCAGCCTGGTTTATAAAGTGAGTTCCACAACAGCCAGGGCTACACAGAGAAACCCTGTCTCAAAAATCAAAAAACAAACAAAAAACAAAACCCCAAAACAGCATTTTGGCTTTTCCGGAGAACCGTGTGGATAGGAATGCCATGGTCTTGCAGATGTTCCTATGGTCACGTTATTTTGGACCTTAGCATGCTACAAGCATCATGGAGCAACATGGTCCTCTGAGCTACCATTTCCCCTATTGCACTTATTTCAGTCCTAGCTTCATCTCTGTTGCTGTGTATGGCATAAGGAAAGGCTTTATTTCAGCTTGCAGGTCACAGTCCATCATCAAGGGAGAGCAGGGCAGGAACATTGGTCCATTGTTACTAGCCAAGAAGTTATTCACAAATGATACCTGCTGGGAGAGGAAAATCAATTTTCTTCAATAGAGTGATGCTGGGTGTATCAACCAGACTCCAGGACAGGCCCGTATTCATGAGTAGATGGCGAATACAATTGGACTTTGTGGTTTTGAGTGGCTTTCTTTCTTTTCCTTTGCTATTTAGGGTTTCTATTGCTGTGAAGAGACACCATGACCATGGCAACTCTTATAAAGGAAAAATATTTAATTGGGGTGGCTTACATTGTCAGAGGTTTAGTCTATTGCCATCATGGGTGTGACATGATGGCATGCAGCCAGACGTGGTATTGGAGAAATAGTTGAGAGTCCTACATCTTGACCTGAAGGCAACAGGAAGTAGACTGAGACACTGGGCAGTAGCTTGAGCATATATGAGACCTCACAGCCTGCCTCCACAGTGACACACTTCCTCCAACAAGGCTACATCTACTCTACAAGGTCACACTTCCTAATAGTACCACTCCCTTTGGGAGCCATTTTCTTTTAAACCACCACAAACAGAGAAAGAACATGAAGTTGAGTGGTTAAGGAGGCAGGGGAGATCTGGGAGGAATTGAAGGATGGAAGGAATATGATAAAAATATACTGAATGAAGTTCTCAAAGAACAGTAAAAAAACTATAAGCTTTCAATTCATTGTTTTTAAGGGCTCATGCCACTATCATAGCACAAAACATAATACAACTTGAAAAGCCCCACAATCTTTAAAAATTTCATCAATTGATGGAAGCCAGGGTATGAGCTCAAGCAGGAACTTAAAGAGAGTGCTGTCTGCTGTTTCCTAGCTTTCTCACAGGCTCAGGTCTAGTTAGCCTTCTTATGCATCCCAGGACTGCCTGTTCAGGGAATGGGGCTGCCCACAGTGGGCGGGGCTCTCCATCAATTAACATTCATGACAATTCCCCACAGAAAGGTCGATAGGCCAGTCTGATCAGGGTCTGTCTGTCTGTCTGTCTGTCTGTCTATCTATCCATCCATCTATATCTATCTTATTTATATATTTAAATTTTGAGGTTTTTTATGTTTGTTTGGGTCTTTTTTTTTTTTTTTTTTTTTTTAAATAATTTTTTTTATTAAGAAAAGAAGAAAAAAAAAACATAAACAAAAAACAAGTTTCCACCTCCTCCCAGCCTCCCATTTCCCTCCCCCTCCTCCCACCCTTCTCCCCCTCCTCCCACCCTTCTACCCCTCCCCCCACTCCTCTCCCCCTCCCTCTCCAGTCCACAGAGCAGTCCAGGTTCCCTGCCCTGTGGTAAGTCCTAGGTCCTCCCCCCTCCGTCCATATCTAGGAAGGTGAACATCCAAACTGGCTAGGCTTCCACAAAGCCAGCACATTAAGTAGGATCAAAACCCCGTGCCATTGTCCTTGGCGTCTCATCAGCCCTCATTGTTCGCCATGTTCAGAGAGTCCGGTTTTATCCCATGCTTTTTCGGTCACAGTCCAGCTGGCCTTGGTGAGCTCCCAGTAGATCAGCTCCACTGTCTCAGTGGGTGGGTGCACGCCTCGTGGTCCCGACTTCTTTGCTCATGTTCTCCCTCCTTCTGCTCCTCATTGGGACCTTGGGAGCTCAGTCCAGTGCTCCAGTGTGGGTCTGTCTCTGTCTCCATCCATCACCAGATGAAGGTTCTATGATGATATGCAAGATATTCGTCAGTATTGCTCTCGGATAGGGTCATTTCAGGTTCCCAATCCTCAGCTACCCAAGGAACTAACTGGGAACCTCATGTTGGGCACTTGGGAGCCCCTCTAGGGTCAAATCTCTTGCTCACCCTAAAGTGGTTCCCTTAACTAAGAATTGTGGTTCCGTGCTCCCCTATCCACCTTTCCTTTATCCCAATTCTCCTGATTCCCCAAATCCCCCCTCCTTCCCTTCTACCTTTTCTCTCCCCATCTCCCCTTACCCCCATCCCACCCCACCCCCAAGATCCTAATTTTCTCCCCGGCAATTGGGTCTACTTCCCTTAGCCAAGAGGATAACTATATGTTTTTCCTTGGGTTCACCTTCTTACTTAGCTTCTTTAGGTTCACCTATTGTAGACTCCGTGGCGCTAATTTATGGCTAGAAACCAATTATGAGCGAGTACATCCCATGTTCATCTTTTTGGGTCTGGGACACCTCACTCAGGATAGTGTTTTCTATTTCCATCCATTTGCCTGCAAAATTCGAGAAGTCATTGTTTTTTACCGCAGCGTAGTACTCTAGCGTGTATATATTCCATACTTTCTTCATCCATTCTTCACAACTGGATGTCATCTTGTAGAAGAATGAAAATAGACCCTTATCTATCACCGTGCACAAAACTCAAGTCCAAATGGATTAAAGACCTCAATATCAGCCCGAACACACTGAACCTGATAGAAGAGAAAGTGGGAAGTACCCTACAGGAGCTGGGCACAGGAGATCGCTTCCTATGTATAACCCCAGAAGCACAGACATTAAGGGCAACATTGAATAATTGGGACCTACTTAAACTGAGAAGCTTCTGTAAAGCAAAGGACATAGTCAATAAGACACAAAGGCAACCTACTGATTGGGAGAAGATCTTCACCAACCCCACAACAGACAAAGGTCTGATCTCCAAAATATATAAGGAACTCAAGAAACTAGACTTTAAAATGCTAATTAACCCAATTTTTTTTTTTTTTTTAAGACAGCGTTTCTTTGTGTAGCCCTGGCTGTCCTGAAATTCTCTCTATAGACCAGACTGGTTTTTTTTTTTTTTTTTTTTTTTTTTTTTGGTTTTTCGAGACAGGGTTTCTCTGTGGTTTTGGAGCCTGTCCTGGAACTAGCTCTTGTAGACCAGGCTGGTCTCGAACTCACAGAGATCCGCCTGCCTCTGCCTCCTAAGTGCTGGGATTAAAGGCGTGCGCCACCACCGCCCGGCAGACCAGACTGGTTTTGAACTCACAGAGATCTGCCTGCCTCAGCCTTCTGAGTGATGGAATTAAAGGCACACACCAGCTTGTATTGTGATTCTTATTAACCTGGCCAGCTCTCAAAAAAGTCCTTTCATGCTACACGGCTCTGGTTAGGAATCTCTGCACCATTGGCACGAAGGCCAATAGAACAGAAATGTCTTACACTATGTTGCCACTTGTGAACTATAGACTGACATTGTTGGGCTTTGTGGTCATCAAACGATGGCTTGTAATATTATAGTCGTGGCTTCTGTGGCATCACTCTGAAGTGCCCTTTCCTGGAGTAAGCAAGTGTACGTGCTCTGTGGATGCCAGCCTTGGCCATATGATTTGCTTTGCCCCTCTAGAATAAGGGCAGAAATGACAGTGCACCCTCTGCTCTTCCATCACTCTACTTACATGCAGCCACCACCCCTCTTGGGCTTTCTGTTTCCTAATGGAAGCCTACACCCCTGGTGGTCATTGGTTCCTTAATGAAAGACACTCAGTGAAGAACCAGGATCAGCTACACCAGCCAGCAGGCGTACCTGGGAGTGTGAGTCTGCTACTCTCTGCTTTTGAGACTGTTGTGGTTGTCACCCAGCACGACTCAGCAGGACTGGGACTCATGCAGTGTTCTCAAGCTCAACTGGATGGTCACTATGTACGTACGGTACAGAGGGTTCTCCAACAGCCCTTGTCTGCATAAACCTGTGCTCAGGGCCGATTCACTCCACGAGGCTAAGCGTGTGTATACTGTGTTCATTCTCAGTGCAATAAGCTACACGACATAGTCAACAATTCATTGTTAGATGGATTCTGTATTTAATGGTTTTGCCCGGCTGTGGACTAATAGAAGCATTTTGAGCAGCATTATGGTAAGCTAGGATATTCCATAGGTTAGGCACATTAAATGTGTCTAACTGATTTTTCAACTTCTAATGGTTTCACTGGGACAAAACCTCACATCAACTTGAGGAGACTTTATGTGGGTCCATATATCCTACACACTGTTATCTAATAAACCTCTTAAACCCCTTTCCCCAGGGCCTGCTTTATTAATTCCACTCTCCTGAGCTCTGCAGAGAAGGCTTTCTGCCTTCACCTGCATCCCATTCATCCTTCAGCTTCCCCGCCCTCCTGGTCCCTTGAGAAGCCTTCCACTCCAGGAATGCCTCTGAAAATTTCCTTCAGATTTATTTGTTTATATTCTATGTGCATTAGTGTGTGTATTTATGTACGTATGTATGTATGCAAACCACAAGCATGCTGGTACCTAGAGAGGCCAGAGGAGGGCATCAGGTCCCCTGGATCTGGAGTTAGAGATGGCCATGAGCCAGCCTGTGGTGCTGGGAACTGAACCTGGGTCTCTGCAAGAGCAACAAGTGCTCTGAACTGATGAGCCTTCTTGCTAACCCTGATTCCAGACATCTGAAAACCACATGTAAATTTCTGTTCTGACCCCTTTCTCCTCCAAAGTTTTAAACTTCATAAAGACAACTAACCCAGTCACCCCGTCTTCCCCAGCACAAGCTGCTCGTGAGCGAAAGCTCACTGGTGTTCTTCAGGCTCACACTCTCCTCGCCACCCCACTTCCTTCTTCCTGCCCCACTCCATCCTCCTGGGTTTTGAATAGTGTCTGGTTCAGCCCTACCTTCTTCTTGGGTCTTTCTAACACATAGATCCTGCTGCCCTGTATCATCCCTAGACCACATCTGAGCATCTTCTTTGTTCCGTCTTCTTGTTAACAAGACCTTCTTTTCTGGCAGGAGAGAAGTAGACAGAAGGGAGGGGAGCAAGACCTCAGAAGGGCAGCAGAACCCAAAGCAAAATACCAGGTAGCCTTTGGGCCAAGTTTGTTAACCGAATCTGAGAACCCCTGAAGGAGGTCCAGGAGGGTCCTATCTTGACACCTGCTGGCCATGAGCTCCTGCGGTTCTGCCAGGTGGCCTGCAAGAGCCCTAACACATTCAGAGGAGTTAGGGAGACTTCCTGGTAGATAATGACAGAGGAAAGAGACCACCTGCTTTTCTGTCCAGAAGTTTTCTCCAAGTGTTTTACCAAATAAAATTTCCCTAACTGGCAAGAACCACATAGAGTGGATTGCTCAAACAATGCAGGAAGCCCTCTCGAGGCCAGCGCTGTTACTGACACCCCAACCCAGACCATCAAAACCACCACCGGAAACCTGAAAGCTAGAGACTACAGCCTCTGATTCAGCAGACAGGACCTGCAGCCCTTCAGGGCCCGAAGCCAGAGAATGTGCCGGAGGAGAGTTTTATTGCAAAGCCCTAAATTTAACCAGCTGGAACTCTTTTTAAACAATCATCCTATTCCTATATTTAAAATAAATTGTGCATCTTGTAGCAGGCAGTCAGTGGTTGGTTATTAGGATGGGAGAAGGGACAGAGTGTTCTTGGCTGGGTTGATCCCAGAATCCCAGGCTCCTTTTCAGGATTGCTCAGCATGTGGTAAAAGCATTTATGAAGGTAAATGTGTCTCAGGTCTGACAGATCAGAGGCCCACATACCTACACAGCAAGTGGCTGCCAGTCATCTGAGTGGCACACACCGAGACCTTTCCAAGGTGACGTCACTGTCTCCTGACCTTCTACCAGCGCCCGTAGGGAACACGAACCTTAGAAAGGAAAGCTTCAGGGCGTCCAGTGGATTCACCAAAATCTCTTGGCTGAAAACATTATAAAGTGCCTCATAAAGCTATAATAGTTAAAACTGTGCAAACTATTTCCAATGGTTTAAGTTTTTTGCATGACTAGGCGTCATAGGGAATCAGCATATATAACGAGGGAAAGCTCTCATTAAAGACTAATAAACTCTACCATCTTGTGCCATATTTTACAGTGGAAACACACACTCAGTTGGGAGCGGGTGTGGAGAAATAACTGCACTTTCAGCCCCCCACCCCCACCCAGACCTGACAAGTCAGCACAAGAGGTGGATGGAATGGATCCACCTCCCTCTGAATGTTGGAGAAAATACCCCGAATAAAATATTGACAGATCTGACTCTGGGCACTAAGTCCGATGATAGAAATGCAGAGGTGGTTAAAATGGGGAGACGCTTCCTTGCAATTCATTGTATTAGTCGGGTACTAATTACACAATTATCTTTTATGTGCCTTGAATTGTACTACATAAAGTCAACCGAGGAGCCTGTGAAAGTGTAGGTTCTGATCAGATATGTCTGAGGTGGGGTCCAGTTTGTAACTTTTCAACAAGCTTCTGGCTACTGCTGCTGCTGTTGGCAAGGGACCACAGTAGCAGGGAGTGCAGGCTATCAAGCCCCGCCGCCCCAGACCGCTCTTCCTTTTCTGTAAGATCTCCAGGAGACCCAGATGCAAGTTTGAGAAGCAGAGGTTGAGATGTCTTAGCACTGGGTGGGAAGCGACATTGTTGTCTTCCATACCAGTTCAGCGAAACTGGCCAACCTAGGCAACTTGGCAGGAACGCCCTATCATTGAACAAAAGCAAAAATAAATTCAATATAATTCCTACCAAGAGCTCAGTGTAGTTTTTCTGTTTGTTTGTTTTGTGGTATTGGGGATTGAACACAGAGCTTCTTGAATGCTAGGCAAGTGCTCTACCTCTAAGCTGCATTCTCAGCCCCTCAGTGCAATTTAAGAATACATGTACAAACTTTGTAGTTCACCTGGAAGAATGTGAGTATAGAAAAGCAGTTTTTTTTTTTGAAATAGCAATGAAATAAGGATGAGGACTATCAGATGTCTTAAATGGAGACAATTTACATAAAGTAAAGTGAAGCATGAATTAATGAAAACTCAGGGTCAGAAACTGGGGTTCAACCTGAAGATCCGAAAAACAAAACAGCCAGCCACTGGCTCTTACCTCGACCTCAGTCTGAAATGGCAATGTTTCCTCCCTGAATCTCAGAAGGAGACTGCGTCTGAGAGCTGCCTCCCCCCCCCCCCCCTTTTATATTCCTCTGGGGCTGGGATTAAAGGCGGGCGCCGCCCAGTTTCTATGGCAACTAGTGTGGCTGCTGGGGTTAAAGGTGTGCGTTACCATAGTCTGGTCTGTAAGGCTGACCCGTGGGACTGTTTTACTCTCAGATCGTCAGGCTGTCGTTGTTTATTAAACTACAGCTGAAATGCCACTACAGTAGGGATCTATTAAAAGGTTATACTCTTCCATAGTCACAAGTCAATGTGCAGCTGTTTCCACCCACAAAGACCGTCCCTACACAGCTCTGTAGTCAGCCTTCCTGCAAACCTCCGGTTAGCCCGGCAGTAATCCTGACCTGGGCTGCCATAGAGTTTATTATTGTTCTTCTTATTTTATGTGTATGAGCGCTTGCCTGCACGTGTATTTGAGCGGCATGTGGGTGCTTGGTGCCCACTAAAGCCAGCAGAGGGCGTCAGATCCTCCTGGAACTCGAGTTAGCAGGTAGCTGTGAGGTGCCAAGCAGGTGCTAAAAGCTGAATCTGGGATTTCTGGAAGAGCAGCCATGTTGAGCCATCTCTCCAGCCCCTGGTCTCTAAGCATTGGCCCTATGTATGTGTGTTGTGTGCGGTAAATTTGACTCCATTAAAACTAGCGACAGCAACTCTCGGGGTGGGGGGAATAGACTATCTACATTCATTGTGCAAAAAGCAGATTCCTGTAATGGTTTGAATGTCCTCAACCCCAGGGCTGCTAACTTAATCCTGAAGTTTGCATCTTAGTGCAGTTTGGAGGGTGCCTGTGGGACAGAGTCAAGATTAGATGGTTCCATGAGAATGAGGTCTCTGTGTTTGGTACTGGCAGCTTCCTAAGAAGAGGAAGACAGAGCCAGGTGTGGTGGCGCATATGTTTAGTCCCAGTGCTTTGGAGGCAGAGGCAGGCGGATCTCTGTATGTTTGAGGCCGGCCTGGTCTACATAGCGAGTTCTGGGACATCCAGTGCTACATAGTGAGACCCTGTCCTGAATACAGAAATAAACAAAAAGAGGAAGAAAGACAAGAATCAACATGGGCTTGCTCTATTGGACCGAACCTGAAAGGGCCCTCACCTTCCTCTTAGACTTTTCAGACTCCAGTTCCAAGAGTTAAATCTATTCTTGTCCCATTCCACCGCCCCTCAACCCTCAGACAGGGTTTCTCTGTGTAACAACTCTGGGACTCTCTTTGCAGATGAGGCTGGCTTACTCACAGGGATTCGCCTGCCTCTGCCTCCCGAGTGCTGGGATTAAAGGCGTGGTCCTCCAGCGTCTGCCTCCTGAGCACTGCGATCATAGAGGTGCATCAACACACTGGTTTAAATATCTGATCTGTACTAATCACTCAGCCACAGAAAAAGAGCCAATGTGCATGCATATCTGTAGTCTTTAGGAGGCCTGACTTCGCACGGCATTCTGGAAAAGGTTATAAAATGTTATAATCTGCGATCCTGTTTAATCTTCATAGTAATTCCATGACAGAGGAAGGTATGCTGTCTTTTGGGTTTTGCTAGGAAGGAGTGTGTCGAGTCCGTCAACGGAACGTGGCAACATCAGGGGTTGGCATGTAGTAGGCTGAGTGCTGACTGCATCTTGGCTTTCAGTCAATAAGCTCAGCTTATCCTCCAATGAGTTTCCACCAGTCCTACATTTTCATACTTGTTAGTGCTAATATGTCATGCTGTCATCCCAGGGAAGGAAATATAATGCATAGAATGCTGTAGGAATCTCCTGTCCTTTTTTCTTTCTTTCTTTTTTTTTTTTTTTTGATTTTTCGAGACAGGGTTTCTCTGTAGCTTTTTGGTTCCTGTCCTGGAACTAGCTCTTGTAGACTAGACTGGCCTCGAACTCACAGAGATCCGCCTGCCTCTGCCTCCCAAGTGCTGGGATTAAAGGCATGCGCCACCACTACCTGGCTCTTTTTTTTTTTGAGACAGGATTTTTCTGTATAACAGTCCTTTCTTGTTTTAAATGAATCATTAAATCTATTTAAGGCAAGAAAAATTCATATATTAGATGTTTAAAAATAATACGAAAAGGCTGCATTATATTACTTCTTCATTTTTGAAGGAAGCTGTCAATTATAGTACCAAAGATATTTGATAATATTTAAGCTTTTTGTGTAATTAATAATTTTATTATTTTTAATTATGTGTCTGTGGTATGTGTATGTGTGATTTCAGGTGCTCACAGGTTCCAGAAGAGGGTATTGGATCCCCTGGAGCTATGTGGATGGTGGGAACTGAATCCAGGCCTCTGCAAGAGCAGTATGTGCTCTTAACCACCGAGCCCTCTCTTTTCCTCTTTTAATATTTAACATAGCCTACATTTTTCTCTTTTCACAAATACAAATTCCTACTACATGACAGGTACTTACTAACCATGGCAGCCAAAGAGATGAGCAAATCATTTTAATTTAAATTTTAAGATAATTTATTTTATGTGTATGGGTGTTTTGCCTGTGTGTGTATCTTAATTGCTGAGCCCTCTCTCCAGCCCTTAATCTTATTTTGACATATAATAAAGTAACGTTTGAGCTAGATGAACTCTCAGATATATGGCTGTGCTGCCGATGTTTGATATAAGCCAGCGAATAATTTAATAAACATGTATTGTGATTTAATGTACACAAAGATGTTCACTATCTTTGCCTGAAAATTAAATTGAAGATTATAGGTATGTCAGTGTGTTCTGTTAGAGGCTAAGTTTGTGTTTTATTCCTCTCCTTAGGAAGATGCCTCAGCTCTTTTGGGGCATCCCTAGCTACCTGCTAACGGCGGGAAGGCACACCTGTGTTCGGGGACTGAGTTAGTCTTAGGAAGTATGGGGGAGGGCAGCCACAAAGACCTTGAGCTTCATTTTTTATTTTTATTTTTTTTACATATCAATACCAGTTCCCCCTCCCTCCCTCCTCTCCTCCCACTCCCTTTACCTTCCCTCCACCCCACCCCATCCATTTTTCAGAGAGGGTGAGGCCTGGGAAATCAACTAAGTCTGTCTCATCACCTTGAAGCAGCAGAACCAAGGCCCTCTCTGCCTACCTGTGCCTAGGCTGACAAGGTCTCTCTCCTCAGAGAGTGGGCTCCACAAAGTCAGATCATGCATTAGTGTTAGATCCTGGTCCCACTGCCAGGGACTCCACATACTGCCCAAGCCACACCATTGATACCTGCGTTGAGGGGGCTTAGTTCGGTCCTATACAGGTTCCCCAGCTGTCAGTCTGGAGTCAGTGAGCTCCCACTAGCTCGGATCAACTGAATCTGTGGGTGTCCCCATCATAGTCTTGACTCCTTTGTCCATATTATTGCTCCTCCCTCTGTTCTGTTGTACTCCGGAAGCTCGGCCTAGTGGTCAGTTGTGGATCTCTGCGTCTGCTTCCATCTGTTTTTGGATGTGGGTTCTATCGTCTCTGGGGCTGTGGACTATAGGCTGGTTATCCTTTGCTTTATGTCTGATATCCACTTATGAGTGAGTACATACTAAATTTGTCTTTCTGAAGACCCTGAGCTTTGAGGAACAAATATGTCAGTGACCCTGCTTCAGTGGAGATATTAGACTTTTTGGTTGCTAAGTTGTTTTTGTTTTTGTTTTTAAATCTTGAACAGCTCCCTTGAGAATGCCTGAGAATAGCTGAGGATCTTTCTTGGTCTTTGGGCTGCTGACTGAGAGGCCCCTAACCCCCAACCACTTCCCCTGCCATTGCTACCTACTGTGCCTGTAACCCTGGCTGGTGGTACAGGGCATGGTGTCTTCTGGCTCCCAGACGAGTGTGGTCACTCTGGCACACGAGAGACAAAGGACCCGTGGAGCGGAGTGCTTACGGGTAAGTGGTGGGGGTCTCAGCAGTTGTCCACTGTATAGGAGGTGTCAGGTGGATAAGAATATCAGTTTCATTCATGAAAAATTAAATTACATTTAATTAGTTAATTAGTGTGAGTGTGTATGCTACAGCATGCTTGTGGAGGTCAGAGGACGGCTTTTTCAGGACTTGGCTCTCTCCGTTCACCGTGTCAGTCTGGGGGACTGAACTCAGGTGAGCTGAGGTTCGGCTCCCCTCCTGAGCCATCTCACCCCTGCCATCTTTCTGTCATTTTTGAGCTGAGTCTGGTGGCATATATCTCTAGTCACAATGCCCAGAAGGAGGAGGCAGAGAATCAGGGTTCACAGTCTTCATCGTGTTTCTGAAGCCAGCTAGTTGTGGTAGTGAACGCTGATTGTTAATTTGAATGGATCTAGAATCGCCCGGCATTTCTTTGAGGGATTATCTAGGTTACACTAAGTGGGTGGAGCCATTCTATGTCGCGCAGTTCCAGACTGAGTAACAGGAGGAAGGTGAACTGAGCACCAGCATCCGCCCATCTCCACTTCCCAACTGTGGCTGCAACATGATGGGCATCTGTTCCTGCTGCCCTGCCGTCCCCCGCACCTTCAGACCGCGAGCCAACAGACCCTTTCTCCCATAAGTGGCTGCTTATCAGCTGTTTAGTCACAACCACGAGAAAAGTAACAATAGAATCTAATAAAAACATATGCGTTTTGAGGTGGGCACTAATGACTGGCTTAAGTAAAGGACATTTTATACCTTTCTCTACTTGAGTACAAGGAAATGTGAGCTTGGGTGTGTGTTGGTTTGTGTGGGTCTCTGCCCCTTGGTCTTAATGAAATCTCCGCCTGCTTTTCCATTCTCCGCCTGGAAGGGTTCCAAGTGCTGCCCAAGTGTCTGGCATAGCTTGCCTTTCCCATCACCTCTGGGTGTGGGCCCTGCTCTATAACCGGGATCAAAGTGTAGGACTCAGGCCTGTCCTTGATGCCACCTTCTCCAAGCTGACCCAGGCAGGTGGAGGGGCTTCCATCCCAGCAAACTCAACTCCAGGTTGACTGTTAGCTGTACCCCGTGCCCTGTGTTAATGTCACACTTCTCCCACAGATAGCCTCGGGTGACTCTGGGCCTCTGCCGTCTTATTCCCTCCCTGGCATCACGGGTCCCCCTCTCCTCATGCCCAGTCTCTCTGGAGAAAGGTGAATCCTCCCTCTTAGCTCAGACAGAACTACTAGCAGCTCCATCAGGTGGCGGTCCCTTCCCGTGACAACCCATTGGTAGCTGCTGTTAGGGGTCAAAGAAATCCAGGACAAATGGCTAACTTAGGTCTTGTTAGCATGTCAAAGTGGATGCTGGCCTCCAGACTCTCAGCAGCACTGGGCTGATGTAGAGTCATGCTGGCTGGCAAACCTCACCCCTACCCTATACCTCTCCAGCCTCTGAACTTCCCTCCCCTTCCCTCCAGCTTCTCCTACATAACCAGCCATCTTGGCTATTTTTCCTCTTGGTTCTCTTGGATCCCATGTATCCCTTTTGCTCCCCGAACTCTTCTTTTCCTCCCTCACCAGCTCCCTCATGGCCCTGTCCACTCTGGACCCTTCTAGACGCCTCTGGCTGTGCTCTCCCTCCTATCTACAATCAACCTTCTCCTTCACCACACCGTGAGGCAGTCATGTCCTCATTTGCCATTCATCAGTCTTCAATGTTCTCAGATCTCATATTTTCCAAGTGATTTTTCTCTCCAAAGACAGCCACCCTCCTACAGTTGCTATGCCAACTCCCTTCCCTATCACCGTGAATTATATTTTTGAAAAAGTCTGTCTAGATAAGGGCAAGTTACTTTTTGTTAGAGGTTTGTTTAACAGACACTGATAGTATCTACAGGCATTTCCCATGCGTCTCTAGGAATGTAGTTGGAGGTTTTCTAGTGATGTCAGAGGTCAAAAGGCTCACACCCTGATTCTCGGTGGTAGAGCAGAGTCCACACCCGGTAGGAACAGAAAGGCAAGCCACACTGGACACTCCAGAAATCATGGGGGAATGATTTGCATTTGATCATAGAAAGTGATATGTTCATAGATTTTAGGATGGGGACACAGACTTCTAGGAGCTAATCTTCTGCCTCCAAACCATGTTGGGCTGGGTGAATCTGGCACATTGCTGGGGAGCCTGGGGCTATTCATAATCGCTCCAGTCAACTACATCAGAGACCCAGATCTTGGAGGGGGTCTGTGATCAACTGCCCCTATTGTGGATATTACTTATTGGTTTCTAGAATCTACAGATGTCTCAGAAGGTCCCAGAGCTGTGGGGCCCGGCCTGAAGGACAGGCTGCAGGTTTCCAGGCCTGCCCAGGGAAGCCGTTGGCCAAGGTCAGCATCCATCTGTTGGCATGTTTCCCAGGGTTCTATGGGGTTGTGAGCCCCTGGGTTATGGGGCTCACAGATGTAGACAAGCTCATATACATGAGGGGAACTTGGACTGAGTGAGGGGTTGGGTTCCATGGGTAGGACTGCTTGGCTGAGATGTCCAGTGCCCACCTCCCTGTCAGGGATCAGGCTGTGCCTTAGCCCCTTTTGTGCTGCTTTGGCAAAACCCCCGAGTCCATATCATTTATGGAGAATAAAATCTTCACAGTTCTGGAGCTCAGAAGTCTCAGATCAAGTCTGTGGTAGGTTTGTTGTCGTGACAGAGTCTGTCTCCAACATGGTGACTTGGGCATTGCATCTGATGGAAGAGAGGAAAGCTATGTCCTCAAAAAGGGACCGAACTTCCTCTGGAAATCCTTTTATAATTGTATCGTTTTATTCATAAGATAGAGTTCTCATGACCTGAACGATACCCAAAGGTCCCACTTCCTCACACATGGATTCTGGGTGACACACTCAGACAACAGCGGGCCAGAAACCTCCAAGATGCTATCTGAGTGTATAGCAAATGATTGCACATTGATATCCCAGCATGCAGTTTAGTACCAGGATAGAGACCGATTTCTGTCTACATCACCGAGTTGGTTATACCAAGAGTGGCAGCAACAGAGACTCCTAGGAACTTTATTCTTTTTGTTCCTGAGAAATTTGAAGAAATCCTCTCAGGCCTGTCTCAGACTGCCCATAGAGAAACTGGGGCAGGACCCAACAAACTAGTTTAAAAGCAAATCTGAATGGTAAGGGCCCTAGAATAGCATTAGGGTTTTTGAACTCCCATGCAGTTATGACACCTCACCACCAGAGGGCACCATCAGGCTGTGGTTCACTTGTCTTCACCTGCTTTCAGATTCCTTATCAGGACTGCTCACGTCCGGGAACGACAGGCTCACAAACGCCCTCGTGTTTGGACTGTGTCATACTGTGGGTCTAGTTCTCGCTCAACTGTGGAACCAGCATGTTTCTGCGGTGGTTGAACCTACTTGGCAGGGCTTGTTTTGTTTGTAATAGAAAAGAAATGAACAAAACCAAGCAAAAAGAAAACACTGCGGTCAGAAATAGACAAGGTGTTCATTAGAAGTCAGGACCCTGAAAGACGGGAGGCAGTTCCTCCGTGACCATTGTTTTCCTTCCCTGTTCCCGGAAGTCTCTACTTACTTCCACTGTGGGCAGGGTCCCCCGCTCGGAAGGCCTAGCTGTCCTGAGTGACTCCTTCCTTCCTCTGCCCCCCTCCTCCCTCCACACACTTCCCCTTTAAGATTTCAAATAAGGTCTAATTAACATATAAGTGTACCTATTGGAAGTGTTTGACATGTTTTAAGTTTGATGGATTTTGACAAATGTAGACACCACCCCACTGACTTAAAAAAAAAAAAGCCAGTACAGCTTTCATTATTCTGAATTTATAATTCCTGTCTCATGTAATAGTCAAGATTATTCTGATAAGTAAAAGCAGAGTTATAACAGCAGGAAACATTGTAAATATCTCACATAATAGGAAAGACTAAATAATTTTCCAGCATCATGCAAAGAAATATTGGCCAGGCTATAATTGCATTTCACATCTGCCAGCAACGCCTGCTGCAGTTGGCATTGCGCTGCGTGCTTACTGACAAGTAGTTTGACTACATAAAAGTTTTAAATACATACCTAAAGCTAAGTCACAGAATTCTTGGTATAGCTGGATTGCGCAGTTCTTATGGTTGACTTGTGCAGGTTGTAGTGGGCTCTCAGGTACAGTTGGGTGAGTCAGGAAGGGTGGTGCTGTGCCCAGTTCTAGCCCCAGCAATGGCTTGGGTTGCAAGTGTTTACAGCTAGGAGGACTAGGCTGTCTACAGGCATGGATGGCGGGGATGGCGTATGCAACTGTAGGCAGCAGGTTGGAGGGACTTACTGGGTTTCTTTCTTCTTGAGCGCTGTCTTTGGCTGCTGCTTTAATACACAGAGACCCGGGGTGCTTCTCTAGAGGTGGGTTCTGGGCAGGGGAGATAGCTCAACTGATAAAGCGCTTGTCTCACAAGCGTGAGGGTCTGAGTTCAATCCCCCAGAACCCATGTAAAAACAGCCAGGCAGCAGCATGTGCCTGTCATCCCAGCGCTGGAGAGGCGGCGACAGGAAGATTCCTGGGGCTTGCTGGCTAGTGGGTCTAGCCAGATGGATGAGCTCCAGATTCAGTGAGAGAGAGGGGCGGTGACACTTGCTCCCTCTCTTCTTCCTGCATCTGAGTTGTCAGACTCGGGAGGAGGTTTGTGGAACCCAGGGCAAGCTTGCCAGGGACCCTCCCTGATTACACAGGCCGTTCTTCCTGCCCCCAGGACTCTGGGGGTTTATATGAGTACCGTGGAAGGACAGATGACGCGTTTAGAACTGACTAAAGATCACATCTATTAGATTCTACATTTGTTTAGTTTAATTCTGCTGTTATCGACTTGGTTGTAACCACAATGCTTTATTTACTCAACATTTTATTGAGTGTTTAAAATGTCCTGGAGCTTAGATGTTAGACGTTCATTGTGAAACAAGCCAAAATCCTGCCTCATGGCATCTCCACCAACAGAATATACTAAGACAGGGCAGGAGGAAACCAGAGCCACAGACGGTGATCCCAGGACAACCATAGATAGCCTGGCTGGGGAAGGCCTGATTGAGAGATGGGCATTTGAACAGAGATGTGAATGAAGCAAGCTGGTGGATTAGTCTGTGGCAAAACCCTTGAGACCGCGCACTTTCTGAGAAAAGGAAGTTTGTGTTATTTATTCGAGACACAGTCCTGCAGAGCCAAAGATGATCTTGAACTCTTGATCCTCTTGAATTCGACCCCCAAGAGCTAGGATGACATATCCCATCCCTCCCAACTGAAAAGGTTGATTAAAAAAAAAAACTCACAGTTTCAGGGAGCAAACATTTGGGATCAGCTGGGTCACTGTTCAGCCTCTTAGGAGGAACCTTTTGGCTGTGACACAGCAGGGCAGAGATGGAAGAGGGAAAGAAAGGACCTCACATGGAAGGACCAGCTGGATGCATGGGGTAGCAGTCACCTGTTAGCAGTTTGCTGCCTTCAGAGCAGAAGCACTAACCCCCACGAGAGCAGCCGTAAGACCTAGTCACCTTCTGGTGGCATGTTCAGGTTCTCTCACCTCTTACACTGCCACCAGGGAGACCCTCCCAGAACATTCGCTCTCGGGGATACCCTTGAATCATCACCAAGACATAGCAGTAAGTGACTGGATCGTGAGAGCATCCGAGGAAACAGCTGCCTGGACAGGGACTCGACCAACGCAAAGGCTCTAGGTGGGAGGGGACATGGCGGGTTGGAGAAAACAGGCAGTAATGCTGGGAGCAGGGAGGGCCACCAGGAGCCTCTTGCTGTTGGCCTGGGAACAGATGGAAGAGGCCGAGCAGAGGATGGCCAAGCGTGCGGAGAGACCCGGCATGCATGGACAGCACCCACAGTTTGCATTAGAGGGGGAGAGGGGACAGAAGAGATGGCTTCCGGCTTCCTGCTGAAGACTCTGATGCGGGGACATAGATGGCTTGAATCAGCTGTATAGCTCGGGAGAGACCAGAGCCTCACAGTTCGGGCTTCAGCGCGCTCTGCAGAGCAGCCCCCATATGCCTTGTTCTTCACTGACAGAGTGTGCCAACTGACAAGAGCCATCAGGGCAGCTGATCGCCTGCAGCCTTCTGACTGGTCTGTCATCCTTGCCTATCATGGATACCCCTGCAGCTCTGAGCGTGCAGGTTCTGTCTGCCCCACCACGCTATCTCCAATCTCCAGGTATTGGTCTTAAGGGCGAAAGGTCACAGAGACCACAAGGCAGGAAACAGCAGAGTGGGGGTGTGACCAAGGGGCAGAGGAGGCGGAGCACCAGGGCAGTCAACTTAGAGGACATGAAGAAGTCTTAAAACCTTGGTGCCGACAGTGCAGAGTAAGGAGGCAGTTCTGCTGTTTTTGAAATGGACTATGTACAGGGATAAGAAGGGTTAAAAAGGCCCTTTCTAGCTCCCTGCTTCTTCCCCCTCTTTCTTTAGAAAAGTTTTACCCTATAACCCAGGCTGGCCTCACACTCATAGAAATCCTTCTGCCTCAGCCTCACAAGTTATAAGTATGCACCACTACACCCAGCCCTGATCTATTTTCCTTTCTTTCTTTCTTTCTTTCTTTCTTTCTTCCTTTTTTCTTTCTTTCTTTTTTGAAACAGTGAAATATTTATTTTCTTTTTTTTTTTAAAGTATGCATTTGTCTTTTAAAGAGAAAAGGATGACTTCAAAAATGCCAGGGCGTTTACAATCACAGATACCCGGTGCCACTATTTCCTGGGTCATTTAGCCAATAGTCCATGCATTGCCCTGCTTTAGTGTAAGCAGCACAGCAGCGGACAGGCGGATGCTGAGCTAACAGCCTCCGTTCTCTTAGATCTGTGACCACATGGACATCTTTATGTGTTAGGACGTTTTTTAAAATTGATTTTATTGAGCTATACATTTTTCTCTGCTTCCCTCCCTTACTCTCCTCTCCCCTTCAGCTCCCATGATCCCCATGCCCCCAATTTACTCAGGAGATCTTGTCTTTTTCTACTTCCCATGTAGATTAGATCCATGTATGTTTCTCTTAGGGTCCTCATCGTTGTCTAGGTTCTCTGGGATTGTGAATTGTAGGCTGCTTTGCTTTATGTCTAAAAGCCACTTATGAGTGAGTGCATGTGATTATTTGTCTTTCTGATCTCTTTCTGTACAAACCTCCTTACCTGCTGCCCTGGTCCGAGGTCGTCTCTAGGAACATAGTCACTTTGGATTCAGTTGCTGATAGCAGAACATGGCCCTTTGTCCCTTCTGTTGTTCAGTCCCCTAGTCACTCCAGGGCTGTGACTCCACTGTGAAGCTCCTATCCCTATTCTCATCAGAAGGGAGCAGAAGCCTTTGGCTTGTCCTTGGCTACAACGGATGTCCACTGAGTCAGGGACATGAAGATGAGACCCTCTCCTCACCACGAGGAATTCGGGACCTTTTGGTGTTGAGTAGAATATCTTGGCCCTGATGATGATGACATGATGGCTTTTGTGCACCTGGGAGACGACTGTTCTTCCAGCTGCATGTTTGCAGGCATTGGTGAGCATGAGACCTTCACTTCTTAGCAGAAGCAGGAAGAATTGGGGGTGGGGGGTGTTACCTGGGTGTAAGGCTATTTCAAAGGACAGGGATAAAGACTTGAAGAGGAAGGAGGGGTAGTTGGGTAGCCTGCCACTGTCACTCACCTCTCACCATAAGGGCTTGATTTGCTGGATGAAAGGCCCAGGGGCCGGGAACATAACAAGAGAGGCATTTGTGGAGACTGCGGACGTGGTGAGGCAGCACTGCCTGGGCCGTGTGAGTCCAGAGCCAACCCAGCCTCAGGCCTGGGTGCTCAGAAAGCTGAGGGTGTCGTCCTAGAGGAGACTGACAGCAGGCAGGGTCAGTGTCCCTAGGGAGGCTGTGAGCCACCGGCTGTCATTTTGGAGGAAAAAGAAAGGTCTGTGGGTTTGTCAGGAGATAAAATGTTCCTGGGGTTTCCCGGGCGATGGGCTGACGCTGTGTGTGTGTGCATACATGCGTGCGTGCGTGTGCATGTACGTGCGTGTGTTTGTGCGTGGGGTTGTGTGGGATTATGTGTGTGTAGCTGTGTGTGTGACTCGGGTGTCATTGTTTTAGCATTTACTTGAAAGCTGGGAAAGCATGGGTGATGGGGTGGGGGTGGAATGTGCTGTAGTAGCCAAAGGTCTCAGGTTGTCTGCCCGGTGCTGTCTCAGGTCGTCTACCTGGTGCTGTAGGAGCCAAAGGTCTCAGGCCGTCTACCTGGTGCTGTAGTAGCCAATGGTCTCAGGTCGTCTACCTGGTGCTGTAGTAATCAATGGTCTTAGGTCATCATCACAGCAGCTCCGTGAGGGAATGCCATGGTGCACCATCTCCCAGAGGACGGCTCTCCTGGCCAGCAGGGGTGATGCTAGGAACACGCCAGACTCTCCCTACAGCCCTGGGAGCTCCCACTTCTGGATCAGACTCAGCACAGCACAGGCTGGGACTAGATGTGTGACTTTATTTGAGACACAAGACACACATTGTGTATTTTTCTCACTTAAAGTGTCCTGTTCAGTGAACTTTTTTTGCTGGTATCATCTCAGCACCACACAGCTCACACAGTCATGTTCAGGCTGCCTCTCATTCCTCTCCAAAAGAAGTTCCGTATCCATTAGCAACCTCCCTGCTTACCACTCTCCGTACCGTCCCCTTCCTGCTGCTGCCGGACTCTGCACAGGTTTGCCTGGTCTGGCTTTTTCTGCAAACCGAGTTATAGACCATACAAACTTCCATTCTGCCTCCTTTCACCTAGCCTGATGTTCTCAAGGTTTATCTGTGCTGTAATGTAAACCATTTCTTTAGATTCTCTCATTGCCAAATGCCGTTCCTTTGTATGGGTGCCACACAGCTTCTTTACCTACCCATCAGTTGGTGATTGCTCAGATCTCTTCTAATTTTAGTTATGAACAACACTGCTATGGATGCTTGTGTGTGCATGTATGTTATAGGTCCTACCAGAAACACACAGGAAATTAAAAAGCCATAGCTGCCTTATTAAGTGTGTGCTCTTAAGATAGTGGCCGTCACGGGTGGCATCACTCAAAAAGTGATGCAGACCTTTGCTTTGGGGAAGGCCCATGAGAGGCAGATGCCAGGCCCTGACAACAGTGTCACAGATGGACACTGTTATGCTGTGAAATGTCCTCACAGGCTCATGTGTTTGGACACTTGGGACCCAGCTGGTGGTGCTGACTTGGGATGTGGGGCCTGGCTGCAGGAAGTGAGTCATGGGTAGGTGGGGTGGAAGGGTCAAATGCCTGCTCCACGCCTGTCTGAAGTCTCTGCTTCTTGTTCCAGGGCAGTGTGGGAAGCAGTTCCTACTGTGACGGACTGACTGCATCCCCTAAAACCGTGAGCCAAAAGAAACTGCCCGACAGTGGCTTCTCCTCAGATGTCTGGTCACTGTGATGAGGAAAGTGACACAGACGTTGAGAGGTCTCTATGTGTCACACATAGGGTATGAGATGTGTCTACAAGATAATCTCTGGACCTCGGGGTAAAAGTGTGAGCACAGGTGTCTTATGTGCATATATGCGTCTTACAATTTTACTACTATGAAAGTATTTTCATAAACTATGGTAGTAGTATAAATATGGATTTAATAAGTCTCATCAAAAACATCAAGGAACCACTGACAACTAAGAACAAGCTGTTGCGGAAGATGTTCCCGAGGGGGAAGGTTGAGTGAGAGAGGAAGGGAAGTAAGGAAGCTTGAAAGCAGATTCTCCAAGTTAAATGAGGAAGTCAGACAAGAAATATGAGAAATCAGGCCTCCTCATTGAAAGTCAAAATTTCTCCAAGTATATATATTTGGATCTAGTACATTACAGATATATTTTAAGAAGCACACACAAAGAGGGAAAGAATTGAAGCTTGGATAAAACTGTCAAGCACAAATAAAAATAAAACAGGGAGTGTGGTGTGCACCTGTAATCCTAGCCCTTGGGAGGTGGAGGCAGGAGGACCAGGAGCTCAAGGTGACATTGTAAGTTTGAGGCCAACCGGGCTTATAAGACCCTGGCTCAAAACAAACAAACAACCACCTTTAACCCCCCACAACCCGATAAAATAAAGCAAAGCAAGATAAAATAGCTCCCAGCACTTGGGAGGCAGAGGCAGGTAGATTGCTATAAATTGGAGGCCAGTCTGACCCACATATCCAGTTCCAGGTCAACCGAGGTGACATAATGAGACCTTCTCTCAAAACATTATAAGGTAAAATAGATTTGACATGTTCAGATGGGAAAAAATTGAATTGAGGGTTAGAGTTAGGGTTTGGGAGTGTGAGGCTCAAAACATATTGTCTCAGTAGAGACTGACACCAGATCTTGATAAACAAGACACAACTCTTGTTTCATTTGGTGTTTGTTTTGTGTTTAGAGACAGTATTGCTATGTATTTGAGACTGACTTTGAATTTACTTTGTAGATCAGGCTGGCCTTGAACATGCAGTAATCCTCCTGCCTCTGTCTCTCAAATTCTGGAATTACAGGCATGTACCAGCAGGTGTGGCTTAAATCTTTGGTATTTTTCAGTCTGTGAGAATTGAGGATTGCTTATTACCATATCATAATTTCATCTATACTAATATACATGCAAACATCAAATATTTGTTACTGACAAAAGTCTAAATATAAAAAACTCCAATATCATTATTGGCCTTCAGTAAATCAAAAATAGTGAAAAGAGATTGAGATGTGTAATACAAAAGGCAAAATTCATCAAATATTGACAGAATCCTCATACTATGTAAATATGCATTCCTCTTTTTTTTTAAAAAATATTTCTTATTGTTTATTTACTTTATTTTATGTGCACTGGTGTGAAGGTGTCAGATCCCCTGGAACTGGATCTTCAGACAGTTGTGAGCTGCCATGTGGGTGCTGGGAACTGAACCCTGGTCCTCTGGAAGAGCAGTCAGTGCTCTTAACCGCTGAGCCATCTCTCCAGCCCCTGTATTCCTCTTATTTTCAAAGTATTCACGCACCTTTACACAATCAATGAAAACACAGAAATGGATAGTTTAGCAAGGTAGAAAGTGTGTAAGAGCTGAGACCACACGCCATAAACTTAATACACATGAAACCAAAGTGAAGCCCTGATGCGCGGTAAGGGAGAAAGGCTACCACGGGATACGAATGTAGCTGTACCCAGAAAGAAGTGTTTACCCCAGCACACAGATAAAAACACAGACAATGCTAGGGTTATGGTTCACGTTGATTGACAGCCTGACAACCTAGGAGACAAGCACGGCTGTTAGGATCGTCTAGATTGGCGTGGTCTCTGGCTGTGCCTGTGCGGGGTCATCTGAGTTGAGCTGGGCTGGGGAGACTTATTCTGATTGCCTGAGCAAAGAGAAGAGGTGCTCATCGGTCACCAGCCTTCACTTCCTGTCTGTGGATCAAGGTGAACAGTGCTTCAAGTGTCTGCCACCATGCTTCCCTTGCCATGATGGACTATACTCTCAAACCACAATCCAGAGCAAACCCTTCCTTAAATGGCTTTTGCTAGTTATGTTATTGTTTCTGATGCCTGGACCCAGTGCCTCAGTGAGAACTTCCACTCTCTGGGTGGAGGAAGAAAGAGAGGAGGAGAGAGGAGGACGAGAGTTAGTTTGCTTGCTGTCTCATCATATGATGTCCTCTGTCCTGTCACAATGAATCAAGAAGGCCCCAGACAGCTACTATTGCTATGTTCTTGGACTTTCCAGACCCTGGAACAATGAGCTAAATAAATCTCTACTCTTTATAAAGTAGAACTCTGTTTCATAAAGCAAAAACACTGCTCAGGTGTTTTATTAGAGCAATAGAAAATAGATTTATGCATCCTGACCAATACTGACTCCCAATGTACTTTTCTATTTATAGAAAATAGATTTATGCACCCTGACCAATACTGCCTCTCAATATACTTTTCTCAAACTAGAGCGTGGGCAACTCCTTCTGCCACCCTACCTCTCTTGCCTTGCCCGAGGGCTTTTCTCAAGGCTCTGATTGTGTCCCGACATCATGTCCTTGACGATCATCCCCATGGCCTCCTGCCCTGCACAACCCTTTTCCCGCCACCTGCTCTGAGGGTGTGCTTAAGAAGCGCTGCAAGCCACTTGCTCAGCTGGGGACCTAGAAATCTGTCTTCAGCGCCTCATCACTTCCGTGCCTCTGTACGACAGAGTGCCACGTTTAGAACTACACCTTCGGTCTCTCTATTGGATATTTTGGGAGCCCAAAGTCAGGCTTGTGGGCCTGGTCCTGCTTCTGTTGTTGGCAGCTGTACACCGGGGACCAGGCAGGCTTGCAGGTTTGAAAACATCTCCATTGGGTGCCCTGACTCCCTTCGGATTTGAGGGCTTCAACAAAGGGCTTCCAAAATTTGTTGGAACTTTGGTCTAGGTTTCTCTGCACTAGTGTGTGTGTGTGTGTGTGTGTGTGTGTGTGTGTATGCATACACAGGGAAGCCACAAGATGTTAGGTGTCCCATTCTATCATTATGAAGTTCAGTGAGGGCCTTTCACTGAACCTAGAGCTAGACCAGTAGTCAGCAAGTCACAGTGATCCTCCTGCCTCAATTCCCCATAGTGCCAGAGTTACAAGTCTGAGTGAGGTCATGCTTGGCTTTTTACGTAGATGCTGGGCATTATAACTCCAGATCATGTGCAGCAAGCGCTCTTATCAGTGGAGCCCTTCCCAGCCCTGCAGATAGGTTTTGGAGGTCTATTCTTCGACTATCCCGAAAGCATGTCTGAACACCGTGCCCCATTTGCCCATGTGTTCACATCCTGGGAGCTCCTACAGAGGGTGTCTTCTGGGACACCCGGAGGCCTAATGCCTTCTAGAACATGAACTTTCTGTTTCTCTGCTGTACTTTTGACCACCCCACCCAACTGGCCCTGCACATGGGGTGTCTAACACTGCCAAGGGTCCCTCCTTGTCCCAGAGGACCAGAACGCCCGCCAGCCCCAACACTGTGGCCATGTCTCCAGATGCTGGCAGTTACTGTCTCCCACATGGGAGAGAAGCACAGGTCTCCAGGCAACGTGAGATGGAATGCTGGGAACCAGGAAGGAGGATGGGAAGCTTCAAGCTCTTGGGCTATACCACTAAGGAATACCTAAGCCCTCCAAACGGTTCCAGTTTCCAGTTACTTACTGAATGTTTGTCAACCCCTCCAGTTTCTAGCAGAATTCCCAGGCTGGGATGGCACGTCTCTGTTGCTACTATGGAGGCAGACTCGGGACTTTTAAATTTACATTCGTTACCTTCCTCCTTGCTCTGACAAAATACCAGATAAAAGAACCTTGAGGAGAGAAGGGTTTGATTCTGACACAGACCAAAGGCGCAGTCCCTCACGGAGAGGAAGCACCATGGCATTAGGGAGCAGTCAGGCAGCAGAGGGAGATGAATGTTGGTCCTCAGCCCCCTTTCTCCTTTTTATCACATGCATGGATGTGTCTGCGCATGTGCCTGAGGAGGCCAGAGCCGTGCTGGATCCCCCGGAGCTGGAGTCAGAGGAAGTAAGCCACCCAGTTCTGAAACTCGAACTCGAGTCCTCTGCAAGAGTAACACACGCTGCTAACCATTGAGCCATCTTTCCAGCTCCGTTTCCAGGTTAATTCCGTCTGGGTCTCCAGCCTCTTGGTTATCCCACCTCACTGAACCAATCTAGAAACTTGCTTACAGACACGCCTAGAGGCTGATTTCCTAAGCACTTCTATAAGCTGACACAACATTGACCTTCGCAGGAGAACAGTTGTCTAGTGACATCTAGGACACGTGACAATGGCTGGAGAGTCTGGCCTCACTCATGAGGGTTGATATTGCCAACCGTGGGTCTTGCCTGTTGTTCGGGGATAACACATGGAATGAAGGCTGCATAGGACAGTATTTGTAGCAATGACTCACGAGTCCTTATCAGTCCTTGGCTACTGGCTACACCCCAGGGATAACCATTGGAAAGCCCCCTTTGTCTCCGGTGGTAATTCCCTGGATCACAGAATTCCTGGCCCCTTCTGTCTGGGCTTGAAGAAGAAACACCTGCACCATCACCACCAAAGTCAAAGTACGACCATCTGCCTGACTCTTGTCACCCTTAAGGCTCTTGCATACTCCTCTTCCTCCTCTGATAAGGGGTGCTCACCTGAATGGCAGGCTGAGGCACTTGTGTGGCCGGGGTGCTGAAGCTCTCACCCCGCCTGAAACCCTGACACTGGTACTGGGTCTCTAGCCATAGATGTGGGAGCGAGACAGAGGAAGGAAGGCAGCCACACCCATGACCGGTCAGTTGGCCCCCAGGAGGGGGTTGGGAATGTCCCCTCAGGTCCTGGAAATTGAGAAGATGGGAAAGGCTCCAGCCTTCTCCAGCTGGGTTGCATCTTTGTGCTGGCCACCCAGATCTGTGAGAAGCTGCTGCTGGAGAGAAGGTCATGGATCTGGTGGCTGCAGAAAGACCAAGTGTTATCAGGTACTCCCCCGGTGATAGCTGTCTCCTGGAACTCTCCGGCTAGGCCTGCTGATCCCACAGCACAAGGCCACACACATTCCCGGTCCACCTGGTATCATGATGTCACCAAGAGAGTGTTAGGTTTTTATTCTTTCCCCCGGGTCTTGTTCTGTAGGCCTGGCTGGCCTGGAGCTTCTTGTGTACCCAGGCTGGACTCAGTCTCGTGGCCATTCTCCTGCCTCCCCGGTGCTGGGGATACAGGAGTGTGCCACCACCCTCGGCTGGGAGGGGCTCTCTTCGGCTCTGCTTTCCTCTAATGGGGTCAGAGGTCAGGGAAGACTGCACAGCGTGTCTTTGAATAGAGGATGTGGTGAGATTACCACTGAATTATTTAAAAGTTTCCTGCTGATTTCAGGAAAAGAGATTCTAATCTAAATGATATTCATAAATTCCGAATCATTATTCATAATTTCACACTCAAAGCTTAGGAACTGTGATGGTTAGTAGGCTTCCTCCCAAAACACACCCCACGGGGGGTGTGCATGTGAAATCTGGCCATTTCTGTTCATTCTCAGAGGTGTGTGGCCTAAGGTTCCCTCTGACCACTGCAGCTCATACGGGGTTACAGGGAGCTGCCCACCCAAGGTTTTGGAAGCACGAAAGAGGCTTGTATATGGCAACTTGAAAGTCCCATGAGGCATACAGAAACCTCACTCCTGAGACAGAGGGGGAATTTGGAGCAGTTTTCTTCTCACAGCAGAGAGAAGGGGAGCTGGAACTGGGGACCCTAAAAAGCAGTCGAACCAACCAGTTTAACTCCTGACATGGTTCCCAGGCACCGGGTCAGAGCTGGCAGTTACCCCGCGGTGGTCCACATGGCCAGCCCAGTTCTGAGAGACCAACTTCAGTGGATAGATGGGCAGATAGAGGGAGGAGGCCGCACTTGGCCAGGCTCCCTCAGGGATTCCGACAAAGAGAAAGTCGGAGTCGGGGACCTGACTGAGAGAGCTATTTGGAGGCAAATGCCTGGTCTTACATACTCCCTTTGCTCAGCCTAATTTTTGAAATAAAAAGGAATGAATAAATAAAGACAGTTTTCAAGATGTTCATGGAATGGCTTTTCTTTTTTTTTTTTTTTTACATTTTTTTTTCAACTAGTTAGGACAAAAACATTACAATGGTTGGCTTCTTTCATTTAGTTACATAAATAAAATTTTTATAAATATCTCTTTATAAACAATATAAATAGCTTTACAACATAAATACATTTATGCATGACGTGAATTTACAAACAGCAATGTTTTACAGCTGGTTTTGTCAGTCACTTTAAAAACTGTCCCTTGTCATCAAGTCGGTGTAGGAGTGTGTGTTTCATGTATATAATATATATATAATATATAACTTTTTATTTTTCATTTTCAAAAAAAAAACCCCAAACAATAAAATCATCCCCTCCCCTCCCCAAATAATAATAAAACAGCTGGTGTTGTGTATTGCCAGTACCAGGAGGAAAAAAAATAAAAAGAAATGTAAAAGCCACATTGCGTTGGAGGTGTTTCCAGATGCTGGAGGCGGATGACCAAGGATGACCTCAGAGCACGGAGCAGTTCCCAATCCTGAAACACAAAGTGGACACAGAACGCTCAGTTCTGACCTCTTAACTGAAAAAGGCCAACTTACAGGGTCGTTCTAGAACCTTTCCCCGTTTCTTACAGACGCCTTTGATCTACAAGTCCTTGATTGGCACCGGCTGGCCCAGCACAGGTGGAGCCATAACGCCGGCCAGACACGCCCCCCCCCCCCCCCATTCCCCCAAGTTCTAACTATAGGGTTTGCTCTCCGCGATGGGTGAGACACACTGAGGAGTGGTGGGGCTCTTTTCGGCTCAGTTTTTGCTGTAACGCAAACCCTCGGGCCATTGCTTTCATCTGGTTTTGTGTCTGCTTGGCCGCGTAGGGGCAAAGAAAAGAATATCTCAAGGTGATTGCGGGATGTCCCATTCTGAGCTCAAATCCTTGCTTAGATTTGACTTCCCAGATGGCCCTGAGTCGCTTTGAGCTCACCCATAAAATGGATAATAGCCACCTCTCAGAGTTGGCGCTGGGATTCAACAAAGGGCCACATATTAAGCTTCGGC
Organism: Microtus oregoni; assembly: GCF_018167655.1. NCBI lineage: Eukaryota > Metazoa > Chordata > Mammalia > Rodentia > Cricetidae > Microtus > Microtus oregoni. Next base: position 10,052,669 of record NW_024543063.1, on the reverse strand, counting down.
AGTGTCTGGGTCACAGCTACCCAAGAGCGAAGAGCGCTTCCTTTCCTAGCTAGCCGGTCTCAGAAACTGGTTGCTTCCAGGAATGAGCAGCCCTGCAGGACTGGTGCGGTTTGAAGGATGAGTTAGGCGATGAGCGCTATACTCAGTCCCTACCAGTGGTGGCGCTAGTGCTCTGTGTTCTGAAAACAGGCAGCCATGCAGGGCCCTCCTAAAGGACGGCGCTCACAAAGGGGCCAGGGCAATTCTCCCTTACTGGCTTCTCTGCCTGTGTTTCAAGTGTGATGCTCCTGAATCCCAGGGGCAAAGTGTCCATTGAGGTCTTGGCCACACCCGAGTCTCTGTCAATAGTATAATCAAAACCTATAACCATCAGCGACAGTCATTATGATGGTGCTTGGGGCCAAAGTGGAGACATGATCACAGCCTCGGGACTTCTCGTCAGTATGAAGAACGAGCCTTGCGCTCTTCCTAAAGACCAGGCGCACCTCATTGGTTTGTTCCACCAGGAGACTGCAGGGTTGGGAGGGGTGAACTCTCTGTCCTCTCACTGGGGCTGGGATAGAGAAGGCTAAGGCTTCTCTATGTTCATTTATGCCGGGAGAACTTCTAGGAGGCTGTTTACCTCCCCTGGCCAATGGGTCCAGAGCCGTAATTGTCTTGATTTCCCCTCCATAACATTTCTCACCACCCTGTGCCCATGGATGCCCAAGACTAAAGCCAAGGCACCTTTAGGGAAGCACATCCCAGGCACTCACCCAGAGGTTAACTGACTCTGAAGTCCATTCTTGGCACTTAAAATCACAAGCTGAAAATCCAAGTCCTAAGATTCCATCTTTTAGGTATTCCCACAGAAGGCGCCACAGTGGTAGCTCCAAGACTTGCCCATAAGTACCAGGATCAGTTCTCTCCCCAAATAAAGGAGAGTAGAGATCCCAACACCCTGCAGAACAGGAGCAAGGTACGAGGGGGGCTCAAGACTGGGCGCAGAGGAGTGGGCCAGCTGAGATTCAGAGCCAGGGACACTTGGCGGAGCTGCTAAACTGGGCATGTGTTTTTCTGGTCGCTGGCCAATATTTCAAGATCCTTACTGGATATGATGTGGGTTCCAGAGGGTCTGCCCCTTAAGCTACTTGCAAATTAATGTGAGGGCACAAACAAGGTCATAAAGCACCGTACTTCTGTGCAAGTCTCTCATGCTGTAAAAAAGACTCCTGCGAAATGCTTGGGAGGTGTTCCTGTTCCCTATGGGAAAAAGACTGGCCACTGGCCTCTAGGTTAGGGAGAGCAGCCTCCTCAACCACAGGGTACGGGGCAAGCAATGGCAGCTGGTGAACAAGAGCCAAAGCTAGGAAGCAGAAGGGGCCCTCCTGGGAAGCAGTTATCTAAGTGAGGTTCTGTCCTTCCTCATCATCAGGGATGGAGAGCAGGAAACAATCCAGGAGGGTCTTTAAGTCACCGAGCAGCCTCCGATGGGGATGTTGGAAGTGGAGGCGGCCAGAGACAGCCCAGAGCACAAAGTGGGTGGGGGTGGGGGTCAGGGTTGGAACAGAACTCATTTAGGAACACTGAGTTCGAGGTTAGGGCAAGAAATAAGATTTAGCTTGTTCCTTTGCCTCTCTTGAAACAGGGTCACAAGCCCCAAGGGTTCATCTTGGGAGCCCCAGGGCTGCTACAACAGGATCCTGGATAGACCAGTTTGCCCACAGTTGGGTTTAGAGCAGGGGTAAGATTCAGAACGCCCCAGGCAGAAAGGTGTCTTGCTGCGGCCCACGGAAGCTCTTCTCTCCACCGTGAGGAGCGGGCATGTCTACGTGCCTGCCTCACTTCAGGGACATCAGAAAGGCGTTCTTGACACCCCGCTGCCAACAGAGCTGGCAGATAAATTTACTCTGGACTGGTGGAACACCTTTCCCTCGCTTTTTCCAGGATCTCTTTAACAATTTCCCAGTTGGCTGGGTCCGGGCTAACATTGCTAGCTGGCCCGTGGTCCAGGGTGGGGTTGGGGACTCGGCCTATGCTAAGCCTGTTACTGTGTTTTTAGAGGAAGCCAGCCAGATAGGGTCCTCTAAGGCCGAACCCGATCTATGACCTTGCTCATGTTCTCTTCACCTCATTTTCCTAATCTGTAAAACGGGATACGTGAGGTAGCAGGCAAATGTCTAGCTTACACTTGATCCCATGCCCGGATCGGTTAGGGGAAGGTCACAGAGCACAAGGATCAGGGAGGAGGAAATCAAACCGCTTGCACTAGGCAGTGATAGGACTAGGTTCTCCCTGGTGCAGAGCTATGCGAGCTGGGAGAGTCTCATGGTATTTCTCACCTCCGCCAGGGGTCGCTGCACTAACATCCCAGACCGCTCATGGAGCCGATCCGGTCCAGCTTGAGGCCAAAGCAGCCTTTGGACAAGCCCTTCTTGTTGCCGCCTTTGTATTTGCGCGCGTTGGGGTGCTCGTGCAGAAGGCGGGCCCAAGCAGCCCGGGACTTGGTGTCCACGCGCAGGTCCCGGAGCAGTCGCGATCGGTCTCCCTTGAGATTGGCGCCTCCGCTGCCTGGAGTCTTGTCACCTTTTTTCTGATTGCCACCAGCTGCCTGGGGCTCCGCCAGCTCCTCCCCTGGAGGGGTTCGCGGGCCCTGTAGGAAAGAAGAGTGGGCAGGTGAAAGAGTACACGGATGTAGCGCGGGCGACTTTTGCGGGCCCCAGAGTGGAGTGGCCCTCCCCAGCCGTGAGCGCGCCCCCACTGATGTGGAACAGCTGAGTCCAGCATCCACCTGCCACGCAGCCCTTGCTCCTGCTCCTTCGGGAAGCCCCTTGCCCTTCCCGTGCCGCTTGTCCTGCTGGGCACATTGGGGACACTGGAGATGTGCATGACATTCTCCCGAAGCTGAGGAATGAATCAGAGAAGTCCTAGCTTTGTAGGCACAAGTTCGAAGGGTCTTCCTTTCCTGCGCACCGCATCCTCCCACGCCCCTCACAAATCAAGTGTCCCCGCAACAGCACCCACCTTTGGTGGCGTCCCGGGCTTGGCCTCGGAGAGCCGGAGTGAGAGTAGCGTTAGCAGCAGGGCACAGGCGATCAGCTGGGAGAGGTGCATGGTGCCGATGAGGCCGAGGGTGCAGTCTGCAGCTGGGACGGCCGGTGAGCTGTCCGGCAGGCAGATGCGGAGCAGGCTGGCTAGGCGAGCGCGGGTCCCACTGCTGCACGGCGCCGGCTGGGTGCGCTCTGAGTCCGTGGCTCGGCTGGTGCCTTTATAATCCAACCTGCCGCTGATGTCATCTTCCCGCCCACCGGGCAGCCAGGGCCAATGGCACAGCGCATGAGGCCGAATCGACGGCTGGGAGGGGGGCGCGGGGGCTCCCCCTTCTGCCCCCACCCACATCCCACCTCCAAAGAATCCCGCGGCTCGGCCGGCTGCGCTCAGAGCCACAGAGCGGCGCGCAAAAGAGAATTTCATTTGTAGAATGAGCTCGCTCTAGTCCTCAGGCTTCTAGGCGTCCAGTGCGCTGTGTACCGACTGGGTCTTCATCACGCGCCCTGTTCCTGGTATGCATCTGTACTACTCTTGCAGGTGCAAAGGCTTAGAAGAAATGTCCTTTATGCATAATTACACAGGTAGAAAGTTGGTGCAGCCTGAAATCCAAGTAGATTCCTCTGTTTCCAGACTCTTCCCTAATGCCTGACACGGGTTAGATAGGGTGGTAGCGCTGACCTCCCCCGCCCCGCCACGCTCTTACTTTGGGGAGGCAGAGGATGGGGACTAGAGATTCCCAGTGGGAGCGCTTGCCGGCTGTAGCTGTAAAGGAGAGGTTAAAGCCTCTAGTACCAGAGCAAGGATGTTCTCAATCCATGTGTGAGCTAGGGATGGGGTGGGGAGCGCTGGGAGGCTAGGAGGCAGGTGACCTTCCTTCAGTGGTGAACGGACCCTTCCTGCATGTGGGAATGTCTACTTTAGTGTCCTGAACACCATGAAAAGCTATAGGCAGTACTGGGGCTTTACCCAGCCCCCAGCCTTGGCAGGCCTTCATCACCATTGAGTTTGGGGCTGTAGAGAATTGCTTTCTGGCTATGGAGACCATGTCATTTATCCCTGCTGCACACATCTTTCCTTGGTCTGGAATCTTGGTTCCTCAGACTCTTGGGAGCCCCGTAACCTAGCAGCTGCTAGAGACCTTGAAGTCTCAAGATGTGAGTGACATGCAGGAGTTCGTGTCCCTTCTGCTGAACCGGTCTCTAGAAGGGAAGAACCCCGGGGAGGAGGGTGGGAGGCAGGAGCCAGAGTTAGCATTTTACAGAGAGAGGGAGACAGTGGGAAGAGTGCCGGGGTCACCGTAGGTCTGGAGGACCAAACATCTGGAAGGTACAGAGGAAGTGAGGGCAAAGTGGCTTCATCATTTGCCTCCTTCTTCCTTGTCCTTTCCCAGCATGACATCCCAAAGTCCCCAGATGAGGACTACAAGCTCCTTCCAGCATTTTGTTTAGGAGAAGACTCATGGTGAAGCCTGATTTGGGTCGGCAGGTCAATTTCAAATCCTTTGTCAGTTCTGGAAGAGTGGCTGCCCACCTCCCCTCTCCTCCCACACACGGCCTTTCTATGTTAATACGTATGAATCGACGGCCCTGTTGTATCTGAGAAGGAAAGAGAAGCAAGGAGGGCGAGGGTGAGAACTTCAGCTGGCCTGTGCAACTTCTCTTGCCCAAAAGGCAGGAGAGTACCATCCAAACTCGTAAGGTCCCTTATTAAGGGTAGGCTGGGAGCATTCAGTCCTGATAGCTACCTCTTTTCTAATGATTACAAGGGCTCCCCACCCCGTCTTGTGTGTCCTGGGCGTATTTGGGGATGGCCTGGTAATGAGGTCTTCTCTAGCAGCTTTGAGGCTAATGGTAAAGCTGACACCTTCAGTCCCGTGTATAACTACATCCTGCACTCCACTTTCCATCTCTTCGAGGGAAAACTTTTAAATTTTATTGGTGTGTGTGTAGGCATGTGTTACTGTGATGTACAATGGAGTCCAGAGGACATCATGCAGTAGTAAATTCTCTCCTTCCGTCCAGTGAGGCCTGGGAGTAGAACTCAGGCTTCCTGGAGGCAAGGACCTTCGCACGTTACGCCATTTATTTCACTAACCCTGCAAAAGCGACTCTTTTGATGACCTGCGGTTCTTGATTCCTGAGCTGTGGTCACTTAGGATAGATCAGGGATGAGTTAATCTTGGGCTAGGCTTCCCTGTTGCCTCTAGTGCCACTATCATAGCTTCCTTTGCTGGGGCTGGAACTGGGTGGACAGGAAGTCCAGGGCTAGTCTGCAGGGTCTTTGGGGCAGGGTGGTGATGAGCACGTAAGTGCTTAGAGACTCAAAGTTTCCTGCTCCTCATGGCTTCCCTCCTGGGCCTAGATATGGAATCTTAGCTCCCTTTCTCTGGGAAGTCTACTTTTTCTACCTTTGGCTCCAGGGACCTGGTGGAGGTGAGGGAATCGTGGGCCAGCCCACCCGAGCAACTGAACTGATCAGGTAGGTACTGCACCAACAGTTCAGTGTTAAAAAGTTTCTGGGGGGCTGGAGAGATGACTCAGCAGTAAAGGTCATGTATTGCTCTTGCAGAGAGCCTGAGGTTGGTCCCTAGCACATGGTTGAGGGGGGACCTCACAACCACTTGTAATTCTAGCTCCAGGGGATTGATGCTTCCTTCTGACCTCTATCGGCAACAATACTCATGTGCCCATACCCCCACACGGACACAGACTCATACACATGATTAAAAATTAAAATAAATCTAAAGAAAATACCCAGCAAACAAAAGTCCTCAATTCCTCCTGACTCAAAGGAGCGATAAAAGACTCTTGGGGTTCAAGGGGTTAGCAGTTTTGTAGGGCATCTGATCTTTTGTCGTTCATGACTGTCTACAGGGCTGCCTTTCAGCCTACTCAACAGTCAGAGTTCCCCCTCAGTAAGGAAGATGACGCAAAATGGACACTGGCTTCATCAAGAGGTCATGTCAGGAGGGCGCCTTTCTCAATCGCAGCCAACAGGGCAGGTTTCCCAGAGAAGTCTGAATTGAGCATGTTACACAGGGAGAAAAGGGAGAGAGAGGAACAGACTTGGGTTGACCGGGAAGACTAGGACTTAGAAGTATTGTGTAAGAGACAAACAACAGAAACCAATGAGATGAGACACTTCCGGAAGGACAACCCTGGGAGACTGAGAGACAGAGAGACAGGGGGGCAATGGTGGCAAAGAAGCCAAGAGTGAGGGAGGGTAGAAGGCTTTGCGTAGGGTACCCAGTGGAAGCAGGCCCAGAAGAGAGGCAGTTCTGGGGTCCAAAGTGGTAGTGCAGGGTGTGAGAGAGGGTTTTCTCCATAAAGTGACTGTGTGCTTGGGGTGGGAGAGTAAGTGAGCCTGGGGGGGGGGTGTGTGTGTGTGCAAGGAAGCTAAGTCAGAGGGACAGTGGCCAGTTGTGGGCAGGGGCAGATAGAGCAGGGAGTGATAAGTCAGATAAAAGTTGAATGAACCAAACCCCAAACCTCGGGCATTGAGTATGGTGTGGTCAAGACCCTTCTCTCTCTCCTGGCTCTTTGAAGGGCAGGGACCTAAGATAAAGACCCTGTCCTCACGATCCCACTTCCCTCCTTTTCCTCTCTAAGAAGGGGAAGGGAAAGTGTGCCCATTACAGAAGGCTTTCCTGGAATAGTGCTGTCCAGTCAGGAATGGATGGAAAGCTGAAGACATCCCGCTGTAAAGGTGTGTAAAGCTTCTGGGGAGCGGGGGAAGGACCACTGTGACAGGGCTGTCCCCTCACGAATAGGAGGTAGGCAGGAGCTACTGGCAGCGATGCCCCCTCCTGTCCCTGGAGTAACGGGTGGATTCTCAGGCCCTCAGAGGAGGGAGGATTGCTGAGAAGCCCATCTGTTTTCTCTGCAATTATTTCATCCCGGGGCCCCTTTCCAGCTGCATAACTTCTCAGAGAGGACACTAAACAGGCTGTGAGCTGTTGTTGGGGAGGCCAGGCAGGGAAATTGCAGCAGGATTCTGGCCAAATCTCATCATTGTGAGGGGCCTTCAGTTTCACCACCTGTAATTGGGAAAAGGCCGTCCTTGCCTCCTGGACAGGGGCAGAGTGAATCTGGCTGGGGAGGCAGGAAGCAGCTGAGGCAGATGGGGGATCTGAATGTTACCGCTCACACGTACACACTCTTCCAGGCGGCAGAGCCCGACGTGATGAATGGGACTGCTTGATAGTGCACAGCCGTGGGGGACACAGAGGTTTGGCTAGGTCTCCTTGGACCTGGCACCTCCCCCAAGAGGCCTGCACCTACGGGCCTGGCCTTTAGGAGAGGAGTGGGAGGCCAAGAAAATGTCATCAGGCATCCTTTGTAGGCCAGAAATTCCAGTAAAGATTTGAATCTTTTCCTGACCCTAGGACACCCCCCCACCTGACAAGGCAGCTGCCCTCCTTCCTCTTTCCCAGAGGCCCTGCCAGCACCTGCTCCAGATGGCCTCCAACCCCACTGTCCTACGCAGGCCCATGACGTCAGAGTTTATCCCTCTCCGCCCGTCTTTTCTTTTCCTTGTAAAAAGAACGATGGGGTCCTCTCAGATAGGCTCAGTTCCTTCGTGGGAACGACCGCTCCTCATCTGGCTGTCAACAGGTAGGTGAGGGGGGCAGGGCTGAGGCTTAACCCCTGAGAAAGTCATCAGAGTGAGGGAGAAGAACCAGGCTCAGCACCCCAACATCCACGTGAAGCCCACCCCAGATGTTTAGGTCTGCTGCCAGGCCGTTGCCCTGGGGATGAGGTCTTGCCTTGGCTGGGCTGTGGTAAAACGCTGGTTCGGTGCAGCTTTCCAAGCAGTGAGCCACACTCTTCGGCTGCTGTGAGGGCCTTCGCTTCAGGCCCACAGGAAGGGCCATGTTGTTTGTTCTTAGAGACAATATTTCAGATTTGCTGGAGGCCACAGTCTTCAAGGGGGGTTACTTGTGGAGGACAGAGGGGACTCCAACTGTCTTTTTCGGACGCCCCTTAAATTGGCCTCTTCACCAAAAGGATCATGAGATGGGCTGGCCAGGACGTAGGGCCACAGTTAGCTTGAGGGAACCGTTTCTCTAATCCGGAAAGTTCTCATTTGCCCCCTGTGATCATGTACTGCCCCCTGGTGAGTGGTCAGTTTCTAGAACTAGTACTGACCAGAGACACATGACCATGCCCAGTGCTCAAGACCGTTGGAAGGACTGTACCGCTTCCAACGCCGGCTTCACAGAGATTGGAAAACACTTCTAATTCTGCAGTGCATAAATTGCTTGAAAAACCACCATGGTGAGCTGAACGAGCAACATTATATAACGACCTGTCCCTGCCTTATGTCCCAGTGTGGGCTGGCAAGGTGAAGTGACATTCCCCTGAGTCAATAACCTCCTTTGCCATGTAGAAATAATTCTAAGAGAAAGCCATGGCTCAGAGGGCTTGGAACTTCCTTGCAAGCAGCTGATTGGGAGCTTGGTCCCCATGGAGGTGGTGAAGGGCAGAGACAGTCCAGTGGACTGGACATTGGCCTTGGCTGCCTGGATCTTGGCCCCCTAGAGGAGCTGGAATGCCAAGAGGTAGTTTTCTCAGGTGCCCTTGAGTTTATGCGATTAGGTACATAACCTGTATCAGGTCTGTCTCATCAACAGTTTCCAACTAGCTCCTGCGTTATTGGAGGAGCCCCATGGGGAATGTCTGTCACACTGCCAGAACAGTTCCTGGGGCAGAGGGGACACGCCAGGAGCATCTGCTCTCTTGTGCTGAGGTTGTCATCAATGCAAATATTCTCATAAATATTGTGACTAATGGCTACACAGTGGTTCTCTCTGGGCCCACTCCGTGTGGCGCATCGTGGACTAACTGTGGGTGGGCCATTTCCAAACTCTCCTGGCTGCGCAGTGCCTTTCAACACGTCTCTTTCCTATTTCACCCCCAAGGTAAGTGTCTGTTGCTTACCCAGAGCCCCAAACAGTCCTCAGGGGCCATAGTTTTCAGTCCTCATTTCATCTGTGGGATAATGTATCAGCTGGAGTCCTTATTTTCACACAAGCTTTCAAGTAAAGGTGAAGGCACCTGGGAGCACCCTGTTCTTCACACAGTGATGAGTAGCTGGGCAAAGGTGATGATACACAGAGAAGCAAGGTTAGGTGGACCGTGTGGCTTCTTCCTAGAGTCCACAGAGTGAATCACATGGGCAGTGGCCAGGGACAGGGTCTGGGCTGTCACGGCAGCTTTTAAATGATTGTGTTTTGAATTATGGTCAGGGAATGACTGAAGGAACAGTGCTGTCTCCAGAACGAGATGCTTCCTGAATTGGTTTCTGGAGAGCTGGAGAAATGAACGTGGCATATACTCACAGACCTGATTCCACAAAGCAAGTATTTCTAACTTCAGAACTCTCTTAAACTGTTAGCTTGTTTCTTTCCCTGAGCTCAGAGAAACATCAAGACAAGTGAAGCACTCCAAGGAACCCCAGAAGCTGGGTGGTAACCGAGGGGGCAGGGACAGGGGGAGTGCTTTGAACTTATAATGGGAGGAAATGTGGACTCTCCAGCCAGGGGCCATAACCTTGACCTGATTCCAGACTGAGTTTCCCATCTGCCAGATTGCAGAGAGGGGGCAGCAGAAAATCTGGGGTGGCGGACAGGACTGCTTATGGAGAATCTTCAAGGTTAGCCACTTGGAGGATGAACAGCCACTTGCTTTGGTTTCTGACCATGTCTGCAATGGGTGGCCTGGACAGGGACGTTCTTCTGAGCCCCAAGACTGTGCTGTCTTTGGAACCATGTCTGTGGGTTTCCATATGGCTCTCTTCTGCTGACGAAATACTTTTGTCCCGTGGTTAAGTACTCACAGGAGTGAGACATAGTTATCTGAGCATGTCATTGCCATATAGCCCCAATTACCACTGAGCCTTCCTTCTCTGACTCGGCCGTCTTTTCAGGAAACTTCTACATCTATTTCAACAGGTCCCCAAACTGGCTGCCAGACTGTAGGTGCTTAGTAGATGCAGAGTGACTGGAGAATAGAATGATGCTATGTCTCAGGAAGGAGCAGCCTGGCTCTGCCCTTGAGGTGGGAACGTCTGGCAAAGCCTCCAGCTGGTCCACTTTACAGACAGGGCTGAGAAGTTCCCAACTCATTTCCCGATTTGCCTTCAGTTGTTTCTGGGGCCTCATCACTGTCTAGGCCTAGCCGGCAAGCTGGCTGATGTCCAGTCAATCATGGGGACAGGCTGGGGAACAAGGCCCCATGCCCCTTTTAGAACATCTGCTGGGCGGACAGCTGTCTCCACCTTGCGCAGAGCAGCGCTAGTGAGAATGTGGTGTGTGGCCTGGCAGATTACCAGACACGGCTCCTCTGCCACCAGTGGCCATTTTGTGGGGGGAGAGGAACCGCAGGATTCTGGGGGCCTTTGTCACACTTGTCAGCGGTCATTCCCTTGGGACTTTCTCTCCATTCTTTCCTATTTAATTTCTGGGAGGTCTGGGAAGGACAGGGCCAGACTCTTTGGGAATGCTGTGGCCATTGAGGGTATTAAAATCTGGCCTCTGGTGTCAGGAGAGTAGCCTTCCCCCGTGGGTTAGTGGGTGTCAGGCCAGAGCTCCGGGCACGGAGAGGGGCCAGAGAAAGGCTCTGAGACTACAAGGCCTTCGGTGCCACTTCGGGAATGCTGGCCTTGCCTTGGACTCCCAGCCAGGCATGCTGTGGGTTTCCTGGGCCTCAGAGCCAATGAAGGACCCAACTTAGACCTACTTGAAGAAACCATTCACAGCCTCTGTCTCTAATTTCACAGGTAGAGAAGCAGAGTCTCATAGTTCAACTCCATTCCCAATGCCTCCTCGGGCTGACACTCCCCTGGAGAACTCTGGCTCGAAGCTGCCACAGAGTTTGAGACCAAGACAAAAGGAACTGAGACAAGACAGTGGCTCAGACAGGGCTGGTCCTTACGTCTGGGAGGGTCTGCCTGGGCCCAGTGGCTGGACAGCTTCCAAAAGAGGTGGAATGGGGTGAAAGAACCTGCCCAAAGCCCCAGGATGGAGGATCAGCTCACACGGTTCTCTGGTATAGAACTCTAAGGTGGGCGTCTGCAGTCCTGTATCTCTTAGGTCCAGGACAGGGCCAAGAGGCTAAGAAAGGAGCAGGCAGGCAGCTGACCCTCAGAAGAATTGCCCAGAGCTGGGACAAGCCCAGAGCTGGGTAGAGACAGGAAAAGAAAGACAAGTGTTCGCCGGGGACCTAGAGGCTTGGCCCTTTCGCATGAGCTCATGTGCTAAGACGCCCTCAGGCTTCCCATGCCAGGAGCCTGGCACAGCTGCTTCTGCTGGCCCCATGGCCCCCGTCCCACACACACTCTAGCAGGCTCTGACACTGGAGGTGGAGCCCAAGGGATCCAGCTTGGAGCTGATGTGGCCGAGGTTGCACTTGGTTGGATGGAATGGAATGATCGAACAGTCTTTATGAAGTTAGTTCTCTTTTTCTTGAAAAATTGATCTTAATTTGTTTTTAATTGTACACATAAAGGTGTGTGTGCGCGCCACGGCACATGTGTGTATATTGGAGGACAACTTTCACAAGTTGATACACTGGGAATCAATGTCAGTTTTCCAAGTTTTTTTAGCAAATGCTTTTACTCACTGACCCATCTTGCTGACTCTAATGTCATTGTCTGTTGAGGGGAGAGAGAATATTTTGCCCGCTATCATAGGGCACGACAGAGTGAAAGTTAGCAGCAAAACACGCAAGTCCTTTATCAGTTCGTTCAAGGACTTTCTGGTGCAAAGAGTGGATGGCAGGAGACTCAGACTTGGAAATTCCTAACAGCTTGGGGCCAATGCGTTTGACCAGGTATCTCCTTAGTGGCCTCTTTCCAACCCCTTAATGCACTTCATCTCTGTTCAGTAGAGCTAGGGTTCAGGATTTAGGTCAGGGCTAGACTTAGAGTTATCTTCTGTGGTTTCAAAAGACTTTTTGAAATATTTTGAAAAACAGATTATAGTTGTTGTTGTTGTTATTATTATTATGTGGCTTTTTTTTCCAGACAGAGTCTTATATTGTAGCCCAGGCTGACCTGGCACTCACTAAGTAGCTGAGGCTAGCCTCAGATTCTCAGATATTCTCTCTTCTTAGACTTCTGAGTGCTTGGATTATAAGGCACAAGTCATTGTACCTGGCTCTGATAATTAAATCTTTTTAACTAATTAATTTTTTATTTAGAAATTTTTTCACATGATATATATTTTTTCATAGTCTTTCCTCTCCCCCCAAATCCTCCCAGATCCTTCCTACCCAACTTCATGTTCTCTATCTCAAAAATAATAATAGAAACCTTAATAACTATCATTTCTAAACAAATAATCAAATAAAAAAAGGGATACAGACCTAAACAGAGAATTCCCAACAAACAAACCTAAAATGGCTGAAGGACACTTAAAGAAATGCTCAACATCCTTAGTCATCAGAGAAATGCAAATCAAAACAACTCTGAGATTCCATCTTATACCAGTCAGAATGGCCAAGATCAAAAACACTGATGACAACTTATGCTGGAGAGGATGTAGGGTAAAGGGAACACTCCTCCATTGTTGGTGGGAGTGCAAAATGGTACAGCCCCTTTGGATATCGGTGTGGCAATTTCTCAGAAAATTAGGCAACAACCTACCTCAAGACCCAGCAATATCACTGTTGGGCATATACCCAAAGGATGCTCAATCATACCACAAGGACATGTGCTCAACTATGTTCACAGCATCATTATTCATAATAGCCAGAACCTGTAAACAACTTGGATGCCCCTTGACTGAAAAATGGATAAAGAAGACGTGGTACATTTACACAATGGAGTACTACAGAGTGGAAAAAAATAATGACATCTTGAAATTTGCAGGCAAATAGATGGATCTAGAAAAAAACGTATTGTTAACAGAGACCCAGAAAGACAAATATGATATGTATTCACTCATAAGTGGCTTTTAGACATAAAACAAAGGAAAAAAAAACCTGACCTACAGCCCACAACCCCAGAGAACCTAGACAACAAAGGGGACCCTAAGAGAGACATATATGGATCTACATAGGAAAAAGTAAAAGACAAGATCTCCTGAGTAAATTAGGAGCATGGGGATCACAGGTGAGGGTAGAAGGGAAGAGGAGAGGAAGGGAGGGGAGCAGAGAAAAGTGTATAGCTCAATAAAATATAAAAAAGAAGAAAAGGAAAGAAAACTCTATCATTTCCATGTTCACTGTGACACTTTTTCCCACTCTGCTTTACAAAGGTCAGTGTCCATTACATCCTTATGCTTCCTGTAGTCCCCGTTTGTTACTAGCTTGTGTGGTCGCTCGATGAGGCCATCTATCCCCGGAGAGGAGAGGTCTGGTCTCTTCTGCCCCTGGTAAGCCTGATCTCTTCTGCCCCTGTCCCTCAACTCCCAGCCTGGACGGAAAAGTCCACTCCAGAGACTCTAAGAGTGGGCTACAAGGCAGCCTTGGTTCTACTTGAGTCTAACATCTTTATTTAAATGATACAGAAGGGAAACTCAGTTCCGAAATGTTTTAGATCTGAGTAAGCATCTCAGGTGGGACAGAGTGCAGAGACTCACTCCTCTTTCCCACACCGGCATCTCCATAGAAGATGTGAGCACACAGCCTCTATATTCTTCTGTTGTGGTTTTACAAACATAGCTATGTGGATGTGTATACATGGATGTATTACGCTCTGACCTGTCTGGAATGTTCTGTGGTAAGAGGAGAGGAAAGCTCTATCTGCCGTTCCTAGCCCCCTACTACTTCTTTCCCAGGGGAGCGGAGTGGTGATTATGTCTCTCATCATTTGGGTTTTACTCGATTCAGGAAATAGCTAACTTAGACGAATGTGTTCACATATGCCATGCAGTTGTTTCCTTTTTTGTTGTTTTGTTTTAAATAGGGTCTCACAGAACTCCAGCAGGCCTCAAACTGGCTCTGTAGACTAGCACGACCTTGAATTTTGATCCCCCTGCCTCTAGGCCTCCAGAGTCCTGAAACAGGTGTGTGTTACCACAGCTGGCTTTTTACCATAAAGTTTTGACAATTGCTATTTATGTCCAATATATTTTCAGGAATTTTCCCTGATTTTGCCTTAAGAATTTTCCTGAAACCTATTTTTCCATATAAATGTTATCACTTTATAAACTTTTATAGAATTAATTTTAATTTTAATTAGTCATATTTTATTTTCACTTAAACTCTTATAATGGCTAGTTAATTTTACTGTCTTGTGGTCAGAGAATATAACATATAATATTTGTAGGATATGAAAATTGCTATCATTTTCTTTCTTCCTGAACACAAGCCCTTGAACTAGTGACTGAAAGAAACCCGATTCTAGCTGTAAGGGACTTCATTGGTACCTAGGGCCTTCTGGGTAGTGGAAAATTCATCTCTGAGGCTCATGGGAAGGTTGGGAGAGGCTGGATCTTAGGGCAATGCCTGGAGTGGGCAGTGAATTGCCCCAGTCATTTGGAAGCAGGAATTTCCCAAATGAGTAACTGGGGGTGGGGCTGGGTGTCTAAGCTCGTACCATGGCCGACCCTGATGTCTGCTATGCTCTGTAACTGCTCGACGGTCCTAGGAACATTTGAAAGAATGTTCTTTGTTCTTCTAAGGGAATTGAGAAGAGGGTTGGTGTTCTGTTCTGAGGGAACAGTCAAGGGGCTGTGGTATGGAGATGTCCTTCTTCCGCCATATCTTATGGGTGTCCTAAGCCTTTCCAGATGAAAGATTTCGGATCCATACTGGCAGGCTGTTGCCTTGCCCTTCCCGAGCAGCATGGAGTGCCCGTTCTTTGTGGTCTTACCAACGCTGGCTGTGACAACCCTTTCACCTTTACTAATCTAGTAAAAAAGCTTCCCACAGGTTTTGTGGAGGTGATGGTAATGTGTGTTCGTTTTTCTTTCATTCTTGTTTTTTTTTAAATGTCCCTTGGTGTCCAGTGAGCATTCACATACTCTCCCCACTGACCATTTGTCAATCTTGATTGATGACCGTTTTATATCTATCACCTATTTTCCACTGGGGTATCTGTTTCTCTAACTGGTTTTGTCTACCAAGAACATCGCATCCATGGTCTCTCACGTGTCAAAATGCCCTCAGTTTCTGCTCTGGCTTTTAAATTCATGTGAATGCCATATGGAAATTTCTATTTTTAATGTAGTGAAATCCATCATTTTTAAATGTTTTCTAGCTTTGGAGTCATTTTTAGAAAAACCCTTCCTCTCACCCCTCGAGCCTGAATCAGCACACACCAACTCTCTCTAGCACTGTTCTGGAAGCATTTTGTGCGTGTCCATGTGTAATATATGTCTTCACTCCGGGCCCATCTGGCATTTATTAGGTGTGAGGTAGGCATCCAGCTTCAGCTTTCGCCGTGGAAAAGCACAAAGCAGGTGCTCTTAATCACCTACCACAGTCCCTCTTAAAATCCAAGTAAAACGCTGAGCACCCCATTTCAGACGACACGGACTCCCTGATAACCAAGACTAAAGCCGCTCATAAACCCATGCTCTCAGCCCCACTGAGTGAGGGTTCAAGACCCATTCATCCAGTCATTTAACAGAAGAAAGTTAAATACAGAAAGACTGATTTAAAAAACAACCAAAAGAGATTGCTTTTTCGTCATCTTTTCCTCACAGGGTTAGTGGCCTTGGCCATTTACCGAGTCCTCTCATGTTCCTGGCAGTGAACGTGTCAGGGAATGTGCTTAGCAGCCAGTGTCTGTGTGTTGGAGTCAAGAGGGATGAGCATCTGGCCCATACAAAAGTGGGGTTCAGTTACCACAATGCAGTTCCAACAGAAGGGATGGAGTCCAACTGGTTTCTTCCATAGCAGACCAGCGGATTTTATGTGATCAGTACCACAGCCTCTGAAGCTTATAAATAAAAAAGGGTCTTTGGTCAATGTCTTGGAAGTTGAAGAATGAAGGGCTGATTGTGAGGCCCTCTTGTAATGGTACAAGAAGCAGAAAAGAAAAGAGACAGAGAAAGTTAACAAAGATGGAGAGAAACAGAGACAGGGAGACAGAGAGGGAGCAGAGGGATGAGGGAGTAAGGAGAGAGGAAGAGAAATGTTTTCAGTCTTTTAAAAACTGCATTATCTGTCTGCCGCACTCAACACACACCCAGGAGCGTACACACGCATACATGCATGAACGTGTTATGTGCATGTATAAGTGCCACAGCACTTACGTGGAGTTCGGAGGACAACTTGCTGAATTTGATCCTCTTCTATTAGGTGGGTCAGGGAACTGAACTCTGGTCCTTTGTCTTGGCAGCAAGCACCGTTAACCACTGAGCTACCTCTGATGGCTTTCATCTAGACTTTTGCTCATGGTTATCTGCATATGAACCCCCCCCCCCAGTGCTGGGGACTGAACCCACATTCTTGCACTTGCAAGTGCTCTCTCGTGAAACTAAATCCCTGACCCTCACCTCACTTGCCATTTGTAATTGCCAAAAATCCAAGTATGAGGATGGAACCCCATGACTTAGCCATCTCCTCTTAGGTCCTGCCTCTCAACACGGTTGCACCAGACATTAAGTTTCTGGCACATGTGTTGGGGAACACATTCACACTCCAGCAGGACCTAACTATTCACAGATCCAAACTTGAGTAGAAGTCTGAGCTCTGTAGCAATAAGGTATGTGAAAGGCCACATTGCTGTGGAATAATCCTCTTATAAATTATAAAGATTTGTCACTCACATTGGTTTAATAAATGCTGATTGACCAGTAGCTAGGCAGGAAGTATAGTCTGGGCGACTAAACTAAAGGTAATGGAAGGAGAAGGGCAGAATCAGGAGTTGTGAACCAGATGCAGAGGGAGCAAAAGATAAATGTACCATACTAATAAAGGTACTGCCTCTGCCTCCTGAGTGCTGGGATTAAAGGTGTGCGCCACCACCGCCTGGCTTAGGTCCTGCCTCTTAAAACTTCCGCCATCTCTTTGTGTTGTCATCCAGGGACCAAGCTTCCAGCATGTGACCCCTTAGGGACCAACCACAGACAGCATCATCTTGTGAAAAGCATCAACACAGACTGACTAGTGAGGAGGGAGTTGTGGGAAAAATCAGAAGGGACAGCTGGATAAGATGGATATTTAAACTATCCATATAGTGCTCATTGGGTATCAGGTTGATCTTTATGTGTTTACTAAACTTCTTGTTATTAGCAGATTTAATCCTAGTAGCTTTGTTTATTTATTTATTTAGTGCTGAACCTTATATCTGGTAGGCAGGCAGTCTACCTCTGAGGCAAAATGTCCAACCAATCCTGGTAGCTAGCTTTACTTCCGTATTATAGATGTGAGGCACATCGCAGTTGAGTAACCTGCCCAGGATCAGTCACACAGCTAGGCTTTGGAGAACCTGGATGCAAACCCAGTTGGTTATTCATTAATCACACTTCTATGTCATTTGCTTTTGGGAGCTGGACAAAGAGGTATCAAATGTCTGTGAATTGAAGCCACCTGAAAAACCAAACCTTCTCATCGAACTTCAACAGGCACGCCCCAAGGGTCACCCCACACCTGCTGAAAGTCACACCGTGGTACCCGACGGCTCAGATTAGGTTTTCTCCCAAGACAGAGAAGGCATCAACGGTGTCAGAGCTCAGCAGACAGATTTGCCTTTCGTGCTGTCTTTTGTCTCTTGCCATGTCCTGTCTGATTCTTCTTGGGGTTGCTGGACAGCCATCAAAGGCAAATCTCGTGTGTTCCGACGTTTAATTTACTGGCCATCTGTTGAAAAGAGGTAAGAGGAAGGACTACTCCCTTGAGGTATGCCTCCAGCAGATCTTAAGGTATCTGAATAAGCAAAAAGTTCCATTTATTTATTTATTTATTTCAAAGCAGGGTTTTTCTGAGTAGTACCGGCTGTCCTGGAACTCTAGACCAGGCTGGATGCAAAGATCTGCCAGCCTCTGCCTCTCCAGTTCTGGGACTAAAGGTGTATGCTGCCATGCCTGGCCCACAAATAGTTCTTAATAGGATTAAGTGTGGCCTGTCTCTGTCTCTTTAAGAGGGTCAGTTCCACAGAGTGTGTGTTTAGGGACTAGAGGGTGCCGAGCAGGGACAGGAGGAGAGGGGTCTACCTGAGGATGGTAGGAGATTGGCACATCTGGCAACAGCGTCAAGAGTGCCCCCCAGAGTTGCACTACTATCTCACAGCCATTTCTATCACCCCCGAAGAGGAGGAAGCCATCATTACCCCTAGTGTACACGGCACTGCTAGCTCTGTGTCATAGGCTGGACCTTTCAGCACTGTGGGATTGTGCCCAAATAAAGGCGTGGCCAAGGAGTAACTACGAGGACTCACCCATCTACTTTATGAAAGGTGTCCAAAAGCCAGGAAGTCTTATTGTTCAATGGCTCTAACACAAGATTATGAAAGCCCTTCTAACTTCGGTATGTTTTTCCTTGTTACAAATGTATGTTTTTGACCTTTGTAGAATGTATTTTTGGTTTAAAGTGAAAAATGTAGTTTAAAGAAGGTAGTTACTTAAACATCATTTCCTGAGTTTTTCTCCTATGTATTTAGGCTGTCATTTTCTCAGGCTGCATCATCATGTTTACCTTAAGAAACTAGACCCTGATTGTTGCTTTGCCTCTTACTCCTGACCACATTGTTTGACTCATTATAGCTTTAAAATATGTTTCACCTTCCAAGCTAATCTTTTTGTCCCCAGGATTTTTACTCTCTTTCTAGAAGAACTCTAGAAAAAGTTTTCCAAGTTTCTAAAGTATTGTCTATGATTTTATCAACTTTATATATTAATAAGAAAATATGATACCCCGTCAATATTGAGTTTTCCCTTTTAGAAACAAAGCACTATTGAAATGTCACTGTATATATTGTGAACATTTTTTTGGGTGCCTGTGTGTGTGCTCATGTCTTGTACGTTCATGTATATGGATATGCCTGTGGGGACCAGGGGAGGATGGCAGGCACGTTCCTCTCCCACTCTTTGCCTTGTTCATTCAATACAGGATCTCTTACTGAATTGGAGCCAGGCTTGTGGTCAGCCAGGCGCAGCAATCCTCCTTTCTCTATCCTTAAAAGCTCTAAGGTTTCAGGTGTACACAACTGTGCCTTTTTAAAAAATGTGGGTACTGGGATTTAAACTCACATACTTATGCTGGCAAAGCAAGCGTGTTTACCCTCTGAGCCATCTCACTACCTCAACACTCTGCACATTTTATTATTATTTTTGTTTTTTCTCATTTTTCTTTTTTCCTTCCTTTCTTTTCTTTTCTTTTTCTTTTTCTTTTCTTTTTTTTTGAGACAGAGTACTATTATAAGGCTCTGGCTATCCTAGAACTCACTCTGTAGACCAGGTTGGCCCCTGAACTCAGAGATCTGTCTACTTTCGCCTTCTGAGTGCTAGGATTAAAGGCGTGTGACAACACACCTGGTGTTGCACTGAGGAAGGGGTTTTGCTTTTGTTTCCACAGGAGAAGAAAAACTATGGATACCATTGAAATTGGTAAAGATTAGATTTGAACAAGGGAGACCTGTTGATTAGAAGAGGTGATAGTTCATCAAACAGCGTGACCACTCAATCTAAATTAACTTATAAAACTAACAAATGCTCTTCATTTGTTCAGATATAACTTGCCAAAAAGAAACCTTCCCAAAGTTATGGCTGGGGAAGGGTTTTGTTTTTGCTTTTTCAGGAAAATAAACACAACCATATTGAAGAATTTAAAGACTTTTGGACAAATAAACATACAGAGAAGAAAGGAGAAATACCTGGGGAAAAAAAACCACCAAGAAAAGGAATAAGCTGACCCAAGGCAATCTTTGAAGACTCCAAAAAGATCCCACAATGACAATTCCACCTGAATTATGATAACACCGCTAAGCTAAAAAACAGCACCTAAAGATTGACTTTGGACTACACACTTCTCAGGACCTTTTGAGGTGGCTAGCTGAGATGATCCAGCCTCACAGACTACTCTAGTTAGGACCTGAGACAAACCCTACACTTTCTCATTATGTAGTGACTGGACAACTAATGATACAACTACCTCTCCCAGGACTTGACAATTAACCCAAATTATTTTCCAGGATCACCCTAAGATGCCAACACCCCCAGACACCAGGAAGTAAATTTAAGAACATGACACCCACATTCTCAAGAATGGTTGGTTACAAGTTTGTTCTTGGTAATGATCAGGAAAAAAACTAAACAAAGGAGATTAGATTTAGGATTCTTGTTTTGAAAAGAAAAATGGGGGCTATAGATTAGATAGAATAAAAGGGTAGATTATTGAATTTGCTTTTAAAAAGCAACTAATGTTTTAAATATTTTACATTGATATGGATTCTTGTATATTGATACAAATTTATGGTTATTTTTGTTAAAACATACTGTACATACATTTCTTTTTTTCCCAGTTAAACCTATTCCCTCAGCATTTGGCATGCTCAGCATTTCAGCATTCAAATTTTTTAAATTAGTTTTTAAAAAAATACCAATCCAAAGTCCCACTCCCTCCCCTCCTTCCATTTCCTCCAAACACCCTCCTACCCCATTCCCCTCCAATCCTAAGAGAGGGCAAGGCACCCTGCCCTGTGGAAGGTCCAAGGCCTTCCCCACTACACCCAGGCTGAGCAAGGTATACATCCAAAGAGAATAGGATCCCCAAGTCAGTACATGAAGCAGAGACAAATCCCAGTGCCACTGCCAGTGGCCCCTCAGTCTGCCCCAACCAAACAACTGTCAGCCACATTCATAGGGACTAGTTTGGTCCTATGCTTGTCCTTTCCAGTCCCACTGGAGTTGGTGAGCTTCCATTAGCTCAGGCAAACTGCTTCAATGGATGAACCCTTCATGGTCTTGACCTCTTTGCTTATATTCTCATTCCTTCCACTCTTCAGCTGGACCTTGGGAGCTCAGTCCAGTGCTCCAATGTGGGACTCTGCCTCTGTTTCCATCTGTTGCTGGACTAAGGTTCTATGGTGATATTTAAGATAATCATCCATCTAAATCCAGGGCAATGCCAGTTTGGGCACCCTCTCCACTATTGCCTAGGGTCCTAGCTGGGACCATCCCTGTGGACTCCTGGGAACCTCTCCAGAGCCAGGCTTCCTGCCAACCCCACAATAGCTCCCCAATCAAGATATCTCTCTCTCCGCTCTCATATCTGCCTCCCTCCATTTTGACCATCCCATTCCCCCAAGCTCTCCTCAACCCTCATTCTCACATCCTCCTCCCTCTCCCTTTATCCCCCGCCACTCCCATGCTCCCAATCCTGTCAGGCTACCCTGTCTGTCTCCAACTCCCAGATGGGGGTCCATATATGTTTTTCTTTGGTTTCACCTTATTACTTAGCTTCTCTAGGATCATGAACTATTTCTAATCTTGTTCAAGGTATTGTACCCACACATTTCATTTAACAATGTAATGCAAATTTCTATCCCTTGAAAGTTATTATTACCAACTATTCAGGATAATTAGGAAATGCAGGTCAGTAATTAATCACTTATTAAAATCAAACTTGTAGTCATATTAGGTATGTTTTCAAGGTCAAACAGAAATATAGTTTAGATAAACAGGTTGTCTTCAAACACTTCAGAGATACAGAGAATATGGGATTTAATATATTTTAATAGGTTCTTTTTTAATGACAATGAGACATGTCTGCTTCTGGCAGAACCAATATACTTCAGAGAAGATAATGGGCATCAGAGAAACTCCACATAGAGTTTGCCTTCTTTGAGGCAAAAGTAAGCCACTGGGCCAGAAAGTGGCCTTGCCTTGATTGCTGACAGTATAGACAAGCAGGGCATAAAAGAGAGTGACTGCCAAACCTTGCCAAGACAAGGATGGACAGTCCTTCAAAAATCCTGCTTCAGCCAGGCGATGGTGGCGCACGCCTTTAATCCCAGCACTCGGGAGGCAGAGGCAGGCGGATCTCTGTGAGTTCGAGACCACCCTGGTCTACAGAGCTAGTTCCAGGACAGGCTCCAAAGCCACAGAGAAACCCTGTCTCGAAAAAACCAAAAAAAAAAAAATCCTGCTTCACAGAAAAGTCTGTTAAATATTCTAGGCTTATAGGCTGAAGATGGATGCCCCAACTTTACAGAGGAACCTTGGGTGACTATTCAGGCAGCCACATGTTTCTGTCATTTCTCTCATTTTTTGGAAGTTGTTTGTTCACACTTCCTATTTACTCAGTTAATATTATTTTCTTCTCAGGCCTCTGAGGGAGTTGAAGACTAGATAGTTAAAGTTATAGTCTTCCTTGTTTACCAGACTCAGAAAAGAAATTCACAAAAGAAATATAAAGGGCATAAAGTTGAGAGACATAAAAGATGGTTTTGATAATGCAAGTTGGCATAGAATGGAATTAGGAAAAACCTTTTGGACTCACTAAAATTGGATAGATAATGAAGTATTTTTCTCTGAATTTGTTAAATGCAAATGGGCTAGACATTGCTGATGTAATTATTGCCTGTATATATGGTGTATAGTTATTGTATTTATTGTATATAGTTTTTCTTATATTAGTTATAGCCTTCTTTTTATTTTAGACAAAAAAGTGGAAATGTGGTGCTATTTTGCTTGTGCTGTAACAAATAAAGCCTACCTGGAGATCAGAGTGCAGAGCTAGTCACACTACTCAGTCATAGAGGCCAGGCAGTGGTGACACACACCTTTCTTTAATCCCAGCACTTGGGGACAGAGGCAGATGGATCTCTGTGAGTTCAAGGTCACCCTGGGCTACCTGAGATTAAATTAGTCTAAAAGAGAAACAGAGCTTACACAAAGGTGATCCCAGCATTTGGGGTCAAGTGCCTTTAGTCCCAGCAGTAGGGAGTTGGAGACAGGAGTGATATGGCTGTGCAGAGAGCAGAATATAAGGCAGGAGGAGACAGGAGCTCAAGGCATTCAGTCTGAGGATTCCTAGAGACAGGATCACTCATTCGATCTGAGAATTCGGTAGAGATAAGGACTAGTGGCTGGGGTGCTCTGCTTTTCTGATCTTTCAACATTTACCCCTATATCTGACTCAGGGTTTTTAATATTAAGACCAATGAGAATTTCCCCTGCAACTTGGCTTATTCTTGGTTTCTTAGCAATCTCAAAACTTTAATAATTCGAATTTTGAAAATTGTATTTTCTTATTTGTGGTTATTAAAATTATGTTTTATAATTGATTGTTGCTAACACAAATAATGCTACTGATGTTTGAATAGTAATTTCTATTTGAAGTCATCATAAATATCCTTATTGAATTAGTATTTTTAAATCTTTGGAGTGTTTTTTTGGTAAGCAGTCAAATCATTAGCAAATAAGTATAGGCCTGTTTACCAGTTCTTGAAACTGGGCATAATAAAATGGCTCTTTAGAAAAAAAATCTCAAAGTAGTCATGTGCAAAGAAACATTTGTAGAAATAAAATAAGGGTCTACAAGATGGCTCAGTGGGTAGAGGCACTTGCCGCTAAGCCTGACCACCTAAATTCAGCGATTATCTCCTTGGAAGAAGGCGAGAACTGACTGTCTCAAATTGTCCTATTACCTTCATGTGCTCATGTGCAACCTACACACAAATAATTAAGTAAGTAAGTAAATAATTTTTTGTTTGTTTTTTTGAGACAAGGTTTCTCTGTGTAGCCCTGGCTGTCTTGTAACTTGCTCTGTAGACCAGGCTAGTCTTGAATTCAGGAATCCTCCTACCTCTGCCTCCTGAGTGCGGGGATTAAAGGCCTATGCCACAACCATTCGGCTATAAAAAAACAACTTAAAAGATGAAAAGAATCCTTGCCAGCACTGGGGAGGCAGGAGTGGGGAGTGGGAATGAAGACAGGTGGACCCACTAGCCAGCCTACCCCACCTGGCAAGTTCCAGGTCAGTGAGAGACCTCGCCTCAACAGAAAGGCGTATGGTGTCTGAGAGATGACTTCCAAAGTTGTTTTCTGGCTTCCCCATGCATGAGCACACATGTACACCTACACACACACTCACTCATACACAGATTCTTCAATGACAGTAACCCATCATTAAATATATCCAGAAACAGTCCCATTAACAATAGCAATATCAAAAATAAAACTACAGGGCTAGCGAGATGGCTCAGCAGTTAAGAACACTGATTGCTGTTCCAGGTTCAAGTCCTAGAACCCACATGGTGGCTCACAACTGTCTATAACTCCAGTCACAGGGTATCTGATGCCCTCTTCTGGCCCCTGAAGACAACAAGCGCACACACGGTGCCCATACATACATGCAGGCAAAACATTTATACGCAGAAAATAAAAATGAACAAATAAAAAATTTAAAAAGCTTTTGAAAGATGAAACCCTAAGGAGTTGTAAAGGAGCCCTTGGCTCAGTGCAGAGCTGGGCCACGTGGCTCGCTTGGAAGGCTTACCCTTATAAAGATGCTAACGCTCCCGGAGTCCTGCACCCACTTAACAAAATCTCGATATCTTAATGACTTCTGAAAAAAGAAAAACCAACTAATTCTCATTTCTTTTGGGAATGAGAAATACATGCCAATTTAAAAAAAAAATGTTAAACTACATATATGACCTTGGAGATACAAAAAAAAAAACCCCAAAACAAAAAAACATTATCAGACTGACTTACAATGTTTGCTGGTAAAGAAATAGATCAGAAAGATAGAACAGGAGGTTTAGAGATGAATCAGGTTTGCAGAGTTAGGTCCCTGGGATCTGAATCATCTGGATTGGAAGGGAGACCTAAAATAATAGACCATTGTTTAGGTCGAGAGCAAAGGCACACATGCTAAGAAGGTGTTCTTTGTGCTGCGAAGCCAGGCTGCCTGCCTGTGGGTGTCTCCTCTGCCACATTTGGCCCTCCCTGCCCACTGGCCACTGTCACCTGTCACAGGATCTGGTGGTCAAGATATGAGAGACTCCTCTTTAGGACTCCCACAGCACTTCAGGGGAGAGACTGAGCCCCTGGAAGCTACTCTTGGGGTGTCTTGGGTGCTCAGGACTGTGCTCTTTGCGGGTGGGCTTCCACTATTTCTTAGCAGGGTTGCTTTTGGAGATCTGGCTAGTCCAGTTCACCTGACAAGTCCAAACCCATCCTACATCCAGTGCTGAGAGAGAAGTGAAGTGGTATCTCTGCTCATGGCTTCCTGAATCCCAAAGTTTGGGCCCAAGAGGGGTGGTTAGAATTCAGGCTTCCACTTGAAGCTGACAGTTTGGGGACAGCATTGCCTCCTCACATTGGGAAGTTTCCTTGTAGTAGGAGGAATCAATCAGAGGCCCGAATATCAGAGCCTGGCCTCTAGTTGTTCATCCAAGTGTATCTGGCCTTGGCCACCTCTTAGAACTTGTCCAGTGCTCAGAAGGTGCCCTCTCTGTGTGGCTAGCCAAGGGGAATATTTTATTAGGAAAGCTACGTGGTCTTGGACAGAATCATTTAAGACAGGGAGTTTTCTCTTTCCTGCAAACAAGAGCATGGGTGGTGGGGAAGATGTCGCCTAGTACTGTTTTTTGAGTAGCTTACTGGCTGAAAATGATGGCCTCTGAGAAAGGTCTGTGAGTTTCTTGTCTTCATTGTTCTCCCATGGAGGAAAACCTGTTACCCACAATGCCAAGAGGGACATCTGCAGTTTTACTTCTTCTGATCAGATGACTTTGGGGAATGTGACATTTGAATATTTGGTTGAAAATTCTCTGACAGTTTGAGGTGATAGAAAGCCCCAGCCTTCTGCCTCATGGTGATCTGAAGGCTTAGTTCTATGGATGGGTCTCCTTGCAGTAGGAGATTAAAATGGGACATTCTAGAATCTAGGACAAAAGAAAAACAAACAAACAAACAAACACAAACAAAAAAGAAGCTTTCTCCAAAGCAGAAATGTGCAGAAAGGACAAAGATGCAGGTTATAGAGAGACATGTGACAGAAATCTTGAGGACGGACTTTTCTGGGCTGCTTCACCATGGTACCATAACCCTCCAGTGTCCTGGAGTACATCCAGTTGTTCCTAAACCAACCATCACTCTTTCTGCTTTACAGATAAGGAATCTGAGACTTGACTCAAGAGCATGGCTATCGGGGGTCAAGATGAGATTCAAACCTCTCTGAGCCACTGTACCTTGGAGTTGCACTGAGCAAACACCTAGAAAATGTTGGTTGGATGGAGGATGACGAGATGGAGGAACCGGTACTAGGGAGGGGACTGATTTTGCTGTGCAAGGATAGGAGGGAGGTCTCCTCAATGGAAATCCCTTAGTAATTGGGGAATCTGGCATCAAATGAATGTTACTTTTTAAACTAAATGTATAACATAGCAAAGAAGACAATTTCCCTTGAGCTGAATAAATCATTTAAAACAAACAAACAATGCTCCCATGTGTCTCAGACTGGCCTGAAACTTCTGGTCCTCCTGCCTCTACCTTCAGAGTGTTGAAATCACAGATGTAGTCACTAGGTTCTGCTTTAATATGGTGCTGAGGATGGAACCTGAAATTTTTTGCAAGCACTCTGCTAGCAGAGTAGCACCTCTAGGATTGCTCCCCCTTCTTTAAACTCTTAAACTAATTTATTAGTTCTTTGAAAATTTTGTACAGTGTGTTTTGATTGCCGTCACCCCCTTACTGCCACCTTTTCCGTGGTTGGAGAGCTAACCCTTGTTTGTGGGAGACTAAGCCCTCCAACACAGCTACAGCCCTGGACCTTTCCTTCCCTCCTTCCTTCCTTTCTCTCCCGCTCTGTGACTCGTTCATGACAGGGTCCTACTGTGCGGCTCAGGCTAACATTGAATTAGAGATCCTCTGTCTGTATCTTGTGAGTTCTGGGGTCGCAGATGTGCACCTTGTGTAGCTCACACACAGCCAGAGGCCGTGTGTGTGTGTGTGTGTGTGTGTGTGTGTGTGTAGGCCACAGGTCAACCTTGGGCATCCTTCCTTGCGATCAGTCCTCCTTATAAGTTTGGAAGAAGGGTCTCTCACTGGGATCTATAGCTCACCGATTAGACTATGGGGACCAGTCAGTAAGCTTCCTGTCTCTGCTTCCTCAGCACTGGGGTTACAAGTGTGTGTTACCGCACCTTGATTTTTTTTCTGTGGGTTCTGAGGAGCAAACTTCGATCCTCATGCTTGCGCTAAAGCCCTTTACTGACTGAGCTGTGTCCCAGCCCTGAAGGCTACTTTTGAAGGACCCCAAACCTGCTTGATTTCAGTTTTCATTTTTCAAAAACAGCGCTTTATCCACAGCCTGATTCTCTGGCTTCTCTTCTCTTTCTGGGCACTAAAATAAAATTTAGCACAAAATGGGCAGGACATTGGTTACATCAAAGGTGATGAGAAGTGGTTAATGTGATACTTCATTTCATTTAAGATTTAAATTTTTATTTTAAAATGAAAATCGTCTGTAACCTACAGTGTAAGTGATGTTTTGAACAGTGTACTCATTGTAGAAGGGCTAAATCAAACTAGCAAATATACCTGTTGTCTTCCATACCTATTTTATGGTGTGAAGCTCTGGGGTGAATTCTCCTAACATTTTCTAGTCTATAATCTGTCATTTACAGCAGTCACTGGCGTGTCCAACAGGTCTCTGAAACTTAGTCTTCCTAGCTATTGATTTTTCTTTTGAGATGGGGTCTCACTGTAGCCCAGGCTGATCTTCAGCTCACCATGTA